>NC_069657.1:212717927-213347570 GCF_027244095.1 Hemicordylus capensis
ACTCAATTCTTCAGTTAGTGAGTGTGCAGGTGTGTGGATGTACAATTTGCACATTTCAGTCTTTGAGGACTTCTTAGATAATATTTGGCTAGGAACAGCGTTCCATGGTCAATGTTCCTCTCACTCCACAGACTTCCCAACCTTGCTGGTGTTTCACAGCTATGACCTACCATTTGCTGCTGTCTGATTACATAGAGCCCTCCATTTCTACCCTTCTCTTTGTGAGCAGTTGAGCCCAGAGCACAGTTGCAGCTTATTTGCCCAGTGATTATATAGCCCCATCAGAAGGGAAACTCAAAACGATGAATCAGAGATCCAGACACAGCCATCTGCCACATCTGATAAGTGTGTGTGAGCAATGCGGATGTTTGGACATTGTTGTAATAATCAGTCAAAATTAAAAAGCAGGGTTCTTACAAAAATGCACATAATTTATGGAGGCTCTAATGATGCATGGGGTTAATTTAAAAGGTTGCATGTGCTGCAATGTGTGCCATAATTTTTTTTAGTTATTTACTAGTAAATTGGCCCTTTAAGGATGACTCAACATCTTTAACTCTGTTACAGCAATGGATTCCAGCTGTGTTTTGAAAACGGCCCGATTAATTAATAGCAAAGATTCAATTTGAATTCGAAATACAACTTTCCCCTTAAAAACAAAACGTTCATCATTTCTAATGAGAAAAAAAAATGCTGGTATAAATAAAGACGGCAACTAGGTAAGATCAAGGGTTCCCCCACCCCCAACCAGCATTCTAGAATGATTTCTTTTAATTAGGCCTGAATAGCAAGGATGGTCAGCAGTGGCATCACCACCATTGAACGGGGAGCTGCAAATGCCATGGGTTTCTAGGGTTGCCAGCCACACCATCCTGCTTCACCTTGCACTGGGCACTTGGGCACAGCACCAGTCACCACACCAGTGACTCTTTGGGTCACCCTGCCAGCCCAGAGCTGCCCAATGCCATCAAGAACAGGTGGCCCCTTTAAGGCAGATTTGTTCTCACTGACATAGGGCAGTATGGCCATGCTGGTTCCATGACATCAACAGGCGGTGTGGTCAAGTACCTACAGGTAGGTGCTATCTTGCAAACGAAGGCTGCTGGCAGCAGTAAGCAGGCAAGTAGGCTGGCAGCAGAATCTAATAGATTGCAAAGGCAGGCTGGAGGGGTGGTGTGGGAGTCCTCAATTTTTGCTGCAGGGCTGTCTCTGACCTTGTTACACCTGTGATGGACAGCTTGATCAGATCAAGTATCCACTGGGTACAGCAATCTAGATCCAACAGTGGAAACCAAATGTCCCGAAGGGCTCATAAAAGCAGCAAGATGGGCATTCCGCAATGCAATTGCAATTCTTGAACAAAAATAATCAACATATTCTTTAACTGAAGAGCAGAACCTAACCAGGTGAATTTGCTGTGAGTATCTATGATTAGGGATCAATGCAGACCTGCAAACCCATGATAGGAGTTTTTTCATGAAATAGAGTGGAGACAGCCTCATGGCTTGGCTGAGAGCCTTTACAACACTAAGGCATTGTAATTTATTTTCAAATCACAGGGAATCAGAGTCGATTTCAAGTCTGACAGTTAAAAAAAACACAAAAGCAAAATAGTAGGTAGTCATGTTGGTCCATTAGAAAAATGCATTTAACCCCAAAATGCAAAGGTTTTGAAACTGAAGGAAAATGTCTACCACTTGAAGGTGGGACTGGGGATGAGTGGGTTAACTGTTCCCGACCACTAGGTAACACTACCAATTTTGCTGCTATTGACTCTCCATCTAGTATACCACCTCGAATTAATCTTAAGCTAAAGACCATCATGTTTCTCTCCTCTGCCTTACACAGAGCCTGTGTGCTTAAATTTGTGCAAAGGACTTCAGAATAAATGTTGGACTTCATATTTTCTGAAAATGGAGGGACAGTCTTTATTGTTTCTTCTTCATCCCCGAAGGCCTGCGGGCAGCCTGAGATCATGTCTCATCTTTAGTAAGGCTGATCAACAGGAGCCTGCTTAACAACTCTTGTACTCCATCTTAAGACTGTTATAAGCTGCAGACGTTCAAGGCTATTTCACCAGGCCCAATCACCAACACCCCCATAAATGTTTTCGTTTAGAACAAAAGAAAAGCCCTGCTGGATCATGCCAAGGCCTATTTAGTCCAACATCAAGTTTCCCACAATTGCCCACCAGATGCTGCCTCTGGGAAGCACACCCCCCCTCCCCACATCCTAAGCAGGAGATGAAGGCGTGCCTCCCACTCCTGCTGTTGCTCCCCTGCAACTGATTTTCAGAGGCTTAACGTTTGCTTGATATAAACATTTGCTTAACACCCAGTGTACTGGAGAGTTCTGGAGGACTCAAAAGCTTGTTTAAGATTTAGAGGCTATTCACACAAGCAACCCTACCCAGGCTTGGGCAACCCTACCTGCATAGGACTGTGATTGAGGCTGATCCTGGTGCTGCCTCTCCCGGTAACCCGATAACCTTGTAGTGCTGCCTCCCCAGTAGTTATCTGGGCTCTTACCTGGGTTAAAAGGCGCAAGTGTGCCATTTACCCCAGATCCAGGGTCGTTTGATTGCTAGCGCACTCGACTCACAGAAGAATCCTCCAAATGCACACATAGTTCATCTTAGGATTCCTGAAATCCAGGACTCATTTTCATGGCCTCCAGTGATCCGCGCTGCTTGGAGTAGCGTGGATTGTGTGGGTGCGCGATGGCATGCCGAAGTGGAGATCAAGATCGTCGGGGGGTGGGGTAGGGTTAGGGATGCACGTGCAGCCAGTACTTCCTGCATTTCCGGGCAACAATGGGGGCAGGGGTGGCAGGGAGGAATGCTGCCCCCCCCCACCTTTTTTAAAAAACGGAGCACCAGCAAGGGAAAAGCGGCAGGACGGGTAATTGCAACAACCCCCGCCATTAAAGGGAGGCCCCCTGCCGACGTCAAACTTCGAACCGGCACCAGCATGAACCAGTTCTCAGGCCTCTTGCATGGCCATCAGACCGGTCCGTGCACATCCCTAGAGGTAGGTTCAACCCTGCCATTTAAAAGGTGCAATGGGTAATTGATAGCTCCAAATTCAGATTCAGGGAAAGAGGGACATGTACTAGCCCTCTCACAACCCTGGACTACTCCACTGGGGGTGAGTTTACAGATGCAAGGCAGGCAGAAAGGAACTGCTTATTTGCTGCATTGCATTGCCAAAGCATCGGTCTTCAACTGTGCTCCATGTTGCAATCTGTCTGATTCAAGTCAAATTTCTCTCTACGTGTGAGACAGTCATCAAAGAAAACCTAAAGAAGTTGGGTTTGTTTAATTTTTTAGCTTACTAAGGAGCATCAGGACAGTGAGCTTGCATTCTCCAAGCATAGATATATTCATGACGGCTCTAGGAAATCCCATTTCCTGAATGCAAAAAATGTTAAAGGATTATTAAATAGGAACCCCTGTACTCCTCCACTTTGTTGCTTGTGTGGATAACTCTGTGTTGGATTGTAGCCAAATAAAACAAATGTATAATGTTCATCTGAAGACTAAGGCAAAAAAAAAAAAAAGAACTGCAAAAGTTAGCTTATGAAGGCATTTTTATATTATTGCAGGATGAATTTCACACCTCTGTCATATTATCTAACTATTGCTTTCACAGATGAGTAATGCAAGTCATTCTGAACTTAGTTTTCCTGAAATACTCCTGTGATAGTTTCAGTTAATATTATAGCCAATAGTAATTATACCCAACTGCGCAGTATTGCCGTCATGTTGTCATATAGGTATTGGGTACATAGCTTGAGTCAACTCTCATATCCAATACAGTGGATGGAAGAATACAGAGTTAAATAAAGCCACACATAAATCACCTCTCTGGTAAGTTACACACGCTTTGGGGCTGCCGTAATTTACTGCTCTAATTCCTACTTTGAATTCCATTCACAGTGGCTGGAGGATTCGCAAAACACACTTTTCTTTTCTTTCCTAAACAGCATTTATGTGCTTGGGGAAGAAGATACCTCTGAAGTTTGTAAAACAAGGTTAAAAAACAGACTATTTGTATATGAAGAGAAAGGAGGATTGATGAACTGGAGCTGAGAACATCTTCCCTACAGTACACAGCAGAGAGCTGTTCTTAATGTGTATGGCTCCTGTGAGCAACACAGGAAGAAGCCAGAGGAAACGCGACTATGGCAGGCAGGTCCCCAGGCACACTGTGTGTTTGAAAAGCCTCTGGGATGATGGCTCCCTATTATTACTTCTGGGTAGCAGCATCAAATGTTTTTAGTGGAGACTGGATGGGACATCCTCCTTTTAAGTCCATAGAGCTTCTTTTCACACTAAAGGATTTTCTTTCTTCACTGAGACTTTTATGCTCCATTTAAATCCCAAACAAGACTGTCCCATGGGAACAAACTTTAGTCTCTAGCTGTCAAAATAATTTCATATCTGAATTAAGATGCGAATGCATTTCATTAAAGCTGAAATGCCTTCCTTTGTACTGCATTATTCTGCTTTCTCTCTACTTGCATTTTTTAATTGCCCATCTTTGGTTTACATATTTAACGGGAGAGCATCTTATGTTTGGGGTGGGGCGGGGGCACCAATAACGATTGGTTTTGTTTAGCATGAGTGGATGATGATTTCTATGCAAATCCTACTAGGCATTGTTGACATTGCTCATTTAGCAGGCGTCACCAAAGGCACCTAGGCCTATTGAACTGTTCTGAATTTCATCTCCCTCATTTATAGCAGAAAGGCATACGATTTTGATGAGGGAAGCCTGCATTTATTATATTAACTAGTGCACAGAATGATTTGTGAGGCTAGCCTATAGCCTTAATCACAAAGAGACCTACTTGGAACATGTTCAGCTGGAGGTTGGATGATAAAGCAATGCTACAGAAGAAACAGTTATTTGTAGAAATGGGCAATCTGCTGAGAGCTCACCTTGTATGTACTCAGAAATTATCAGAGTTCTTTCCCCACCCCAGACTGTGAAGAACAAATAATGTGGAAAATGGGAAGGGTAGGTACCAAATGCAATCGCAAAACATAAAAAAAGAGAAGTACCTAGTAGATGTTAAGGTATATTATAATATCAATGGTAAGAGAATATATAATAAGTAAGGAGTAAGGTGCCATTTCCAGGTACTGCCCCTTATGTTGCATCCCACACCATTCCCAAAGGTCTCCCAACCTTCTTGAGTGATTTTTCGAGGGGCTCATAACACTTCAGTAGGGAGGAGGGAAAGAGAAAGAGGCTATTCACACAATGGGAGAAATTCGGGCTAGGGGAGGCTAGCTCAATTTTCTCCCATTGTGAGAACCACCGGGCTTGGCTGCGAGCCCGGTGGTTCTTAAGAGGGTAACCCACTAAACTACCCCTGCCCTTAAACCAGGTTTATGGAGCAAGCACTCCGCAAACCCAGTTTTCAAAATTGTGTTTTGCTGTGGTGCAGCTCCCAACCTTCTTGAGTGATTTTTCGAGGGGCTCATAACACTTCAGTAGGGAGGAGGGAAAGAGAAAGAGGCTATTCACACAATGGGAGAAATTCGGGCTAGGGGAGGCTAGCTCAATTTTCTCCCATTGTGAGAACCACCGGGCTCGGCTGCGAGCCCGGTGGTTCTTAAGAGGGTAACCCACTAAACTACCCCTGCCCTTAAACCAGGTTTATGGAGCAAGCACTCCGCAAACCCAGTTTTCAAAATTGTGTTTTGCTGTGGTGCAGCTCCGCGCCACGGCAACTCACAAGGAGACCCCCAACCAGGAGGCTGAAAAACAGCCTCCTGGCTTGGGGGTCTCTCCAGCATTCCCTGTGTGCTTGCACAGGGCATGCTGAAGCTTCCGGGGGCCGTGTGGCCCCTGAATTCCCAAGCCCCCGCCAGCTCCGTGATAGAGCTGGCAGTTGTGTGGGCAGCCGCTGCTAAGCCCGCTCTCCCCGCTAACCCTCTCCAGGCAGCTCCCACTGATCGTGGGAACCGTCTCAAAGATGTCTTGTGTGAGAGCTGTTGCATCGTGCTTTTTAAGATCCAGTCCCATGTGTTTTCAGTACCTACCTCACCGGATTGGAAATGTCTAAACTAGACTATAGAGATATACTCCCACCAGACTGGCCTGGCCCACAGAACTCTCTTTTGCCCTGTTAATTGCTCTTATTTAAGGGTCTGTGCAAGACACTTTCAAGAATCACACATTAGGTCTGGTGTCACGAGCCAAGGCAGTATACAAAATCCCTCTTGTTCAAAACTGGGCTTTCTGTCCAGCTGCAGGATAGCCCTAGCTGTAAGAAGTTTGCACAGCAGTTTGATCTTCACTACAGTTGGAATCTCTTTCAGCCCTGTAACATGGCCATTAGAAACACAAAAAGGAACAAATGGAATTATATGTCTATGTATATAGTTTAGCAAAAGCAGCTGATGAAGTTATGAGAAGAGGAAGATGTCCTAGCAAATCCTCATATTAATGAGGAATATTTATCTGTGAAATCAAAGCCAGCTTGGGATAATCTTTTAGGGCACTTACGATGGTTGTAGAGAGACAAATTAGGCATCAAATATAAGCATAAAATATTATCATTTGTAGAAAAATAATGACTTTGCCTATGTATTCTCTCTCAAATGAGTTTTACTTGACAAAAGAAATACATTCTGAGGAAAGTGGAAGCTGCATTCTTTGAAACCTTAAGAGCTCTTGTCTACAGCTGATTGAAATCACTAAACACTAGCTGTGCTGCTGAGATGTTACTGAAGGTTTCGTGAACATTTCAACTGCTCAGAAGCTTTTTGTTTTAAACTGTCAGTATGGTAAGGTCGAGGGACAGAGGGGGCTGTGTGCTGCTGAGGGATGGGATTCAGCAGACGATGCAGCACTACTAAAGTGTTTGTTTATTTGAAATATTATATCCCGCCATTTTAACTATTCTCAAGCTGGCGTACATCAACCCATCAAAACAATAAAACATTAACACACAGTATTTATTATTATTGTAACATTTCCAACAAAAATTACCATAGCATAGCAAATAAAATCTGAAAATTGATTCCCTGTCCCAAAAGGGGGCTCATAATCTCCCCCCTCCACCTCAAAAGGAGAGGAAAATATATAAGGGAGGGAGATACCAGCAGACAGCCGCTTTAAAAAATAGTGAGGCTCTCCACACGAGCAGTGTGGAGAGCCATACCGGGCTCTGTGGGGAGAACAGGCTTAGCCCGCTCTCCCTTCAGATGAGCAGTCACTCATTGCTGGGTGGCCAGATTGGCTGCCCACATGACTACCAGCTCCATCACGGAGCCAGTAGGGGCTGCAGGGATCCCAGGATGCCCAATGTGAGTGCGTGGGGCATTCTGGGGAGAACCCTGAGACCGGGAGGCTTGTTTTAGCCTCCTGGCAGGGGGGTCCTCATGAGCCACTGAGGCATGGAGCCACGCTGTGGCAACTCACGATCAGGAAAATGGGGTTAGTGGAGTGCTTGCTCCGCTAACCCCGTTTAAGGGGAGGGTTTCTTTGGTGGGCTAGCTGCCTTCACTTAACTTTAAATGCTGAACATTATGTTGGGGGATATAAAATTCAGTAACATGGCGGGTATACTGCACATGGTTGTGATGCTCAACTATCTCTTATTCCAACCAAGCTTTACGATTTTACAAACAGGGCTTAATCAGTGTAGCAGTTTGAGGGTTTATCTATTACATGTTTATTCTGCCTTTTCTCCAAAGATGATCTTAGGGCAGCAGCATACATCGCCCTCTCTTTAAGCCTTCCAAAACCCCTGTGAGGTAGGTCATACTGCATAGCCTTACGGGGGTGCAGCAAGAGCTCCATCCTTACAAAAGGCCATGGAACTAAATGCATGTGCAGCGGGGCATGGGGCCACGTAGGTTGCCCTTGCTTCTCTCCCCTCTTGGCAAAAGCCCTTTGCACATCTAGGGATACATTTGGGAGAGCAAAATTGTTTTCCCCTTCTCACAGACAGCATTGTGAGACAAGCGTCACATACTGTTAGTTTCCTGGCTGCTTGCAGGGTCCGAGCTCTTGCTTCACCTTTGTAAGCCTGCCTGACATGTTAGCCAGTGGCTCACTCAAGGTCACCCAATAAGCATAAGGGCTGAGTGGAGGTTTGAACCTGGGTCTCCCAACCCTCTAACATCACACCACACTGGTTCCCATCAGAAACTGAATTTCTGTCCCATGCTTCATGGGATATCCTTCCCATAACCATGTCAATAGATTAAACAGCTTCACGACAAATGAAATCCACATGTCATCTCAGTGCTGACCAGGATATCTTTTTATCAACACAAGTCCCTCTTTACAGCTCAGTGTGTGCAGTTTTTAAATGTTTGCCCACCTCTTCTAATACAAAAAGCAACTCAAGAATGGAAAGATAACCGGCGCGGCGCCACCATTGAGCGGACGGGTCCAAAGAACCCAGGTCGCTGCCCCTCAGGAGCCGCACCTCAAGCACCAGACACACAAACACACCCCGCGTCTGATGTCAGACACAGGGGGCATGATTTTGCTCCCAAATGGGGCTATGCGGCCCTGTTTCTGAGCTAAATCGGCCAGCGCTGCATTTGCAACGTGGCCAAAGCAACTCTCCCTGCCTTTTAAAGGCAGGGAGAGTCATTTATGGCCATGCTGCAAACACAGTGCTGGCCAATTTAGCTCCCAAATGGGGCCGTGCAGCCCCGTTTGGGAGTTAGAGTGGCCAGCGCTGCGTTTGCAGCACAGCCTAAGCAGCTCTCCCTGCCTTTACATTGGAACTCTACTTTAAAAGGCAGGGAGAGTCCCTCCGGCTGCGCTGCGAACAATGCGCTGGCTGCTTTAAAGATAAAAAATAAATTATGACCCAAGACTTTACAGTTCAAGTGAATTACAATACTGACATAATAGAATGAATAACAGTAAAGCACAGGGAGAAGAAGTGGGAGACAGGAATATTATACTATTTAGAGTCCTGTAAAATATTACCAAATAAAAACAAAGAACTTGAAGTAATTCTGAAAGTACATCGATACCACATTCACATTATTCATTCACACTTACATTCCATCCTTTCAATTAAACTTTTCCTTCTCCTATGCTCAGTATGCATTTTTCCTATACTTTTAATTTTTGCAGAAAAGTACAAAAGAAAGCAAATTACAAAAAAGAAGATAAAGCTCAACTCAGGACCAAATATAACACTTCCCTTGTTTGGGATTATCACTTCACCCATATGCATGAGAAATTGAAAGTTTTCAACTTAGAATAAAAGTTTATTTTATTTATTTATTTATTTAGCACGTTTTTATACCGCCCTAACCCAAGTTGGAGAAACAATAGCCAAAGTTTCTTTTCAACCGCTGGAAACTTTTTTTCTTAATATTTTATTATGAGCACATCCAGCCAGCTTGCGGCACACATGGTATAACTTGAAAAGAACTACAGGTCGAAGTATCTCACAGCAGAATATTACTGTGGATTTAGTACCAATTCCAACTTTATTCCTTCCCTAATTCCTGTATCACATAGCTTCATCTACACAGATAAATCCCCTTGAAGTATACATTCTTTGATGTGTGGCTTGAGTTGGCCTGTCCCCCACAAAAAAGCAAAAAGAAAAAGAAAAGAAAGAAAGCAGGAGCTACTTGGGAAAACAAGTAGCATTGTAGTGATTGCAATCTACTCAAACCCCCTATAATAGATATTAATTAAAAAAGCAAAACAAAGGTTCTCTTGATTACTAGAAAGTATTATTTTGAATAAAAATGCATTCTGCACAAAGTTCCCATTTAAACTTCATGCTGTGAGCTGTGTATGCCCAGGGTCCCTTAATACAAGGAACACTTTGCTCTTGCCACTGGAAATCAGTGCTGCAGAATTAATTGTGTGTGTGACCTGCAGCACCAATGTCCCTGAAAGTCTTACTATTGATTCAGACTTAAATTATGCCCACAGCTTTGTTTCTGAAGTAGACATTTCAGGAGTTTCTTTTTTAGAATAAGATAGCCATCAAAAGACCGTCTAAGGCCTGCTCTTCCCCACTTGTGGCAGACAGAATGATCTGAAATAGTAATTAATTGCATAATTGAACAGAAGAGGATGCCCAGATACCACAACCAGAGAGTTTGGATGGATGGAGGTGGGTCACTTCCAGCATCATGCAATTTGCCACTGAGGTACACTTGACAGGGAGAGGCAACCAATCACGGCACCCTCACAAGGGCAGCTGAATGACAGTGGGTGTTTATTGCATCCACATTTATGCTTTTAGTGCACAGTTAAAACATCTTAAGTGTGTGAAATAACCTAGACTGGACACCGTCTGAGTTCAAATCCCACTCATCTGTTACCTCATTGGGAGGCCAAATGGCAGAGGCGTATCTAGGGAAAATAGTGCCCAGGGCAAGCACTGAAATTGCACCCCTTGTCCAAACATCTGACACCCATCTTTCAGATAACTTTACCATATTATCAGCTCAAAAATACAAGTCAAGCTAGTTAATCTTTTAATATTTCAAAAACTATTTAGCAGTGGACCTAGCCAGACCAAAAAAAATGCTGGAAAACTACAAATTTCAGTACGCTGGGGCTCATGAAATACCCAAATACTATGTGGAGGTGTACTTGGAAAACTAAACAGAAGCACCTGCCTAATTGGCCACTGTGCATTGTAGCATCACTATTACACAAGTTTTAAAAATAAATGGAGAATTTGACTTTTCTCAGATACTCTGAAAATGCAGAGTAAATTGTGTCACTGCTTGGAATATATTCTAATATTTCAGAAAGATAATTAAAATGAGAGAAAGAGAGCAAGAAACTCCCAGTGGGCCTTAATACTAAGGATTTCACACTGATTCAAAGACAAACTCACCATTAATAGACATCACATTTAACTCACTTATCACAAGAAGCAAAGTAAGAGCAAATGAATACAATCCAAGCTCATAAGCTTCAGCTCAGTATTCACAAGCCCTGATTCTCTGTACATAGTGCCAAACTGAATATGTGTACAGTGACTTATATTATATTAAATTAAATTTTTTTAACCTGTAGCCCCTTCAGGAGGCTTCCTAAAGGCCATGGTGGGAGTCTGCAAAGGTTCCCTCTCCCCCTGCTGGCCTCTAGGGCCTTGCAGGGACCATTTGAGCATGGGCGGTGGCCATTTAAAAAACAATATATTTTTTAAATGGCCACTGAAAACAGAATGGCCACCGTGCATGCTCAAATGGCCTCTGCGAGGCCTGGCATGGTCTAGGGCCTCACAGAGGCCATTTGAGCATGTGCAGTGGCCATTTTGTTTTCAGTGGCCTTTTTTTTTAAAAGTTAATTTTAAAAAACGGCGCCCCCCTTCAAGTGGCACCCAGGGCACGTGCCCTGCCTGCCCCACCCTAGATATGCCCCTGCCAAATGGTTGTTTTAAAGCACACTGTCAAATCTCTAAAGAGAAAGCACTTCCAAGTAAGAATTAATATGCAATTGACATTAATGGGTGGCAGGCTTAAACAGAAGTTTTCTAAAACACATCCATGCGATTTCAGCCTGAGTTCCACATATGAAAATTGAGAATTAGGATGATTCACCACACAGGGCTGTTGCAAGGAAAAACAAGGTAATAACTTTGAATCACTTTGCATTTCGAAATGCTTCATTTAAAAAACAAACATCCAGTTACTAGCCTTTTTTCTGGTCGAAATGGTATTATTAATTGTTGTTGTTGTTGTTGTTGTTATATTTGCTAACTATCAGGGAATTCACTAGGTAGCCTTGGACAAGCCACTAAAGCTTAGGCTCCGCTCAGAAAAATGGCAATACAACAACAACAAAAATTTATATACTGCTTTTCAACAAAAGTTTCCAAAGTGGTTTACATAGAGAAAGAATAAATAAATAAGATGGATCCCTGTCCCCAAAGGGCTCACAATCCAAAAAGAAACATAAGACAGACACCAGCAACTGTCACTGGAGGTACTGTGCTGGGGGTGGATAGGGCCAGTTACTCTCGTCCTGCTAAATAAAGAGAATCTCCATGTTAAAAAGGTGCCTCTTTACCCAGTTAGCAGGAGGTTTTACAGACAGGGCTCCCCCCCCCCCCGAATCCACTCCTGATTGGAGTGTGCTAGTCCACATATTCACTGGATTTAACCCCGACCTCCATGCAGGCTATCAGGGACAAGGACAGACAGGGCTTTGTTTTTCTCCGAAGGGAGGCTACGAATTCTATCCTCTATTTCCAGAAGCTTTTGAAAAAACTCTGGAGCTTCTGCTTTCTCAGAAGGTGTTAATGGAGGTGCTGATGGCTATGCGAATGGCCCATCATTCTAATCTCTAGAATTAAAAGAATTAAAATGCCTCGAATCTGCTGCAAAGCAGATTCGCTCTTCAGCTACCCTGAAGCATAGAGTCATGTGTGAAAAACCTCCAGGGGATATATACTACTACTAATACTAACCTATTTTACTGAACTGCTGAAAGAATTTCTGAGATAATGGCCAGCTTCACATGTCACGGAGAACCAGTGGCTTGGCTGAGCTGCCAGTTCTCAGGGTCCAAGCCGGAGCCCAAATTTTGGTATTGAGAAGGATATGCCAACATTGGGTGTGATGTTCAAATCCCACCTGTGTCCGCATATTCTACCCTATTGTGGTTCCGAACATCTGTAACCTACTTCAAATCTAGGTTACTGATATCGGGTTTGAAGCCACAAGCAAAGTAGAATATGCCAACATTGGAGGATTCAGATAGGAACATGGGAACATAGGAACATGGGAACATATACAAAGTCAGACCGTTGGTCCATCCAACTCATTATTGTCTAGAACTGTCAGCAACTCTCCAAGGTTTAAGGCAGGAGTCTTTCGCACCCTACCTGGATGTTTTTCACACCTAGCTTTTAGTTCACATCTCCTCTGGAATGGAGGGTGTACGTTCACATATTGGTCAAATTTACCCCCAAGTCCCTGCGAACTATCAGGGAGCACTTCACACACAATTCTAGCTTTTCATCACAAGTTAGAGTGTAGCCCGATTTATCTCTGGAGTAAAAAAAAAAAATCAACTTTTTCATCGGTTTCTTGGGGGCAACTTTGAACTTGCAGTAAAACCTTGCAGAAAACCCATGGAGAAAACCCATGGTGAAACCAGCTGTCTAGAAAAGCTCCTGGAGATGCCAGGGACTGAAGCTGGGACTTTATGCATGCAAAGCATATGCTCCTCCACTGAGCTATGGCCCCATTCCCAGATGACAGGCCCAATGGTGGCATATCCTTCTTGGGAACCACTGGTTCCCATGTGTGCTCTGGGAACTGGTCATTTGGCCAAGCTGCTGGTTCTCCATGATGTGTGAAACCAGACAATGTGTATGAAGTGCTGTACTGTAAATGCTTGCAGTTCACTTAGCTGGTGCCCATGAGAGCTCTGCTCCCCGGGCCAATAGCAGCCATGATGGGGGCCGATCCAGATCACTACTGCAGCGGAGTCAATGGTTGAAATCCCCTCCCCTCATTCTGTGGTCTCAGTTCAGATGAGGGTCCTCTGCAGCTGCTATTTAGACACTTTTAAAGAAACACGCAAGGCCAGACGTGATAAACCTCACATCTAGTTTGTGACGAGTTTGCACACCATTGCAGGGGCTTCTATTTGATTTTCTAATGCTCTCTTTGGAGCAGAGGACTTGTCAGATGAAGACATAATCCACTCAGAACTCTTCAGATAACCAAACTCTCTCTCTCTCTCTCTCTCTCTGTGTGTGTGTGTGTGTGTGTGTGTGTGTGTGTGTGTGTGTGTGTCAAGGAACATAGGAAGCTGCCATATACTGAGTCAGACAATTGGTCTATGTAGCTCACTACTGTCTTCACAGACTGGCAGTGGATCCTCCAAGGTTGCAGGCAGGAATCTCTCTCAGCCCTATCTTGGAGAAACCAGGGAGGGAACTTGAAACCTTCTGCTCTTCCCAGAGTGGCTCCATCCTCTGTGGGGAAGATCTTCCAGTGTTCACACTTCTAATCTCCCTTTCATATGCAACCAGGGCAGACCCTGCTTAGCTAAGGGGACAAGTCATGCTTGCTACCACAAGACCAGCTCTCCTTCCGTCTGTCTGTCTGTCTCTCTCCCTCTCTCTCTCTCTGTGTATACACACTGAACTTTTATACACACACACACACACACACACACACACACACACACACACACACACACCCCTGAAATATATATACCCTCCAAACTGTTTCTGCAGTAAAACACAGCAAATATTTAACAGCGGCTTGGCAGCAACTTTAGAATCTGTTGCGGAAAAGACAGTGGAAATTTAGTTAGGCTGAGTGCAATTTCACAAACTGGAGCTTGGCCAAATTGCCAAGGTTAACAGCCCTGCTTTTGCAGAATGTACCATGGGATAGTTAATAGCCATATGGTAATCATGTTCCTGCTAGAAGTCAGCACCTCTTGCAGTACAGGAATCCTTTACACCAGGCGGCACCTTGAACTTAGCACTAGACCATGGAGAAGAATCCTGCTACATGAAGAAGACCATCAGGCTATTCACATGAGCAGCCCTACCCAGGCTTGGGCAGCTTGTGTGAAGCCTAGAGCGCCGGGCTAGAGAGAGGATCCCTCAATGCACAGCACTGCTCGAGCAGTGCACCTTGGCATTCCTGGAGGCTGGGACTTTCCCCCCCGGCCTCCGGAGATCCATGCTGCGCAGAGCAAAGGAGATCGTGTGAGTGCATGAGTCGCGCACCAAATGGAAACTGAACAATTATCTGGGGGGGGGAGTAGGTTCCACCCTGCCTTCTCCCCCGCCTGCCCTCCCTGCCCCAGTAACGGTTGTGAGAATGACCTTACTGTGTCTTTAATCACATTTTGCAATCAATAGGAAAGAAAAACATAAAAACGGAATGATTGTTCTATTTGGGGCACACACTGACATAATTTCCCAAGGACACCTGACACTACGTCCCACCACAACTGCATGCAGTGAAACCCTAAACCTGCCCTTTTTTCTTATGCCAATCACAAGTGAGCATAAACAGGCGCCCATCCAGAGATTTTGATCAAGGAACTTATTTCACCAAACCGGAAGAGTTATCTTTAGTCCTCTAATCATTATTAGATTCGAAAGGTTCATTCAGCTACTTCTTCATGTGCTATCACCCATTACATGCAATTTCTTCAGAGGTCACTTTCTCAGTCTTTTTAAGAGCTCAGTTTCCTCTCCCTCCTTCTTCCTCTGGGAGATGACTGATTTGCTTGCAGTCCTGAAATAGGTGGAGATGCTTAAGTATGCAGACAATGCAGCGAAGATATATTTAAAGGTCTCTTCTGTAATCTGAACTGAGAATCTAAAACACACTATCAATATTAATCAAAAGTACTTCAAGTTGCTCTTTTTTAAAAAAATATAAAAGATATTTCAGAGGCTGCATAGGCAAAAGAGATGTCATATGCAAAAGAGGGCAAACAAAAGAAAAACGTATCAAAATAGAAAAGTTCCTTAAATATTAAAAAAAAGAATCAAAAGTAACATTTTGACTCCTGTATTTTATTCATTTGAATAAGCAGCATCCTTCTGATTATGTCCAAGATCTTTCAATTGATCTATTAGAAGATTAAAGATAAGAGTGGTTTCAGGTTGTGTGATCATGGTCTTTCAAAAGGGAAAACCATATATATATGCATATTTATGCATATGGTGTTTGCATGGCATTGTGACATTAGCATAACATTTTTAGAATATTTCATCTGGAAAGCATCTTGATTTTTATAAGTCTCTTGATTTCCCCCCCAAAAATATATCGCCTTTGAAATTTGATTGGGGCAGAACAGCATTGTGTTTTCATACAGTGGCCCACCAGATGTCTCTGGGAAGCCCTCACAGGCAAGAGCCGAGGGCCTGTCTTCACACCTGATGTTGCTCCCCTGCAACTGGTATTTAGAGGCATCTTGCCTCTGCGGCTGGAGTGGCCTACAGCCACCAGACTAGGAGCCATTGATAGACCTGTCCTCCATGAATTTGTCTAAGTCCTTTTAAAGCCATCCAAGCTAATGACCATCACCACTTCTCATGGCAGAGAATTCCATAGATGAATTTCGCAGTGTGTGAAAAATACTTCCTTTTGTCGGTCCTAAAATTCCTGGTCTTCCATTTCATGGGATGACCTCTGATTATAGTGTTGTGAGAGAGGGAGAGAAATTTATCTCTATCAACTTTCTCCACACCATGCATGATTTTATAGACCCCTAAAATGTCTCCCAATGATCATGTCAGAGAACTATTGTTATCTGCCTACAACCCAAATTTCTCCTCAGCTGGCTCTTGCCTCACCTACTCATGTGGTTGTCTTGTGCAACACTTTGCACACAAAAGCAGGCATTCCCCTGTTGAGATATGCAAAAGTACTTGTGTTCAACTTTGGGCTAAAGCAGGATTTGCAGCAGTGCTCACCACCTGCAAATCTGATTTTAGAATTCAAGAATAAGCTTGTTTTGTGCAAAATTAAAACTTCCCACTTGCAAACCCAGATCTTTAATCTTCTTTGGAATGCACCAGTACTTCCCTCCAAATTACAAACAAGTTGCTAAAGCTATCACTGCACAACATCTTCAGGTTAATATGCCAGCTTTCTTGGGAGAGAATTATCCTCTAGTAGAATGCTTCCTGAGTTCGCCTTCAAGAAAATACAGCAGAGAAAACTGTATGGAAATAATCTCCTGCAATCTCAATACAAAACAAGAAGTCGTCTCTTCCCCTCCCCACTTGCTTTGCCTTCATTTTTGAATAATGTCTTGCTCCTGTTTCTGGCACTGCTCCTTTCTGAGCTTTCAAGGAATCCCAGACTGTCTAGTTTACAATCTCATCTCAGAAGATGACAATTTTATGTGAGTTTATTTTTGGCAGAGCAGCAATCAATCCGTACACAGTAGTGGTTCTGGCAGTTACGGTTTTAATCCTCACAGTGCATAGAGCATTTTAATCAACCAACATATGCTATAGATAGTCTTCTTAGTGTATGTTACTTAGCTCAGCATGCACGTGCAAACACACACACACACACACACACACACACACACACACACACACACACACACACTTCATGAATAAAGTCAGAAACAGAAGGAGATGTATTGGACAAAATATTGCAGTGGGACAGTCAATTGCTTCTGTGCCAGCAGTATTTAACCTTTTCACATCCTGAACCCACCTTTAATCCCAAACTGCAGAATAGGTCCCTCTCTGGGCAGTTTCACACAATATGATACAAGCCGAACCTCTGGTTCAGCAGTGAGCCTGACTTCCAGTGATGATGGTGGTGGGGGCAATATGCCGACGTTGGTCATGTCATCTGAACCTGCCAGTGTTGGCATATTCGGCCTGATTTATGGTTCCAAACCCATTTATAACCATCTTTGGGACCTGGATTACAGATGTCAGGTTTGGAACCATAAACCAGGCGGAATATGCCAACATTAGCAGGTTCAGACGACATGACCAATGCTGTCATATGGATGGGACGGGCCATTTTTTGTTTTAAAATAATAATGATAACAACAACAACAACAACAATAAAAGACCAAAATAATCCCAGTGGTAATTGGCGCCCTGGGTGCAGTTCCAAAAGACCTTGAAGAGCACCTCAACACCATAGGGGCCACAGAAATTACCATCAGCTCATTACAAAAAGCAGCTTTACTGGGAACAGCCTATATTCTGCGACGATATCTATAACAACAGCAACAACATTGACAATAAAATTCTGGCATCCCAGGTCCTTGGGAAGGACTCGATGTCTGGATAAAACAAACCAGTCAATAACACCTGTCTGACTGTGTAAAATAATAATAATAACAATAATAGTCCTTCCCAAGGACCTAGGATGGCTGAATTTTATTGTTAACAACAACATTGACAATAAAATTCAGCCATCCTAGGTCCTTGGGAAGGACTCGATGCCTGGATAAAACAAACCAGTCAATAACACCTGTCTGACTGTGTAAACAAGAGATAATAATAATAATTTCTCAGTGGCAGAGCATATCTTTTGCGTTCAGAAGGTCCCAAGTTCAATCAGGGCATCTCCAGGAAGATGTTGTCATTTGGAACAGGCAATACTGGGCTACATGAATAAATGGTCTGACTTGGAATACAGCAACCACACACACACACACACACTGGCTTTTTTAAAAGGTAGCTCAGACGGCAATGGCTAGAGGGCCACCTTTCAGCATTCCCCTGCCCCTCCCCTTGGCCCACACTCCGGCCAAGTGCAGTTCCTATGTGATCCATTTTCAGAAAGACTTAATAACCTGACTTTCCATCCCAAGAGATGCTAAATATTCATAGTAGTAAAAGGTAATTCGTATATAAGGATTAACTTATACATTCCCCGTATAAGTTACAACACACAACAAACATCAAGCTCCCTGCTGCCTACACTAGACTCTAAAAGACAGGAACTGGCTCTCTTCTGGCAGCCAGTGAAAGGCACAGCAGTTAATGGCATGTGTAATTTGACCTCTATTGTGAATTGTCTTCGGCACCCTTTGGGGTGGAAAGTGGTTTATACTTTTTGTAATGAAGGAAAATAATAATAAAGACGCTAGCACTGACTTACAATAGGTTGAGACCGGTTATTCCACCTATGCAAAACACTCACATTTCACCTATGCAAAACACTCACATGACAAAGTAATATACAAATGGCTTTGGTTTAGCTTATCAGGATCAAAGTGAAAATCCTAAGGCCAACAGCAGTACACATTCCACAAAACATTAAAAAGGGGGTGGAAGCTCCACTAATTTCATGTGCCCTTAATCTGTTCTCATCATTTTCGAGGGATTGCACAGACGCATTCCAAAATTAAACATGCTATTTAATAAATATATTGACCGATTGCAGACTGCTGCCTTTGCTGAAGACATTAGCTGTTCAACAGTTCTAACCCTGTGATACTGTACATGTCATTATGGACTTTCATTTAATCAACCCAATGATTATGGCATGAAAATGTGTTCTATTCTTATGACTCAAGGGGAACGGAAAGCTTGAACTCCCTGTTCACCTACTTCACAGAAGTTGCCAGTTACAATGCTGAGCTACAAGTCAGAGTGGAAACATGTCTGGAAAAATTAATCACAAAAACTAAGAGGAAGAAAAGCCATTGCTTTCAATACATGTAAAAATGCAAAAATACTGTTAATAGCAGTA
This sequence comes from Hemicordylus capensis, assembly GCF_027244095.1. Lineage (NCBI taxonomy): Eukaryota > Metazoa > Chordata > Lepidosauria > Squamata > Cordylidae > Hemicordylus > Hemicordylus capensis. The sequence continues at coordinate 212,737,111 of NC_069657.1, forward strand.
GTGTTGGAAGGTTAATAGCACATTTGCCTTTTTTTGATGAAACACTGTAAAGAATAGGAAGAAAAGTCCTATTTTAGCAGGTTGACGTTAAAGTTGCTAAAACCCCACTATGAAATATTTCCATATACTATTTAAATTAAATGAATGTGAAGTCTTAAATACATTAGTGTGAGTACAAATGAAAACTTACTGTTTGTAACCAGATATTGATAGCAGAATAGGGCAAGCCCACCAAAGGCAATAAAATATGGGGGGGGGGTTGGTATGAGGATTAGAAGAGGATTAATAAAGGAAGGCTTGAGTGAAAGAACATCTTGAAGCACCCACTCAGTTCTGCTTATTTAACAGTGGACCTTTCACGGAAGAGGAGGCTGAGTGTGTCAGCATTAAAGGTTATCCTTTCCACTATGAATCAGACCCTTTCACACTCATAGTTATGATTGTTTGTCAGCCTCATGGAAGCAGGGGTTAATCTAGCTGAGCCAACATACTTCAGATTACTTTTGACACTTAAGAGATAAGAAGTTTAACAGTCCAGAGTGAGAGCCATGCTAGTTTGTTAAGGCAGCTGCCAAAAAATAGTCCTGTGTCACCAGCTTTCATGGATGTCATCTGATGATATGGCTTCTACAGGGAGGCCTCATGGGTAACAAGCAGGAAAGCGGAGGAGCGAAGGGCTGCAACTCGTGTTCATAGGATAATGATCCAAACAGATTTCAAGGCCATGTGCTTTGGCCAGAGGTTTGTTTGTTTATTTAACATATTTCTATACGGCCCAAAACACAAGTTCTCTGTAGAAGTTTTCAAACAGATATACTCTTAAACATGCCCAGGGGCAGTTTCCAAGCCATTCAGGAAAGCGAAAACGTCTATTAGTACCTTAAAGTGCCAGTGACACAAAAAACCTTTTAAAAGTTTAACACAGATGCTTTACCAAGAGGAGCTGCCTCCACTCTATCACATATATTCACGAAGCTAGGAAGATCTGGTTATTATGAACTTGTTAATTGTCACAGAGGACTTTTGAATCTCACCATCCCCTCCTCAGAAACATCATATCCCAGTAGCATATGATCAAGCAAATAAGGCAAAACTTTTATAATAAATCAGTAAACAGCGGTTTACATTCTGCACTGTGGAATGCCAGCATTAGGGATCCTCCAGAACTGTTGTGCAAAATAAAAGGCAGCCTCAGTAGTTCTGTGGAGGTGGAAAGTTGTGCAATGACCTAAAACAGCATGTGGGCACCTCCCCAACACTATTTTCACTGCTTCCAATGGAAGAAGTGCTGCAGAGGTGCCTAAACATGAAAGTTTGGTTAGGCAATGCAATCAATCTTGGCTAAGAGTCTTTCTGGAAATAATTTAGCTAAAGTCCCAATTAAGAGCAAGGGTAAGTCCTAAGTAAGAGTAAATCAGGTTGACTAAGGCTGTTAGACCAGAGCCTGGCTTAGAGCTTGCTATGAAAAGTGCTTAGGTAGAGGGGAGGGAGGCAGAAAAGGGAGAGAAGCACTGAGGAGATTTAGAAGGGCAAGAGGTTAGTTTACCTATCCTTCCCAGCTTAGTTGGTGCATTCGTTGCACATTGGCAAGGAGGCCTCATGGGTAACAAGCAGGAAAGCGGAGGAGTGAAGGGCTACAACTTGCGTTCATAGGATAATGAACTATTATCCAACGAACCAAACAGATTCTGAAGCCACTTTGGCCAGAGGCAGATATACCTTGAAACATGCCCAGAGGCAGTTTCCAAGCCATTCTGCTTACCCAGAGGGTGGCAGATTCCATGAAAGACAAAGTCAATTGCCACTCAGGCGTAATCACTCTGAGTGTAGCTTGCCCAACAAAGGCAAGAGGAAGCTATGTAAATGTGTTGTACATGGTGAGTAGAGCTGTGCTTGCTTATCTTCAGACCAGGATGTCTTAAAGGTATAATTTTTTTTACACATCTATACTTTTTATGAGCCTCTCCACTGAGTCCTTGCCAGCTAATTTGTTAATTCATGACTAGTTTGGGAAATGCGCCACTTATCTGCGTTACTCCCAAAGGGTGCTTTACTGTTATCTCTTTTAGACAAGGAAATTCCGCCCATCCCTTGGTTACCTTTGAAGTAGGGTCTGAATAGCCTGGCATACCTCATTATCAAAGGGGTTGGAGCATCCTTTTCAGTTTTGTTAGCTGCTAAACCTGAAGGCATGCTGCTAGCGCAGCCTGTGCTTATCAGTTTCGAACAAAGTCCTTTGACTAGTCAGAGAAAAGTGGGTATTAAGTTCATGAGCCCATGATCCACTGCGATTGAGACATTTGGGTAGAGGGGTGCTCTCTGTGCTAGCGCGAAATATGGCTTCCTGGCAACAGAGGCTAAAACTTTCTCACTCTTGTATCCATCACTCTAATTGTGCTATAAAACATTTTGTGAACAATGTCAAAAGAAATAACAGTTAATGTTGATAGAGCTGAGCTGGTGTGCTATGCACCAGTTTTGTGTGTTTTTTTAAAGCAGGGAGACAACTTTTCTTGATTTAAAACTATTTTGGATTTTAGAATGTTTTTGTTATATTGCACATTTTAATGTATTTAATACATGCAGTGCATGCTGTGTGTGTATGTTTTACCTGCCCTGCCCCAGTTTTTTCGGTGCAGACAAGCTAGCTTTGGAAACTAGTTTCCTGAACAACCCTACAGTACCCAGAGCTAATTGCAACTAGAAGGAGGACAGGTAAAGCTAATCAGAAACAAGGGGAGACAAACTGAAATTTGTTTGGGGTGAATTCAAGATAACCCTAAGAAGGGAGCACAGGGGCGTTTAACAGTTTGAAGTTTAACAGTTAACCACTGTACAGCAGCCGAAACAAGCAACACCGTTTCCCACATTTGGTCACAATCTTCCCTGCAATGGTGAGTTGCATGGTATTTCTATTCGGTTATAGCAATAATGCCTAAATTTGCATCCTTATAAAAATGAGCACATGTAAATTTTATGCAAATGTCTTTCCTCTTTTGTTCTTTTTCTTGGTGACATGTTTTTCACTTTTTGATGATATGTACTTGGCTACCCTCCTTGGTTAATCTTACATCTTGACCACTGCAGTCCTCTCTGATATCTATAGGATTTTGCTGTGTAACTGAAGTTCAGGACGCCAGTATGATCAGGTCTGAATCCACAGTCAAATCCTGCTCGGTTGCAGTTCACAATTCCTAAATGACTGCCGCTCTTCCTCTGCTTCTGAAATACTGCTGCCCAAGCTTAATTCAATAAATTGGCACTTGTTTAATACTTTAAGCATAAAGATTACTCTCAGAAGTAAAATCATGTTTATTCATCATCTGCAAACTCATGCTTATAAGGCCTTGGCAGTTTCACTTCATCTCTAGTCCAGCAGGAGTACATTAACAAAAAGAAACAGAATTCCTAGACTGTGATCCTGTAGGGAGGGCCTTGTCTTTTATACTAATTTTGTAAAGCACTTAGTAAATGTTAAGCACTGACAAATAGCACAAAGCGATGACTGGGATAGAAAAAAACCATTCAACATGCTCACATATGCTTTGAACCAATTCCTTTTTGTAAAGCAGCCCACCAAACTTCAAACTAACCTGCTTTTGAAACTGAGAAGAACTGCAAAAAGAGTTGTATAGCCTAAGGGGTGTGAGTGAGTTCTAACTATTAAGAACACATTTAAAAACCCACTGGGTAAGCATGAGCTTTTGAAGTAGCCAGAAGTGTCTGTTTGGCTTCTGGCTATTAGGAACATTTTTCAAGTATTCAGATTCCAGGATTCACCAATTATCGTGTACATATGTAACTAGCTATGCAGAGCTATGTATGAATGCATGCATTCTCCATGTTCTGTTGTTTTAAATGAAAGCAAATAATTTTCTTATACAGATGGATTTCAATGTGACTGTTCTGAAATCTTTCTCTCTTTATCCAGAGCACTTTGTCCAGACTTTGTTGAGCTCAGATCAAAGGGCCTTTTCAGGGGCATACCAAGGTTGGAGTGAGTTGAGATTTTAAAATCGGCCCTTCATTTTGGGCCTGTATGAACGCTTGTGCACATCAAAAGAGGGCAATCTCCCAGTATGGAATAAACGAATAAACACTTTTAAACAGTCTGGTTAATCTAAGGCACCCATGGGTGCCAACAACCACCCAGCCCCAAAGCAATTGGTCAAAGGGATTATTTTTAATGATTTTTAAAAAGATTTTTAAAGTTTTATTATTTCTCCCATAGGGAATAATGATTAGATTATTTGATGTCACATAGATTCTACATAATGAATCCCTACATAGAATCTATGTGACATCAAAGAATCCATCACACGTGGATTCTCTGATGCTGGATTCTCTGATGGCCAGTTGCTTTCCCCCTGCTAAATATAAGAGAGTCACCTCTTTGCTCAGTTAGCAGGGGGCTAACTGAAGCACAGTCTTCTTCAAGCAAGGAGAAGTTCGATTGTTCTTTTGAGACGTATATGAACAGTTTGCATGTAAGTAAAGTATTTTGAAATGAGGAAAACATGTGTTCCTGAACATGTTATGACAGTTTTCTTTTGCAAACAACAATTTTTTAAAAAAATTACTCTATTTTTACAAATTCATTCCTGCAATCAGTACAGAAAATGCACAGCTAGATGAACAAAGGGTCAGGCTCCATATGTTTATGAAATTTAGCATCCTCTTTTCAACAACAGGCAGCCAGTCAGATACTTCTAGAAGCTTGCAGATTTGGGCAGGAAGGCAAGAGGCTTCTCCCCACTGTTTTGCCTAACATTCAGAGCCTCCATGGTCAGGAGAAGTCAAGGCAGTCAATCCTTGACTACCCCTCTCCCACAATTGTCGAATGCTGCTAGTGAACAGATGCAGCATTTAGACCCACAAAACCTAACGACAGTTCTAAATATACATATCTGTGGGTATTTTACTATCTATGACATTTATATTCTGCCCTTCCTCCAAGAGGTTCAGGGCTCCTTGAAAGGTTACTCAGTGAGCTTCATGGCTGAGCAGGTAGAGACCTGAACCCAGACATTACCTATCCTAAACCAGCACTCTAACCACTACATCACACTGCCTCTCAAGTGTTGGTTCACTTACCTTGGAGTAAGTCCAATTGAGTACAATGGGGCTTACTTCTGAGTAGACATGAATAAGATGGCCATGATATTATGGGAAAGGAAAAACCTGCTGTGTCAAAGCTGGGCTGCTCACCTCTTTTTCTTCCCTTAAAGAGATTTCAGCTCCCCGCCCCCGCAAAAAAAGAGCACCTAATACACACCCAAAGTATAACGAATTATACCCTCATATATCCTTCCTCAGTGGGTGTCTCTCCCTTCACTGCAGTGCACTCCAGGCAGAAGCAACTCGGGTTTTCTCTCTCCCTTGCTTAACCCCCCACCCCAATCACCTTTCCACAGTCCCCAACCCCGAGGCAGCCCACAATGGGCTTATTCTCCTTCTTGCTCATCTGCCCCTCCCGCACCTTCCTACCCATTGGGGCCAGCCAGGGTCAATCAGCAAGGGGAAGCCAAGGAAATAAATAAAGAACGAACCAACATACAGGGGCACCACCAGGGCTTGACTTTGAGGGAGGGGATGGGAGGAAAGAACAATGCATGTAGTTGGAGGAACGCAGGGAGCAGAGCGGAGGAAGAGCTCAGCCTCCGATTGGCGCAGGGGCGGCTAGGGACCCAGGGTGCTCCTGGTGCAGGCTGCTCTCCACTCCTGTGGCGGCAGCGGCACCTCCTCTCCTTCCTGTCTTCCCTCCCCTCCACCACCTCCGCCCTATCTTGCAGCTGGTGCAGTCACAGGAGCTCGGGCTGCTCCTCCTCCTCTTCCTTTCGTGGTGGGCCTGCCTCAGCTGCCACCAGCACGGTAATGTCTAATTCAAAGAACCAAGGCCAGCATCACAACTTGGCAAATAGAATGTTGAACTGGTCAATCCCAGTGTAACCCGCCTCCTGTGACTCACAGACCGTGACCTATGTTAAAAGCTGGCAAATATGTCAAAAGAAAATCTATTTATTTATTTGTTTGTTTGTTTGTTTGTTTATTTGTTTGTTGGATTTATATACCGCCTTTCATTAAAACAATCCCAAGGCGGTTTACAGTAAAATTGAAAAACAAGACTGTAAAAAAGACACAATTAAAATATTAAGCTAAAAATATAAAACAAATCTGATTAAAAATTTAAAACACAAGCATAAAGCAATACAAAGAGCAGCAGCAGAGACATTGTATGACATAACTCTTACTGAGCTCAGCTTTCTGCCCTTTTTTTCATCTTCATTTTCCAAATCAGTGGGCATCCTTCTCCCCATTCTCCTGAACTAAAGGCTGCTTCACACACGGAGATCATTCACATGACCATGGCAGAAGTGGAGAGGGAGGGAGGGAGGGTTGGACCAGCTTTCCCCACAGATGATCAATGGCAAAACTGAGCCACAACACTCAGGTGCCCACACGATGGGTACCACTGTGAGCCATGCAGATCCCTGGAGGAACAGTCCTTGTGCGGTGCACTGCGGGAATCCCCCGTGAGCTGGGCACTCTAGGCACCCGACTCTGTGTACACGGGGGCGGAGTGTAGCTCAAGCATACACGTGACCCTGGCCCTGGGGTTGAGGGCACAAACGTGCCTTCTAACCCCAGTTAAGGGCTGGGGTTAGAAGTTGGGCTTGCGGTGGAGGCAGTGCCGGGATCAGCCTCAATCTCTGCGCTGCACACAAGCAGCCTGACCCAAGTTGGGCTGCCCTAGCCTGGGTTGGGCAGCTTGTGTGCACAGCCTCATTGTGTTTTTAAGATATATACTGATACAAGATTTACGGATGCACCTAAAATGTGAAGTATGTAGCCAACAATGGGCACTTTCAAGGCCATGAAGGAGATGTTGTACAGTATAGCAGTTTCTTCTCCTATCCCCAAAGAGGACAAAATGCACAGATTCACGGCTTGCCTCATTCCCCTTTCATATTCTCTAATGCGGTTCCATTTAAGGAATATAACAGAGCATATGCTTCGGATGGAGGCGATGCCGGGCTCTCTTGCTTTCCCGACCTGCTAGAATTCCTTCCAGCTCCCTCCATGCCACAAGGCATAAGAGCAGATGCCTGAGGTGGTGGCAGGGAAGAGTTCAGTACAGCTCCCTATATAGGCACAGGAAGCTGTACTGGAGATCCACTACTCCATGCCTTGAATATCCTCTGATGCTCTTTGCCTGACTGCAGCTTAGGGCATACACTTTCCACTTCAAAAGCCACCGTCTGAATCTATGAAGTGGGTATCTGCAGGGGTTTGAAATAGCTGGTGAAATATATTGTCATGCTAAAAGCACCATAAAATGTTCCATATTTTGTGATAAAATAAAAAGCACGATGCAATGTTCCTTGTTAGCTGAGGAGCCAAACTAGATGTTAGGTGGTATTTCCCCCAACTGGGACTTTTTTCTATCTCAAAAAGGAGGCATGATTTGGATTGCAAAGGGAGAGAGGGATTGGCAGCCCCAGACCAAATCCCCCCAAACCATGATTAGCCATAGAGAGGAAAACAGAAAGTTTTTGTGCATGTAGAATCCATTCTGGGCAAACAGCAGTTTCGGGGGGGGTGGTCACAGACCAGTGTGGTGTAGTGGTTAGAGTGTTGGACTAGGACCAGGGAACCTGCGAGCAAATCCCCATTCAGCCATGAAACTCTCTGGGTGGTTCTGGACCACTCACTTCTCTTTCAACCTAACCTACTTTGCAGGGTTGTTGTGAGGATCAACATAACCAAGTGCACCACTCTGGGTTTCTCAGAGGAAGAGCAGAATATAAATTTAAAAATAAAATAAATAAAATAACAAGATGTACATCAGGGAATTGGCATGGGCACAAAGGATTAAGCACCTCTTCCCCTGCACCATGACCCGAACCTAAATTGCCCCTGCAGCATCTGCTTCTTGAGAGAGGGGGGAGTTCTAATCATGGTAGTCCTATGTAATGCCTAGTTTGGCCCTGAAAGGGGAGCACTGTACACAGAGTCCATACAAAGAACCATTGCTTCTACTATAGCAAGTGTATGCTTGGAGTCATGTGTCAGGGCTGTCTTTAGGGCAGGACAAGGCCAGGAGGGTGATTGCCTGAGCCCTGCTCCTGTTGCAGCCATTGAAATTAACTGGAAGGGGGCCCTGCACTGGCTGATCCACCCAAAGCCCCACACCCTACCAGGGCTCTCTAAAGACACCCCTGGCACATGTGCTTCTCTGCACAAATCTCTTATGCTGAAGCCCCTTCAGAGGCATAGCAAGGTTGGAGTGGACCCTGGGGCAAAAAGTGAAGATGGGTCCCTGCCTGCCCTCTTCTTGAGAGTGGCAGAGGGGAGGGGGGAGAGCAAAGATTAAGCACCCAGCCGTCCCGTTCCCCCCACCTTAGGAGTGGGGAGGAGCTTCAGAGCTTGGCATGGGCAGAACCACATGGTTCCTTATCAGCCTCCCTCCCATGTTCAGGAATGTGACCGGAAACCATGCTGCACATGAAGATGACCCAGACCACGGCTTCATTTAGCTTGGTATTGCCTACGGTGATTGGCAGTGGCACTCCAAGGCCTCTGGCGGAGCCTTGCCTCACACTGCTACCTGACATCTCTTTTGGAGATGCCAGGAATTGAAGCTGACATCTGCATACAAACTCTGCCTTCCACAGACTTATGGCACCTGCCAGGTTGCTCCCTCTCAGCTTAGCCAAAGCTTTCTCTTGGTTTTAGGGAGGATTGGGCCTGGAGGTCTGGAAAGGGGAACTCCCTGTTCTTTCATAATGTCTCCTGGTGCAGTATTAATCTGGAGACATCAGAGAGGAATGGAGGTTGCTCCGTTTCTGCTGACATGAGAGTTCCCTCCTTTCCTCTATTATCGGTTTGGCTTCCATTAAGGTTAGTGCAGAGATATGTGCCCATGAGCACAGGATGTAATTACCTGTGTGACCCAAACAGAAGTAAAGAAAAATATGAGAGACCTTGCATTAGGAAACCTGGACCTTAATTTGAGATGACCTATCAGCACACATTAATGTTCAGCTTTACTCATGACTATCATACTGTTCTTTACTTCTTTTCACTATCTTACAAAGGGCATGTGTGTTCTAATTAGTACTAGGGACAGATCTGAAAAATTGCTGACATATGTTTTCAAAGGGAGAGTGGCCATTGCTTCTTTGACCCTCTGTGTTCTGGTGCAACCTGAGATCTTTTGCGGGGGCACAAACTAATGAGATGAGTCAGCAATAAGCTTCTGAAAGAACCATCTCAATTGTGCCCTTCTACTATGCCCCTTACCAGCAGCATTTCCTTCATTTGGCAACATTTTCATTTGGGGGAGGTGTTTAACACTCAGTTTGAGGGAGAGTTCTGTGGAACTCAAAAGCTAGCTCACGCCTTTGTGACTTTGTTAGCCGTTATAAAGATATTCTGCAACTACTGCTGTAAATATCGTTGTTCCTAATGAACAAACATGGCGGCCTGTATTTGCCATAGTTGCTGCTTTGCATTATTACACAGTCAGACAGGTGTTACTGACTGGTTTGTTTTATCCAGGCATTGAGTCCTTCCCAAGGACCAGGGATGGCTAAATTTTATTATCAATATTGTTGTTATTATTAGAGATATCATTGCAAAATATAGGCTGTTCCCAGTAATGTTGGTTTCTGTAGTTGGCTGATGGTGATTTCTGTGGCCCCTATGGTTTTGAGGTGCTTTCAAGTTGTTTTGGAACTGCAGCTAGGGAACCAATTACTACTGGAATGATGATGATGATGATGATGATGATGATTTCTATACCACCCTTTCAAAAATGGCTCAGGGCAGTTTACACAGAGAAATAATAAATAAATAATTTATTTATCATAGTCCCATGCTATACTACTGGTGCAGATAATCCATTTAATAACTATTGTACTGCATTGAAAGCTTGAGTCCAGTAGCACCTTCACTGGGAATTCCAAATATTAGCTCACAGCTATTTACAGCCAGGTATTTGTGGCATTAAAACAAGCTCATATATACTGTTTATCTCTGTGCCACAAAGGATGAACCCAGGGCAGAGCCACCGTTGTGCAGATGGGTCCACAGAACCTGGCCGCCACTCCTTGTGGAGCTGCCCCATCCAACCTAGCCACACCCTCTGCACCTGACATCTGACACAGGTGGGTGTGGCCATATGCCCAAATGGGGCCACATAGCCCCATCTGCAAGGCACTTCAGCCAGTGCTGAGTTTCCAGCCTGGCTGGAAGTGCCTTTCCCTGCCTTGAAAGGAGGAGAGACACGATCCCAGTTTGTGAAGCGTCTCACAAACTGGGCCGCACACCTGGATGAACCCGCTTTTATCAGTCACTGTCTTCTTCACCATGAGCCCCACTGCCTGCTAAGATCATCTGGAGAGGTTTGTCTGTGGTTGCTGCCAACTTGTTTGGCGGCTACTCGGGAACAGGCCTTCTCTATTGCTGCCCCTGGACTTTGGAATGCGCTCCCTGATGAAATAAGAGCCTCCCCATCTCTGGCAACTTTTAAAAAGGCACTGAAGACACATTTAGTCACCCAGGCTTTTAATTACGTTTATTGTTTTAATTTTTTAAATGTTGGTTTAAAATGATTTTAATGTTTAAATGATTTTAATTGTTTAATTGGTTTAATGTTTTAAATAATTTTAATTGTAAACCGCTCAGAGACAAACGTTATGGGTGGTATAAAATTCTGTTAAATAAATAAACTGTCTTTGATCAAAGTAAATTATGGAGTGACAATCTTATCCAGGGTTGACAGTTATCTGTCACATGTTTGCTGAGTGACGTTGGAAGCCATCTAAGACCAACTGCTAAGAGAAGGAATCCAGGAGAGAGGGGGATGGAGGCAAGCAAAAATCAGATGCCCCCTGCTCTAAATAGGGTGGTTTGATTTTAAATGTATATGGGTTTTGTTTTTGTTTTTTTAATGTATCTCTTGCTTTTCATTAATGTTGTTATGTTGGCTGCTTTGAGGACTTTGGTCAAAAGGAGGATGCAAATCTACTAAATAAATAAATATAGAGATAAATAATAAACAGCTGTAAGAACTTGCCTTTCGTTTGCTCGCTCCCCCATAGAAAGGCACTTTCCTTTGCACAATTTACAGTATGTTGAGTTCAGCATATCACACTTCAAAATGGCATATCATCCAAGACACAAACTCTTTAAAACCATTTAGGCAGTTTTAAGAGGTGGCAAGTGTGCAGGATTGGCTGTACTCCGTGAAACCTAATAGAAGTGTTTTCCTTGGCTTCAGAAGGCAATGAAGTTGACTCTTAAGGAATGATAGAAACAATTAATAGCTGAGGCATGCAGGGGAAAGTCACATCTCTCCTTGCAACTGTTTATCCATTGTCCCAGAGGGGACGTGATTGATGGTCCCTTCAACGGATGGCTTCCTAGATGTGGTAGAACCCAGGAATCAGCCTGGAGTTAGACCAGGAAGACTGATCAGACCGCCGCTGAAGAAAGCAAGATCTGACCTGATCCTGGATATAAATCAAGAGGAGACATTTGCAACCCCTAAGGGAGATCATGAGCTGAAGGATCCCAATGAGCACCATTTATCATTGAAGATGAACAGCAGAAACTTCCAGACTGCTCTTATCTGGACACAATCCAAACAAATGATCTTTTTCTCAGCCAAATAAATCTTTAAGTCATCATTAAATAAAGATTTCTAACACTAGCTTAAAATTTACAAATAATCATTAGCAGGCAATTGGCCAGTGTAAGCCTTTGCGCTGATAAATTTAACCACCAGCACTTAAGGACTATCTCTAGGTAGTTATACTGACCCTTGTCAATGGTCCATTATCAGGGCTTCTCAACTTCGGCTCTTCTGCAGATTTATTTATTTATTTACATTTATATCCTGCTCTTCCTCCAAGGAGCACAGAGGTTATGGGCTCCTTGGTTATGTTTATCCTTATAACAACCCTGTGAGGTAGATTAGGCTGAGAGTCACTCAGCTGGCCCAGCTGGCTGGCCCAGTCACTCAGTGAGCTTCATGGCTGAATGGGGATTTGAACTCGGGTCTTCCCGGTCCTAGTCCACCACTCTAACCCCTAAGCCATGCTGGCTCTATACAACTCCCATCATCCCTGACTATTGGCCACCACTGTGGCTGGGGATGATGAAAGCTGTAGTTCAAAAACAGTTGGAAGGCTGCAGTTGAGTAGACCTGGTCTATATCATACCTTAATTACCAAAGAAGAGATAACAGAATTTTGGCTGAAGAAAGAGAAAGAAGTGCTTATATCTGTCATAGCTGCAAGTTACCCATTTGTTTTTCTTTTTCGTTTTTAAACATAGATTTTTCAATTCATCCTTTAGATTTCATTTCATGTACTTTATTAAACATGCATTTTAGATAGTCAAGTAACGCATAATGTGTATTTTGCTAAAGATAAGGGAGATTTACCGCTAAAGAGAAGTGACTGGGAGATGGAGTAGCTCCCTCAGCCCTAAACAAGAGGAACGGCAGGACTGGGTTTGCAGGTGATTTTTAGCTGCTAGGGCTGGGGCAATAATTGATATTTTCTTTTTTTCTTTTTTCAATATTTTTATTATTTTATCCATAATATAAACATAAAAACATAAGAAAAATAGAAATAACAAAAGAAAGAAAAAAGCAAGACGTCATCAAACGACACAATTACAATGATTCTCATTACAATCTGTACACTTCCACCTGAATTCTTTTCAGAATAATTTTTATTTATATTCTTCATATATGTGGCACTGCCTGAATTTTCAGCTTCTGTGGGTGCTTACGTGTGTGTGTGCGTGTGCGTGCATGCGTGCATGCACGCACATACACATATAAACAAGTATGCACTATTTCATCTTTATATGATAAAGAATGGATTTTGTTTCCCCCCTGCTTAACTCTTCTGTTTTAGTGTGTTTTGTTGCTTTATTGATTGTTGTTATCCCAGTTTCCCTAAGTTTAGTGTTTCCCTTGGCAACAGATAGGATGGATAGGTTTCGGGTGAGGGTGGTGTGTGGGGGGGCAGCGAGAGGTACCTTTAAAAAGTCATTACCTGTAATACCACCAGCCCCTGCAAGCTGTTGCAAGCAGTGGCACCCCGCCCAGCATCCTGCGTGGCAGCTGCCATGACTCCAGCACTCACCTGGCCTCCGTGGTGCATGCGCAGAGGCCAGATGAGTGCCAGAGCCACAGTAGCCACTGTGTGGGATGTCGGGTGGGACACAGCTGCTCATAATGGCCTGCAGGTGCTAGTGGTATCACAGATAATGACTTTTTAAAGCTACCTCTAGCCACTGCCCCCAGTGCCACCGGCCGGCCAACTCTGGCAGGAAAGTGGGTCAAAAGTGAAGGATGGAATGGGAATTTGGGGGTGATTACAGCTTATTTTGAAATTTTGGTTTTATTGGCTTAGATTCTGTTCAGCATCCTGACAATGGAAGCGCAGAGCACATGTGCTGACTCTGTGAGGGTGGAAAACCCATCGGTACTGCTTGCAAATGTGCAGTGTCTCCATGGCTCCTAAAGATTGTGTCATTGCTGTAGGACGCTTCTCCCATCATTCCCAAGAAGTGTCCGAGAGCACAAATGTAAGCCTTCAGAGCCATGGAGGCTCTGCATGTTTGCAAGCAGCGCCAATAGGCTTTCCACACACACAGGGCCAACGAACACACCCCACACTTCCATTGGTGGAGCACTGAGCCATTGTATTTTTATAGCAAAATTACAATGTTAATAAAAAGGGATGATTACTAAGTCTTCTGCCAATGTGTACTAGATTTATGACTGGCATTTTTATCAGTGATTTGAGCTGTAATTGGCAGCAGCCTTTGCAGTAGTTCGAACAGTAGTTGTTCTCTTCTAAAAGTCTGTGCAAGTGATACAGTCACTTCAGCCTCACCCCCACCACAATGCACGAACACATGGTCACAAGAAATAAAATAAACACACAATGCTATCTTAAACCATCATGAATTGTTGTAGTCCCCAGCAAAAATTGCTGGAGTGACAGCACTAAAACCAGCTTCACCCAATATGGCTGCTACTACCTTGGGCATATTTGCTAGCAAGAGAATTCAGTGTACTTACTGCTAAGTAATTTGTAGCACCCTTTTCTTCTGCAACATTAGTTGATTGAATTAACTGCAACATGCAAAGGAGGCTTGGCTTTGTATGGTTCTTGTTGCCCATTTCATTGGTGGGGTGATAGTGGTGGTGGATAGACAGGAAAGACATTGAAATATTCATCTTAAGAATGGCAGCCTGGACAACAGTTTCTTTAGTTGTGCTCAAATGAGCACACCAAGGATGCCTGTTCTAGAGTGACATCTACTGGCACAGCTTCTATAAACCAACTTGAAGCACAGTGCTGCAGGCCATTCCTGTAACAATTTCACCATACCGGTACTAAGAAGCCTGGTGCAGAACTGGATGAGTATCACAGGTTAAAGGAAGAAGAGAGTGGAGAATGTTTTTTTCTCCACTCTCCATGCAACTCATTTTCAAAGTACACACTGCGATTTTGCTCACAGTCTCCAATGCAAGTTCATTTGTTAAATTACCCATCCTTTATACATCACCACTTTTCTTTTGCTACATATTTAGTGGCAATATTAATAATGGAGTCCTTAATGATACTATTGACTAAAAAGGCCATCATGTTCAGAATCACAGTGCAACAAAGGACTGGCTACATATTGGCCACCTACACAGATCAATCGGGACAATCTACACTACAACACCATATGCTCTAAACAGAACTAGCTGGCTCGGTGCAGAATGTCTGCATGCTAGTTCTCCCAATCTGGCTCCCTGCCCTGCCTCCTCCCTGACTTAAGCCACCCCCCTGCCATCCGGGATGGCAGCAGAGGTGCCAAAACCACCTTCCTTGGGCCCTCCTGCCATCCAAATGTCAGGTTGGGCCATTTTTTGTCCCATTTGGTGGCTCTTTCTACACGTGCACAAAGAGCCCCCAAACGGCCCCCAAATGGCTCAACCTGGCATTTTGGAAGCAGGAGAACCAAAAGAAGGAGGTTTCACCAACTCCACTACCATTCCTACCTCAGTCTCCCCTCTCCCGTGCCTTGCTGGCCATGTCTCCACATCCCCACCGGCTGTCCAGGCCCCCTGCCCTGCTTCCCCCTCCTGCCTTAAGCCGGTGGGCGGGGGAGAGAAAAGTCCATGAGGCTGAGCCTGGCCATATGTGCAGGCTGGACGGGAAGCTCCAGATTGGCCATGTCCCTCATGAGGAAACATGGCAGGGCAACACAATGGAGGCCAGTGGTTGGAGCCGGCCTAAGGTGCTGCCATGATGCTGTTGCTCTTCCTGGAGCGCTTCCCAGCAAGCTGGAGGATCAAGGGGGTCCTTGGCTCTGGTGGCAAGGCAGCAAGAGGGAGAAGAGGAAGCAGCAACTGCGGCCCCCACTCACGCCTCCCTTATCTCTGAGTGTGGCACCGCTGTCCCTCCATTTGCCATTCAGCCCTCCTCTGTGCCTTCTCTTTTCCCACCATTGTGGCCCTCCCTCCTGCTCCTTCTTGGCAGCAGCTGTCTGCCACAGAGCCCTCCTCCATGCCTGTTGTCAGAACTCTTGTGAGATGTGCCACGTACTGCAAGATGTGCCACGTACATCCTTAGCATTTTATATAGATAAGACAGAGTACATGGCATACGTGGGATTGGTACTACATCCAAAAAATCACTAGACAAGTAACAAACACTACAGAATTGCCAGATTATGAATCAAAACATGTGGTTGATCCAAATATGCAAAGCACAGGTTCATCATATACATATGCACCTGAGAACCAGCTTTTATTTCATGTGTGCATCACACAAAATGCAACTATATATTGTATTCAGACAATTTTGCTGCACAAATTACATAGATGAGTCCCTTATGAAAGGTGTCTATGCAGCAAATAAGTAATAAACGATGAGTAAGCTGGTATATATTCAGCACTCTTGATGCTATTTTATTCAACACTTAATTGGAAGCTGTTTCATTTAAATTAGTAGGACTTAATTCAAAGTAAACATGCACAGTTGGTTGGGCTGCATCCTTTAATCCTTATCAAGGAAGGTCATGCTGAAAGTTCAGATGCAACCCCTAAGTCTAGTTTATTATAGGTAGAATTGCCAGGCTGGATGAATCTAAAAACTGAGATTTCTGAGGCAGAGAGCAGTGATTTCACAAGACTGCCAACTTTAGAAAATGCGGGGAATTCCTGTACCAGGGTAGAACCCATAGGTAAAAGGGCAGAGCCCAGTAGTGACCACAAAATGGCCTGAGATCAATCTTTGCCACCCGTCTACTTGGGGGAAAAGGAGAAAAGCTTGAGAAATAGGATCATATTTGGCAAACTGGCAACCTTATTACATTGCAGGTAATATTTTGGTCTTAGTAGCTTTAAAGATTGGCCACCTTTTTGCTCTGTTTTTACCACTAAGACAAATGTTACTGAGGAAGAACTTTGACATCCAGTGTCCTGTCTCTAGTTGTGTTAGTTCCTGTTCAAGCCTCCTAAGTGAACACCTTCCTGTTCAACCCTACTAAAAGAGGAACCTTTTAGAGTGATCAATCTCTTCGGGCTCTTCCAGATGCCAATAAACAAGGTTTTGAAAAGAGCTTGAAAGAAAGCTGAAGGTGAGATTCACTTGTCTCCCTATTCATCAGGAAGGCAGTGTTGAAAAATGGTGTTGAAGGTAGTGTTGAAAAATCACAGAAAGCGGAGCTGGCCAGCAGGCGGTGCTGAGGAAATCATTCAAGGTCCCTGCTGGCCAAGTGAGCTGTGTGTGGGATCTTGCTGGAAAAGTCGACATAAGTCTGTGAGAGTATGTGGATGCTGAGGAAGTTCTCACTTTAAACTTATGCACAAGCTCTTTTCAAAGCACTGTCTAGAAGAGCCCTTATCAGGAAGGTAGGGAGGCTGGCAGTGGCCCATGTGTGGCCGCCGCTGCAGCCCCCTGGCCCCGCCCCCTGCGCCTGACATTAGACACGGGGGCCTGGCTAGCCACACCCCCACATCTGACATCAGACGCAGGGGACATGGTCTCCCTTCCAAAGGGGGCTGCGTGGCCATGTTTGGAAGGGAGATCGGCTCACGCTGCACTGGGCAGTGTGGGCCAGCCGTTCCGGCCGTGCTGCCAAAGCAGGGTGGGCCAATCTCTCTCCTAAATGGGGCCACATGGTCCCTTTGGGAGGGAGATCGATTGGCCCCGCTGCGTTGGCAGCAAGACCAGGACTGGCTCTCCTTGCCTTTAAGGCAGGGAGAGTCACTCCAGCTGTGCTGCCAATTGTAGCGTGGGCCTATTTCGGCTCCAAACAGGGCTGCGTGGCCTCATTTGGGACCGAAATAACGTCCCCACATCTGATTGTTGGTGGCCCGGGTTCTTTGAACCAGTTCGCCCAATGGTGGCTCTGCCCCTGGCCCTTATATTTGTTGCAGACTCTGTTCTATCTGCATGGATTACAGAGCAAACACCAGTGAAAGGTTTAAGATAACTTTACTGGTGAGACAAAGGCACTCAGAGATCAGTACAGAACTTGCTGACTTATACACAAAAGGAACAGGAACAAACAGGAACAGGAAGGAAAACAGAAACTTCTAGCTAGCCCAACCAATACAGAGGAAGCTATAGTGCTCCCTCCTGCTTTGTAGTAGATTACAGCAAACTATATAGCAAGCTAAACTGCAGCTGTTGCATATCCCAATAATATTTAGAAAGGGAAAGCAAATGTCCCTATTCAGCCTAACATAGTGGCCATCCAGTGGCTGTTGCTGATGTCGTCTTCTTTTTAAACTGCAAGGGGACAGGAAACCATCATCTAATTCCTTTTGCTATGTTAAACCACTTTGAGGATTTTGTGTTGTTAAAAGGGGGCAGCTGACTGAATGCTTTCCAGTATTTACATACCAAAAGCAGAGTAGCCAAGTAAAGCAAAACATGGAAAATGCAAGCGACTATGGCATTGAGACTATGTTGAAATTCAGCATTTGGTTATATTGATGAAAAATAAGTACTTGCACCTTTGGATAGTGCAGTCTCTCTTAAAGGGAATATGGCATAGTGAACAAAGATAGGGCTCAGTTTTCCCTTAAATTCCTGATTCAGGAAGGGTTTCGGTGTCATCTTGGGCCAGTCATTTGAGCCTCTCTCACTTTCAGAATGATAGCTATGGTAAATAAAAGCGTGCCACACAGAGAAATAACACAATTTTGAATTCTCTTACCATTAGAGAACACGTTTTTCAGTGGGGGTATTGGTGGAGTCTATAAGTATTTTGGGTGGGGCATCACAAATTAATATGAAACAGCAAAAACTTGCACACAGTTTGTTATTGAGAGAGTCATCCGCGCTGCTCCCAGCAGCGCTGGTTGTGTGGGCGCATAGCTTGCGCATTGCCCGGGCTGCAAAGGGTCATCTGGGGAAAGTGGGTTGAACCCTGCCTTCCCTCCCACCTGTCTGGCCGCCCGCACATGGGGTCATGTGAACAGCTCCATTATATATTTTAAATACGTTTAAATAACTTCACACTCATTAGACAGAATGCTGCAACTCAGAACAGATGTACAATTTACTAAGCAATTAGGTAGGCTTTTATTCTTTATTATTTTAAGGTTAACAGAGACTTTTCGTCTCTTGGTGTATATCTATATAGATATATGAAGATGGAAAAGCTAAACATTTAAAGCAGGTAGTGGGGAGGTTTGAATATCCCTGAGGTGAGCAGGCCCCCATAAGCTACCCTGTGGCTGCAGCCACGGATTACAATAATTTATTTGTTTACAGGGGTGAGACTCAGAAAAGCCACAGAGTTTTGAAAACCAGCCTTCTATTGCTTTCGTCTCTCACCAGTAACACCTTGAGGTTTTTAGCCTATCACTTTCCCTCTCTGTGAGTGGCTGTCTCTGATGTAGCCTTTCATTCCACCTCCTCCTCAGATATCACCTCTACTGATCAAGGGAACAATTTGAAACAACACTACCAGGAAATCAGTCAGCACCACAGTTGGCGTCCAGTCCTGTTGAGGACTGGGCTGCATGCGTATTGCTCCAATGAGACACTAGAGGTAGCAGGAAAGTGTTCAGCCTTTGACTGTCACAAGCATTTAAAAGCCAGTCATTCTCAACCTGACCAGGGATGAGAAAGAAACAAAAGCAAACCGATGTGATCCCTGCAAGTGCCGCAGTCGAAAACTGCAGGCACATTAAAGAAACCCATTAAATCTCTCACACAAGGGCAATTTCAGGACTGAAGTGTGTTACCTTGGTGCTTTAAGTGCCCCAAGAGCAGGTCCTTTACTCACCACTATGTAGATCAAAGTATCTAGGCACTGGCTGCAGCTTTGAACTCTGCCTACCATCTCCATTGCAAATAAAAAGAAGTACTATTTCTTTGATGCAGCAAAGATTACTCTGTTTTTGTGAGGGGAATAAAAGGGGTCCCCTGCTCAGTGACAACACTTGCAAATCTGTTTCAAGACAGGAAGAATAATCTGACTCCCATCTGGAGACTCCCATAATTCTGATGCAGCAGGATAGACGGAAGAACCAAGGCAAGTCATCACCATCATATCCCATTATTTCCTTTCATCCACAGCATTTTATTGTTTCACTCCATCACCCCACTGGGCTGCCAACTAATGCTGACTGAAATGCAAAACTATAGCAATATTTTACCTCAGTGTTTTGCAAAGACCAAAGCAGATGTTTCTTTGCTTTGCCCTCCCCTCCTCACCTGAATGTAACATGTGAATTAATGTAATCTTTAATCTGAATGAAACCTCTATGTAAAGATCAACAATCATGGGCCGGTTCAGATGGTACTGTGCCCAACTGGCTTGCCCCATGTGGTAAGGACGTGAGCATGCCATGAGTGTGCATGTTTCCCAGCTCCACATCATTCTGTAATCACATCGGAGCTTCGCTCATCTGTACCACCCCGCCACATGTGGTTTGGACTGTGTGCAGAGGAGTAGTTGGGATGAACACCCCACCACACACACACACAAACACACACACACTTGAAGAATGACATATTGAGAGAGGTGAGATGTGAGAAATGAGCTCAAAGTATGCTCATGTCTTCATCATGTAGGGTGGACTAGTTGGGCAAAGAACTGTTCAAACCAGCACCATGTGTACACTGTACACAGATTGTATGTACATTGAATTCAATGAGGCCATTCACACAAGCAGCCCAACCCAGGCTAGGGCAGCCCAGCCTGGGTTGGGCTGCTGGTGTGGAGCACCAGGATCACTCCCGATCCCAGAGTGTTCATCCTCACAAGCCCAAATTTTTAACTCGGCCCTTAACTGGGGTTAGAGAGGATGAGCGCACCCTTAACCCCAGGGCTAGAGGTGTGCACGGAACCGCGGAGCTGCAGTCCGGCACTGGGGTGGGGGTACATTTAAGGGTGGGGGGAGGGTGTACTTACCCCTCCCGTCACTTTCCCTCCTCCGGGACATGTATTTTAGTCAGCAATTCGGGTGGTAGGATACCTCCCTGCCGCCCCTTCCCCCGCTTGGCTGTGTGACACGTGCGCACGTCACACACGTGCATCACGTCTCTGCGACCTGTGCACGTGCGTGCGTAGCCACGTGCACGATGCTGAGACGTGGTGCGCGCACGACGTGCGCACGCACAAAAGGCTTCCTGAAGCCTTTTGCAGCAGAGCGGGGATGGGGGCAGGGAGGTATCCTGCCACCCCAATTGCTGACTAAAATACATGCTCCGGAGGGGGGAAAGTGGCGGGAGGGGTAAGTACGTTCCACACGTGGAACGTGTGGGCATGCGGCAATGCACCCAAGAGGAGACAACTGATTGTCCGGGGTGAAGGTAGGTGAAACCTTACTCCCACCCCTCCGCCCTCCTTCCTAAACAACAGTTCTGAGCACAACCTTAGTGTGTGATTAGTACTGTTGTCTCCAAACATCCTCATTCCCCCTACTGTGCTTGCCCTCTGCTCCTACAGGCTTGTTCAACCATTCTTTTTTTCTTTTATAATCAATTCTTCTGTAGCTTGCACAATTTATTATACAATGTGGGTTCTTCTCTTTTCACACAGGCTTACAACAAACCTAGAGGGATCTGAACACAAGAAGGATGCTTTTTACTAAATACTACACTATGGCTGCATTCACACAAAATCACGGACATTCTAGCTAAAGAGTTAAACAACTGAGGTTTAACAGCATTTAACCAGGATAGATAACCAGGATTAGATCTGAATGAGATCATTCACACAATCAAAAACTGTGTTCTAGATGGGTTTGGGGGCTTCACATACTCCCAATTTTTGGTTGTGTGGAAGCAAGGTAGGAGGAAAACCTGAATAGAAATGATAGTGTGGAAGCAAGGTAGGTGGGAAAGCTATTTTCTTCCTACCTTGCTTCCACACAATCACTTCTGTCCAGGTTTTTCTCCTTCCTTGCTTCCACACAACCACAAATTGGGAGTATGTATAGCTCCCAGCTCTGTTGCCAGATTTGGCTTTTTTAAAGCCAAATTTTGGGTTACGGCCCATTTGACTCATGAGTATACCCCTTAGGTTCTGGCCACACTGGCCCTCCCAAATCCATGTAGAACACAGTTTTTTTAAATTGTGTGAAAGACCTCTAAATCTGCCTACTAGCCTTTCACTATAATCTAAATGGATAACTACCATCTTCACATTAGCCCACTTCCGCCTCAAATGTTCACACATGCACCATCTTGAATTGGGGTGGATGATATCTTTACAAACTACACCACTGAGGTGTTCCAATGTGTCCCTAAAACTGCACCCACTTTGGTTCAAATTGGTTCAAAATGGCTAGGCAGTTCATAAATTAGTGAAATTGTACCTCAAACATTCACGTGTCTGCCATTTTATAAAGGGGTGAATGATATAATCACAAAGTATGTTGCTGAGGTGTCCCTGTGTGTCCCTACAACTGTACCCAATTTGGTTCAAATCAGTTAGCTGGTTCACAAGTTAGCCCACTAGCGGCTCAAATGTCCACACATCCGCTATATTGAACTGGGGTGGATAACATCATCACAAACTATGCCTTTGAGCCCTTTGTGTCCCTGTAACTATACCAAATTTGGTTCAAAACAGTCTAGGCATTGCAAAGTTGATAACGGGACACACAAACACCGCACACACGTGCACGTGCACACACACAAACACAGAGCTGGGTGATCTCATAAGTTTACTTTCCTTAAGGAAAGTAGGCTAAAATGGAAACAAGAAGAGGTGATTGTGGTGCATACAGCTGCACTGGAGGCATTTTGTTTCTCCTTTCCCCCCTATTTGCATCCTCAGCTGAACTGTTTTAGCCATACCCTCCTTCCCCCTCCTGGCTCAGCACTTACAGAATGTGCCTTCTGCCCTTAACCTGAGAATGCAGTCAAGCTTCTCTTGAAAGAAATCATATTAATGTTGCTTTGTATATTAGTTGACCTTAGGTGCTATTGAAAAAGTGAGGCATGCAAGAGCCGCACTTCCTTCAAAGACATGCCAAGTTCTTCTCTCTTCACAGCCTTCCTTGAGCTCTATGTGGGCGTCTGTGCATTTGTCCACACCATATATGATTTCCTGAGGATATTTTCTCAATGAAATGGAGTGGCACAAACCCAGTTCGACAGGCTGTGATGGACCTAGATTGGCTGAAAGTTTTTTTGTATCTGTTATATCAGGGGTGGATAGACTTAAGGCTTCCAGGAGTTACTTCCTTTTGCTTGGCAGAGCCTGGGAACTACAAGTGCAAAATGATGGCTTGGGCAGGTGAAGTCAGTCAAAAATGGCGGCTTATTGGAAATTACATCTATAAAATAAGGGGTTTTAGCATCAAAAACCCTTTCAAAAGGCCAGCAGAGCTGGCTGAAGACAGGATGAAAAGCAACCAACTTACATTGAGGCTGAGAGATAAGCCCAAGGCCAGCCATTGAATCCAAAGTTGATACTTCTTTTTGTATTTGCTGTTTTTAAAGCAACACCAAGCTGTGTCAGCATTCTTAACCAAAGGAAAATTGAGGCTCAGAGCACCCAGTTCTTTCACTGTACAGAAAAACCCAGGTTTTCAGCCTACCCCTCTCCTTTCTTCCCATCTTTCTAACCAGTGAGTCTGGCATGGCAGTGGAGCAGGATCAAATTGATTTCAAACTATTGTGGATACATGTTTAGGTGAGAGAGGGAGGGAAAGAAGACTACTGAATTCCAGGAAGAATTTGCTGAAAAGGGGGCTGCTTCTGGGAGAAAGAAAATGGAGAGAAATGAATGGGAGAGAAAGAAGCAACCCCTGAGCACCTGAAGAGACAATGAGAGATTGAAAATGGTGTGGTCATGCTCCCACTCAGTTAGCCAAAAGGTTGGCTGGAAGGTGCTACCAAAACAATTTGTCTTGGGGCTGCAAACAGCATCCCTCTATGGGATTTGGAGTTGCAGGCTTGCAACCTCCATCTTGGATACCTGAGCTCACAGGATTGTGAAGTCTGCACATGCCCATATTTGGCAAACTATGCAATTTGTTCTCTTGGCACAAACAAACATGCGGCACCACTGCCCAAGCTCAGAATAACAAAGGACTGTAGGGAGATCCCCATGGCCTCTCCTCCAAAATGGGAGGAATCTAGCAAGCAGACCTGGATCAAAGAGACCTTGGCAAGAGGAATAGCTAACGCCCTTTGCAATGGATAAGCCTTGCTAATCATTCTTACAACTACTCAGATTAGCATGGCACACACCCAATCTCCTATCACAACATTAATGAGCTGGCAAGGACTCAGAGGTAGTATCATTAACAGAGAAAAAAACCTTTCTCTCTCCCAGGAAGATATGTTCTGGTCTCAGATGAAGCTTCTGAGTGCACCCATTCACTACTCTACACATACCTCTTGACCAGCCAGTCCATCTTTTCCCCCTTAAAGACCACACCCACTTGATTGTTCATGCAAACATGAACTTTTTTGTTACACACAGGTTTCAACCCCTGCAGTCAGGGCAGCTGTCCTTTGCATAGCCCCAAGACATGCTTTTGCCTATTTCTACTCCTGACCTGAGCACACAACCAGAAGGAAGGAAAACACAATGGAGGACAGAAAACCGCTGGACCAATCCTGGAACCCTATCAAACGCTATCCTGGTTCCTTATCTTGCAAGTGGCAACTCTGCACCGCTTGCCCTTTCTTTTTTTCCTGCCTTTCTACTTTGCCCCTGCTAGGAAATCTACCTGCTCACTCCAACCTGCAAGTGTACCCAACGCACCAATGGATCAGGACTGGGAATACTAACTGCCTATCTTTTCTAAATCTCCTCGCCTCCTTCCCTCTCCTCTTTAAGTCTACATCTTGATCCTTCCTCAAGTAAAGCCTTAAGCTGATTTAATAGACAATTCAGACCTTAAGATAAAATGACTCTGTTAGTTAGTTAACTAATTTTAATGCATACTGTTAAGATTTTATTGCCTCTTCACCCTGCCTAATCAATCTTTTTCTCTTTCTGTATCCTGATCATCCCTAAATAAATCTGATTGCACCATATATCTGTCTCCTCCTCATTTCCAGACCAAAACTTTGCATATATTGATACTGTAATGAACTGCTCCATATGTGATGCTGTTCCCCCATGTTAACCCAAAAGCCCAATTGGAGTGTTTAGCCAGCACCCTGGAATAGCTTCATTAACAAAGGGAAAGAAAAAGGAAGCCTCAAGGCCTAAAGAGCTACTTCAGATAATCCTGGGAGCTACCAGCAGTTCCCAAGCTACCCAGTGCTTGCCTAGTCAGCAAATAGTATGCATGGGGGAAGATGATCCAGATCAGCAGCATGGCAGCAGGAAGGTAGGGGGACTTGGACCCTGCTCCCTGCTGTGGTTCTGATTGCCTCTCCTCCATACATGCTATTTACAGGGAGAAATGAAAGCATACCAGGACCAATGACATGATTAAGGTCATGTCTAGTTTGGCCCTAAGAGCCTCCAGGGCTTTTATAAGGACATTTCAGTAGTACTGCAAAACATATTAGCTGAGAGCAGCTAGGTATGAATAATATGGGATGCAAAATGTTTTACAGACAGTCACCACATTTGCACATCAAATGGAACCGAGGGTCCAATGGATCCACCATTCTGCTCCCCGCCCAAGTGCAAGTATCTGTCTGTGTTTGGACATAACCACCAGGACATGAACTGCAGTCTCAGAGACTGCAGAGAGGAGGGGGAACTGGTTGAGTGGACAGGGAACTGTCTGCGTGGGCTTCCTTCTGGAATGGACAGTCCTGGTAGCCAATCACAGCTGGAGCATGGGAGGAGCTTCCTCCCTCAACTCCAGTTTGCGCTTGCTGCAGCATTCAGACATAGCAACCAGAAAATGAAACCCAAGGTAGGAGCGGCAAAACTCACTATAAACCAAAAGTTCAAATTGGAGTTTGAGGAGGGAAACTTCAGGTTGCTTTTGCACCCAAACTGCAGTTGCATGCCTTTGGACCTACAAGAAATTCAGACGAAGGACCCTTCAACCTCAGACCCCTTCAGGCCCTGTTAGGTGTGAATGGGGCCAGTGCAACTCAGGTTGGGCTTTCACGGCTCCTTCTCCTCTAATGCTGCTGCAGGCCCTGACACTCTGGTAAGCAGATGTAAATGCTTCCCTGCTCCACTACTAGTCAGTGCCAGAATGGGTACAAATGAAACCTCCAGACATTCAAGCATAAGTGAAGGAAATACAGGCCTGCCATACAGAAAAGGCTACTGACAAAA
Organism: Hemicordylus capensis; assembly: GCF_027244095.1. NCBI lineage: Eukaryota > Metazoa > Chordata > Lepidosauria > Squamata > Cordylidae > Hemicordylus > Hemicordylus capensis. The sequence continues at coordinate 212,762,869 of NC_069657.1, forward strand.
ACCTCCCAAAATAACTTGGAGGGCTACAAGGGCTGGAGTGGGTTTTCTCACCATGATGGCTCCACTGACAAAAGAGTCAGACTTAAGCATGAATACTCAGCATTGCTTCTGTGCTTGCCAACAATAACCAGGTGCCCAAAGCCACTGACAATTAAGAGCCACTGAAACTCAGAGGCTTTTATTTGTGTTGTTTGTTTAAATAGTAAATTGGAATTTAAATAAAATCAAAATCATAAAAAAATATTATTCACATTTATATCCTGAGTTTCACCCTAGGAGCTGAGGGCAGTTTAATTGGGAGCTCCCCTTTTTATCTTCACAACAACCCTGTGAAGTAGGTTAGGCTTAAAGTTTGAGTGGCCCAAGGTCATCCAGAGAGCTTCATAGCTGAATAGGGACTTGAACTGAGGCAACTACAGTCCCAATCCAACACTGTAACCAATACACCAGACTGGCTCTTGGTATATGAACATATGAAAACAACAAAGGACACCAATGATCTATCAAGAGAGAAAGGAACAGCTGCTGAGACAGAGAAGTAATGACCACTGCATGAATGGCAGTAAATATATCAGAGCAACATGCTTTATTTATTTTTAATTATTGGAGATTGCGTATGTGTGGGTAAAATCTTTAGAAAGCTTCTTAAACTGACAGAGGAAGGTGTGCGGGATAATCTAGGGAAGGCAGCTTTGATTGAAAGTCACTGAGGTAATTCTGGAAGTAATTAGGTCTTCAGGCAGCAATGTGATGAAATGGGACAAATGACCTTTCTTCATTCTCTAATACTAGTTGGCTTGTTCCGCTCATTTGTTTCACTTTTTAGGCACCCAGCATCTCTTATGAATACTGTTTTTGTTAAGAGGCAAAACATTGCTTTGTGGTAAGAGAAATGGGTATATTTTCAAGAGTGCAGGTCCCAAGTGTCCCTTTCTCTCTGTATGCAATCTCAGTTGGTAACCTGCTTAATTCTGTCTTAATTTCCCAGCTCTGATAAAACATGTAAAGATGTTTCATTTGCCCATATTAGGCTTAAACCTAAGCAGAGATTTCAGGCTGGTTTTATTTGCTGGTTTGTTGATACGATTGTTGATTTTTGCTTGAATCTCTTTTAATTGTAAAGTGGTTTGTTTTAATTGTAAACCTCCCTGAGCCATTTTGGAAGGGTGGTATATAAATCAAATAAATAAATAAATAAATAAAAATAATGTTGCCTCACATTTTATTCTAATTTGTGAGATGCCTTGCAGGCCTATCATAGGCTAAAAGAGGAGATATAAATTAAATAAACAATGACATAAAAATATTTAATGCAACAAATATAAGGGCTGGACTTCCCGATCACTCTGTTTGAAAAATGTTTCCTTAATATTTCTCCAGCAGAAGAATGGGAACATAGGAAGTTGCCCTATACAGAGTCGGATCATTGGTCCATCTAGCCCAGTATTGTCTCCTCTGACAGTCACTCTTCAAAGTCACCGGCAGGGATTTTTTGCAGCCCTGCTACCTGAGATCCATTTAAACTGGAAATGTCAGGGAATTAATCTAAAGCTTTCTGCATACAAGGCATGTGCTCTAAGCACAACCCAAGAGTAATATATCTAAACTATATGTGTGCTAATCAACCCCACCCCCTCTGGCTGAATATGGGATGGTTCACAAGTGGACATTTACCACTTAATCAGATTTGAGGATTGGCTTATTAACGAATTCCACTGAAAAATATTAAGGTCGTTCTCATGACCATTGCAACCTGGTGGGAAGGCATGGAGGGAAGGCAAGATCGAACTTACTTTCCCCAAAGATGAAAAGGAGCCTTGTGTGGAATGTGTGGCTCATGTGCCCACATGATCCACGCTGCTCTGGGCAATGCAGATTTCTGGAGGCTGAGAAAATACAGCTCGGCCTCCAGATATCCCTAAATGCACCGTGCGAGGAGCGCAGTGCATTGAGGGATTTCCCCTCAAGCGGGGCACTCTAGGCACCTGGCTCTATGTCTGCTCAGGCTACCTGCTGCCTGAGCAGACACATGTACAGGGACCTGGTGAAAGTCCAGGGGAAATTTCTGGGCTACCTGGCAAGGTGGTGCCAGAATCAGCCAAGGTCCTGGCACTTCACATGAGCAATATGAACAGGCTGCTTGTGTGAACAGCTTCATTGTGTCCTACGAGATGTGGAAGTTTAATTGTTTAACTAAATTTTAATTAAACTGTAATTTTAACTGTTTTACCTTTGCTGTATTGTAAATAGTTGTACATCACCTAGATTTATATATTAGGTGGTTTATAAATGTGACAAACAAATAAATAAAAATACATACATATTTTGCAGAGGGAAAAGAACACCTCTGTCGCAATAGATACATTTTTCACAAGACCTCCAAGAAAAGGGTATAACTGCAGTTTATGATGTGACGTTTTGCAAACCTTCCAGATTCTGGCATGCCTTTAAATCAACTGCCTTCTTCCTCATAGTGGTTTCCCTGCAATAACAGACTTGATACAAACAGTGTGTATCAGCTGATTAGTACTAAAGTAACCCTTTGAATGCTCCCACGCGGCTATAATTGATTATAAGCTGGACCAACTTCCAAGCTGGAACCCAGTTACTGTCTCGGAAGTTGAAACTTTGGTTAAAAAATGTAAGACGGGTAAGGCTTCTAGAATTGATTGTATCACAACTGAAATTATTCGCAACAACCTTGATTGGTGGGCTCCTTGCTTCCTTTTTTACCTTCATAGATACTACTGCAAAAATGCCTGAGGATGGGAGTGTTTCGGTAATAGTCCCAATTTACAAGAAAGGATCAAGGGAGGATCCTAATAACTATCACCCAATTAGTCTCCTTAGCATTATCAGTAAACTATATGCTAGACATATCTTGGGGAAATTACAGGAATGGCTAGATACTCAGGACATTTTATCCGCCGAACAAGTGGGATTTTGAGAAGGATACTCTACAACACAGCAAGTATTTATTTTACAATACTTATCTGAGAAATATTCCTCTCTGCCTAAATCCTATGTATGCTGCGTTTATAAATTTTAAAGCAGCTTTTGATTCCATTTCCAGAGATGGACTGGACAAAGTTAAAGGTATCATCCAAAGTTAAAGGTATCATCCACGTTTACTGTTATTAATCTACAATCTTCATCAGAACAGCCGCCTCAGAGTGTGGTGTAGTAGGAAAGGGCATCTCTCAGCTGAGATACCTACTTATAGAGGACTATGACAAGGTTGCATTCTTGCCCCTGTTTTATTTCGTTTGTATTTAAATTCAATAGTTTCTCATCTGAATGACCTTGCTCTTCATCCCCCTAAACTTGCGAACAGGCATGTTTCGTTACAGCTTTACGCTGATGATATTGTCCTATTATCTCAAACCAAGATAGGGCTAAGCCGTGCCTTAACTTCCCTGAGCATCTATACTGTGAAGGAGGCCTTGGAGGTAAACTATACCAAGACCAAGGTGAGGGTTTTTGCAAAATGCCCCCAAATCCATAAATGGTCCATAAATGGACATAATATTGAGCAGGTCAAGGTTTTCAAATATTTAGGGCTTGTATTTCATTCCAGGGGATCCCGGAATGCCCATCTTAGTTTTGTTTCTACAGTGCCCAACAGGCGGTAAATGTGATTAAATCTTTTTACTTTTTGAGAGGTGCTCTTTTTGTCTCAGTGGCTGTCAAATTACTGAAGGCTAAAATATACCCTCACATGCTTTATGGCACGCAAATTGGGCCTTTTGATAATTTTACAATATTAGAAGCAGTTCAAACTAAATTCTTAAGGGCCATCCTTCAAGCCCCCAGAGGCACAGCTAACGTGTCTCTTCATAGAGAGGTTGAGGTTACCACCTTGAAAATGAAAATCTGGTTTTGTATAATCAAATCCTGGCTGCATTTGGTTTTCTCCCCAGTGGTTTAGCGCCTTTAGTCTTAATCGACAGCTTTACATCTAAGTGGGAAATAGCTCTGAAAATGAAATTGCATCATCTGGGCATGTCCCAAGAAAACCTTATAGGGAGGGTTTAGATCAGGAGATATGTTTTGTCAGACAATGACTATTGGACATAGATCTGCAGGAGGAGTGTGCACGATTACCAAGGGGAATGTATATAGGCTCCCAAAATTTCAGTCATTAATCGGCTGAATATTTAGATCATATATTTTTACCTACGTTTAGGAGACCATTGACCCTTGCTCTTTTGAATGCCTTTCCTTCTGCACTCCTAGATGGGAAATATAAACGAGTTCCGAATGCATTGCATTGATGCCCTTGTGGCTCAGGGGATACAGAGTCAGTTGTTCATGTTATTCTTTATTATCAATTTTATAGGTGTGCTCGTATTAAGTTCATTGCTCCTCTCTTAAAGAATCATCCTGGCCATACGGATCCATTTTACTTGGACTTCTTGCTGTCAGATTTTAAATCTGTTACCTCTATTAATGTGGCCAAGTTTTGTTTTGTTGCATCTAGGACTTTGAAGAGTCTGTATTAGCAACTTGAATATTTTGTAAGTTATAAATGTATTATTTTAAATGTTAAGCTGGTCTAAGGACCATAATAAACATACTACTCACTACCCTTTGAATCCACTAGGCATTTGAAACTCAGACTGATGAATAGGAGCTTCTGTATTCAGCTTGACTAATACATCAAGGAACAAAGCCCATATAATAGCAATAGCAATAGCACTTACATTTATATACCGCTCTATAGCCGAAGCTCTCTAAGCGGTTTACAATGATTTAGCATATTGCCCCCAACATTCTGGGTACTCATTTTACCGACCTCGGGAGGATGGAAGGCTGAGTCAACCTTGAGCCCCTGGTCAGGATCGAACTTGTAACCTTCTGGTTACAGGGCGGCAGTTTTACCACTGCGCCACCAGTATAATGGCATTTAGATTATCCGTGTCCACTTCTAAGACACTCCCTATCAACAGAAGATGGATGGGCTGCTCAACATACCCAACTTCTATCAAAACATACATCCCTAAAAATTAATGGGAATTCGTTTATTGACTATCAAGTCACCAATTACAGAGTACAAAGGTTACTATATTGGTAAACTCCATATCAGCAAAATGGCTTTTGGTTGAGACACTACTATTTCAGGCCACAAGGAGCTCAGTTTAAGAAACAGATGTGAAAATGGGCCAATATTTCCATACTCACCATGGAATGTATTAGTACAGAAGACCCCTTCTTATAACTCCAATATGTATTGCTTACAACTTACTAGAAAAACTGCATAAACATTTAGATGGGGGGAGGGAACCACCACTTATCTGAGCACTGTCTCTAATTTCTAGCCCATTTGAGCTTTCATTCTGGACAAATTGATCTGGAATTACCAGTGCCCCAAGAATATGGAATTACAGTTACAAAGCAGTATTGCTTTGTGTATTACTAACCTACCAAGTACAAGTACATATAGTTAGGTGAAAAGTGTTTAGGGTAAACAATCCATGCTACTTGTTTGGACTTGGCTGAACCGGATCCAGTACATTTCAGCCATCAAGCCAGCTACATCGGCTTGCAGGCCAGCTCGAAGGGTATATTTGTAAAGGGGAATCAGGCTAGGATTACCCTTTGAAAGTAAAGTAGGATTCCCTAGCCTAAGGAGGATGAGTGAAAGGGGAATCTTTTACCTTTATATGAAGGCCCCAGGGGTGGTGGTGGGGGGGTGGAAGCAGCGGCGGGGATGGCAGAGGTGGCAGAGACATTGGAGGTGGTGGGGGGGCTCCTACACACACACACACACACACACACACACACACACACACACACACACACACCCAGCCTCCCAAATGACAGTCTGGGTCAGATGCAGCACAGTTCGGGTCTCTGAACATGCTAAGAGGCCCTTAGAGTGGCCTCTGCATGTGCACAGAGGCCATTTGCATCATCATGCAAATTGCATGGTGACACAAAATGGCTTCTACATACAGCATAGGCCCGGACTGGTCTGTAGGCTGGGCTGTACCCTAGGTACAGGGCCGTGTGAATCCCTCATTGTGCGGTGCATTGTGGGATGCCTGGAAACTGGAATGCATTTTCCCAGCCTCCAGAAAGCTGTGTGGCTCACAAAAGTGCCAGTTGTTTGGGCACATGAGCTGCACAACCTGGGCCCACACCGGATCATCTGGGGGGAAGGTAGGTGCTATCCTGCCTTCCCCCTCCTGCCCTCCCTGGTGCTCTCAAAAGTCATGTGAATGTCCTCAGTGACTTCAAACAACAAACTACAGTTACACTACTTCAGTAACTGTTGAGATGCTCTACAGTGAGTGCCTAATTTCCATTCAGGATGCATGACTGACTTGTAACTATAACAGTTCCCCAAAGGCAGAAACGTGGGGTGAGGGTGGCACTTTTCATGAACATTTTTCAGCAGTAGCAAAAAGCACCCCTTCTGTGATATTTCAGGTGTTCATCCAAAAGATGGCAAATGTATAACAGATTATTCTAACATGCAACTAGGAACATTTTATGTAGTGTTTAAAACAAACCAACCACTGAGCAGTATGAAATAAATTTTTGTGCAGTTGCATATATGAGGTTTAATAGGAGCTAAGTTGTTCTTTAAAAAAAGGAATAGATGCTAAAAAGGAAATAGATTAAAAGAAATTGCAAATGAAGATGAATAGGGTTTCCTTTCAATTTCCATAACCTTATACTAATAGTATATTATGAGACTAAATACTTGATTAGTTAAAGGCATCTATTGATTCAGACTGAACTCTACTTATATGTAGGTATACAACCACTACATAGAAAACACATAAAAGAATAATTTTGATTTTTCCTTTCCTCATTCCGTCTCTCTTTCTTTTGGTTACAAAATGTTCTGGGGCAGATGTGCTGGCAGCTGTTTGTGTAGTATGAAACAAAAGCTTAGAATAAACCCTATAAAATGTTCTCCCCTGAGGGCAATTCAGATTCAGGAAGCATTTCCCTCACTTTCAGTTGGCTTCATTTGCCCTCAGTGACATCATCATGTAGCCAAATTTGATTGATTACATAGTGTTGTGACATCATCACATTCACCATCTGACCCCTGATTGGCTGGGATCACCCATGTGATTATTCCCAGAAAGAGAAAGAATAATATTTCCACTCAAATGGTGGCAAAGCAGCAGATGGAGAAATACTGCCCAGCAACAAACAGGCAAAAAACAAGGTGAACAGGGAGGGGAGAATGCAACAGTTCAGATCCCCTGCAAATATTACTTTTACCCTGAAAAATGAGAATGACAAAGGCCCAGCCCTAGTGGAAAATAGTTATGTGCTTCCAAGCATCCATGCAAAAAATAAGTGGTTCAACATTGCATAGGTTTCTTGAACATAGGATACTATATACCACGCCATAATATAGCATTGTATCGTAAGGCTTTATTTTGGACTATGGCAATCATGTTGGCTCCAGAGACTGAGAGTCAGAGTAGATAACAAATGATCTGTGAAGCTTGAAAGCTCACGGTCTCGCTAAACAGAAAGTGGATCAATATGAAGTGCCAGCTTATCTGCTCTATCTCCCTTAAAACCGACTACCAGTTTCTTGAGAATTTCTCATTTCTGTGGTATTGAGTTTGAGTTGCCATAAAGGCATCTGGTCGTGCAGAAAATGCCACTTAGTTTCAGTGCCCCAAATTACAGACTATTCATGACAATCTTGAATTAGGCTTAAAAAAACAAAAACAAAGTAGCACCTAAATCATTTTTTGCAGTTCTTGCACTTGTAATATGTACAAAAACTCGAAACTGGCTAGAACACTTATTCACCTCCCCGCCCCCATTGGCTGTTTCCAGTTTCTACATGGCAATAATAATATTCACACCTAATATATTGCAGCCTCAAAATCATTCTTAGCAGGACCTGTGAAAAAGCTCATAAATTTATTTTCTCTTAAGATACTCCAAATTACATGATACAACAACATTTAGCATATGTATAACATTTCCAAGTGTTCCACATGCATTGTCTTGTAATCTTTACCATCTCCTCCAACTGTCCCTATTTACAAGGACAGTCCTTATTTTCTGGTATCTGCCCCTAATAAAATCACAGTTCCTGTTGTGTCCCTTGTTGTGAATTTTTGGGGAATACCTTGTAAAAATGTTGTTTGTGTGAGTCACACATAAAAATAAATGTTTGCACATGAACCCTAAGGCATCAAGCCGTGCATAGCTTGATATTTCACACATTGCAGATGTTGTGCAGTATATGTATTGAATTTCTTGAGAACATATTATAGGATGGCTATATTCTTCTGTTGCATCTTTTTCAAAAGAATAATCACCCTCCTGGCATTAACTGAGGACGGTCTGCTATAGAGTAAATGAATGCATCATACAGCAGTCAGTGAAGGCATTTCAACAACAAACAGCATCCTGACTAGTAGTAATTCCATGAATGGAAGATGTTCCACTTCCTCATGGGGCAATTCTCACTGATCCCCCCTTCCCTCTGGGTCAGTGGGGAATCTTTTTAATCAGATTTTTACATATTTTTTAATAGTGGTCTCACTATCACCTCCTTGAGGCTTGATAGTCTCTTGCCCTCTCTTAAGGAGCCATTAATTACCTCTGATCCAGTGACGTAGCCACCATTGAACTAAGGTGTGTGTGTCAAATGTCATTGGGCTGCTGGTATTTGAGGGCCGCCTGGAGGTTTTCTTGGCCCCCACTAGGGCAGCCCCTCTCCCCGTAGGGCACCCAACCAGCAAATGAGCCACTTGCAGGCTAGAGAGGGAAATGGGAAGCGTTGCCTTGTTATGATGCCGGCCATGTGCTGGTGTCAGAAGCATGTCAGCGCTGAGGACATGGATGGCATCAAGGCACACACATGCCATCTGCTGTCCATCCTTTCCCAGCTGGGAAGTGATTCATTCACCAGTTAGGTGTTTCCTTCGCTTGGAACCACTCACTGACTGGGAGAGAGTGACGCCAAACAAAAATGGCCACTGACTGGGAGAGTCAGCATTAAGGTCAGCATCGGAGCCATGCTCTGATGCTGGCCACTTTCTCTGCATTGACATGCTTCTGATGCCAGCACAAGGGGATTGGTTGGCATCATAATACAGAAGAACCTCCCATCACCATCTCCCAGAAGCAGATGATGGAGAACCATGAACCTCCAACCTTCCTCTGCCCCTGTTCCAATAATCTTCCTGTGGTAGACTTTATTAGTCATGAAGGGCAAGGGTCTAGAGTGCATGATATTGTCCCCACACTGCCCAGGATCTTATCCACTCCCTCAAGCTGCAAATGAATCCATTACAACAAACTGATTTAATAAAGATGTGTTCTTAGAGAACACTGAAAACTGCACTTCTGTGAGAGAGGTGAGGATTGGGTGTTAACCAACCAGGAAAAAAATATGTCTGTTGAGATTTTTGCTTTTAGTCTAGTAGCCAGGTTACTCTAAATCCCAGATGAATAGACAACCTTTCTGCTGGGCAATGTCCCCCAGACCAAGTCAAATAGCTGGGCTCCATCCTCTGGCTCCATCCCTAGATCTGTTTTTGACTCTGCCACCTGGCACTGTCCTAGTATCATGTAAAAAATAAAAATAAAAATTGAGCACTGGCAACCCTAACAAAATTCTCAGCACTGTCACGAAATTATAGGGTTGTGCACAGAACTGTTTTTTGAGGTTCAGTTCAGATTCGAAATGAATTCAAACTGAAGCACTGGTTCATGAAATAGTTCGGTCGAACTGACCAATCTGTTCGATTGAACCAGGTCGACCCAGTTTGACCCAGTTTGAGGGGCTATGCTGGTAAAGGAGAATCTGGTGAGGATTCCCCTTTACAGACAAAGGGGAATCTTGCCTTTAAAAGGCTTCCAAGGGCAGTTGGTGGGGGGTGGCAGTGAGAGAGCACCTTCCTGGTGGTAGTGATGGCTCCTCTAAACCCCCCAGTAATGCAGCCCGTGTGACGACAGTGCAGATCCGGCCTCCCCTACCACCCTGGCTGCCCATAGAAGCCTTTTAAAGGCAGGATTCCCCTTTGCTCAAACTAGGTCAAACTGGTCTGTAACGGACTGGGCCTGGTTTGGTTTGAACTCAGATTGGCTGCCATTTTGGTTCGAGTCCAAACCAGTTCTGCACACCCCTACTAAATTACAATCCACAGGATTCTTGTAGGGAAGCCATGGCAATTAAACTTGTATAAAACTGACATAAGTTTGTAGTGTTCACTGCAGATACACCCTCCATCTTCTAGCTCTCCCCACCCCCACCCCTGGCCCACATTCAATTACTGTTTCATGTTAGTTCATCACTAGTTCCTTGTTTAACAAAGAGCTGAAGCTAAACACTTGTGGAGTTTTGTCTTGTTTTCTGTTTGTTTAGAACTGAATAAAATCAATTCAATGACTCAAATCTACAATCTGAGGCATTGCAACTCATGATCTTTCAAAAAATAACTCCTCCTCATTTTGCTAATCAAAATCTGAAAGGCCCTGCTGTAAATGTCGTAATGGTGGTAATGTATATTTAATGTCAACTTCACCCTAGTTAGGACAAGTTAATGTGGCATTTTAATTATAGTTTCTCTCTTTATATATTTCCTCTGTGGTGCAAGTCACCTTTAATAAGAGGAAGGCTTGGAGAAGGTTCAACATCAGCATTACTGCAGGTTTTCCTCTCCCCCTACCACCACAGCCCACACCTGCCAGAAGCTTATCAGCTGAAATATGCTAATTTTTTTCTAATGGGATAATGATGTCTGAAGGCTTTCAGGAAGACATTACTATGATAATAGGTTTGTTTAAAACAGCATCAGGAGAACCTTGATTATGGGCTTCTCTGCTCTTTGCTTGACTTGCAAAGAAACCAAAGTTTGTTCCATCGCTAATTTGTGGCAAGAAGAGTTCACAGTGAGCTTGTTTCCATACGTTAAGTCACTAAGAGGGATGTCACCCTGGGTAACAAAGACGAAAGGCCCGTTTCTAATTGCAAAAACCCATTAGTCAGCTGACAAATGCTAGGGCAATTTGAGCACGGGAGTATAATAAGACAAGTAGGTTTTTCAGATCCATCATCCAACTCAAACTTCTGTTCAGAATTATCATCTATGGGTTATATCCAAAGGTTCCCTTCCTCCAAAGAAAGCAATTGACTGTTGACTGTTTAACACTACCCCCCACCCGCAAAAAAACCCCTTATCACCAATGGAACCCAAATTCCTCAAGACTATAAGGCCCTTCTCATGGTACAAGCTGCCTGGGTTACCCCAAGCAGCCCTCTGCTCTCGGCTGCTCCATCTGCAAGTAACCTGACATCTCTACTCAGCTTTTTACCAAGATAGGTGATCAAGTGGACAATGGGCTTCCTGCCAGACCACTACCATTTTTGGCAGTGAGCTGGAGGGAAAGAGCAGCCGAGTGGAATGGCTGCAGGACTAAGAGCAGCCGCTCCACTGCTTGCACACGGCTCTCTGGGTCCACGGAGGACCCAGCATGACTTGGAGTACTTCTGCTGACGCTCTGTCACTTGCCACCCTCCGCGCATGTTGGTGCACAAGCGTGATGGTTTAGGGAACCTCCATATCATCTGCAGGAAGGCAGGGAGGATCTGCCTCCCCAACCGCCCTCCCCACCACCTCGGTAAGAGGTTGTGTGAATGATCTCCATGGGTTGTATGTGCATCTTCTTGAAAAACCACCTGTGGCCACAAGTTCATTCTGTTTGTGGAAGGACAGTTGTGCCCACTCACCGAAGGACCCCTTCCACTCACAAATCCTTTTGTCAATGAAAGGAGCTTGTGACCACGGAGTGCCTCCATATGAAAGTCTGTGTGACCCTCAGGAATATATTTTTGAAAGGGAAAGAGCACTTACAGAGGCAGGGGAGAGCAGCAAAAATTGCTTTCCCCTTCTCCTACACATGAGCCCTACTGCTCATGAAGACTCTGGCTGAGTTAAGAGTGGGATCTCTAAACGGGCCCAGATTGCTGCTCTTGATGTCAGCCAGCGAGACGTGAACATCTGGCCAGGATAAAGTCAAAAATCCTGATGGTGTGGAAGAGATGGTGTGAGGAGGGCAATAAAGAATATGACAATAGGTCGGAAGAAAGCAGAAGAACTGTATTTGTTAAAAGGAGTAACACATAAATATCTAAGTTGTCCTCCAAAACAAAAATGATGTTGGACCACACCCAGAAAAATGACTCAAGCCCTTCTAATATTAATATCCTTTTAACCTTTCACAGATTGACACTGCTTGCCACAGACCTTGCTCCACTGAAGGCTAGTCCTACTTACAGAACAAATATTGGATATTCCAGCTATTAATCAGCCCCTATGGGGACTGGAAAGAATCCTTAATGTTAATGGAAAGACATCAGATCTGCTGTGCTGGTCATCAATGAAATATAGATTTATTTTTAACCAGAGAATTATAACCACACTGAGTGCTGTCCTCTGCTTGAGATTGGGGGCAGATCTTTATGTCTCAGGGCAAAAAAGGGTTAATACAATCAGAACACTACCACTGCCCTTCCACACTGACAATAAATACTGTGATATGATTACAGAAGACACATAAAAGTGTCACATACTGTAGGTAGTCCTCTGAATATTTATCAGAGCTGTTAACAAAACCTCAGGAGTGGAACTTTAATTTAATATCTATATAATCCCCTTCCTATTTTCATTTGTGATATAAATGAACAACACAGCATTATTATTTTTTTCCATCCCCAGTTTTGCTGTCCCTTAGTAAAATGGGCTGGATGTGTTTCTCAAGTTTCTGATCTGATTCAGCCCAGTTAGGATAAAGAGTCTTGCTCTGTGCTGCAGATTGAAAACTGAATATCCATTTCAGTATGTTAAGACTAGACGACATTTCTCCCAGATTTGGAAACAAATGACAGTTGTATTCCACTTGGCAGAGACCAAATGAACGAAGTACTCTGCATTTGCCTCTTATTCAAACGAGTTGGAATTCATTAATGAAACCCACTGAACTATAATTCAGCAATCATTAAAATCCACCTTTAAACTAGATTAGCTATAATTATAAGATAGAGACTGAAATAAGAAATTCTAAGCAGCTTTCTTTTAATCCTGTGGCTATGACGTGAAGGTAGTAATATGAAGGGGAAAGCCCTTCAGAGTTTAATTTTCAGTCATCTCCTTTTTCTTCTCTAGTCAAACTACCCATGACTTACTTTCTTTCTTTCTTTCTTTCTTTCTTTCTTTCTTTCTTTCTTTCTTTCTTTCTTTCTTTCTTTCTTTCCAACCAGTGATAGTATTCTGGATAGTACTTAGATATTTAGCCCTGATTAACTGTGGAAGGAAAGTTACACTGGTTAATCAAGCTGTGAAAATCAGGAGACCCATTTTCAAAGGAAATAGCTAGGGATTTTGCTAGCGATTTTGGATTTCACAAGATGATTGGTACATCATTCTGAATATCTGTAAGGCTACTTATAGCGCGCTCTCTCTCTCTCTCTCTCTGTATATATATATATATATCCATAATGCCCACAAAAATTATTGTTTTTCAGCCCTAGGACATATGGAAGTACAACTTCTCAAGAATTATACTTGTAAACTCAATGGCTGACGTCTTAACTAAATTACTCAACAGAGTTCCATTGGTCTGGTTTGGAATTCCTTCCTTCCTTCCTTCCTTCCTAAATTTCTAAAGCATGCCTGTATTCCAGATTAGGCTATCTCCCCTCACCCTCCACAACTGGGTTTGCCCATCACCAGTTCTTCAGTAATTCACTTTTTAAATTGTACGTTGCAGATTTAATTGAAATGTTTGTTTTAGCATAATAGGGAAGCAGAATTAAATATCAGCATCAAAAGCAGCCATTGTGATGTGCCTATCTTCTGCCAAGTTTAAAGCAATTTTCAAAATGTGTTTGCATCAGCTGTAGCGTGAATTGCAGGATGATCTCTGCCCTGTAAGTAGTTTCCAAGCATGTCTATGAAGTGTTGTTTGTTTTTGTTGTTGAAAAGAAGGCACTTTCCTGACATGAGCTGGAGAAATCTCACTAAACATTACTGTCACAGATTACTGTTTCCTATGCTTTTGGATATTCCATATCTTTCATACTGGAAGCTGCATATTCATCAAACACCACTGTCTCTGTGGTGCAATTCTTTGCTTTTGAATAAGACGTTTGCAAATGTGCCTGATTTTGGCCATAATAGTTTGTGTATATTCACTATATGCTACAACTCATACAGCATCCAGATTTTGTCCTGGAGATAAACTAGGACAAAATCTAAATACAATAAACTAAAAGGAGGTCAGCAATTGGTTTACACAATTTGGTCTTCCATCCAGTAGTTGTAATTGCTTTATTCCTTCAAAATCTCTTTGGATTTTTATAACTATTTGTGTACACAACACAACAGACTGCATGGGAATGCACAGCATTTTTTTTAGGACTTCATGTTAAAAGCACATTGTTATTTATTTTACATCAAACTAACAAAAGTGATATTATTAATGAAGTGCTTACCAGTTCTAATAGAAACAATGCGACTGGCTTTCCTCACTGATTCCAATGAAACATGGGCGTAGTATCCACTGGATGAGGGGGTGCAAATGACCCTGGGCCCGAAGGGTCAAGTGGCCCAAAAAGGCCCCATTGCCCCATCCCTATGCCACCCCCCACTGCTGCCACGCCCGTCACCATTTCCCATCTATTTACCCATGGTGTTGGTGGCAGTGGGGTGGGTGGGCTTCTCCCCCCCCTCCCCGGAGAGCATGCGATGCTCTCCCTACTCAAACTGTGCAGGCGCGAGAGAACCCAGTGCGCCATCCAAGGAATGAGGAGGCCCGCGTGCTGGCCGGGGAGAAGCCAGCCAGCCCACCAGCCCATCGAGAATGCAGACTGCCCAGACTGCCCACCTGCCAAGAAGCTTGCCTGCTATCCACCGCCACGGGTAAATGGAGAGGGAAACGCAGTGGGGCAGGGCTTGGAAGTAGGAGGTGTGGCTTCTGCACTGGGTCGTGCACATGCAAAGTGGGCGCGAGGAAGCTCCCCCCGAAAAACTTTGTCCCCGGGCCGCCGGTAGCCTCCCTACACCACTGCAGTGAAAAGTAGATTGCACCCTTGACTGTTTTTGCACACATATTCCTATATTTCACTTATATTTCAAATTTATATCCCACTTTTCATTCAAGAATTCCAGAGTATGTTAACTTAAAATAGGCTCCTTTCATAGGAAGTCAAAAGCCATATTTGTGGGAATGTATTGGTCTTTAACTCTGCCAACATGCACAGCAGTACACATTTCGGAGGGCTAGCTATGTTACTCTGTTACAGCAACCACAAAAAAGTGTCTTGTGGCTCCTTAAAGACAAAGGGATGTATAAATTTATCTTTATATCCTTGAAGATTAAGAGATGGCATAAATTTATGTGGACGTGATGGGGTTTAAGCCTTGAAAACTCCGACCACAATAACGATTAAGCTGCCACAATATTCCTTTTACTTTACTAAAGCAACTGTCGAATGCATGTACCGTAAATGTGTGTGCATGACTTTGTTGAAGAATATTACCTAACACAGTAAAAACACATGCACAATTGTATGTATGTATAGTCATGCTGGCACATGAAAAGTCATCTTTGCTGTAAAGCAAAAATTATTTTTGTAGGATTTATTTCAAATTTCACATGCAGCCGTACTAGACATCAAAGTAAGTAAGACATCAAAATTAGGGATGTGCAAACTGGTTTGAGTTCGAACCGTTTCGCCATAAAACTGGGTCTGTTCTAAGGCACACCCTCGAGCCAAACAGGGCCTGGTTCGGTTCGGTTCGACTTCAAACAGAACACACTGGGCCACCTTGAGGGTTCTAAGTGTTAGAAAATAATAATTAATAACACCGCTGTGTCCAGGTAGTAATGCTGGCCTCCAGGGGGGTGATGCCATGGCCACAGGAGGGAGGTCTCAGAAGGTTCCCCTTTCCCCCCGCCAGCCTTC
Organism: Hemicordylus capensis; assembly: GCF_027244095.1. NCBI lineage: Eukaryota > Metazoa > Chordata > Lepidosauria > Squamata > Cordylidae > Hemicordylus > Hemicordylus capensis. Next base: position 212,778,830 of record NC_069657.1, read on the forward strand.
CCCTGGTCCTTTTTGGCCCAGTTTGGCCTGTTTACAGGCCTTCTTGGCCCTCTGCCTGCTTGTGGCCATTTTGAAGGCTGCTGCGCATGCACACAGGCCATTTGCATGCATGTAATTTTTTTACAATTAGAACCCCTAACCAGCATGCACTTGAGCCGAACAGGCATGTTTGAGCCAAACATGTCCGGTCTGGTTCTGGTTTGTGTGCCGAAACCGACCATGCCCGGTCCAGTTCAAGTCCAGTCCAGACTCGAACCAAACCGGGCAAACCGATTTTGTGCACACCCCTAATCCAAATACCTATCTTTGGGCAAAAATGACATTAAGGAAGCTGTCATTGGAAGTCATATACATTTTCATCAGGATACTTAACATGTTTTTTAAAGGTTCCCTTTTACGAGGAAGAAGGCAACTAAGGACCAGTATGTATATGCGTATTCCTCACTCTTTTATGTGTGAATGAGTCACCATAGACCAAACACAACAGGAAAATGTTTTCATATTATTTTACAATTCTTTTCAGTTGAGTCATTAGGTTTCATATATTCAATTGTGGGTAATCAAATAAGGGCACAGAGAGCTTACCTCATAGGAACATAGGAAGATGTCGTCTACAGAGTCAGACCGTTGGTCCATCTAGCTCAGTACTGTCTACAATGATTGCCAGAGGCTCTCCAAGATTTCAGGCAAGAGTCTCTCCCAGCGATGTCAGGGAGTGAACATGAGACCTTCTGCATGCAATGCAAGCAGATGCTTTTTCACTCTGGGGACTCCCTAAGGTGACTATATTACAGCACTCACATGTAGTCTCCCATCCAAATGCAAGCCAAGGCAGATCCTGCTTGGCATGTATGAATCAGGCAACAGCCTGAATCCCTAGAATATGCTGCAGCAGACCAATGGATCAAGCATGGCAAACTAGTTTGCCAAAAACCATTGTAAAACTTGACACTGGACATGGGGAGAAGCATAGGTCTTGCATGCTACTGCAAATATTTAGGGCCAATCTGTAATATTACTGCTAGGAAAAATATTTGGTCTGTTGAGAAATAGATCAGGTTAGAAACATGTTTACATATGATCAGGTTAGAAACATGTTTACATATGCTAAACCTAGTAGGCCCTAGGACTGGGGTCCTGGGTTTTCAAAAGCCTTATCTATACTTGATTGTAAATTATGTATTACAATGCATTATGGAAGCGACTGGAGACATGCAGAGTGGGCGGGAAGCTGCCTCTAGCTGGGGCACTCACTATTCCCCTTATCTCACAGATGTTTTGACTCCCAATTAAAATGTGTTTCTGTATAGCTGGATATTGACTAGGAATGCAGTGAACAGCCACAATTTCCCACCTTTGTATAAAAACTGCATATTTGCCATTACAGAGAAACATCCCAAGCAAGAAGCAGGTTTGAGAATATTGTCAGAGATCCACAAAAACAGTGATGACACAAGATGACACAGTGATGACATCTGCACACAAGATGGTATGCAGTTACACAATTGTACGTGCAATATGTCACCATGATTCAAATCTTTACTACACTGCTCTGAAAGATATCTGTGCTTTTGAATAGTGAAGATCATGCGCCATTAAACATATTGTGGATATGTGCAAGCAAAGTATATGAGACAAATCTGCATTGTGAAAAAACATTTCCCCTTTTAGTAGAAAACCTGATGAGGGAAGGCAAATACAGGAGGCCCTTTTTAGTGATGGGGGTTCTGTTCCTATTTCTGTGGATGACAAAACCATGAATAAGAGACCTTAACTCTATGGGGATGGGGGGTGGGGTTAAGTCCCTAAGCACAATGCAGTGTGCTGAAAATCACAAGAAAAGGGGGGGGGGGCAGAAATAAGACCAGTACATTGCTCTCCAGCTCTTCAGCAATGCTCCTCAATTTTTTGTTCTTTTTTGAGGTTGTCCCCCCCCCCCGAAAAGAGTCACAAAATGGCTCGGCACTACAAAATGGCAGCAGGAAATGACATCAGAAGACATCTCCAGTCACTCAAGAACCATGGATAGGTGAAAATAACCCCTTTCCCACCCCGTGAATAAAGTAACTGGGTCCGAATGACCCAGCCATGGATATGCACAACTGCAGGTGCCAGGACTAAGGATAATGATGCCCACTTATACACATGCAAAAATATAGAGGCAAATGATGGGCCTGTTCCGAGCTCAGAACACTCAAAATGGCCTGTTTTGAGTTGGAACGTTCCAAGTGTTCTGAGCACCAATTTGAATTAAAAATGTCATTCTTCTGCCTCTGCGCATGTGCGGCAACCATGGTCAGCACCACTTTGGAAATGGCCGCAGTGCACGTGCAGAGGCCAGAAGAGCGAAATTTTGGAATCCCAAATGATGCTTGGAACATTCTGAGCTGGAACAGAGTCGTTCCATCAGAACAACTGACTCGTTTGGTTGTTCTGATGGAACAATCCAGGGATTTTGTGTTGCAATCCGAGCTCAGAATGGAATGCAAAATTTGTTTTGTGCACATCCCTACTCCCAACTATGAGATTGTAGCTCCGTCTTAGAGCATATGCTCTGCCTGCAGAAGGTCCCATGTTCAATCCCTGGCACCTCCAGCACTGGGAAAGATCTCTGTCTGAGACAAAATGAAGAGCTACTGTCAGTCAGTGGCTGTCATGTCCCACGGTGTACCACAGGTTGTTCAACACTGCCGGTGCCACCGTGGGAGATTAAAACAACTCTTGTGCTGTTGCACAAAAGTGCACCTGTGCAAACATGGAGCAAAGAGAAACAGGGAGCAGCAAAGGCAGTTCTGAATCACCCATGGTTCACAGAGAGACTTGTCAACCAGTGTAAATAATACTTAACTAGTTTGATCAATGGTCTCACTTATTATATAAGACAGTCTAATATGTTCTTTTACAGAACAATGAATTGCAATTCCAGAAGACTTTTGACCTCCCTAAAATGAAATGTAACTAATTTCTAAGTAACCAATCTCTAGGTAAGCTGTTCTGCCTTTGAAATCTATTATCCAACCATTTCTCTCTGATATGGTTCAATCCCTGTCTAGTTTAACCTGAGCTCCTTTGACTCTGTCAGATATTGGCTAAGAATCTGGCCTGTTAAATTTCTGGGTGAAAAAACACCCCAACCTGTTCTGTTCCGCACATTATTTTGCAGCTTCAAGAGTCAGGCAGCTTCTTTGCTCATATGCTGTGATGAAATCAAAATGTCATATAAGAAGAAAAAAAATCAAAAAGGGGCAGTGATCCAGAGACATGTCTCACCCCTAGACAAATGGAATAAATTTGCTGGAAATCAAGGGCTCATATCCAAGAGCTTGCATTCTTAAAATAAAATTACATGACACATTTGCAAAGAGTTCTGACACTCTTATTACTGACACCACCACAGCTTATCATTTAACTAGAGATGCTTATGAATTTCTCCCCCTCTGAATCATTTTTTGGCAAATGTGTTTCTGTGTACAAGAAAGTACATTAGTCCCCTGCTAACTGAGGAAAGAGAAAAGATTCTCTTTATTTAGCAGGGGGAGAGCAACTGGCCTTATCCATCCCCAGCACAGCATCCCTCCAGTGGCTGTTGCTGGTATCTATCTTATGTTTCTTTTTTAGCGCGTGAGCCCTTTGGGAACAGGGGACCATTTTATTAATTAATTAATATCTATGTAAACTGCTTTGGGAACTTTTTAAAAAAAGCAGTATATAAATATTCACCGTATAAATATCTGTCGCCGTCATACTGTGCATATTCCCATCTTGCTTCTTTCTGTGCTCTGTGTACTCTGCTTGTTCCTTTACTATCTTTTGAAATTTCATGATAAGAATCTCTATACATGAGAAACGTTAGGTCTAAAAATGGCTTGGGAATATCAGAACCCTTACTGTTTTGGCATTGTGTGACATTCACAAGTTTAACCATAGGATGTACTTCTACTACAATCCACAAATGAAGAGAAATAATCAATCATAGGTGGTCAACGCTGATCCTCTGACACTCATTCCATAGATCTACATACTATCCAGCTCTTGGCATTGATTTTTTTTTTTAAAGGTATTTTTACTGAGAACTGTTCTTGGTCCTTTTTGGTTAGCAATGACTGGTTTTGTGGTCAGCGATACATATCTGAAAGAACATCCCTATCTGCACTGCAATGTTCTGCTGAGTGGTTTTTAGATGCACATGGAAATGTACACCTTTCCCTCGTGCAGGTCCAGGCAGTGAACAAGTGGAGGCAAATGATGCATATACCAGTTCTGAAATTAAGAAGATATTTTCCACATAAACCTGAAAGACAGACAGAGTGTAATGCGGGGCAGAACCAACCATTTGGGGGGTGAAAATTAAAGTCAGTTATGAGAATGTATATGCACCATGAAGTCAAAACAAAACAAAACAGAAAATTACACTGTTGAGTCATATGAAGTAGACATGAATAATAAATATAACTGCCAGTTACAAGTCATATTTATTATGGCCCTCTGTGTGACTAGTCCATCACCTTTCTCCCCATGCTCCTGAATAGGAATATTACACTAAAGGTTATCTAAGGTGAACAATTTGCAAATTGATTCTGAAATAAACTGAGAGTCATTAATCACCAAGGAAGCTTAAAAGGGTTAGATTGAATAAGCTCACGAAATTGTGTTTTTCATGCAAATTCTGGTCAATGGACATTTTAACAGTGCATTTATTGTACTGAAAAGAAATGTCGTATCTCTCCAGGTTCAATAGCAAGCAACCTTTTAGGGTATCCCTGACTTCTTATGCTATTATTTTCACTGGGAGTCGGTCATATATGATTTGGATACCAGAGTTGTCAGCTATGATTGGTGATGTATTATACCTTTACTGCATCTGCTAGGTATGCAGAGGAGAGCTGGTCTTGTGGTAGCAAGGATGACTTGTCCACATAGCTAAGCAGGGTCTGCCCTGGTTGCATATGAATGGGAGACATGATGTGTGAGCACTGCAAGATATTCCCCTCAGGGGATGAAGATACTCTGGGAAGAGCAGAAGGTTCCAAGTTCCCTCCCTGGCTTCTCCAAGATAGGGCTGAGAGAGAGATTCCTGCCTGCTACCTTGGAGAAGTCGCTGCCAGTCTGTGAAGACAATACTGAGCTAGATAGACCAATGGTCTGACTCAGTATATGGCAGTTTCCTATGTTCCCTTCTCACACTACTGCAACGGGGCAAGAAAGTGCACCTACCAAAATTCTCTCTGTGACCTAGTGATTCAAGGTGTAAGCACCAGTGACCCCATTACATGCTCATAGACCACTTCTACTTTGAAGCACAGAACAGTTAAGGGAGCAGTTATTGTAAGAGTTTTTAAAAAGAGCAACTCATATGCATTGCAAACTTGCTTTTCTAAGGGATGGAGACAGGAGGTAGATTTTCAGGGACCTGAAAGTGCATGATAAAGCTAGTGTTGCTCATGTATGCACATGTTTCATTTGTCCTGTTATAGTCTTGGGTCAGACAAGAGAGTGGTTCAAAAACTTGCAAAACCTGTTTGATATATAGAGACTACAACAGTATTTTGTAAATGAGTGTGCACACCACTAATGATGGGGTGAACTCTCCTCAGGCTGGACCTGGGTTCAGATTGTTGGGCTATCCTCAATAGCTCAACTTATTCAAGACCCAAGTGGACTCCACTGGACCCTAGATGATGTCACTGGAGGTGCAATATGGCCCAGTCGCTTCCTAAATAAATAGTCTAAATAATAAATAGACTAAATAATAGTCTCTTCCTGCTGGCAGCCTGAGCTTCCACATGATCGGGCAATGAGGTAGGAGATGAACATGCGTCATCCTACCTCACTTTTATCTTGGGTTTAAAACCTGAGCTACCTGATGGAGGAATGCCAGGATTAGGAGGCAACCACCACCAGCAACCACTAATCCAGCACCATCAGCAACCACCACCAGCAACCACCAATCCCGGCAACAACCACCAGCCCTATTCAGACTACAGCTCCCCTACATGGGTAGGCCTGGTTCTGAGAAGAACCTCATTATTGTATATCTCCCACTTTATAAATCCCATTTCTTCTTAGCTTATATTTCCCATAGATATGTTGTTGTTATTAAAATTCCATGAATTTGTATCAGTCCAACAGAGCCACTGAAAAGCTTTCTTGGAAAAGATATTTGCTTCCGTAATTGATAATTCTTTGATCCAGTTTCATTCAAAGGTATTTTACTGATAAAATGCATAAGGCTTGATGAATCACTAAAGCTTCTACCAGGCTATAGAGCATAAGGGTAGATACTGCCTCATCTAGGAAGTTTCCTAGGACCCAGGCTTTGGTTGAATCCTACTCTGCATATGCATGTAGCCCTGTCAGAAAATCCTCATTCATGCTCATCAGTTGATCAGTGAGGAGGTATCAAGTCAACCTCCCAACTCCCCTCCTGAATGGTGGGATAAGGGCATTTGCATCTCAAGCCTATGTGTGCATAGGTCCCCAGGAATCCCTGTCCTTTAGCAACTGTATATGTAGCCCAAATTCATCTCTGCCACATCTTTTATTCCAGAACCAGACCCAGGCATCCCACTCCAGGGCTGAAGGCATCCCACTCCAGGGCTGATAGCTCCTCTGCTGTCAGGGGGAATGAAGGTCTAGGGGAAGGAGGACATCGGTCTGAGGAAGAGGGAAAGGCTCCTTTAGAAGGGACCCCTTCAATGGAAGATGAGCCTATATCCTCTCACACAGGGGATACTCCTCCAGGGGGTGGGGGCCTCCTTGTAGAGGGCGATTTGATCATTAGAGGTATAGAGAGCTGGGTTTGTGACCTGCATGTTGACTACACGGTGACTTGCCTGCCTGGTGCGAAGGCTGCAAACATCACACAGTGTCTAGATAGACTGTTAGGCAGTGCTAGAGAGGAGACAGCTGTCGTGGTGCACGTCGGCACCAACAATGTGGGGAAATGTAGTCAGGAGGTCCTGGAAGCCAAATTTAGGCTGATTGGTAACATACTGAGGTCCAGGACCCCCAAAGTAGCATTCTCAGAAATGCTACCTGTTCCACGTGCAGGTACAGTGAGACAGGCAGAGCTGAGGGCTTTCAATGTGTGGCTGAGACGTTGGTGCCAGGAGGAGGGGTTTAGATTTGTTTGGCACTGGGATATATTTTGGGTCAAGCAAGGCCTGTACAAAAGGGATGGGCTGCACTTGAACCAAGATGGAACCAGAACCAAGATGGAAAACTGTTATCCCTCGATATAAACGCTATAGAAAGGACAGGGAGGGGCACCTTGGAGGTGAAGTAGCACTGTATGTGCAGGGCAGTAATAATGGGTCACCAATTACCCACACATAGACTGGGTAAATTTACAGTCAGGTCAGGACAAAGAGGTCAAATTTCTAGATATGCTGAATGACTGTGCCCTAGAACAGTTGGTCTTGGAAACAACCATAGAGAAGGCGACTTTGGACTTAATCCTGAGTGGTACCCAGAACCTGGTGTGTGATGTCAGTGTCATCAGCCCTTTAGGGAAGAGTGACCATAGTGCGATCAAATTCAGCATACATGCAGGGAGAGAATCACCAAGGAAGTCTAACACAGATACTTTGAATTTCAGAAGCGGAAACTTCTCCAAAATTAGGAGTATGGTGAAAAGAAAGCTGAAAGGGAAAATCAGGAGAGTCACTTCGCTCCAGAATGCATGGAGTTTACTCAAAATCACAATACTAGAAGCCCAATTAAAATGTATACCAAAAAGAAGGAAAGGTACCACTAAGTCCAGGAGGATGCCAGCATGGCTAACAGGTAAATTCAAGGAAGCCATAAAAGGGAAGAAGACTTCCTTCCAAAAATGGAAGGCCTGTCCAAATTAAGAGAACAAAAAGGAACACAAACTCTGGCAAAAGAAATGCAAGGTGACAATAAGGGAGGCGAAAATAGAATTTGAGGAACATTTAGCTAAAAGTATCAAGGAGAATAACAGAAACTTCTTTAAATATATCAGATGCAGGAAAACTGCCAGGGACCATTAGACAATGAGGAAGTGAAAGGGATTATTAAAGAGGTGCCCGTCTTCATGACAGAGGATACTGAGCATATACCTGTTCCTAAAACAGGCTTTTCTGGGATGGAGGTTAAAGAACTGAATCAGATAGAAGTGACAAGAGATTATGTTCTAAACTGTCTGGAAAAACTGAAAACTAGCAAATTGCCAGGGCCGGATGGCATCCATCCAAGAGTCCTCAAAGAACTCAAATGTGAAATTGCCGACCTCCTTGCTAAATTTTATAACTTATCCCTGCAATCAGGCTCTGTACCAGAGGACTGGAAACTAGCCAATGTAACACCGATTTTTTTTAAAAAAAGGAACCAGGGGCAATTTGGGAAATTACAGGCCGGTTAGCCTAACATGCATTCCAGGCAAATTGATGGAAAACATCCTCAAGGATAAAATTGTAAATCACATAGAACAACAGACCCTGCTGGGAGAGAAACAGCATGGCTTCTGCAAAGGGAAACCTTGCCTCACAAACCTTTTGGAGTTTCTTGAGAGTATCAACAAGTGTGTGGATAAGGGTAATCCAGTTGACATAGTATACTTGGACTTCCAAAAAGCTTTCAGCAAAGTTTGTTTATTTGTTTATTTATATATTCGATTTCTATACCGCCCTTCCAAAAATGGCTCAGGGCGGTTCACACAGAAAAATAACAAATAAATAAGATAAACAAAATGGATCCCTGTCCCCAAAGGGCTCACAATCTAAAAAGAAATTTAAGACAGACAACAGCAACAGTCACTGGAAGTACTGTGGTGGGGGTGGATTGGGCCAGTTACTCATCAAAGGGCAAGTGGATAAGGCAAGTTAGGTAGCAAGATAGGTAGCAGCCATGGGATAAGGGGACAAGTACATGTGTGGATTGAAAACTGGTTGAAAGACAGGAAACAGAGGGTAGGTATAACTGGAGAGTTTTCACAATGGAGGGAAGTAAAAAGTGGGGTCCCCCAGGGATCTGTACTCGGACCTCTGCTTTTTAATTTAATCATAAATTATCTAGAAGCAGGAGTAAGCAGCGAGGTGGCCAAATTTGCAGATGATACCAAATTCTTCCGGGTAGTGAAATCCCAAACAGATTGTGAGGAGCTCCAAAAGGATCTCTCCAAACTGGGTGAGTGGGCAACAAAATGGCAAATGCGGTTCAATGCTAGCAATTGTAAAGTGATGCATATTGGGACGAAAACTTCAAGTATATGCTCATGGGATCTGTGCTGTCAGTGACTGACCAGGAGATGGATCTTGGGGTTGTGGTGGACAGCCCGTTGAAAGTGTCGACTCAATGTGCGGCAGCTGTGAAAAAGGCCAACTCCATGCTAGGGATCATTAGGAAGGGGATTGAAAATAAAACGGCTAATATTATAATGCCCTTATACAAAACTATGGTGCGGCCACACCTGGAGTACTGCGTACAGTTCTGGTCACCACATCTAAAAAAGGTTTAGAACTGGAAAATAAAGAAACAAAGGGTTTAATACTGGCTGTACAAGAACAGGCACTAAGAACATATGCAATAAGAGCAAAAATAGAAAAACCAACAACAAACAGCAAGTGCCACCTTTGTAAAGAAGCAGATGAAACAGTGGACCACCTAATCAGCTGTTGTAAAAAGATCGCACAGACTGACTAAATACAAAAACATGACAGGGTAGCAGGGATGTTACACTGGAACATCTGCAAAAAATACAAGCTACCTGTAGCCAAAAATTGGTGGGACCATAAAATTGAAAAAGTTGTAGAAAACGAAGATGCAAAAATATTATGGGACTTCCGACTACAAAAAGGCAAACATCTGCCACACAATATACCAGATATAACTGTAGTCGAGACGTAGCAATTCCAGGGGATAGCAGAATAGAAGAAAAAGAAATAGAAAAAAAATCACAAAATACAAAGATCTACAAATTGAAATTGAAAGACTGTGGCTGAAGAAGACCAAAATAATCCCAGTAGTAATTGGCACCCTGGGTGCAATTCTAAAACACCTTAAAGAGCACCTCAGCACCATAGGGGCCACAGAAATCACCATCAGCCAATTTAAAAAAGCAACTTTACTGACAACAGCCTATATTGTGCGACAATATCTATAATAATAACAACAATATTGATAATAAAATTCAGCCATCCCAGGTCCTTGGGGAGGACTCGATGTCTGGATAAAACAAACCAGTCAATAACACCTGTCTGACTGTGTAAACAAGAAATAATAATGCTATTTACACACTGTCTACCAAATGATATTGACTGGATTCAGTACTTTAATTATCAGGCCCAAGTTGCTGAGATGGTGTTCAAGTTCTTTTGGTACTGCACCAAGGGCACCAACAACTATTGGCACCACTATTTTCTTTTTCGAGAGCTGCTCAATTTCAGTCTGAAGTTCCCTTGTATTTAGTTATTTTCTCCAATTGTTTTTCATTGACTCATCTATACCCTTGGATTGCAATATCAATTATCAGAATCCCGCTGCCTCCGCTTGAATAAGCGGAGCAGCGTCTTTGCCTGGCCCCCTGCAAGAAGCACGAGGCTTCTCCTGGCCTGATTGGCTGAATAGCCCGTGCAGGGGGGGGGGCGTGAGCCAGCGTCCTGCTCACTGATCAAGAGAGCTCATTCCGCTCTCAGACAGCACCCACCCTCCCTTCCCTAGGTACAGTCAAGGTTTCAACTGGTCGCCGTTTGGGGCCGAGCAGGAATTTTTTGGGCGCTCACTTGATTGGCCGTTAGTGTACGCCTTTTTTCGCCTGCTCTTGACTGTATCACCTGTAGGCAGTAGTTAGTTTGGTCACAGTATGGCAGGTGTAGTGCGGTTGGAAATGATGTTATTAGGCTGGTGAGCACCTTCGGGTAAGTGTTTGGCTATGGGTCATAAAGGGGCAACTCCCTAGAGACTGCACGGCTCAGGGATGTCTGCCCTTGGTTGACCTACCCTGACTGGTTAAGCCCCATGGAATGGCTGAACGGCTACCTGGGGGCGATGCTAGTTCAGGGACCCGGCACTAGGCTGGCTAGGATAGGCAGCCCCGGTTTCAGAGCTTTCGGGTTGCCTGGAGCCAAGGTGCATCGCTCTATGCCATAGGTTAAGCATGCCATGGTTGTGCATGCCTGTAGTACCGCACTGTAAGAAGGGATCAGCCATCCCTGCTTTTTCATTGTTGTTAAAGTTAAATAAACGGTGGCCCTTATTTACACCAATTCCTTGAGTCTCGTGTCTTCTTGGGTGTCGGGCAACCCGATTCTTCGCGATAACTGTCAGATCTGGCATATTGTGCGCTAAATGCCTATCAGTTTGTATTTGAAAAACCCCAAAGGACTTTTGCCTCCTCATTTTCTGTGACCTTCTCAATTGGATGATTCCACCAATTCTTGCTTGCTGGCAATTTGTGATTCTTGCAAAAGTTCCAAATTGATCATTGAAGCAACTTTATTGTGTCTTTCCTTATAATCAGTCTGCATGCAGACTTTATTATTTATATTATTATAATATAATATATTATAATAATATATATTAGCAGTAGCAGCTAAAAAGAGCCTTTTTTCCTGGGGTATCCCTCATTCGAGGAGCCGAATATCTAAATAACACATATGTCTAATCCTCTTTCCTATTCTCTCCTAACTATTCAACATAAAAAAATAATTACTTTCATTTGATACTTTCTAACATATTACCTCTTCTCTCCCCAAGCTGGAATTCCCTTTTGCATTTTTGTCTCACCATGACTGCTGATAATTTGCTCGGGTTTTGAGTAATCAGAGTCTCTTTCCTGTGGATTTTAGAATGCTCTTGGATTTGCCTGTTTAAATAATAGATATTTGCAGGGGCTTATAAAAGCATTTTTAAAAAGTGAGCTAGTTTCTACTAAATTTAGAATAAATAACTTTTTTGAAGTCCTCCATTGCGTGGAACTCTTGAATGTGATGTGCATATCATTTACAGCATCCATTAACTCATGTGGGGCCAGATTGTACATAACTACAAACACAGTCATAGTAGAGTCGTCAAACTTCCCTCTTAATAATTCCCAATATGAACAAGTCTTTGCTGGATCTAACAATGCTGGGGAGGATACCATGGGAAGGGAGTTGAGAAATGCATATGCCCTAGGTAGGAAAAGCACATCCCTGCCACATATTAGCACACAGAAGGGCCACACAACTTGTGACCCACAAAATCGAACATAATCCACCAGCTACGTATTGTGTGCCTACCAGATGCTTAAGAAGCCCTTGGTCTCTGCAAAACCCAAAGGTTTTCTGAGATCCTAAATGGGTCACTACAGAGCTAATGGCCTGTGTTTGACTTGCCGAGTCACAAGTTGTTCAAGTCTAGTCTACAGCATTGGTTGGTTAACGGAGCAGATATTCTGTACTGACAACACAAAAGCCCTACGCTTAAAAAGCAGAAGGCAATGATGCCTTAATGCTGCATTTCTTTTAGGTGAGCCAAAGATTCAAGTGACATAGGAAAAATAAGGTTGGCTGTGCTGAGGTTCAGGGAGAGCTCTTATGAAAAAGAATGAAAAAGAAGGAGCTGTGAAACGAAAGCATAATGTCTCAGTTTTCATTGTCTAATACCAGGTACCTAATACATGAACGCATTTAAGCTGAAGTTACATGTGACATGCTGCTGTGTGTAGTCCCCCGTCACTGATGCATTCTTTTAACCCAAATGCATCTCATCTTCCCTACCCCCCACGCACCCATGCATGTGGAAGTGCTCTGTGTGTGTGTGTGTGTGTGTGGGTGGTGGGGGCAACTTTGAATAGAAAAGTGGCCAGAAGAGCAAAGGTTAAGCAGCTCTTCCCTCATGGTCAGTTATCTGCTCAAGACTATAACCTCCTGCATCTGTGTTTTGTTTTTTTTAAAAGCCAGAGCAAAGACATGCAATTTTGTGCCATACACAGTTTCAGCCTGAGACCTAGCTCTCATTGAGGTGATAATACGAATATACATATGACGAATATTTATATACTGCTTTTCAACAAAAGTTCCCAAAGCAGTTTACATAAATGAATGAATGAATGAATAAAATGGCTCCCTGTCCTCAAAGGGCTCACAATCTAAAAAAAGAAACCTCAGCAACAGCCAATGGAGGAATGCTGTGCTGGAGAGGGCACAGGGTGGGGGATGGGATTAAGCTCCAGACTACTTAGCCTCCTTGTTAAGAAAGCTAGTTTTCTATGAGGAACTACCAGTGAGGGTTAGAGCACAGGGAGTTCCTCTTTTTCTTTCTTAAAAATCAGAAAAGCAGAAAATCCTTCAAGTATTTAAAGAATGCTATCATGATCCCTACTTCAATCTTCTCGTCTCCAGGCTAGACATACCCAGTGCCTTCACTGGTCTTGTCTCCCAAACCCCTGACCATCTTCATTACCTCCCTCTGAACTCATTCCAAGTTGTCGACACTCTTCTTAAAATGTGGTGTACAGTACTAGACCAAAACTCCAGATGTGGTATGAGTAGTGCGGAATAAAAGTGAAACTATTACTTCATGTGACTAGGAAACTATATTTCTATTAATGCAGACAAAAATCGCATTCACATTTCCCCCCCAGCTGCATCGCACTGCCAATTCATGTTCAGTATGTGATTGACTGCAGGCCTTACATTTCCACATGTAGTACTGCCAAGCCTGGTGTCCATCATCCTATACTGTGCATTTGAGTTGTTGTTGTTGTTGTCTAAATGCCGGATTTTGCATTTGGCTGTGTTGCATTCCATTTTGTTAGTTTCAGTAGAGCTTTCCATTCTAACAAGGTCATTTTGAATTTTATTCCTGTCTTCGGAGGTATTAGCTACTCTGTGCATAAACACTGTGCACAAACATGCGCTAGCTCTTCTTTAATGTGCATCATTTCTACAAAAGGTTAACTAGGCCTAGGTGACACACAGCTCTTTAAACAGACCTTGTAATAAGGGCAGATAATAATGTATTCCTGTTTCCTACATTCTGGTTACTTCTCTTCCAGTCAGCGTTAATGAGAATTGCTATCCGACTTTTAATACATCTTGGTTCAATTGCATGTAGCCTTATTGTTTCCTAATTACCAGCACAACAATTTGATCCACATCCAGTCTCTAGCTCTTCCGTGACTTCTAACACCGCAGCAATATTGCCTGGTGTTGTGTTGATTTCTCACACAGTAAGCAGTTTGCCTCTGTCTCTCATCCCCAAGGCACTTATAAGCAGATGCTGCATCAAAGCCAGTTTTACAAAACTGCTTCCGTTGTGATATACATTTTTTAATGTGATAAACTGACTAGATTAACGTGCCCCCCCCAAAAAAAGTCAGAGCCAATAAGCTCATACAAATTCATTAGCAAGGCCCATCCGTCAGTTAAGCAAAGTCAACCCGTATATAGTCCTAGGCTGAAGTCCTATGCATGTCTACTTTGGGTAAACCCAGTTGGGATTAATGAAATTTACTTCTGAGAAAACATGCATAGATTGGGTTGTTCAGAGAAGAGCTTTTCCCTGGGTATGTGGAGGTGACTGAGATTTGCAGTCAAGGAAAGCTACTCAGACGTTCAGGTTTAACAGAGGATCCACCATTTGGGTCCTTTTTTTTTTAACATAAGAGACCAGTTCTGCTGACTTTCTTCTTCTTTACATCAACAAGTGTACATCTTAGTGGGCATGAGAATGCTTTATTTTACAGGATTCGGTGGTTATTCCAAGTGCAAAAGTGCTGCCTGGGATAGCTTTACACATTACATCCTGAATGTTAAAGAGGAGGTGCTTTACTCCAAATGTCTTAGGATAGCCATTGTCATGCCTAACAACAAAAGATTAATTTCTCCCCCTCACACCCTATAGATTAGGAATTAATCTTACTGTTCAGAATTCAGCCTTTCCAAGTCCCTTTAGGCTAACATCCATTTTATTCCCCATTTCCTTCTCTTTCATTGACTTTGTCCTCTATGCTTTATTAACTGAAGAGTAGTCTCTAGAGTTTTTGTGGCTAATCCTCCATAATGTGTGGGTAAACTATGTGGGGAATCTGGGACTATAACAATGGCTCTGCAAAGGTACAGGTTTCAACCTCCTTCAGAACAGAAGACAATCCAGTGTTCTTCATGATACAGTTCATGAAATCCCAAGTGAGTGTGTGTGTGTGTGTGTGTGTGTGTGTGTGTGTGTGTGTATAAATATTTTACTTTGGTCAGTCACAAACCAAAGCCTCCAATGGCTGTCTCTGGTGAACAGTTCTTTTTGTCTAGATTGTATTTTTCCATTCTTGGTATAATTTTTTATGGCTGCCAAGATCCAAACTACAGCAACCTCATGCAACAGATTAATTTGAAAGAGAAATCCTGTCACAAAAGAACATTTGCCAAGGTGTTTGAAGTTCTGTTTTACCACATGGGATCTTCAGGCATATGCCTTTCACTCTGTTCAATATTTGTGTATTTTTCACTCTTCCTCTGTAGTATAGGCAAATCCAGAATGTTCTGCAAATGCAAAAGGTAGCCAACATTTCTAAGAATACATTAAGACTGCTGTCTGTTACAATCCCTGCAGTTACTTCATCTCCAGCCCTATATACACATGAAGTTGCCTGGTAATGAGTCAGACCATTAGTCAATCTAGCCCAGTATTGTCTACACTGGCTGGCAGCAACTCTCTAAGGCTACAGGAAGGGATTTTTCCCCTAGCTCTACCTGGAGATTCAGTGGATTGAAACTGGGACCTTCTGCTTGCAAAGAGCTACAGCCTCTCCCAAGCAGGGTAAACGTAACATCTCTCCTGTTTTTCTGTGCTTTCCTCTACAACAGCCAAAATATAGCCTACCGTACTTCTTAGTGACTCTAGAGGCTTAAGGTGACAGCGCTCTGAGCCTTTCATAGTTGTGGAGAACAGCCAAGTTGAGGGTGCTATTCACTAGAAATGTGTATGAAACAATTTTTAAAATTCATTTCAAATTTGAATTGAATTCCAAAAATTCATTTCGAATTTGAATCAGTAATTGAATTCGAATCAGCCGGTAATCATGTGGGCAACCGATGCAGCCACCCAGGGAGGGCGGAGTGCTCATGTGCGGAGAGAGTGGGCCAAGCCTGCTCTCTCTGCCAAACTCTCCTCAGCTCACCACACTGCTCTTGAGGAGAGCCTCATTATGTGTGAATAAGCTGTGGATGCTTTCAGACTTTTCAGAAATAACATAAATCTGAAGGCCTGAGTGATGGCTATATAGAATCTGTTACAGAGAGTTAGGTTCTTTCATACTCCAAAGTGACGCCTTAATGGTTGTCAGCTGAGCTGGAGAATTACAAGGCAGAGTTTAGACCTCAAGCCACTCAAATTAGTTGTCTCCATGGTGTAAAATACGTTATGAAGGAAATCAATACCTTAAAAAAAAAATTGCCATGGTGGAAAAGGTTCACAGAGCAGCAGTGCTTGTTACATGATGCTATAAACAGCTGCAATAAAAGGCCAAAGGAAATATGAGGATGAAAATAGGGCTCTTGCAACCCAAATCAGAGTATGAGAGCTGTTTGCTGGCCATTTGCTGGATCTGTCAGGTTGCAGCTTGATTATATTTCATTCCACACCACAGACTGATATCCCTTGTGCCAAAGTACTGGAGCCCCTCGTTCTTGCAGAGATTGCAAGAAAGATGCTTTTTCGCTATGTCCCCTTTGCCTTTGATCAGATTACAAGCGGCCTTGCTTATTTTTTGGTGGATCTGAATGCCTAATTGGGAGGGGAGGAAAGACCGAAAGGGGTTTGTGTGTGTGTGGCAGTGGGAGGACCTGATCATGTCAGGCAACTCATTTTTCAGAAAGGAAAAACGGTATCCACCGACCTGGACAAACAACAGCACATCAGTCACACTTCCCTAGCATTTGCTTAAATGGATTATAGCCCTAGATAGTGCTCTGTCATGGCCTCCAAGATAAATGAGCTCTGCCTGCTCCTATTTTGATTAAGTTTTCCGTTAGCATACCCTAGTCTGTTATTTTGCCATAGAGATCTACTATAGCATATGCATGCCCATCTACAAGCTCAGTCTTTTCAGGCTCTAGTGGGAGACAGGGGTGATGGGAGATGTTAACACAGTTGAAATATCCACCTGATGGTCCCTGGCCACATGGCCTCAATATTTATACACACACCAGAGCAGCTTATTACAGTTCCATAGTTATGTGTGTGAAAGGAGCAGAAGTTTTAAAACCCCAGATCCCCTATTTCTGGAAATTAAGATACCTAAGTAGAGCCCCATTGGATCAGATCAAAGGTCCATCAAGTCCAGCATTTTGTTCCCCAAGTGGTCAGGCAGATGCCTCTGGAAAGCCTACAAGCACAACATGACACCAATAGTCTGGAACTGCTGTTGTTTCCATTAGCAACTGGTATTGGTAAACTGCCTATGAACATGAAGGCTAACCAAGCCATCCAGCCAATGATACACTTCTTCTCCATGAATTAGTCTAATCCCCTTTTAAACCCATCCAAGATGGTGACATCACCACATCCCACAGCAGTGAATTCCACAAGTTAATTATGTATTGTGGATCTTTGGTACAGGGGAGGTCTGGGTTCAAATCCACATTTACCTGTGATGCTCACTGAGGGACCAAAATCAATCACTCTATTTCAGCCTAACTTTTTGTAAATCATTTTGTAAAAATGTTTTGTAAAAATGTTTTATAAACTGCCCAGAGAACTTGCGTTTTGGGTGGTATAGAAATGTATTAAATAAATAAAATTAAAATAAATAACTTACCTCACAGGCATGTTGTGATGATAAAATGGGATGCCCATGAGCCTCTTGGAAAAAGATGACATAAATGGACATCTACATGTCTGAATGTTCCCAGGAAAGACAACAAACTTGGATAGATGTTTGGTTATAAACATCTATAAAAGAGGTAGCAGATTTTACTTTCAAGTCACAGTCTAATCAAATGGCCTTCATAGGTTCCTTTTTGTTTGCGTTTTCAAGGAGAAAGTCCACTCAGATCTATATTTGGTAGAGTAACTTTTAAGTATTTGTCCAAACCCAGAACAGGCCCGGAGAATCCAAGTTAAATCTGAAAGAGCATGTGGACTTTTAAAAAGACTTTTTGACTAGTTCCATCTTATTGGTGCTTTTAGAACCTGAGGGAATTGCTTGGTGCGGGGGATCCTATAGCATCAAGCAATAGTTGAAGGAAAGGGCACAGGAAATCAGGATTTTTATTTTGCCTAACCATGACAGCCCTAAGGAGAAAAATATAGGTTCCTTAGGCTCCAACCTAGGAAAACATGTCTCCCTGGGTTTGGTTTAAACTTACATTCTGCATTAAGGCTATGTACTGCCATAAGAAGGGATCAAATTCTACTGTCCAGTTCAGCAGAATCCATCACTGGCTGACATCCAGACTAGAAAAAGTACACATAAGGGGGAACTGCAGGGACACAACAGGGGCCCACACACAACTCCCCCAGTCTACCGATGTGTGTGCTGTTGTCCAAGCAAGCAAAACTTCCCAGCTCTGCCCATGCTCTGGAAGAAATCTGTAGCAGAAGAAACCAATTGCTGAGGGACAGGATGTGTTTCTGGAGCATGGGCAGAGTTGGGTAGTTTTGCCCACTTGTGCAATAGTGCCTGCACAGGGGGACTGGGGGAGTTATAAGTGGGCCTCTGTTGCATCCTTGCAGTCCTTCCTTATGCACATGTTTTGTTAGTCTGGATGTCAGCTACTGATTACAAGCCTTCTGTAGTTTGAAACTACATGATACACAGCCACCCTGTGTACTAAAAGCCTTATGGCTGTTTCTTCTCCGCAAAGTGACATGAGGAAAAGGTAATTTGCACTTGCAGCAGGGTTGGCCCTGCGAGGTTTCAGCTCTTCCCCAGTCTGCCACTTCCCCCCTGCAAGTGTTCTGACAGTCATTTCTTCTTTGGAAAGAAATCTTCTTTGGAAAGCAGAGGGCAGAAGGGGAAGTTTGCAAAGGGGAAAGCAGTGAGCAGGAGAGAGGGGTTTAGCAGCCCTCTCCATCACCCATCACTTCACTGTGCAAGTTATCCCCTTCCAAGGCTGCTCTGCAGAGAAGTGGCCATGGTGGTTTTAGTACAGGAGATGACTCATAAGGTCATTCCATCCATATTTAAACAGAGAAGGGGGAAGTGGACAGAGGATGGTTGGGTCTCCCTAGAGAGGGGACAACTGCACAATAGTTCCCGAGGAAGGAGGACACGGGTTAGTGGCTTCCTCCCCCATCTAAGGTCTCTAGGGGAAGGCAGGGTTTGACAAAACTATTCTTCATTATAGATTAACATTGCATACATTATTGACCACATAGTTATATCTTTCAGGAGAGACTTTCTGAAAATTCCATGTAATTTGCCTTGAGGTCCTGGGACAAAAAGAGGATATTAATCTCTCTCTCTCTCTCTCTCTCTCTCTCTCTCTCTCTCTCTCTCTCTCTCTCTCTCACACACACACACACACACACACACACACAATTAATTCTAGTATATCTGTTTTTAAAAAACTCATTTGGTAGAGCAGGCATCTCTAAGCAAAAAGTACAACACTCTTCTTCACAGCTAGATAGGCTGAAGTATTGGAATTAAAACTATTTAGGCTCTTACATGGACAGACCTCTGGTTAAGTGGTAAGCCTAAGATTTGATAAGGGAAGGGTTTAACTAATTGCTCTGCCTCAGGCTTTTCCTGCCACTTGAACAAATAAATTGGAAGTGAAATACAGTAATATAAAAATGCTGAACGTAAAATGGGAGGGAAGAAGGCCATAGCTCAGTGGGAGACCCAGTTTATCTTATGCAAAGGATCCCATGTTCCGTCTCTGGCATCTATCTCCCATTAAAAACATCATGACTAGCAGGACTGGTAAAGACCAGTAATGGTGTCCTTGGAGAGCCAGTTGAAGTAGCCATTACTAGGCTAAATGGAACAGTGGTCCAGCTCAGTATAAGGCAGTTTTATACATGCACAATTTCTAGATACAATTTGTTTCAGACTGAAGGCTCTCACATGCTTCAGTAGTTATTATTTATCCAGGGGCAAGGGCTTACAAATGTGTATGGTGAGCAGCCTTGTGTGGCAGCTATTGCTGCTCCCCTGTTGAGGAAGGTCAGAGAACTGGTTGACATGCACTCTCTGACCTCACAGCTCAATTTGGGATTGAAATTCCGCTAATCACTGGACCAGGGTAGCCTCTCTAACAGAGCCGTAGGGTTCCATGTGTGTCTGGACAAGTCGCTTTTAAAACCCAGCAGTTGCAGAAGCAGTGCTATTGTATTTATCCCATTTGCAACAGTGGGAATAAATATGGTAATGCTGCTTCTGCTTTTATTTTAAAGTGCTGGGGCTTATCTTGTGACTTAGGAAGACAGGAACAAAGGGAGCTGCCTTATACCAAGTCAGACCTTTGGTTCATCTTGCTCAGTATTGTCTACCCAGACTGGCAGCGGGCAGCTTCTCCAAGGTTGCAGGCAGGAGTGTCTCTCGGAGATGCCAGAGAGGGAACTTGGAACCTTATGCATGCAAGTATGCAAATGCTCTTCCCAGAGCAGCCCCACCCGCTAAGAGGAATATCTTCCAGTACTCACATGTCTCCCATTCAAATGTAAGCCAGGGCATGTTATGCCCACGGACCTGGTCCAGCAACAGCCTCAGGACTTCAGGTGAACAGACTGAAGCCTGTGACCATCCCAGGTGTCTCTGCAAGGGATTCTTTGGCCAGAAGCATGTTGTCTACTGGATGAAACGGTCATGCAGAGAAAAGGGGACTAGACAAGTTCTTCTTTAGATAACTGCTATTGCCTTGAAACAAATGAGGTTCTCCACATGAGCAGTGTGGAGATCCATAAGGGGTTTCATGGAGAGAGCAGGTTTGACAGATGATCAAGAGGCTAGCCCTGTGTGGCAGGATCGGCTGCCCACATGATTACTGGCTCCATCATGGAGCCGATTGCAGCGGTAGGGATTTGGGGCCTCCCAGCCCCCAGAAGTCCCAGAATACCCCCACACTCCTCACCCTCCGACACCAGGGGGCTTGTTGTAGCCTCCCCATTGGGGGTTTTTGCCCTCCCCACAGACAATCTCCTGCCTGTTCCCATCTGTCAAACATGCAACAGTCAGTCAACAGTCAGGATTAGTGAGCTTTCTGCAGCCCCATGACGTAGCACCATATTATCTACAATAGCCAGTCATTCCAAAATTGAGAGGAAAGAATGGTGTCTGAATCAAATTATGTTTTCCAGGTGCATTAGTCCACTCTCATTATTTTCACTTCTATTGTGAAACTATTGACCTTTAGTAACACATTTATACACAGTTTCATTCAAATCAATGTACACTTGGGCTTTTATTGAGTATTTTGGCTCAAGTGCTATTGCTTGGGAGGTGTTTACAGCAATGTTCATTGTGCTCTGTATAGCCCTGCCTATCAATCAACCATGCAATAAAGCAAAGATCTTTAAAAAAAAGTGGAGGAAAAACCAGCCTTGCTGAATTTAACAGTTATTCAAACCAAAATAGCATCAAGACAGGTACAAATGTATTTGGGTCAAGGTAGCAGTTTGTTTTCATGCTTTTTTTTTCCTTTGAAGAAGAGAGAAACAGGAAAAATAAATGTGGAACAAATGTGAATAAGAACAGTGCATTACTGCCAAAGCACCCAGATATTTAGCATCTGGGCAGGATTAATCATTCATCTAAGTACAGTACAAGGTGAGGTCCAAGAAAAATAGAGGCCAGACGTCTGGTTTAATTAACTGAGAGCTTCCCCATGTAGAATAAGCCCATCCTGCTCCCTATTCACACTGCACTATGTTATTGTCCACTAAGTATACCACTTTTCAAAACATATACACACACTTACCTCTCTTTATCACTCCTTTATAACCCCCTTGTCACCATTTGCCACTTTACTACACTCCTTGCCCCAATAAAATATGTCACCCATATATGGCACCAACCCCTGCCTACATTTTTAATGCCTATTATATACAACTTGCATGTATGGGAGGCCCTGTAAAAAGGACACAGCAGGCACTGGATAACAACATAATACATTACTGTACTGGTCAAAGAAATGTGACTTTGACATTGCATTTCAGCCAACAACTCTTCCCTTGCTTGGTACAAATGGTTACAACTTTGCTACTTGTTTCCTCTTTCCTGCTATCTTGATGTGAGACATTCTTTATGAATGACCCGCATGGTAGTGCATGCGTTATATGATGAGGGAGCAGTAATCATATTCCCAACTGCTCAGAAGTATAAACTACCAACAGCAGGAGAGCAAAGTGTTCTCTGTATCAGTGCAGATTTTGGTGACATGGCAATCAGGAAACTCTCTCTCCATTAGTACAGGTTAAGGGATGTGGTACAAGAAGAAATCCTGCAAACTGGGCAAAGAGGCACCTTTTAAAGTGGAAGCTGTCATATCTAGCAGGGGTCCCTATTCAGTTCAATTATATCGTCATCCCTTGTCAACCATGAAGGTTAGGTTCTGGTAAAATCCCGCAGCTGGTGAATTTGTGGTTGGCAAGCAATAGAAGTCAATGGGAATGAAGGAGTTAGGGGAACCAAAGTCGAAAAAATTTCCCGAAAAGGTTGAAAATAACTTTTTTAAGTTTGGAAATAACTAAAAATGTAACGAAAAATCACCAGAAATTACAGTACTGTAATCCTTTCCCGTCCCTCCCCAGGCCTCCACTCATTCCATCTCAAGAAACAGTGGCAACAGGAGGGAAGAGGAGATAAAACAGCAAGTGGGGAGGAATGTTGCTGCCTTGGCACATGTGTGTGTGTGTGTATGGGGAGGACCCAGTTTTTTGGGGGGAAACGGCACCTCAGCACAGGGGGAGAAAATCAACACCTCAACGGTGGGGGAGGCAGTAGAGGAGAGCCTCTCTCCCCCTCTCTCTCACCTCTGCTTCTCAGCACTCTCAGTGGTGGAGAGACATGGCACAGTAGTCTCCCCCCCTCCTAACTTCTGCTTCTGCTTCTCAGTGCTCTCCTGGTGCCCCTGCTTCTTGGGGTGGGGGGTGGGGTGGGAGAAACTCAGTGGGGAGGGAGGGAGGGAGGGAGGGAGGGGGAAATGCTTCCGTTCCAGCTGTGGAGTGTGGGGTGTGGAGGAGAGAAACAGTGGCAGCAGGAGGAAGCAAGGAGATGGGTGGAAGCATTTCTCTCCTCTGTCTGTCTGTCTCTCTCCCTCCTCTGTTTTCTCACCAAAGTGCTTCTCGCCAAAATCCTGCTATAACTTGCAGTCACATTTGGGAAGACAGGTAACAAAATCCCAGTCATGGATACTCACCACGGTTGGGAAAACCGCTGTAGGCAAGGGCTTACAGTATATAACATCAGCCGCTGTTGCTGTTGTCTCATTTTCTTTTTTTTAGATAGTAGGCCCTTCTGAGACAGGAAACCATTTTCTCATACCTTTTATGTAATGTTATGTAAATATTTTCAAGAACTTTTTTGTTGTTGAAAAGCAAACATTTGTATTAATAAATAATAATAATAATAATAATAATAATAATAATGAAAATAAGATGCAGCAATGTCCTCATTTCTTTGAATCCCACTCCACTCAATACATATTCAGATACTTGAATCTAAATGATTTTATTTTTCCTGTGTTCTATTAGGCAGGGGTATGCCCCACTCTACAGAATAGCACTAAAGAGACCAATAGCCCCTTACTTGTAGGAACCTGATCTTAATCACAGTTTTATGAGAAACTCTGGCAAAGTAGAGACAGGGAGTAGAGGTAGATACAGTTAAGAGCTCCGTGGTAAGAGTGGTCATAGTAGTTAAGAATATTAATAAGTGTCACATCCAGAGGTAGCATTGGACAGGTTTTTAATGTCACTGGGCCGAGTGACATACTCTAGCAAAATCTCTTCCAGGTGCTCTCCCCATCTGCAAATGGGCATTTCCCAGAGGCTCCTGTGATGATGCAGGGGCTTGCTTGGATGAGGGTGGAAGCAGTGGCATGGGGTGTTATGTGGCAACTATGTTATCAGATATCATTCTTTCTTTAAATAGAATTCAATGTGATTCACATATCACAGTGTTACTGTGGTGTATGGTGCATCACATTGTTAGAATAAATGGAGGCTTCCTGCACAGCTGCCCAATAATACTTTGGACTGGTGGTGTCCTGGTAAGCCCCCACTAGGGTCTGGGGTCACTTGGCCAAGGACTTCCTGGACATGGAGCTGGCCCTATTCATACAAATGTACTCACAAATCAACAGAGTTAAGGGATTCAAATTCAGACATAGCTGCATCCATTAAATGATTTCCCATTTTCACAGTCCTCCATGCTGGCTGGGGTCCTAAGGACCTTAAGGAAAAAAGTGTCCCATTTAGAATGGAAGCCACAGCAAGAGGCAAGCAGCTAAGCAGCTGACTCCAGCCTCCAGAAGAGGACATCACACTGCTGTCCTCAGGTCCAGGCAAGGGATGGTTACAGGGAGAAGGCAGGGGAAAGTAGGAGAAGGGATGGGGATGGGGAAAGGACAGTGAAGGGAGGGAGGGCAAAGGGTCTGACAAAATGTCAGGTCCAATCTGAACTTGTGGGGCTGGGGGAGCATGTTGGCCATCCTGAAATTTTCTATCGGCTCAGAATGGATTGGATCGGGCATTTTCACCATGCACAGGCCTAATATATATATCAAACTTTATATCTACAGCAAACTTTCACTAGTTTTCAACATTTTCTAGGGGACACAGTTCTTGGCCTTTTAATTGACTTATTTCCTCACTCCAGCTTATACCTTGCCTTCCATTAAAAAAAAACCTTCCCAAAAGGAAAAGGAGCATTTTTATAAATAAAGCTTGGATTTTTTTAAAAAGCACTCTGGTGTATTAGGCATTTCATTTCCTCTTTTCATTTGTAAGAACTGGGAGTTTGGCCTCTAACTATATCATAGCATATGGGAAGAATACTGTGGTTTTGTTGGCACAGATGAAGAGATGTTGCTTCTTTCACAGTCAGTCTCCTAGTTTCTGCTCTCTACATCAACATGACTTCTGTGGAGCAAGTGCCCCCTCCCTTATAACCAGTCCCAGAGGGAATGAAGATTAGGCTCACATCTTAATACCAGTTCAAGCAGTGCTAACACTTTCCCCTTTAAATTAGCTCTGGAAATGCCAACTCAACAATTTGGTGGACAGTACTTGCTCATCCGTCACCAAGAAACCAGAAGCCTAGCCCCAGGGAACCAATGCAAAGCTTGACGTAAACTTCATGAGAGTGGGAAGCAGAGCTCTGAGTACTTGGTCTCTGCAACTCATTCAAGGTTTCTGTCATTTTGACTCAATTATTATGCCCAGAAATAAAATAAGAAAATTTTACATTTTAATAACCAAAGAGTATCCCTGGAACAAGATCTGATAATACCCACCAATTCAATTATTTTTTTCCTTGTGCAATGATTTTCTTAGCGCGTGGAGGCATACTCTCCAAGACAGCACTCAAGACAGTTTTGAATTATTTTCCTCCGTTTTGTATTGATGACTGTTTCTTTCCTTCTTGTGCTTTTTGCTCTCACCTTTATTTATCATATTTGTACTCCATCTTCCCTTCAAGATGCTCAAGGTGGCGTACATGGGCTTAACTTATTTTGCACTCACAGCGACCCTGTGAGGTTGATTATCTGTGGAATAACAGACCTGCCCAAGGCCACCAATGAAATTCATGGCTGAATGGTCATCTGAGAACCCTCGTCTCCACATAAACACACACATCACAAAACAGCCCTATGTAACTCAGCTCTTGCCCTTCCATTGGTCCCCCCCCCTCACTTGTAAGCAGAGAATGACCCCTGCCAGTCAAGAATGACCCTTGCCAGTCAAGCCTTCACAGTGTTTGCATGAGGAGGCTTGGCCATATCTTTTAATCGCTTAGGAAGGCCCAGCATGTTTTTATAGTACTGACTTTAATTTATCAGTGCCCTGACTTGAGAATAATTCCAGTGGTGCACTCTAAAACTGCCAAGCCCTACTTCCTTCATCATCTAGCAAATTTTTCAACACCTGCTTTAATGACAACTAAACTTATGAGTTTTATTACAAGGTTTTATACCTGCTAAAGCAGGAAGCTGTGAGAGTGTTTAAATGACAAGGATTATCCCCACCCCGCTTTTCTGGCACATTAATGTGCTTTTGCACCTGGAACTGCACTGGTTGTCTATTCAATCATGGATTTTATATACAAGCCAGGCAGCTTTGTAGACCTTTAAAAGGGATGCAATGACTTGATCCTGCCTACTGCACAGATCTCCTTTCCCTACAAGCTGCCTAGCCAGTCCCTGAGGTCCTGTTCTACTTGTCTTTTGTCAGCCTGTGCTTTTCATCTGAAATTGTTTGGAAATCATGCTTTTAGTTGCTGTGCTCTTTGAGCCTGGAATACATTATCTAGGGAGAATGGCAGACTTTGTTCCCAGTATATTTCTAAGAAAAATATTGATACATTATCCATTTTTCTTTGGTTTCTCACTACATGAGTTTTAACCGCCACTTTAACATCATTATTCTGTGAGAAGCTTTTATAAATGGCTTATTGGGGG
This sequence comes from Hemicordylus capensis, assembly GCF_027244095.1. Classification (NCBI taxonomy): domain Eukaryota; kingdom Metazoa; phylum Chordata; class Lepidosauria; order Squamata; family Cordylidae; genus Hemicordylus; species Hemicordylus capensis. The sequence goes on from NC_069657.1 coordinate 212,805,397, forward strand.
GTGGGGGTGTATCTATTTATCAAGACACAGATATGGCAAAGATTCTCTCGGTCACTCTCTAGCAGACTATGCAGATTTTAGGAGTGGGGTGATGCAAAGGGGTAGGCACTATTTCCAGGCCTGACCTACCCTTCAGCTGTCAAGCACAGACAGCAGCCTGGATGCAGAATAGGGGGTAGATTCCAGGGGTGTAGCAATATATATATATACTCACATACACCTATGTGCCACAACAGAACATCATCCTAAATTTTTTTTAAAGGTTTTGTAAATTGTGGACGATGCAAGTCATTTAATGGTACTAGAGAAAGACATGCTGTTCTGGTAGCTCCAGGTCTTAACACTCGCATCAGTTTTGGAGGATGAATACAACTGAAGGAAGCCTGGGCGGGTGAGTGGCTGGGGGAGTCAGTCATGTGACTTGCTTCTGGGGGGGCCCCCAAGGCAGTGGACCCCCAGACAACTGTCTCCCCTTGCCCTATTATAGTTACGCCCCTGGTAGACTCTTCTCACTTACCCCAAACGTTGGCATGTAGGCTACTGCTGTGGGATGAACAAGGTCTTGTGGAAAGAGGTATTCAAAGATGAAGGGATCATTTCCCCCATCTTTCCCACCATCCATCTTTGTCTCCTTTAGAGCTTGCATCCAGCTTGCCTAAGGGAAAACTAAAGGAAAAGACTGGGCATGGTGATGAAAGAAAGCACCCTTACACCACAGAAAGAAAGCCCCAGCTCACTGAAAGCATATGTGCATGTGGAGAAGTAAGTGCTCCTTGCCTGCATGTTCTAATCATTTTCTGCACCCTTCAGATTCCCAGCTAGTATCCCGAAGTGGAAAACAGAAGGAAACTGTGATGGAACTTTCAGCCTTGCCAGACCACCCCAAAGTGCATGTGACTTTTCTCTTTCTCCCTTCCTGTCAAATGCAAGCCCAGCCAAGCTACCTCTGCTGCAACCGGGCAGAGTAAGCTCACTTGAGGCAGGAGACATTTCTCCATACCTGCCCAACTTGTGTGGCAAAGCACAGCTCCCCTTTCTTCTGGACCTCCTATCTGGACCACAGCAACATCACCCTTTTCAAGCGATTAAAAGCCCATGGCCAGGGACTAGATCTGTTGTTACATTTATATTCATTACATTTATATCCCACCCTTCCTTGAAGGAGCTCAAGGCAGAAGTCACCACTCCACCCTTCTCTCCTCACCTGAGCGATAGCTCAGTAGCACAGCCCCTGCTTTGCACAGTAGAAGATCCCGAATTCAGTGCCTGGCATCACCAGATAGGGCTGGGAAAGACTTCTACTCAAAACCCTGGACAGTCACTGCTGGTCAGTGTAGACCAGGAGTAGGCAACCCTGGCTCTCCAGCTGTTGTTAAACTACAACTCCCATCATTCCCAGCCCCAATTTATCATGACTGGGGATGACAGGAATTGTAGTTCAACAACAGCTGGAGAACTAAGGTTGCCTACCCTTCGTGAAGACCAGCCCTGCTCAACCTAGCCCTCCCCGCAGCTGTTTTTGGACTACAACTCCCATAATCCCCAGCCACAGTGGCCAATAGCCAGGGATTATGGGAACTGGAGGCCAACATTTACAGGAGGGCCAAAGCTGAGCAGCCGTGGTCTATTTATTACTAAATTAGATAGACCAGTGGTCTGACTCTACGTAAGGCAACTTCATACATGTTCTTCAGTCTTAACTTTTGTTGCTTTATTTCAGAATGTGTTTTTGTCCTAGAGAATAAGACACTAATGTGTGTTGTATTCAGGCACAGAGACACACTAAGCACATTTTCCTGTACTAAGCACACACACACACACACCATTATCCATAACTCAGTTATGCGAATCTCCCAGTTACACAAATGACATTATTTGTTTCCTGTGTATCTTATGTCAGAGTAACCCCATGTTAATAGCTGTCCTATTTATCTGACAATCTTTTCTGATGTCTGCCAGACAGTTGGATGAATGAGCCTATTTGGATAATGAGGCTTTGAGTCACCACAAAAATGGAGGCGGCTAAAAGTCATTCATTTCTTTTGGAAATGCTAGAAGAGTCACATTAAGAAAACATAAATACAAATACAGAGGAAGCATTTATGACAAACGTGAAGTTCAGAAATGAAATGGTTTTGAGAGAGGCAGATATTAAGTTGGAAATCTAGGAGTATGAACAATGTGGAGAAAATGAATGGGAAGCTATTATAGAAGAACTGCGATAAGAGAATCATAATGGTGAAAGTCATCTTGACCAATCCAACATATTGTGCCGGGAGCTGCTGTTTGCAATACCCAAAATAAATGTGATCATCCAGGTCTCAGTGAGCCACACAGTGAATGCACAAGCATATAAGGTGCATCACACCAGAGAAAAGGAACCAGTTTGGCAAAAGATATTCAAGGTGGATCATGCATGCCAGCTATGCCATAAGTACACAAGAAGGTGAATCCAACCCAGATTAGTTCATCTGATTTGGCAGAGAATTCCTCTCAAGGAATACAGATGAAATTCATTTCAGTGAAGCAACTTTTTGAAACAAGTTCAATCACCTTGAAAATTCCCCTCAATATTCCACCTGAAGCTACTGTGTATAAATAAGGCTAGGGTCAATATTTATGACGGAGACATCAGCAGCTAAGCAGACCACATCCTCATGGTGACTTGCTTTAATGGCAAACCTACATTTGGTGATCAGACAAGACTCTACCACATGTACTTAAATGTGAAATCCCATTTGGTATTATTGCAAGAACCTGTAACTTTCAGGAAGCTACTTCAGTCCTTTACTTTCATCTCAAACAAATGACAATCTAAAAATGGTAAGCATGTACTTTTGTACATAAGGAGCACAAGTTCCAGGCGCACAGTATGGGATGAGATCCAATTTTTATGGCAGTTTTTTGTATGTGATTCAAGAAAACCAAGATTACACATAACTGTAGGTTGTGTATTGTGCATTTGCATATGTGTGTTATGGTAGCTGTCAATTTCTGTCCCAAATAACATTAAGTAGATGGAGTTTCTCAAAACTAAACCCAGAAATTTCCAAAAAAAATCCGAAACTCTACAACTATGAGCTGAGCTCACTATGCTAGACAATCTGATTCACAACACACAAGACCAAATTGACACACAAAACAAAAAACAATATGCCTATGTGGTCAAAACGAATCACAATTTCGTCATTATGCTGATTATGACAAAAGGAAGTAAGTTTTCACAACATCCAAAATGAAACTGTGCAATTGCTAGATAAAGGACTGGATAATCAATCTGGCCTTCTAACATACAGCATATCCTTACATTTCCAACTACCAAAAAGCAAATTGCTACTGGACTGTGAATGGATAATCATAATTGCTCGGTTTTCATAACTTCCGCTGTGATACCCAGGTCTTGCTATGAGAACAATTAACAATCTCGTTATGAAAACTAGATAGACCTATGGTGTGATCCACAGTATAAGTCTGGTTTATACAAATTAACTTGATAGTATTAAAGAGACTGTTAGCAATAAATGTTTAAAGAAGGTATCACTAGAGCATTTTTCTATCCTACATTAAACAGTGCTTGGTTTATCCAAGCAGAGAGCTTTGTTCATAAAATAATCCATCTGCTAAGCTGCATTCAGTACTATGGAAACATCCTGGGAAGGACCACCAGGCTGGCACAGTATAATGATAGAAGGATAATGATTCACAAGAAGGATTTAGTGCTAGAGACTATGTTATGGCTTGACAAAATCATTCCTTTTACTAACTATAGCAAAACCACCAGAACTGCTGCTGTGGGTGCTGAGAGTGAAGAGGTTGAGCTTCACTTTCCTTACAAGATTCACTGTCATCCTCCATCTAGCTACTTCCCTATCAATCATTGCATTTTTGGCCCTCTGCCTTGGATTGGATTCTGACCCTGCTTGTTTGTTTGTTCTTATTCATCTACTGGCTTAATTCTTTAACCTTCATTCATGTTCAAGGACACACGTGTTTGTTCCAGGATCTGATCCTGAAACAACAAAGATTGGACATCACTTAGAATGCCTACAGATATACCCAAGATGGAAAGCAGGTGTGGGTTTATTCTGCTATGAGCTGAGTTCTGCTTCCTCCATTCCTCAGAGGACACGTGTACAACCTCTGAATGATTGTCCACGTCATGAGGGCCCCCGGATCCCTCACCCGTGCCTATAGCAAGTTTACCCACATAAAGAGAAGCAGGGGTCATCCCATGAAACTGAAGGACAGGAAATTTAGGACCAACAAAAGGAAGGGCACAAAAGGAAGTGCACAGATCTATGGAATTCTCTGCTACGGGATGGGGTGATGGCCACTAGCTTGGGTGGCTTTAAATGGGGCTTGGACAAATTCATGGAGGACAGGTCTATCAATGGCTACTAGTCTGGTGGCTATAGGCCACCTCCAGCCTCAGAGGCAAGATGCCTCTGAATACCAGTTGCAGGAGAGCAACGGCAAGAGAGAGGGCACGCCCTCATATCTTGCCGTCGGCTTCACAGAGGCGTCTGGTGGACTACTGTGTATGCTGGATTAGATAGGCGTTGGGCCTGATTCAGCAGGGCTGTTCTTATGTTCATCTGTTTGGCATCCCTCGAGGAGGGAAGATGGCTTTATGATTGACACACAGACTAGACAATCAGTTCTGTACACAGGCCCCTCAGCAACAAACCAGAACAACAGATTTCCCCTGAGTCTGATCAGAGGTGCACCTAGGTAATTTTGGAGCCTGAACCTAAAGGCCTTTGGAGGCCCCCTCTCCCCTGCAAATTAAGCATCATCATGTTTGGCCAGGCAACCACACCACTTGGGACAGACTAAAGAGGATTTGGGGGGGGGCCTCAGGGGCTGCAGAGGCCCTGGATTTGGGGGCCCCAAGGGGGGATCCAGAGGTAAGAGCGGCTCTGAGTCTGATCAAGGGAGAATATGATAAGCATGTCCCAAATGCAGTGAGTGCACTTCCACAGCAAATTCACTGCTAAAATTATGTACGCCCAGATGTACCCACAGTTCCTCACAGCATGTCCTACTAAAAAAGCTGTTGGGAGAGTAAACAATGGATTTGACACACTTATAAAAAGAGCTGTGGCAAAATAATTAGCAACCTGAGATGCGTAATGATGAAGAAACCATTCAATGAAAACTAACTGAGTATAAACACCTAGCACAAACAAATGCTTTTGCCTATCTTGAGCATGCCAATATATATCATCCCTTTGTCAGAAGATAGTATGAGCACCATCAAGCCAAAGCAGAGCACTTTTTTAAGTCCTAAGAATTTTAATAGGAGCCCCATTTAAGTCCCATGAATTTCAGTGAAGAGTGGGTCCTATGAACTCCGATCAAAACCAATGGAATGCACAGCCTAGGCATGTTTCCTCAGGGGAAAAAATACCTATAATGGGGCTGCTCTCATATAAGGATTGCAGTCACAAGGGCTAACCTTAGGATGGATTGTGTCTACTATCTACAGTACAAAAAGTCTAGACCTAAATGCAAGATGAACAATTCCTGCCACACATATTTCATCTTGCAATGACCTGAAATCAAAATGCCCAATAAAGACACTTTGAAAACACTAATCTTTCTTCTTAACTTCTCTGTGATTTTCCCCATCCGCAAACAAACCAAACCAAACCAAACAAACAAACAAACAAACAAAAAAACCCCAAACAAAAACTGGGTTGAACCCTCCAGCTGGGGTGAGGCAGGGAAGGGGGAAATACACCTGAAACTGCTATTGATCTGCTTAGGATACAACAACAAAAAGAAACAAGTTTGAAATAATAAAATACACAAGAGTGCTAGTAACAGTAGATGGAGATAGAGTCCCAGTTCAATAATGAATAATACAAAATCCTACCAAGACCAATGCAGCTTCCTGAATTCTTCTAGAAAAGCAGCTCTTTATCTTTCAGCTGTAGTTTCTTTAATATGCAGGATGTCATTTCACAAGGAAAACAAATCTAAACAATAGGCAATACAAGGTGGTACAACACCTAGCAATGTCTACAATATAGAAAATGACTTCAACAGATTCAGGCAGGCAGGGTAAAAAGACAATTATAAAAAATATTCCTACCTCCATCTCCAGATCCCGAGCCTGCATCTGTAAGGGAGAACAGCGGGGGGAAATCTTTAAGCATCAGGATAGTTTTAAATGCACTACCGCAAATTATGCTTTTGATGTCATTCCTCTGTAAATTATAGAAATCTCTTCTAAATGTTTCATGTGAACTCTCTTTTTGATGTTGAAATGTTCCCTTATAAGATGTATAAAGATGATAACTGTGTTACCATTCTTAATTCTCTGTTTACAGCACTGAGACAGGCAATGTTACTTTATTTTCCTACGAAGTTGCATTTTCTTTTGCAAGGTATTTGAGAACTTTTTTAAAAAAAATCAGCTTTGCAACACAAATGGGAATAAATCCACATTAAGAAATGATGTGGCCATGGGGTACAATCCACCAGCCCTCTCTTTTTCTTTCCTGAACAGCGGAAGGTATTAGGAAGTGGGATACATCTCAGCATTTGGGAATATACCCTTTCCCCACACATGCTGCAGCTGGCAAGAGGAAGTTCTCACAATGCTTTACAGAGCACGTGCATGCACATACACACACCTCCACACACCCAGAAGGCAGGTCAATGAAGCAGGAACAACAACTGATGGGACCCAGCCCAAGCTTCCCTCCCTCAAGACCCCCTTGTCCGGGGTGGCAAAAACAAAGGGAAAGAAAAGGGGGGAAAGAAAAAGAGAGTGAGCGTGTATCTGTTGTGGAAGGGTTGAAGTTCTAGCACTTATTTTTGCAAGGCCCAAAGTACAAGACAATCAAAAATTAATTGGAAGTGGTCCTGGAGAGGTCAGAGTGTGTAATACATGCATACCTCATTTCTTGCGGGGATTCCGTTCCTCGCCTACTACTGCGAGTAACAAAACCGTGAGTAACGAGGCACTATGCCTATAGGGAATGGGGGGTAAGTTTCCAGAGTGGACAAAAGAGGTTTAAAAATTATGGGGGGAAACAGCAAAAAAAAAAAAAAAAGCCATAAATCATTGACATTCTTCACTGTACCATGCTCCATGGGGTCTACATGTTCCCAGGAATGCCCCCTGAATCCACGAAATGCCCACCCCAAACCACCAAAAATTGTGGGGGAAATCCTTTTAAAAAAGAAGAAATTAGTCACAGAATGGCTCCTCACAAAATGGCAGCTGGAAGTGATCTCCACTGTCACTTCTGGCCCTCTAGGAACCACGGATACATGGGTTTTAACCCTTTCATATCCTCAGATAATGAAAATTGGTGTCAGATACCCACGAATACACGTAACCGCAGATATAGAGTCCATATATAATGAGGTTTGCCTTTACACCCACAGCAGCAGCTATTCTGTTACAACAGAAGGGGAAATGTGTGAGAAGGAAGAAGGAGATGGCGGTAATCATTGGAGGGGCTGTACCTCCCCACCAGAATCTGGGGCAGCTGTTCCTAGCATACGCATATGGGAGAGAGCGAGATGAAGGAGTCTGAGTCCCCAGGAAGATTCAGGAGGCACAAGCTGAACATGAAACTAATGGCACTGGGTGCAGCAAAGACAAATAGGCACGCTTTCTGCCACCCCCTCAGTCCGTTGCTCTAGGCACTGCCTGATCTGGCATTACCCAGAGGGCTGGCCCTGGGTAGGTCCCACTGAACCCAAGTGAGATTTAACTTTCAGTAAACATGCATAGCAGAATGCTGCAGATTTCCTCCAAGATTTATCTAGAAAGAGTCTAGTCATCTGTCTTCCTTCACATTACGAACCAATTTCAGTATGCATCATAAATAGGATTCCTCATGCCTGACCTTGAATGCACACAGAATAGGGAAAGCAAGACAGGGAAAATAAGGCCAACCTTAAGCATTTAGTAATCTCACGTGAAAGACAAAGTCATCTCCACCAAATTCTTCATCCTTCTAGGTATAATAGCTTTCTTTACCCAATTCACATTATACCAGGCTTCTTTACACCACCATTTTCCAGTCATCAGCAGATCACTCATTACTGGGGCATGGCATCACCTGTGGCTGACTGTAAACCCCAGACTGCAACAGCTGCAGGCCCCAGGAACGGGAGACCTCCATTCCTGGCTACTCCAAACCTGGGAACCCAGCTCCTCTACCCAGGTCTTTATCAAGGTAGAATGAACTGCCATTTTGTTCTACCTCAGTAGGTGAGCGTGTGTGCAACCACCCCCGGGTAGCTAGGATCCTGACCACCATTTTGGACAGTGAGCTGGGGGGAAGGAGCAACCTCACAAAGTGGAGCGATTGCACTACTGAGAGCAGCCTCTCTGCTGCTTGTGCAGTGCCCTGTGGATGCCGGAGGACTTCTCTCTCCTGATCCCCCCTAGTATGGGATCGTGGGACGTGCGGTATGGTGGAGTCCGAAGGAGCTGTCACATTTGTGGTGGTTGGGCGGGGTGTGTGTGAAGACAGGTAAGTACCTTCCTTCCTTCCTTCCAGCCCTCCCGAGCTCCAGCAGCCAAGGTCATGTGCATGACCCTTAATATGAAGGAAATTCCTGTTTACTCTTGCACATCCCATATTACAGTCTCTGGATTACACAGCTATCACAGTATAGCTAGATTAGTCAATGAAAGCATGTTGGCAAGATGCCCTGTAATTAAACTTGAAATGTACACTGAAAATGAATTAGAAAGGTACTGTTTAAATGGAAATTTAATCTCAGAAATGAGGGTTTGTTTGTTTTTAATCCATTTGATGAATCTGAAGAAAAAGAAGACAAACTAGAGAAGTCAGAGCCTCATTTCAGCACAGATTCAGTTCACAAACACCCATCAATGTCACAGGCAGTTAGGAAGTCAAATGGAGAGCTTACAAAATACAAATTTGGGATTCTGGCTGAATGCTGAGAGCCAGAATCCCAATTTATCTACAGTCCAATCTGGTTAATCTATCTCAGTTTGCAAACTTCTATCATCATTCCGATTTGTGTTTTAAGCCTTCATTTTAAATTAAACTGTGATACTCTTAAATTGCAACATGGTTTGCAATTAAAAGCATTCTATGTATGCCTAAGTAAAATATGAGCCAACAAACAATTTTTGCAATTGTGTTTGCTTTCCAGATGAATAAGGGTCATTTTTTACTACAAACTGCAAAGACAGTGAGAACTTTTCTACAACGCTATACTGTCTTGTACAAATGTAAATAGGATGGTATTCTCTCTCATTCATACTCCTCTGAGCATGAAGATCTAAGAAAAGCCTTCATAATAATTATGGTCGTCTCATAATTGTTAACTGCCCAGAGACAAAAGTTTGGGGCGGTGTACAAATTTGATAAATAATTAAATAATAACATTAACCTTCATTCATTCTCATTCTCATTCACACACACATACACTATACACTCTATACTCTCCTTGGGACCCCACACAATTCTAAGTCATTCTACAGGCCATGTAAATCCAACATCCTGAAGCAAGACATGTTATCCCTAAAATAATGACTAAGCTGCTGTTCGGTGAGTAGTCAGTCAGATACTTCAAGCATGAACACTTTAACAAACACCACACTTCTGGTTCCTTCTCTGCTGTGAAGTTTCCTTCTCTTACGTGAGAGACTAGACTATTATGGTTTGTTTGGAGCCCCGGGTTTAAATCAGTTTGCAAGTAACAAGTTGTGCCAATTGTGGTTTTGCGTTATACCTAAAGTCACAGCCCATTGATAAACCACAGTTAGGGCCATTGCTCTGCCTCAAGAGGTCTGCTGCACCATAGATATGGGAGTGACCATATGAGCAGCTGGAAACAAAAGCAGTTAAGCGGCTCTAACCCATAGGCTGAGTTCAGATGTACTGGGAAACTGGAGCTCACTTCACCTCTGGTTTCTGAAGCCACATGTCTGAACTCAGCAAACCAGAGTTAAGGGCAAAAAGGGGCTGCAGTATCTCTCACCATTCTGTACCTTCGCTGCCCCTAACTCTGGTTTTGCATTGCCAGCACAGCATTTGATTGCTGCCACCACAATTTGGGCCCGATGGGACCAGAGTTGAGGGAGGAAGCTCCTCCCTCACTCTGGCCTGATTGGCTGTGTAGACTGTCCTTCTGTCAAGAAGAAAGGCCGCACAGTCAGCTCCCCCACCTCTCTGCAGTCTTGAATACTGCAGAGAGGCCATTCTCCCCAATGTTCAAACGTGGACAGGAGAGCGGGAGGAGGGGCATGGAACCGCAGGTCTATTGGGCCCACGGTTCCGTGCTACATCTGAACCCGGTCATAATTTGCCTGTTTTACATCTTGAATCTCCAACTTCTGTTTAGGTTCTTAACTATGATTAAATAAACCATAGTTTTGTTTCATGTCTGAACCCAGCTGATATAAGACACAAGAACAGGCAACTGAAGATCCATAAACCAAATTGTTTAACAGGATTATATTAACCAAGGAAAAAATGGATTGTTTTTTTTCTTGCTTGCTTGCTCTGGGGGAAGGCTTTAAAAAACAAAAACAAAAAACTTTCAGGCACTTGCCAGAAAAGCAAAGGGCATGGCTTTTCCCTGCCATCCCAACCTTTCCCTTTTAAAAAAGCTATGCACCTTGTGGTGGGCTCTTCCCAACAAACTGTTGGGTCCATACCCCACAACATTTCATTGATGAAAATAGGGACATGCCTGGGAATGTGTAGAGGGCACAGTCAAGCAACCTAGAAGTGTGGTGTAGAATGTGTGGACCATGGCAAAGTAGGCTGTGAGACTGGGCATACAATTCTGATGACGAGCATGATGCAAATGGAAAGCACTTAATACATTCCAGATTACCAAAGCAGATGAGTCAAGCCTATACCCTCCAACATTTCACAAAAGAGACAGACTGGCAACAGACCAAGGATCACTGCCCTAGCCCCATCACGCATACATATGTCTGAAGACTGGATTCTACCTGATACACTCGGTGCACTGCATTATTCCTTAGTCCACCTGTTCACCTGCAGATGCACTAGAGACATGATGCATCCACTCACCCACTTGGAGATTTAATCTAGAGACTCTGAGGGAGGTCCCCAGAATGACAACTCTAGCAACTCACATGAAAAAAATGGAACAAGGCATCCTGAAGAGGGAAAAACAGGGACAAAGCAGGGACAGTAATTTATGACAGGTAGATTCTAGAACATAGGGATTTTTTTTATGGTAAACAGAGACAGCTGGAGTCTATGGAGTTCCATCCCAGATCTGTCCAAAACCACAGGGCTATGCTTCCTGGTTCCGCCCCAGGCTCACTCTGGGCCCTGCCCCCTGATCCAGAGAATCCCCCGCCCTACCCAGGAAGCAGAATTTTTCATTTCAAAAATGGGCAATCCTATCCACAATTGTTCTAACTGCACTGCCATTAGTAGCTCAAGTCTTATGGTGAGACTACAAGGCACCTTTTAGCTCGAGTCAGTCTCTTCATAACTAGCTTAAGAAGGAAAACTACCAAAACATATTATATGTGAACAGCACAGCCTTTCCGCAGTCTCCTCCTTCTACACAGAAAAGGTCAGTCTGCAGTTTCCAGACTCGGCTATGAAGCATTCTGGCAGCGGTAAGTGAGTGTAGACTCTGAGGTTGTTCTCATGACCAGGTCTTTCTGGGCTAGCGCAGCCCTACCCGGGTAGACCTGGTTGTGTAAAGAGCCGGGATTGGTCCCAGTCCCAGCACTCCTCAGCCGGGTAGCCTGGGTTTGAAACTAGGGATAAAAATGAGGGAGGAGGGTGTGTGCATGTCCTCCTCCCTCACCGCCCAGTTGTGTGGATGCTCAGGATGCCGGCAGCCCAAGTGGCCATAGAGCCAGGAGGAAGGAGGGCCCAGCAGTGGGGAAATCCGCTCATTGCACTGTACAATGCATGCAGTGCATTGTGGGATGCAGGAAGACCCAGCACCCCACAATTTCCCCCTCACCATCTCTGCATTTTTCCCTCACCCTCTCTACTCCCAGAGCACTCGCACACTGCTCATATGGGTGCGTGGCACTTCGGAGCTCCAGAGTGGCTCCAATCACGTGGGGGTGGGGGGGAAGCAGGCAAGCTCCTGCCTTCTTCACCAGCACTCCTCAGCCCTAGGTTAAATGGTTGTGTGAATGACCTGTCTGGTCTTTTGCATCTTCTTTCAGGGGATGGGGGAAGAGCAGCTCCCACACAGTTAGGCATGCTGGATATATCAAAGCCATCAACCCTCCAGTCCTTCTCCCATCCAAGGAGACCCCAGTAACTCTCCCAGCAGCCCGCCTTGCCTGAAGCTGGTGCTACTAAATGCCAGGTCCACAAATGCAAAGACAATAGCCATCCAGGAGGTTATCCTAGACGAGCACACTGACCTGGAATGCATTATGGAGACCTGGTTGGATGGGTGGGGGGAGATATAAATCTCTCCCAGCTGTACCCTCTAGGTTTCCAGCATCAGCCAAGCAGCATCAGCCTGGATGGGTTGAGCAGGGAGGTGGGGTTGCCCTGGTTCATTGGAAGACCATCCCCCTAACCAGATGCATTGTCTGCCATTCTAGCTAGTTTGCGTGCCTTCATGCAGTGATGGGATCATGAGACAAAGTTGGGATTCTGTTGGTATACCGCTGTAGTGATAATCAGGCATGAGGTAGGACTAGGCCTCAGTTAGCGGAACTGCTTGGAAGTTGGGCCTCTCCAAATAAGGAAGAAAGCCCAGCAGAATCAAATCCCTGTGGCCTAATCCAGAGTGAGGGACAGGGTTTACAAGACAACAACATCTTATAGAGAAGTAAGGGAGGGGTGTGTTAAGAGTTCAGTTCTTCCCTGGAGGCCTCGGAGTGAGGTCTGATCAGCAACTACTGATCAGAAAACTACTGATCAGCAAAAGGTGAAACTAACAGCCTTGGGCTGGGAATCAACTGGAAGTTCCTCACCTGGAAGTAAGTAGGAAGGATAGGAACCAGTTTAGCTAGACGCCTCAGGGAATTTATTTTTGTTCAAGTGCTTGGATCTGACTGCATGGTTCTTGTAGTCCCTGCAGAAGGGTTTTACTTGAATAGAAGCAGTGATGCCTGTATAGTTTTCCTTATCATCCAATAAATCCTTGTTGTTGCTATAGAGTATCACTCCTTATTGGGTCCTGCCCTAGTCACACTCTCTTGAAGGCCTAAGACTGCTCAAGCCTTTCTTGAAGGGAGGGATTTTCTACTTTACTCTCCAAAATATTCCTGTCTGAACTGTTTGAAGTGGTCTTGGATGTGTGTTGAGGACACCGAGGCTGTTAGTCTTGGAGGACTTTAATGTCCATGCTGAGGCCACCTTGTCTGGTGCAGCTTGGGACTTCATGTCCTCCATGACAATGATGGGCTTGTCTCAACTGATTTCTTTCCCCCCACATGTGGCATACTATACTCTCAACTTGGTCTTCAGGTGAACAGTGGTGCTCCATGGAGAGTCCAGGAGGCCTTAATACCATTGTCATAAACAGATCACTAATACAAACGTATATTACCCAAAACACCTCTGAAGGTTTGGTGGACCAGTTAGAATGGTCTGCCCTCAGAGGCTTATGAATCCTAATAGATTCCTGATGGCTCTGGGGGATTTTCCTGCTGAAAGAGTAGACGATCCTGTTGATGCCCTGTTCTCCTTCTGGTATGAGGAGATGGGTTGGGCAACTGACATGATCATGCCTAGGTGTCCTCTCCCAGCCGGAAAGTCCAAGTGACTCCCTGGTATACAGGTGAGTTGCAGACAATGAAGCAGGCTGGTAGATGGCATAAGCATTGTTGGCAGAAAACTCAGAATGAATGTGACCAAAGGTTAGAGCCCTTATTAGGGCCTATTCTATGGCTGTGATGGCAGCAAAAATGTCCTTCTTTCCCACCACCAATGCATCTGCTCAATATCATCCAGCAGGGCTTTTTGAGCGGTTCAGGGCATTCAATGTGAGGACCCAAAAGACCATCAAACAGAATCCTTGGCAGCCCACTGAGAGAAATTTGCATTACACTTTGCAGATAAAATAGCTTGTAACTGTTCTGACTTGGATGCTACTATTTTTGTGGCACCAGAACTAGATGTTGCCAATGCACCATCTGGTCTTGTTATATTGCATGCTTTTCAGACTGTGTTGCCTGAGGATGTGGACAGGCTGCTTGGAAGTTTGAATCCTACCATATATGTGCTCAACCCTTGCCCTTCATGGTTGGTGAAGGCTGGGTCCATGGGTGGCAGGGGTGGTGAGTGCCTCTCTGAGGCAGGGGGTGACGCCCCTTTGACTGAAGGAGGCAGTCATTAGGCCCCTCCTTAAAAAGCCCTCTTTGGACCCAGATAATTTGCATAACTTTCACCAGTTTCTAACCTCCCCTTTTTGGGCAAGGTGTTGGAGAGCGTGGTGGTGTCTCAGCTCCAGGCAGTCCTGATGAATCTTATTACTTGGATCCTTTCCAGTCTGGCTTCTATCCTGGATACGGGACAGAAACTGTCTTGGTAGCCCTGGTGGATAACCTACACCAGGAGATCGGCAGAGAGAGTATGACTCTGTTGATTCTCCTCAGCAGCTTTTGATACCATCAGCCATGGTATCCTTCTGGGTCATCTCTCTGGGTTAGGACTCAGTGGCATGGTTATATGGTGGATCCACTCCTATCTAGAGGGTGATACTCAGAAGGTGGTACTGGGGGACGCCTGCTCCACTTCTTAGCCTTTGGGTTCCAAGGAATTTATTTTGTCCACCATGCTGTTTAACATCTACATGAAACCTCTGGGAGAGGTCATCTGAAGATGTGGGCTGCGGTGATACCCAGTTCTACCTATCTTTTAAGTCAGCATACACCAGGGAGGCAGTGGATGGTCTGAACTGGGGTTTGGAGGCTGTTCTGGAATGGATGGGAGCAAACAAGCTGAAACTTAATCCAGATAAGACAGAGATGCTCTGGGTTGGTAAAACTGATCATCTGAGTAATGAGGTAAATCTGGTCTTGGATGGGGTCACACTCCCTCTAAAGACAAAATCCACAGCTTGGGGGTGTTTCTGGACCCAATGCTATCCTTGGAGGCATAGGTGGTGGTGGTGTGCAGGTGTGCTTTTTACCAGTTATGGCTGGTACACCAGCTGCAACCCTACTTGGAGAAGTCAGACATGACTTCAGTCACTCATGCTATGGTAACATCCAGATTGGACTACTGCAATGCGCTCTATGTGGGGCTGCCCTTGAAGACAATTTGGAAGCTTCATCTGGTCCAGAACACTGCTGCAAGGATTCTCATGGGAGCATCGCTTCATGAGTATCACACCCATCCTGAAGCAGCTGCATTGGTTACCAGTCAGCTTCCAAGCTAGATTCAAGGTGCTGGTCTTGACCTTTAAGGCTCTATACGACTTGGGGCTGGGGTACCTTTCAAACCTCTTTCACCCATATGATCCTTCTAGGGCCCTCTGCTCATCATCTCAGGCCCTGCTCTTGGCTCCGCCACTAACAGTTCCGAGTGGTGGGAACTAAAGACTAATTTTAAGTGTGTTTTTAGCCCGGTCTTTTAACTTGTTTAACTATTAAAATAGATAAAATGTAAAATAAAATATTATTAATGTTGTGAGCCAACCCAAGCAGTTGTATACTGGAAGGGTGAGGTACAAATATTTTAAGTCAGTCAGTCTATGGTGCCATTAAAGGCCACTAATTTTAATTATTACATTTTAAAATCTAATTTTATTTAATAATGGTATGTATTAAATATAATATTTTAATTTCTTTCTTTTTTTTAAACCATAGTCTTTTGTTTGGATGCCAAAACAGCAGAGAGGCAGTGTGGAATAGTGGTTAGAGTGCTGGATTAGGACTGCGGAGACCTGAGTTCAATTCCCCATTCAGCCATGAAACTCACTTGGTGACTCTGGGACAGTCACCTATCTCTCACCCTAACCTAACCCCCAGGGATGTTGTGAGGATAACGATAACTATTCACACTGCTCTAGACTCCTCGGAGAAAGAGCACTATAATTGGAATGAATGAATGAATAGAATGCCTTATATGAGCATTCCCCATAGAATAAATCATGCCTACTTCCTCTTCTCAGTGACCATATGACAGTGATGAGCAAGAACACACTGCAAACCCTCTCACTGGCCATGCCCTCCTAGGAAAGCAAATGGGATTCTGATGTTTCTAAATGCACACAAAGGGCAAAACAGAGTAGAATATATAAGAAGTGTGTCCTAAGAAACCACAGGAGTTCTTCTCCAGGTTCTGATAAATATGTCAAGGAAAAAATAAATGATAGTGGTTGTTACAGGGGCACCAAGATTTCAATTACTGATCTCGGATAACAGCAACACAAAGCAATGTTCATGATACACACAATAGCCTATTTGGTTTTATTTTTAACAGAGTTCTAGATATTAGCTACGTGGAATCTTCTGCACCTACCAGTGGCACATGATCCTTCTGACACGACAAGTATTTCACTTTGCTGCTTGCAGGCAGCCTGTCTCAAGTAGCATTCATTCTGATAGGTATCGCCGTTGGAGCCACACACAGGCACATAGTCGCTGTTACACTAATGAGTAGAGGGGAAAAGAAAGCAACAGTGCAATTAGCAAAAGAGTGATGATGCTGGTCCATCATCCTTATTATCATATTGAATGTAAATACTTCCTAAAGAATGATAGGATAGATCTGTACTCCACGGTCATTCTTCTAAACCCTACAGGAATTGAACCTGCTTCCTCATTACTTGTAGAGCACCATGTACACAAGTGGTGCTTAACAACAACAAAAAATTTAAAAAAAATCATTGCAATCAAACAGAAAAGCAGTACAGAAGATTCAAAGAGACAGTAAATAGTCTCAATAAAAGTGGTGCAGTCCAAAGTTAACGTTTAAAAACTTCAGAGGCCTACATGAATAATTCCTTGCTGCCTGTCCAGCCAGGTTCAAAATGTGTAGACCGGGCAATTACTAAAACCTGGGCTGGATCTGCTTCACATTCTGGCACATTAAAATTACCACAAAACCTATGAGGTGATGTTCCGTACTATAATTTTTTAAAGCAGTGATTCTCTTATATTTAGCAGAGCAAGAGCGACTGTTCCTACCCAAACCCAGCATAGCCTTTCATCTATGTTTAGTTTGTAAGCCCTTTTGGGATAGGGAACCATATCTATCTATCTATCTATCTATCTATCTATCTATCTATCTATCTATCCTGCTTTGAGAACCTTTGTTGAAATATGTTATATAAATAGTAGTAGTCGTAGTAATAGCAGTGATGTAGGACAAAAGATTTTCTACTGCTATATTTTTCTGTAGGGGGAAAACTCAATTTCTAAGATGCATTATTCCATAAATGCTTAGTAACATACTGAACACAATACCAGTCAAACTGGGTAATTCCCAACTTGCAAATAACATTTCCCCCCAGGAGATTATTTCTAGGAAAAATGCATGCATAGATAATAATTTTTGCACTTGCTAAAATTAGCATCATCACTGTGGAGAAACACTTAAGTTCCTGGGGAGGGGATTACAAATCTGAGTTACATACAGAAACAAAGGTATTGTTGTAGAGAAGAATAGTAAAGGACAGAAACTGTTACATTCCTGAGACAAACGTTTGGGTATTTAACCTTCAGCAAGCGTCTGAAAGCTACATTTAGCCTGTTCAGACTAGACTTTGCCTGACCCTATGTAATAAAGATGCGAATACATGTATCTACTTCCCAGCTGTTGATTTGATCAACACTGTTCCTTACTCAAGTGTGCATGTATGGGTGTATGTGCAGCTCATCTGAACTGTCTCTCTCTATATGTGGTCCAAATACTACTTTAAAATAGTATATAGACCAGGCCTGCTTAACTTAGGCCCCCCAGCTGTTTTTGGACTACAACTCCCATAATCCCCAGCCACAGTGGTCAATAGTCAGGGCTTATGGGAGTTGTAGGCCAACATCTGCAGGAGAGCCAAAGTTGAGCAGCCCTGATTTAGAGGAGCAGTTTGGATGAACCACTCTCCCATGTGACTAAGGAATGGTGCATTGTGTGTGGGGAGATGTCTTGTGTCTTTATCACCTGGAGTGGGCTGCTCAAGGAAAGGGTCATCCAAAATGGCCCACTGTAATGTCATGGCTTTCTCTTGGCAGGCTGATAAAGGCAAAATTGGAGTACTGTTCATTTAGATGGAGTTCTGGGAGGTTTACGTGATAGTCCTGTGAGACTTAAGCAATACTCTGTATTTACATGGGGCAGAGGCACCCAAAAGCAAATAAAATGGTCAGTAAGCTATGGTTTAGGCATGGGTCCTTAGTTATAGACCAGTAAGATTCAGGCCTGATATAAATGGGGTTTTGACTGGCTGAAGAGGTCAGAATATATTAGACCAGGCTTTGCCACAAGAGAGGCAAACACACAGGGAGTCAGAGAAGATCTTTTCCTAGAAGCTTGTCCAAGACCTGAGAGAGGAGCAGCTTTGGAAAGAGGAACTTTGCTGGAAACAGCTCTTGTACACATGGGAGTTACAAAGAGGGCAGTTGACCCCCGCCCCCCCCCCCAATTCAAGACTGGATTAATGTGGAGAAGCAGATGCGTGTATTTATATGTTTATATGTATATACTTTTGCCCTCACCCCAAAAAATTCCTGCAGGCACCCATGCTTAGAAAAAGCATGAAGTCCTGACAATCAGTAAAAAGGATCCTTGAAGAGGTTGTGCTCAAGAAGACGTGGTATCTGAAGGAGTACAGTCTCTTGTCACCTGAGTCTTCAGCAGTGTGGTCCTTACCAAAAGAAGACTCTGCATCAAGATGTACCCAAATTCTGTATGTTAACTGGGGAAAGAGTTTAGTGTAGGGGATCTGGTTATATATACAGTATATATATATTTAGAAGAGAAGTCACAAAACTGAAGATTATTGCCACGTCTTTTTGTTACAGTGTTTATTAAGCTAGATCTTAACCAAGATTATTTTCATTCCTGTTCCTATAAGTTAATGATTTATCATATGATTAAAAAAAATGAGACAGCATCCAGACTAGTTAGTCATGACTAAGTACCACTGAAATCAATGAGACAGTTTGAGTCACATTAATTTCAGTTTGACTTAGTTATGACTAACTTTTGTCCAGTCTTTTAAATAAATCTTATTATATTTTTGGCCCATTTTAGGAAATTGGTCTCTATGTCAATCACATGCTGAGAACAGAACAAAACTACTGAGGTGTTAGGAGAAAGGGAAAAGTTTGATCTTAAAGAAAAAGGGAATTGGCACCAGACTAAATAAATGGAACAACATATGCTAAGATTAGAGAATCAATACAACCTTCAGATGCACATTTAATTGCCAAAGTTCATAATTACTGCTTCAGAATATGAATTGGGCCAGCTTATAATGCTTAGTTATACTATAAATTGAAAGCCATTTCTCTCCAAAATATTTCTCTCCTCTCATTCAGAATGTTAAATACTTTTTTGTAAGATTCTGTGCTTGTATGTTTATTAGGCCAGACACCCAAAGCCTGCTGCTGCTTGTAGATGCATGCACATAAGTTCTTATTAAATTCCTCTCACTAAAACTCGCATTGGCTGCTGTGACACTATGTGAAGTTTCCTGTTCCCAGGTCTGATGGTTTGGGAGGAGGAAAGTAGAGGGCTAAAACAGCCCTAACCGCATTCCCCGAATAATAGTTCACTTAACACCAGGCCTTAACAATTTGTGACATGCTAAACTGAATGTAGTCCTGCTACCAACCATATACTATATGGTGGGTTTTCTGTCCCATGTACGTAGCAAAAGAATGCATATTGGGTTTCTGGTGTGCTGCCATACATAGCTGATGGGCTGCACTCAGCTTAGTGGATCATAAACTGTGCACAATACAGAAGAGCATGTAGAAAGATTGTAATGTCCAAGTTCGCAACTTGGAGATCTGCACTGTTCCTTGAAGTTCCCAGCTACAGTGGGAGATGAAAGGCCACAGCTTCTCCCACCCTGTTCTTTCATCATCTGACCCAATCCCACCAAGCAGGACGCCATACTGTATGTGCTGCACAAAAAAACAAAGGAGTGGTGGAAGAAGTGGTCAGAAGAAGGGGCTGCCTCATCTCCCTCACTTCCCACTGGGTCAAGGGATTTGAAGGTATGACGGAGATCTCTGGCTTGCAACTTGACAGTCTTTCTGAAAAAGAGCAATCCAGCTCAACTCACATTATAAGAAGGGATCATTTATACTGCAAATGACTGAACAATGTGATGTGCAAAAAAGACCTGTACTAAAAATGTTTTAGCCCAGCTGCTCTGGTATGCAGCGTTTGTATTTATTACAACAGATTTGACTCTCTTCTTTTAGCTTCGCACCAGACCAGACATATTAAGTCCATAGTTATTCATATCACAGCAGTCACATGGATGAGAACAACAGAGCACCTGCAGTCAATGATTAATCCAGACTATCAGCCCACCTGATATTCCCGCTAAGCATTGTAAGCCATCAGTTTTCTCTTCCTCCATCACAAGAAAAGGACAGCTTCCCCCCCACACCACCCCTTGTTCATTTTAATAAAAATAATTCCATTTTGTAATGAAAATTAGGCAACCTACAGGGTGCAGTTATCATAAGATAATCACACTCTGCGGCATTAGAGATACTTGGCTGTGCCCTGTACCTGATAATTATGCCAGGGATGTGATTATCTCATGATTATTGTACTCCTGATATGCCTCATTGTTTAATTAGAACAAATGTAATGATCAAGATTATTATTTACAAATGATCACCTCTGCTAAAAACCCAGTAAAAAATTAGAAATAAGTCACACTGCCAATTAGCTGTTCTACATTAAAATGTCTCATGATATGCTAATGCACATGACACACCAGATGAAACTGAGATTGGTGATGACATCCAACTTCAAACATGCCTCAGTAGGAATTATTACGATACGTTCTATATAGTTAGAAAGGTTCTCTTGATTGGAGGTTTCCACACAGGGATAAGGCCTTGAAGTTCATTACAGGAGGACCTCATTATCTGAGGGGGTTCAGTTCCCGCAGATTACTGAGGGTAACAAAACTGTGGATAGTGAATCATTAGAGTTGGTGGGAGAGTGGGGGGTTAGGTTCCCAGACTTCAGAAATATTGCAAAAAACTTTTTTAAAAACCCACAAAAATGGACCAAATAAAATACCCTAGTGTGCTCCACGGGACTCCAGTCCAATGATGTCCCCCCCCCCCCATCTCAAAGTCCCTGAAATTCAGTAAAAAGGCATGGTATTGATTTTTTTTAAAGCCGCAAAATGTCTCTTCTCCACAATATGGTGTTCAGAAATGACCTCCAAGGACATCCCCCAGCCCGTGTATACCCAGATTTAAACCCTTGTTTTCTGGTTTTTCATCCACGTATGCTGAGACTGGGTGTCCATTACCCAACCACAGATACGTGAAACCATGGATGGTGAGTCTGCAGATAGTGAGGTATGCCTGTATCTCTTGGGCCAAGTGACATTTCGGTTGGGCCAAGAGATGAGACATCTTCCATATGCCTGGAATACTATTCATGCTCATAGGCATGCTTTATGACTTTCACAACCATCCCTCCACTAAGATCTTCTTCAAAATGGATCCAGGTCCTGTGAAATTTCTTTCTGCTAACCCAGTTGTTTTCAGGGAATTCTTTCCATATTGATTGGGCTGCTGGAGAACTCTTTAACAACTACCAGAGAAACCTGTTTTGCAACAGATCCTGGGGCATGTTCTAAAGTGTATGCACAATTTATGCAGGGAACCAAGAACACTTGTTAGGCTTCACCACTGCCGTATGTGAACTGACAGTACAGCAACACATCGAGGCGAGTCTCACGATGCTACTGTATCATGCATTTCCTCTAACTTGCATTGAGCTTTAACCATTTCAGATATTTTTAAAGCTAGATGGTGAAGTGTGCTTGGAGCAATATGACTGACATTCTGTGCATCTGTTTCTAAATCAATGATCACTAAATCCAGTAATTCAGGCAATCCACATCGCCTTTCCTTTACAAAAGGCATCACCCTCAGTATTCACAGATGAGGCTTTCTAGGCCACCTTTTACATGGGTTCATCTTTCCATCAGTTTAGCAGTTTGAAAAACTGCTACTAAGCAAAAAGGAAGTTCAGAGACTTGGGGTACTGGCTTTGGTAGACCTATTCATTGGCCTTAACATTTGGCTTGTGGATTATCTAAGAGGTGAGTAATGGTTCCACCAGTCTAGTCAAGCTCAATATATTTTGAGGTGCAAACTAGGAAACATTGGCTGACATTCAGCCCTGAAAAAGAAATCAATGCATTATTATTATAATTCCTCCCTTATAAAAATATAGCCTCCCAAATGGAATAACTGAGTTTATTCCTCAGTTTATTCCAGATTGATCTCAACCCAGTGTGGAATTGGCTCAGTAAGTATTTAGAGAAACATGCTTAGTAAACATTAGTTTTTCCGTGAACATTTGGAGAAAACCTGTCTGTTTTCTGGCTTGTAATGGATGCTGATGGTGTCATGCACAAGTGCCTTATATCACTCCCTGGAAGTAGCTCCCAGCACCAGTCATGCAAGATAGTTCCTTGAAAATACAGCCTCCCTCTTCTTCAAACAAACACACCTGAGAACAAGAGAAACACAACTGAGAACAAGGGAAGGAAGTATTCACACACGCAGGCAAAACCGGGCTAAGGAAGAAGCCCAGCCCGGTTTTGTCTGCGCATGTGTACCTCCATCCGATCCCGATCCCGGGTCCTGATCCTGGTGGCACCGAACCCAGCAGCAAACCTGCCTCTGGAGGTACCCTCTTAAATGAAGTTAGGAGAGCAAGGATTCTCCTAACCCCATTTTCCTAATTGTCTGTCAGTTCTGGCGCAAGCAGCCAGGGCTAGCAGAATGCAGGGATCCTGGTCGGCTTCAAGGAAGGGGATCCTTATAATGCACCGTGCACTTACACAGTGTATTATGGGAGTTCCAGGCGGCAGGGCGATGCATCCCGGCAGCCCAACCCCCCACGCTGCTGGCAGTAGCCGGCAATCATCTGGGCGAGCGACCTGCCCACACAAGGAGCCCTCGGTCATCTGCAGGGAGGTAAGCTTTTAAAGGCTTCCTCCCTACTAGCCCTCTTGCCCTTTCTCACTGATTGTGTGAAAGGGCTCAGGATTGTAGATCTGGATGGGGTACAGCAATCACTAACAAAAAACTGTAAAAATAACAAAATAACAAAATAACTCAGAGAAGTTATTTATCAAACAGAACGCTCTTGGTGAAGAGGTCTGGGCATACAGTTTATAGCAACCATTGAGAGTAAGGGTTTAACATTAAAGGACTAAGTCATTCACACAATCAAAAACTGTGTTCTACCTGGGTTTGGGAACTGTGTGCGCTCCCAATTTTTGGTTCTGTGGAAGCAAGGTAGGAGGAAAACCTGAGTAGAAGTGATTGTGGAGAAGCATGGTAGGAAGAAAAGCTACCGAGGTTATCCTCCTATCTTGCTTCAACACAACAAAAAATTGGGAGCACACACAGCTCCCAAACCTGGATAGAACACAGTTTTTGACTGTGTGAATGACCTCAGCTTTTGTGTATGTGTTTGGTTTAAGGCTCCCTGCTGCTGACCACTGATCATACTTATGCCAAATTCTAAACTGGAGAAGACCTTCTGGCAAATGATGCTCAATTTCTAATACATCTCTCAGCATTACAAACCAGACAAATTAATATTCTAAACCAGATAATTGTGAACTTTGGTGACACAGAAGACTAGAAGTGTGAGCACTGTAAAATATTCCCCTTAGGGGATGGAGCGGCTCTGGGAAGAGCAGAAGGTTCCAAGTTCCCTCCCTGGCAGCGTCTCCAAGATAGGGCTGAGAGAGATTCCTGCCTGCAACCTTGGAGAAGCCACTGCCAGTCTGTGAATAGACCAATGGGCTGACTCAGTATATGGCTAGATAGACCAATGGGCTGACTCAGTATATGGCAGCTTCCTATGTCCCCATGACATCATTTGGTATTACTATAATGCTTATAAATGGGTTGGTCTAGACCAGAGACAAGCCATTTGTAGGCTGGATTCCCTATACCATTCTGTTCCATACTGCCCCAAAGCAATACAGATATTCATGATTCAGGGGTGCCCTTACAAAAAGGCAAGGAAAAACAGCAGCCATTAAAGGTGGCAGAGTGGGAGGCAGACAGATCTGACCAGGGGATGCAACCCACTGAGCAGTTCTTCAGATGAAGTACCCTTGACATAAACAGAAGCTACACAAGAACACAGGGGTGTGATTTTGCAGCTCCCATAAATTCAATGACATCTGGGCAGCAGAACCTCCTGGTGGATTGTTTCCCATGTTGATTAGTGTGTAAGGCGGGAGTCCCATTTTGACTTTTCAGCTTAAGCATCAAAATGTCTTAGGCCAGCCCTATCCTTGGATGGGGCTGTAGCTCAGTGGCAGAGCATCCTTTTTACTTGCAGAAGGTCCCAGGGGCAATCCTTGGTATCTCAGACAGGGCTGGGAAAGATCCCTGCCTGCAACCTTGGAGAGCCGCTACCATTCCATGTACACAATACTGCGCTAGATGGACCAATGGTCTGCCTTGACAGCTTCCTATGCTCCTTATATAACAACCTGTACAACCTCACTGCTCTGTTCTTTTGTAGCCTTGAATAAAGTGTCCATCATAAGTCTTATACCTTTAAGTCGAGTTTTGCCAGATTCTTCTTGCATTGCCAGCCGCATTGGCGGATTAAAATGTCCTCAAAGTTCAAGCAAGACAGATAAGGGAGAATGCCAGATAGTGATCAAATTGTCCTAAACTTTACATCTGAAATGCCTTGTCATGTAGGAGTCCCGGTTCAGCAGATGTTGAGTCCAGACCCTTTGTACCAACACATTGCTGATGGACAGAGTTTCAGCGACAGAAATAATTCCTCTAGGCTTGAAAGCTGCTAGAATTCAGGGCCATCACATTTCCTCATAAAATAGCAGTACATATTGGACAAGGATTTAGTATTCATACACTGAGTTATCTGTTTAGGAGAAATGTCCACGTCCTGCTGTAAGACCATGGGAAATGGTAAACAGCTCAAATGAAGCTTGAAATCTGAACATATTGTTTATCAATACTAGTTTTTTCTAACAGATGCTTGATGCTAACATTACCAAAGCACTATTATGTACTACATAAAGTAGAGAGCGGAACATGATTTCTTATGCTAAAAGATGAAATAATTTTATCATTAACTGTTTTCTGTCCTAATTATTTCTTTGTTATAGGCCAGTCTCCAATCTCCCATGGTTGGGCAAGGTGATTGAGAGGGTGGTGGCCGACCAGCTCTAGGTGGTTTGGGGGGAAACTGATTATATAGCCCCATTTCAATAGGCTTTAGAGCTGGCTATGGGGTTGAGACAGCCTTGGTAGGCCTGATGGATGACTTTTACCAGAGAATCGACAGAGGGAGTGTGACTCTGTTGGTTCTTTTGGATCTCTCGGCGGCATTCAATAGCAATAGCAATAGCAATAGCACTTAAATTTATATATGGCTTTATAGCCGGAGCTCTCTAAGCGGTTTACAATGATTTAGCATATTGCCCCCAACATTCTGGGTACTCATTTTACTGACCTCGGAAGGATGGAAGGCTGAGTCAACCTTGAGCCCCTGGTCAGGATTGAACTTGCAACCTTCTGGTTACAGGGCGGCAGTTTTACCACTGCGCCACCAGGGGTTCTTTATACCATCGACCATGTTATCCTTCTGGATTGCCTGGGGGCGTTGGGGATAGGGGGAACTGCTTTGCAGTGGTTCCACTCCTATCTCTCAGGTAGATTCCAGATGGTAGGGCTTGGTGACAGTTGCTCCTCAAAACAGGAGCTATATAAAGTCCCTCAGAGCTTCATTCTGTCACCAATACTTTTCAATATCTACTTGAAACCACTGGGTGAGGTCATCAGGAGATTTGGTGCTGGATGTTATTAGTATGCTGATGACACCCAAATCTATTTCTCCTTGTCATCTTCATCATCAGGAAATGGCATTAATTCCCAGTAATCCAGTAATTACTGGATCCAGTAATAGGCTGGATGAGGGATAACAAATTGAAACTGAATCCAAGCAAGACGGAGGTGCTCATTGTAGGGGTTCAGAATTTGAGGGATGAGTTAGATCTTCCTGTGCTGGATGGCATTACACTCCCCTGGAAGGAACAGGTATGCAGCTTGGGAGTACTCCTGGACCCAAGCCTCACCCTGGTATCTCAGGTGGAGGCCATAGCCAGGAGTGTTTTCTACCAGCTTAATCTGAATTGACAGCTGCATCCATTCCTTGAAGAGGAAGACCTCAAAACAGTGGTGCATCAGCTGGTAACATCCAGGCTTGACTATTGCAATGCACTCTATGTGGGGCTGTCTTCGTACGTTGTTTGGAAACGTCAGTTAGTTCAAAATGCGGCAGCCAGACTGGTCTCCGGGGTAACCCGGATAGACCATATTATGCCTGTTTTAAAACAATTGCACTGGCTGTTTCCGGGCAAAATACGATGTGCTGGTTATTACCTTTAAAGCCATGAACAGCTTCGGTCCGGGTTACCTTAGAGCATAGGTTCTCAACCTTGGGTCCCCAGATGCTGTTGGACTTCAACTCCCATAATCCCCAACCAAAGGCCATTGGGGCTGGGGATTATGGGAGCTGAAGTCCAGTAACATCTGGGGACCCAAAGTTGAGAATCTCTGCCTTAGAGAGTGCCTTCTTCTTCATGATCCCCACTGCACGGTAAGGTCATCTGAGGAGGTCAGTCTCTCATTACCACCATTACGGTCTGGTGGTGACTCAGAGATGGGCCTTCTCTGCAGCTGCCCCTGGAATGCACTCCCGGCAGAAATCCATAGCTTGAATTCATTGTTGGCATTCAGGAGAGGCCTTAAAATCTATCTGTTTGGCCTGGCCTTCCAGGGTGTTTAAACTGTTTTAAATGTTTCAATTGTTAATGGTTTTATACTGTTTTAAAATTGTTTTGTAATGACTGTTCTTAAAGGACTGATTCATGGGTTTTATTTTTGCTGTTGTGCATCACCCAGAGCCGTTTGGATGGGGCAGTATATAAATATAATTGATTGATTGATTGATTGATTGATTAAATTAATTAATTGTTTTCTAATTTTTTTTATCCTGTGTGAAAAAATATTATTAATAAAAAGATATTAACATCACATATTTGGTCAATGAGAACAGAAGCCTTTCTGCCTTTATGTTATTTTATACAGATTTCCTAATTCGATTCCATAACACCTATATAAGGGGTGGGGACATGGGTTTAGGGCTGCCAAGAGAACAGGAAATAAACAATGCGGCTGGATTTTTGGTGTCATGATAGTTGTCAGGAAAGCAAGGGACTACTGTAAACTATGGCCCTGTTCGGACATAATGTTAAATCATGTGCAGACAAAGCTGTGGTTAATCTGTGAAGATCGGGAATCATGCTGCAGATGATTGATCAACTCTGGTTTGGCAACCTCCAACTTCAGGTCAGAGGAACTCCTCCCTTTTCCCAGGCTGCAACCCAGCAAGCTCCATTCTGCTCGTGTCACCAGGACATCAGTAAAGTGACAACCATTGGCTATGTTGTTAGAAGGGGCGTGATCATGCCTTTTTGGCACTGGTCACCCACCTTGGGCAGGGCAAAGACATTTTAACCCTTTCCTAACACCACTTGCACTACTGCCTTTTCAAGGACTCTCAAGCTTCACAGTCATGCACAAGCACAATTATTGATACCCCAGGATGGCAAGGGGCACTTCCAGATGGCAATAGGGTCTTGGGGGAGAGAAGCCGAGCAGTAACTGAGAAATTAAGGTGAGGGGCAGTAGGTTGTTGGCTGGGTGGGTGAGAGAAGGGACGGCCCACCAGAAGAACTGATGCCACGTTGTATCCATGCAGGTCCATGCTGCTGCTCCTAGAGTCTAGGACTCTGGAGTTTTGGGGAACTGTTACCTGCCCAGAAAGGCAGAACCTTGTGAAGCCATTTGACCACTACCTTTGGTCAGCAGGAGTGACCTGCATTTTATGCATCCAAATTTAAAGAGAAGGGGGGATTTGTGAATGCAGTATACAATCGCTGCATTTAGAAGGGGTGTTATGGAGACTCCCTTTGGTAGCAATTGCTGTGCAAACCCTAACCCTCCCATTGAATGGGAACCTACAACCAGGTAAGTGGACACTCCCTAGGAAGAGAGGATTGGGCCCCTCTCTTCTCACACTTAGTGGTTAAAGATCTGCGGCACAGGCATTCCCTCTCTCTTCCCCCCTCCCATATATGTGCAGAATGAGTTATGCTCTGGACAGTGTGTGTGTGCACATTCATTGAGAATGGAGCCTTTCTGAGCAGCGTCTAAAACTGACTAACCAAACATACAAAAAAAACTATCACATGCACTCTTGAGCACTCCTTAATGGGAACATGGTGCTGCACCTGGCGATACCACCCCTGCCTGTTGGAGACTACTCTCCACCCCACCCCCACAAGCACCCATTCTATTTTAGATTGACAATGGGGCTAAGGGTTGTGGGGTTTTTTTTAGGAAGGGAAGGGAATGAAGGGAATATTCCATTGGCCATTCGAAATTAGGGTTATCCAATTCATGGTTGATTTTCCTTTGTAGAAACTCATTCTACAGCACCAGTCTTGGATACCTCCTAAAAAAGGGGCCAGGCTATACATTTAGAATTCTCTAAAACAGATTCCTACTTGCAGTGTGTGGCAGTTAAAGCAGTCATTTGTTACCTGTCTACCAGTATTCCCTCTCAGGTGTGGGCAGGTGTGTGCATCCTCAAGCTTTTAGGATGGCCATACTTGGAATGCATGAGCACACACCTTGCCTTGATACTGCAGCCCAGAACATTCCATACACTTATGCTAAGCATTAGAGGGAACACTAATGCATTCTGGGCTACAAGGTCCCTTGCAAGCTGCAAGTGACCCACACACCTCCTGGTCCTCGGTTGTGCTGCACACTCCACATTGGGGAGTGGCCTTGTGGGTGCAGGCCTTTCTGGAGTTGCAGGATGAGCAGCATATCCTCTTGTGGCAGAGGTTCCTCAGTGGGGTCACAACCTGAAAAACCTGGAAGGATAATTGTGGAAAAGGAGTAAAAGACTGTTGTTAAGAACCATAGCTTGAATTTGCTTTAAAGTGGTTTGGAAGCAGAACAGTAAGCGTGCTTGGAAGAATGCCTCCATAGACCGCATGATTATTCTTAAGGGATAGATAAGAATCTCTAGGAGCTGCAGAAAGTGTTTCTTTCTGCTTCACAAGCCTTCCTAAAGGTGCCATTTGTTAGAGTGGCAGCTAGAATAATTTTTTGAGTCATTTTTATATTTATGACCACTCTGAAACTCAAGATCTCTGCTTTAAAAGTTGTTCCCTGGATCTTAAAGGGAGGCCTGGGAGAACTGGGCTCGATCAATGTTGCTGGAGAACAACTAGCATCATCCCTGGGTTCAAAAACCTGTGGCCAGGGCTGCATTTCAACAACCTTTGCCAGACCAAGCGTGCCCAGGCCTGTCCCAAAGTTATCTCAAACTATACAATTCGCATAGCATTGCACCAGTGATTAATTCTGACAATGAATGCAAGAGTAGTTTGTGGCCAAGATGGATGGTGTGTTAATTGTGCTTTGCATTCTGTTAAGATTACAGCTTGGACATAGCTGTCCTTAACGGCTGTTCTTCCTGCAACTTGCTCAGCTTAGGAAGGACAGGTGCACTCACCAGGTATGTCCTCTTGCTCTAGATGGTGCTCTTCTGAAGCATTGTCTGAACCACCAGCTCCTTCAGCGAGCAAAGGTGTAGGTGGGAAACCAGGAAAAGTTATTTTGCTTCCCTCCTGGAGAACACATTGGTCAGGGAATGTGAAAACAATTCCTCTGACTGCTGCATGTCCTGTGCTTGCTCCAGGAAACTGCTTGTGCCGAGTGGGAAACCCTGCACATGTTCCCGCTCTAGCAGGGAATCTTGGCTGTCTTCTTCCACATCTTGGGTGGGCGTTAGGTTTTCAAGGGCCTCAATTTGTGTCTCGTCATCTTCCTCCTCAGAGCCTATGGCGTACATGCAGACTGAAGTGTCTGTCTCTTGGCATCCACAACCTGCACAAGCACAAGTGCACTGGACTATCTGCCGTTCCAGGAAGCCGAGCCTGTAACATTGACATAGTTGCTGCACCATGGCCATGGCTGCCATGGAGCTACTTGGACGGGAAGAAGAGGCGTTGGCTGATGAGGTGGTGGCCAACAGCTCCCTGTGCAAGGAGGCTGCTGCTCCCCGGCATGCTGGTTGGTGGTACCATCTGGCTTGCACTTTGCCTCTTCTGTGCGATGGGGTGTCCATCCATGCTCCCAAGTGTCATGTCGCTTCGATCCATGAGTTCCGATGCCAGCTCATACCTCATAGTGCGGCATGATCCTTGACTCCACTCCTGACATTTTGTTGTGGGTGATCACCTCCTTGAATTTCTTCTTCAGAATCTGCAGCCTTTCTTTGCACTGTGCCCCAGTGTGTTGGAAGCCCCACTGCACCCTCTACCTAGAGATCCAGCAGGTCCTGAACTGCTGCTGCAGTTGTGATTGGACATGGTCAGAGGTCCAGAGGTCCACAAACACCCCCGTCTCTGCCTGCGCCCACAACTTTGCATGCAATTTCCTGCTTGCATCCCCAGTGTGGCTGCTTTCTATGGCAGAGCTGGTGCCAATGATGGCTGGCAAAGCTGTTGTGGAATGCTGAGGCAACATGGCTGGTTGTGAAAGTAGATGGTTACAGGAGCAGGGCATGGGGTGCTCTTCATGTGAAGGAAAAGGAGGAGGGATAGGGGCATCAACCACATGCATGCAAAACAAGCAGCGTGGAATACAGGTGGGACACAGGTGTGGACGGAAACCTCCCGCATTAAAATAAAGCCACACGCAATCCCTCATTCCTATGATGGAAGGATGGGGGAACTGAAGGTTACTGAGATGTGTGTGGTTCGAAAAGTGTTCATTTATTTGTGTTACTAGGGCTTAAGATGTGTGTGCACAAAGCACTGCAGCGATGAATTGTTGGAGACCTCTCCTGCTGTCTCGGTCTTGTCCTCCCCTCCTTTTTTTGTTCAGGAACATAAAAGGTCCAAAACATGCAGGGGAAAGCAGGCTTACTCCAATGTGGCACCTTCTCTTTAAATCAATGAACTCTAGGGACACAGCGTCCCTGTTGCCAAGCAGCGGCAGGAGGGGGAAGGAAACACCAGAGGGTGGAGCATCAGCTTGGAGATGGTCAGCGAGAAACACGGCCTCCCTAGAACGGACACATTTCTGCCTCCAGACCCCCACCCCCACCCCCACCCAAGCAGGGATCTACCCTATCTTCATCTCCAGGCCCCATCCAGATTTCAGAATCTGGATTTTGAGAATTGACACCCCTACCTGGGTTTTACCACTAATGTATTCTTCATTAAAACCCACACGTCAGTAGTTTGCTTTGCCACATTCCTGACTTTGAAACTTCGAATACCCTAAATTTAGTTAATTTTATTACTTTTATTGTATCTGTGTCTATCTTATTGTTGTGAGCCGCCCCGAGCAGTAGTGCACTGGAGGGGCGGGGTATAAACATTTTAAATAATTTTTTAAAAAGCATAGTAACATACCAATACGTGCATGTGCACACGTGCGTGCGCACACACACATGCACCCTCCCCTAAGGAAGCAGTGATATATTCAGATTTATTCATGCAGATCAATAGTCTGGCATCTTTTTAGCCATGCATGGTTATAGCTGTGGATGTAGACTGTATTGACTCGTAAAGAGTACAGGGCTTATTGGCCTACCATGCACTACAACATTTGTGAGCTCCAAGCCATTACACGGAGAAAGTTAATATAGTTCCTTAACATAAAATCTTATTCATGTTAGCTCTCAGTGTTCCCTTCAGGCAAATATATCCCATATGATATTGACTTCTTTATAGTCTTATTTGCTTGCCATACAGTGCAAGGTTCATATGCTCCGAGCCCCCCCACAGAGATGAATTTTACTCATGTTCGAACTAAGTAGCTTCCATTATTCCCTTCAGTTTTATATATCACATGATGAGCAATCAAGATGATGAGAACCAATAATTGAGAGAAAGAGTGTTTAACTTTAGGACTCTGTAACTATAAACGTCCAAGCATCTGGAACCATGGTGTTCACAAAAATAGCACCTGATTAAAATTTTTAATTACTTTAAAAAAAACACAAAAGTCTTTGTGGTTACATAAGTGGCAGGGATGCCATTTCAGATTTCAGTGCAAGGAGAGACAGCACCAAACTTACAAGAGTCAAAGGCCTGTGCTTTGATGTATTCAAAGTTAAACTGCAAAAAAAGCAGTGTATCTTAGGATCGTTTTGTACAAAAAATGATGTCCCTGAAAGATGGCCAAGCTCAGAGGATGGCAGAGCAGCCAGCAACTTCTGTGGGGCAGGGGAAACATTTTGAAGAGGTAAGATTAGTTTTAGAAGGAAAGGTCCCAAGGTTCTTCCATGTCCCTCCAACCTTGGTGTAACAAACACCAATGCATGAACGACAATGGGCTACTTTCCAAAGAGCCATTTTGGCTCCCAAAAGCTATTTCAACTGGGCTGTAATGGTGATACCATGACTAGAAATAGTGTTTGTTAATTTTGCATAAGTCTGTCATTATGGAAGCAGAATATTAATGATGAGCAAGAAGTAAAGCAATCATTCTGGTCTGTTCCCCACACTTCCTGAACCACTGCTCAGAGCAAATACCTATGGATGACTTGGTGAGAAGTGATGGATTGCTGCAACACTGGCTCCCCAATCTACGTATTAAGATTTTCAGGAAACTCTACGTTTAAGATACCTCTAGAGAGGACAGAACTAATGCTGAAAGGAGCAGGGTCCCCTAAGGTTATGGAATGATGATCTTATCTAGTTAGATTTTTTATTTAGTTAGATGTATATGTCACCCTACTCCCATAGGACTCAGGGGGGCTTACAAGCAATCACTAATGTCTTCACTAATGTCCTTTTCTTCACTAATGCCTTTTTATTAGAACTTGGCAAAAATAAAAATCAAAAATTCCATTTTTCAGGAGTTTGATGGTGGAAGAAGGAAAGGTGGACATTGTTGGCTTTTTAATATATTATTTTTATCTGTTATTTCCTCTACAGAGATTCAGGCTTTATTAATATTGTTTTTGTTACTTTCTTCTTCTTCTTCTTCTTCTTCTTCTTCTTCTTCTTCTTCTTCTTCTTCTTATTATTATTATTATTATTATTATTATTATTATTATTAATTTATTTTTACACTTATATCCCGCTCTTTCTCTGAGGAGCCCAGTTATTTAACTTTAGGGTTATGTTTGTTATTTTATAATTTTATAATCTGTTTCAAATGATGGGAGAGGTGGGTAAGAATGTTGAAGAAATCAATAAAATATTTGCATTTTTACCTGCCAAGTTTGCAAGTTAGTTAATGGTGAGACTGTTCCGACAACAAGTTTTTTGCCATCTATGACACTCCATCCTGAATATATAACATGTCTGCTAGAACTGAGTCGTCGTTGGCATTGTTTTGGTTCTAATGCTGACTTTTCACATATTTGGAGGGATATGGGGTAAGAAAAAATATTTAAGTCATGGAACAGGATATGACAGAGAAGCACAAATAATCATCTGCCCATGAAACCTCAGGTATTCTTAGTGAAAAATCTGAGTGGTTTTGTGAAAAAGGAAAACAAAGTGGTTAAGTAATATGTTGGTTGGCCATTAATAGCCAACTATTGGAAGAGTGCCACATTGTCATCATTTGAGCAATGGTGTTGGAAAGCTTTGGAGTGTAATGATTATTTTGAAATAGATGGCAATTTTAAAGATCCAAAGTGGATAGAGTAAGGCATTATTGTTTAATACCGGCAAATGTTTGTTTTGTTTTACTGGCACTGTTTGTTTTGTTTTTGAAACCATAGATTCCCAAGAGAAAATATCCATGCTGGAATCTTGAAGCCCTCAAATGCTTCACATTTTCTCAGAAACTGTTACAGCAGCCCAGTGAGGGAGGTCTGTATTAGCCCAGCATTGTGGATGGAAAGACTGAGAGAACAGCAAGTTGTTTCAAGCCACTGAGTGAGCCCTTCCTCACAACTGGAGAAAGGGCTCAAAAGAGGCCAGGGGAGGAAGCCTCGAAACACTTGCTTCCCCCACAGGCGATCCTCTCTCCCTTGCTGAGTGAGCAGATCGCTCGTCAGATGGTTCCTGGCTCCTGCCAGCAGCATGGTGATTCTGGGGTTGGGAGGCCCCTGGAACTTCTATAATGTACCACATAAGTGTGCGTTGCATTATAGGGAGCCTCCCAAAGCTGGTCAGGAGGCTACTTGTGGGTAGGTGCTGTGTGGAGCCGCAGGACACTGACACATGATCCATTAGCCTGGGTTTGGGGCATGCTTGCACCCTAAACCCTGGCTGGGGCACCCAACAGGGTTTGCCACCGTGCTGCTGCCGGGAGCCACGTGGTTTGCAGCAGTTCAGCCGCACCGGCAAAAACGGGCTGGGCTTTCCTAGCCCGATTTTGCCTGGGCATGTGAATCGCCCCAGTGAGTTCACACTGAAGCTAATCCAGCTCCACGGACCAAGTGCTTATTAGGGGCATGATTGTGGTTACATCTCACTCACCAACATATATAAGTGAACCCCAAGAGCACTTCTTTCTCAGGAAAAGCTGCTTTGAGAGGAGGCAAATTTGAACAAAGACATGGCAGGAATGGTGCTTAACCCTTTCCCCCACCTGTCACTTCCCTGCTAGAAATTCAGCCTCCAAACGGCTTTCCCCACGCAAGGATCTAAAGACAAGTTTGTTCAGAGCAGAGAAGCGACAGCCATAGAAAAGCTTAAGCAGCTGCTTCTACCCCTTTCTGTGTCCCTTCTCAAAATCACCCCTTCCTCAAGCAGCTTTTTCTGGGTGTGTACTTTGCGGCCGGTGGGGGGGGGGAGATACAGTCAGGGTTCTGCGGGCCTGAATCAGCTCAAAGAATCTCCATCTCCATCTTGTCTTTATATTAATCAACTTGTGGAATTCTCTGCCACAAGATGTGGTATTGGCTACTAGTTTGGATGGTTTTAAGAGGGTTTTTTGGATAACTTCATGGAGGAGAGATCTATCAATGGCTACTAGTCGGAGAGCTATAAGCTACCTCCAGCCTCAGAGGCAGGATGCCTCTGAGTACCAGTTGTAGGAGAATAACAGCAGGAGAGAGGGCATGCCCTCACCTCTTGCTTGTGGGCTTTCCAGTGGCATCTGGTGGGCCACTGTGGGAAACAGGTTGCTGGACTAGATGGGCCTTGGGCCTGATCCAGAGGGGCTGTTCTTATGTTATGCAGAAATACTGCTTTATTTCCTTCCTTTGGAATCAATAAATGTGCACATGGCAATGAGGTCTCAAAGGAAGGCAAGTCTACTAAGAATTAATGCCCTAATGAGCACATAAGGCTGTTCTCCAAAAGAAGAAGAAATTAGCGTCTGTTCTTTTTGAAGCAGATGTGCAATGGGTGCTCTGTAGAATATACAGCTCCCTTACCGTACGGACTCAGTGGGTGCCTGGTGCTTGCAGAATTACCAAGTCGCAAAAATGAGTTTCTTGGGAGGAAGGCATTGCTCGTTCAAGCAGCCCCAAACAGTCTGATCTGAATCTGCCTTTTGAGTCGAGAGGATTGTTTTGAGCGTGTGTGTA
The DNA here is from genome assembly GCF_027244095.1 of Hemicordylus capensis. Classification (NCBI taxonomy): domain Eukaryota; kingdom Metazoa; phylum Chordata; class Lepidosauria; order Squamata; family Cordylidae; genus Hemicordylus; species Hemicordylus capensis. Next base: position 212,841,180 of record NC_069657.1, read on the forward strand.
TTGACGAGGGGCTGGTTTACATCTTCTGTCGAATTAGACCGTGGCTGACATGATGCACACCGTTATGGGGATGGTGAGCACTGTGGCATCACTGCTGCCAATCCAGAAGGCTACAAGGACGCTGCTGCCAACATGCAGTGGCACAAGCAGCATCCCCACACTTTTTCCCACTGTAGCGAATGGGAGAAGTGCAAAGACAGCCATGCAAGGAACATCCTCATCATCAGCAACACCTTCCTAGCCTCCCAGTTCTGCACCAGTGGCACTGTGGGGGGTGTCCTGTCTCCGTAACAGTGTGCACCATGTCAACCATTCTTTTAAAGTATTACAGATAAGAACTTTAAGTGGGAGAGAGGCAAAGGAAATGTGACCATTAATGAAGTATTCACAGGATCGGGAGTGGCTCTCGCAAGACCTCAAAGCAAGATATTGCGAGATTTGCCCCAGTTGTCAGAAGCGATATCAAAGGAGGACTGGCCAGTGATGAGGGGCCAGTCCAGGAGAAGGGCTCAGCGTAGAAGGAGCCCTAGGACTCTGACTGAGCCTTGGGGGTAGCAACATTGGGGCGGGGCTGGTGAATGGAACAAGCCCTGCCTGTAAATCTTAAAGCTCCCCCGGCTGAAAACTCTGAGGCCTTTGGCAGTGGAAGGCAGATGGCTATACTGAGAACCTGACATATTCATATTCCACCTTTCTATAAGTGTATAATCAAGATGACATTGTATATGTGTGTATAACAAAGATGACATTGTCAGTTCTTTTCTGTTGCAGCAAAAGCCTCCAATGTATAAAGGAGCACCTTCTCCCTTCTGATGATACCCACTTGTTAAGAGCTGCCAGAGAAGCTGTGCACTGTATGCTTATGCTTGCTGAGGTGGACAGGGGGCGTAACTATAATAGGGCAAGGGGAGACATATGGCTGGGGGCCCACTGCCTTGGGGGGCCCCCAGAGGCAAGTCACATGGCTGACTCCCCCAGCCGTGCACCCCCCCCCCGGGCTTCCTTCAGTTGTATTCATCCTCCGAAATTGATGTGGGTGTTAAGACCTGGGGCTACCAGAACAGCATGTCTTTCTCTAGTCCCATTAAATGACTTGCATCGTCCACAACCTTAAAAAAAAATTATTTAGGATGATGTTCTATTGTGGTACATAGGAGATATATACTGTGTGTGTGTGTGTGTGTGTGTGTGTGTGTGTGTGTGTATATATTTTCCTATGCTTTTCCGCCTCATTTAAGATTTCTTAACTTCATGAGCTGAGTTTCAGTGCGGGGGGGGCACGGTAAAATCTTGTCTCTGGGCTCACTCCAACCTTGCTACGCCCCTGGACAGGGCCTTTTCTGTAGTGGCACCCAGGCTTTAAAACTCCCTCTCCTGGAAGGCTCTTATGACATCATTTCTCCTCATTTTTGGATTAACAGAGAAGGCTCTGTTTTTTGTTTTTCTGTCAAGTCTTTCTGGTTCAGGGAGCGGTGTGTTCTTCTTTCAGCTCCTTTTCATGTCTCTCTAAGTGCTGCCTTGCCTCTGACTTTAACACTGCTGTACTTCTGATTATGTTTGGTTTCAATGTATTATACAGTGTATTACATTCTACAGTATATTATATTTTTATAATTTCTGTAAACAGGTATTTATTTATACCCTGTGAGCCACCGCCATGAAGGCATTTATGTGGAAAGCCAGCAAACAAATGGAAAAATAAATAAAATATACTTGATAGGACTTTTGAAATACCAATGTTATTTTTTTCCATTAGTTCAGTATCTATCATGCCCCTCCTCAATGGCAAACAACAATACATAGAAAACAAACAAACAAAAAATACTCAAAACCACAACAAAGATGGGAATTAATGTTAATGTTATGTGCTTAACCCTGACAATTGAACATCAGCCCCAAAGGGAACATTTTACAACTCTGTTGGAAAGTGGCCATGCTCAGAGTCTAATGAATCTCTAGGGTTCAGCTTATATGATGCTATGTACCATTTCCCCCTGAAGTGACCATGCTGAGGTTTGGCTGAAAAGGAATTGACTTCCAGTCTGAGTGAGCACATCATTTGATGTATTGAGCTCTATGAACACAATTCAAAAGATAGACCCTTTAAATGCCTTCAGTCTGGAGATGACTGAAGATAGGGCTGAGAGAGATTCCTGCCTGCAACCTTGGAGAAGCCGCTGCCAGTCTGTGAAGACAATACTGAGCTAGATAGACCAATGGTCTGACTCAGTATATGGCAGCTTCCTATGTTCCTATGTTCCTAAGACAGAATTTTGGAGGGCTAAAAGGACCTCATTTCCCTGTCCCAGTTTTGAGTCAGATATAGAAGGTATTACAAACACGTTCCTTGGTTTTCTGCTTCTTGATCCCTTCCGATGCGACTGCTTGAATTGGTGCCACAAAGCCTTCGTTAGACATTAACTTTCAGCTACAGTAACATAATTTCCCCAGCTGCCAAATTACCCGCCGAGGATAAAGGAGGTTACATGCCCATTGTGCTGTGTGTCTGCTGAGGTCAATGGATGAATCTGGCTGTGCCAAACTACCGGCAGTGACAGCACCAGTTCAAGCACTTGAATTGCAAATATGGCAGCAATCACAGATTGCTTGCCCAGGTATTAGTAGCATGCTTTATGATAATATTCTGTGGTCGTTATAGATCAGAGTTAATGTTAAGTGTCTTTACTGTGAAGAGCTACACTCTTAATAGGCGTGGTGGGTGGGAGAGAGAAGTTAGGGCCAAAGGAGAAGCATTAGTTCCGTGACATGCTGAAATAAAAGTTGACAATGGAGAGGCCGTGAGGGAGGAAATGCTTAGGCCAACTGAAGTTTCCCCACCCTGCATTCAGTTATCCTTTCCTGCCATCATCATTCCCTTCCAACCCCTTTGATTAAATTGACTCCCAGCAACTCATAGGAAGGAAATCAGGGGGGTTTCAGCTGCTAGTATCACTGCAGCTTTAATTTCATATATTAGTAGCTGTAGCTACTACATTCACCTTTTAATTTAATTCCTTGAAAGGAAAGGGAGGGGAAAGGGTTGCAGTTTATTTATTCATTTATTTATTTCATTTATATGCCACTCTTCATCCGATGAGCCCAGAGCGGTGTACATGGTTATCTTTATCCTCACAACAACCCTGTTAGGTAGGTTGTTGGACACACCCCCCCACCAATATTCCCATGTTGCTTCCTATTTCACCCAGTTGCAGCAGGGGATCCTAGGTGTGAGGGGGGCAGTTGCTTTCTCATCCCCTTCATTGTTTAGGTCTAATGAGCCTAGCAGGTATAAAGTTGACTGGAAAGTTTCATCTGCCACCATCATATCTGATTTGAATGGTAACCCTATGGTGCAGTCTGGATCTATCACTGGATGAACCCCTGGTTCCGTGAATGATGACAGCAAAAACAGAGGTCTGAATTCACATTATGCCTGCTTTTAAAAGTTCTTTAAAACCAAGGCAACAAGCCCCATTTCATTAACAAATGTACACTGATTTAGGATAATATGCTGGGGTTGCCAACTTTTCAGCTAGTTCTGGTACCTTTAACAAAAGTTTCATCTGGAGACATTAACTAGTAATAATATTTTTCTAAATGCCAGCAAAAGCTTCTCCTGTGGATTACTGAAGATCAAACTGCTTTTAAGAGTAATGCAGAACATTTTTTTCTGGTCAGTTAGCAACTCTAGAACATTCATAGCCATATCAATATTCATATTCACATCTCACCGTTCTTCCAAGAAACTCTGATCTACTTCACAACATTTGTGAGGTACATTTGGCTGAGAGATAATGGCCTGGTTCTCACAATCGTTCAAATCTAGGTTTGGGGTAGGTTACCAATATTGACATGATTGTGTGAACCCATGCCAAGGTGTCCCACAATCATGCAAATATTGGCAACCCACATTAAACCTATCTTCAAATGATTGTGTGAATGAGGCCACTGATTTTATATTTTAGGGACAGTTCAATAAAACAAGTTCCACCCGCTCGCAGTGAAAGCAATAACCACACAGTGTACTTCAGGAGCTTAACTGAGTGCAAACCTTCTGGGCACCTAGTCAAAACTGCCACATATGACTGGAAATGACAAAAGCAAATGCAATGTTCAGATTATGGAGATATGGTAAGGTAAAGATAAAGTGTGTCATCGAGTCAGTGTTGACTCCTGGCAACCACAGAGCCCTGTGGTTGTCTTTGGTAGAATACAGGAGGAGGCTACTATTGCCATCTCCCATGCAGTATGAGATGGTTCCTTTCAGCATCTTTTCCTATATCGCTGCTGCCCAATATAGGTGTTTCCCATAGTTTGGGAAACATATCAGCGGGGATTCGAACCGGCAAACTCTGGCTTGCTATTCAAGTCATTTCCCCGCTGCACCGTTAGGTGGGTTGGAGATAAGGTATGAGAGCCTTAATGAAATCCTCCCCTTGACTTCTACCAATTTTAGCCAAATAATGGTCTCCCTGAAATCTCCTAAAAACAACAACTAAGGGGTTGGGCCCCTCTGCTTCCCCTGTCCCTGAAATTTGAGCACTGATGATATGGCTGGTATTTTTGCATGTTTACATTGCTACTTATTATATAGGGCAAGGGTTTCCAACCTTCTTTAAAAAACAAGTGTACCCCTTCTGTCTCAAAGCTCCAGCTCAGGTATCCCATACAAGCAGCCAAGAATTGTGACCCCACCCCCAGAAGTAAATCTTGCCAAAGCTGGTAGGAAATAAAATGCAAGCTAAGTGAAGCTACCCTGGCATCAGAAAAAGGAAGAAAGAAAAGCTCAACCTCCTAACTCTACACTGTGACTTTCTTCTTCCTCCTGTCCTCTGGAGCCTCATGGCCAGGGCTCCACCTGGCTCCACCCATACTCCTGACCCGGCCCCATCTTTCCCTCCCCATCTGATTGGCTGGCTTGGTGCTCAGGCTCAGCCAACCCATCCTCAGGCTGACTGGGAGGCACTGGAACAAGGGAAATGATGACACTGAGTATCAGCCAGCATTTCCCTCCCGGCCAAGTCTGCCAGGCTGAGAGGTGGTGGCCTGAGCTTGAGTACCTAGTCAGCCTGTCACATGGAGAGAGGAGGGAGGGATGCTACGTGACACTCCTCCCCTCCCCTCTTTGTGACGGAACCAACAGTATAGCATGGGATGTGGGAAGGTTCTGTGCACCCCATGTACCCTCTGTAAGGCTTCAAAATACCCACTGGGGTTCAAGTATCCCTGGCTGAAGACACTTGTTATATGGGCTGTGAAACTCACACTTACTTGCATCTGTCCCATGGATAATTTGCGTGAATCTGTATGAAGGTCTTGGAGGTTTGTGTATCTAAAACCCAAATACACCTCCAGGTGGGCATGTCCCAAACGCATCCATATTTTGCATAAAGTTGTAGTCAGTTAATCAGTAACACTAAGCGGCTGCGGAAGAAGCCCTGTTGTAGTGCAGCAGGGACCAAAGAGAAGCCCGCGTTCCTAGACCAAGTTCCAAGTTGCTATGGACCACCTTCCTAGCACCATACGGAGGCAATCATTCCCGCCAGTCAGCTCCATGCAGTACTGTGCATTACCCAGCATCAGTGGGACTCCTTTAAGAAAATGGAGCCTTGTGGAGCCCCAGAGACATTTTGGAAGGCATGCAGGGAATGCTGGGACGTCTTTCCAGGGCTCTCTCCATTTGGAGAAAATATTTGGAGCTGAAATTTTGCACAGGCCTACTAATTTCTTTAACCCAGACTTGTACAATGTGTGATTCACCCAGCCGAACACAGCCCACCAGCTTGTATGGCAGCCCACTAGGGATGCAATGAACCTCCTGGTTTTTCTGCCTGACTGGGACTTTTACAAAAACAGGGGCTGGTTAAGTGTCTGCAGGCCACTATATTGGACTGCTACTAGACGGTATTCAGCAGGGAGGGTCACAAGTTGTGCAGGTCTGGTTTAAACCATGTGAACGTTCAATTAGTATTGCCAACACACGCGTGCACACACACACACACACACACACCCCCACACCAAATAATACCTTGGGGGTTGCATATAACCTAGTTCTGAAAACAGTTAGTTCTGTAGCATGAGTATATGAATTCTTCCATAATCATGGAACTACACTGGATTGGTCATTTATTCAGCTAAGGAATTTTCAAAGTTTAACTAAGCTTGATGAAAAGAAGACAAACAATACAAAATGGCATGGAAGGGATAGATCAGACTGTTTGTCATCATGCGCAGATTTTAGGACCAGTTGACGTAGGCTTTGGGGCTTGTTTAAGAGGTAGACAGCTCAAGGCAGCAATCTAACACTCTTTTCAGGAAGTAAGCCCCAGTGACACACTGAGGTTTACTTCTGAGTAAACATGTACAGGATTTGCTCCATGAATTGCTGCCATTTATAGTTATCACCCGTTCATCCAGTTATGAACAGGAGATCCATAATAAGCTAGAACAGTGCTGTGTGAGAGGAACACATTATCCAGAAGGCAAATCCTAGCAATTCCAGTCTCATCTTATTTCTCTGTATGCCTTAACATGATTTCACCACTCAGTCTTCGAGCTCACTGAATGACCTGGGGCAAAGTGCTGTAGAAAAGTGTCTCCCTCCCTCCCCCCTTCCCTCTCCCTCTCCCTTGTGTGATAGAAAAATAGAAAGATAGATACTGTAATTAGATAGATACTGTAGATAGATGAGGAAGCGTAGGTTTTAAGGGTTTCATCACTCTCTAAAGTCACAGGAAGACATGTATGTTCCATGTGACAGAGATTGACTTCAATAGGAATCACAGATGATAGGAAGCAAAGCCTGTTTCTCACTCATCCCAGAAACTGGAGTTACAGGTGAAAGTATAGATTCCCTGCCCCCGCCCTATGGTGGATTGACGTAGTAGCAAATGTAGCATTTTCTACGGGCCCTGGGTTTTTGAGGGCCCCGCATGCCCAGCTTCCAACTGGGAATTAAAGTTAACACTTTACCTGTTTTATTTGGTCCATGTTAGATAAAATATCCCTTTTCTGCTAAATGTGCCTTTTAAGAGAAGGCCCAGCACAGCATTTGTCTAGTGGCTGTTGCTGATGCCTACTACATTTTTCTTTTTAGAGTGTGAGCCCTTTGGAGACAGAGAAGCATCTAACCACTCTTTATTTTTCTATGTAAACCACTTTGAGAATTTTGATTGAAAAACGATATATATAAATGTTCACTGTTGTTGTAGTAAGTGTGAGTTTGTGACTTGGTCTCCCATACTCCAAAATATAGCAAATGAAAAAACTGAATTACTTTACTATGCAAGTAAATAATTTATGTTTTAATATTTATGTGAATTTTTTTAAATTTAGGGCCCCTTTATAATATATGCTACAGGCCCCCACACTATCTGGCCACTATCTGGCCCCACACAATCTGGCCCTGCTCCCTGCCCGTTGTGTCCCTAAGTGCAACCCTTTACTTTCTCCTATGTAAGCAAAGTGCCATGGCCTTATCACTAGAGATGCCAATCCTCGAGTCTCCAGGAATCAATCCTGCTGATTTCTTCATATCCAACCTCTATTAAAGGCACAGGATCAAGCCAGTCTTTTTCTGTTATTGTTTTCCTTCCTGTCCAGTTGGCCCTATTCTTTTTGCCCCACTGAGGAACTCAGGTATAGGCATCAGGAAGTGTTGAGCCTCAATGACCCTCTTGTTAGAAATTCAGCACTCTGTACAGACATTGCTGATACCCTCAACTACATGTGTATTGAATCTATTCCCCATAACTGTGTTTTAACATTAAACTAATTTATTGCAATTTACAGTCAGTTACTGAATTCTTAGTGAATTTGTATATTTTATTAGATTTTTGGCTGAGCACAAGAATTAGTGATAAAATAGGCAACACATTTAGCTTCTGTAGCTTGGGGAATAGCTTCTCTTGTCTTCTCTGTAATGATGAAAGTCACACTTTAATCCTACCATGCTCACTAACTTTGAGCATAGTAAAGGCAAAGTGGAACCAGGCAGAAGAAACTAAGTATATTCTGTGCCTGCATCATTTTCACTGCTGGTGGCACTGAATTTGCTTTCTTTACCCATCAGGCAGTGATACAAGGACACAACATTAAATCAATTCCATGAGAAGAAACAACTTACGAGTAACAGAATGCCTTTTCCCTTTGACAATAACTTTTCTCCTTAATATGACAATTGAAGAGAGTTTTATTTAGCTTTTATACACACACACGGAAGTGCAATGTGCTAAGTAAGATTATGTAATCCTATTGCTTAGGAAATGTCACACCGACACTTAAAAGGAGACTTTATTCTGATAAAACCTAAAAGCATACCTTTCAGTTACTATATTATGAATTTGTGACACTGACTGGTGAATTTTTATGACTGTTCTCATGCCATTAGATACTAGAGAAATAATACAAGAAAATCCTTAGATTAACCATAATTAATCTGTTTTATATGCATGACACCCAGAATACAGATTCAGTGTTAAAATGGGTAGGATTTTTAAAAATCTGAATACAAAATATAATTGCATGCCATAACTAGAAGAAAAGAAATACTTAATTTGCATGTTGACGGGCAGTCAGGATGCTATATCTTCCATCAGTTTCCACTAATATCTAAAATCCAAACTGTTACTTGGATGTAAACATCACTGCCTTCAACAGAACCTACTTCAAATTCATTTGACAATGGAGATGGAATAAACTATCTACACTTCAATTTTGTATATACATACATGGGATTATGCCTCATTAAACAAAAGAGGACTTACTTCTGAGTAAATATGCACTGAATGGCACACTTACATGGAAAGTGGAATCCATTTGATTCAGTGCAACTTATTTCCATGTTTGTTTCTAAGACCTAGTGATATACAACCTCTTTCAGAATTCAGTTAAAACAAAATATTTTTGACTTGGTCCCTTTAATGACATCCAGTTTCATTAAAACATGTATCGGTTTTGCCAGTAACAATGTGGACTACACTCTTAAAACCAATGGAACACAATTAGTTCAAGTTGTATTTTACTTCACCTGAGTTTTGTGATTTATTTATTTTTTAAATTTATTTATCAAATTTTTAGACCACCCCAAACTTCCATCTCTGGGTGGCTTATAACATAAAACAAATTAAGACAAAAATGAAAACCTTAAAACAATTTCAAGCCACAGTCAAGTTAAGAAGCTTGGGTGAAAAATGAGTATTTAAGGACTTTTCAAAGGTTGTCAGAGATGGGGAGGCTCTTATTTCAACAGGGAGTGTATTCCAGAATCTTGGGGCAGCAACAGAGAAGGCCTGTCCCTGTGTAGCCAACAGACAAGCTGGTGGCAACTGCAGACAAACCTTTCTGGATGATCTCAATGGGCAATGAGGTTCATGGTACAGAAGATGTTCTCTTAAATACCCAGGGCTATTTGTGATTTAGTTGGTGGGAATGTTTCTTTCCCCCCGCCCTCCAGGAATGAAGCAGCCTTGTTTTATAAACAACAGAACACTGTTCTAGTGTGCCTTTGATACTTAAAAGCAATATATAAAGAACCTGACAAATCTACTTATCCACAACTACATAGTGGCCTTCTAAACATATAGAGGACAATCTGTACAACCGGTGAATTTAGAAAGGACAGAAAAATCCTCATTTTAAAAAGGCACAGTAGTCAAAGCATGTACAACCTGAAGCTACAGACCCTAAAGAGGGATTTAGAAGAACAACATCTACATTTTCCCAGAGAATCTTCTATCTTCTTGACACCAGTTGGCTGTCCTGCCAGCTCTTTAGACTTGCTGCCAGGTTTTCACTCTGACTTCTCTGCATGCAGAGATATAAATTGCCAAGTGATGGGTTGTAAAGGGAGATCCCTGATTTGTATTCTCATTAGTGAATTAAGGAATGAGAGATCAATCTTCTTACCTTGAACTGACAGACGCAAGTCACGGTGTCTCCAATTCTTAAGCACTCCCCATCAAATTTACAGGTATTGGTGTCACAGAGAAAGAGATCATTTTCTCTGTCATCATAACCTCAAACAAAAAGAGAAACATACTGTCATCTTCCGTTTGGCAGGGAAATTATACAGGGTGATTGCTTTTTAATGTACAGAGTACACAGAACCTTGTTGATGTAACAATATGCAGGCTAGATATGGTGTCTTCTCAATCTCACTTTGCCTTGTTCTTTCCCTTGTTTTACAATGAGTTTGCAATTTGTTACCTTCGCTGCCTCTGCTCTCTTTTTCTTTCTTCTATGAAAGTAAATTCCATTTCCTCAAAATCAAGCAGTTGGTTGTAAAAATAACATGTTTTACTATCTTCCCCCGCCTGCTCAGATCTTCTGGTCCAAAGACTAAAATGGGAATTTCTCCAGGCAGTGACATAACAAAGCCCCCTAATAATAAAGATAAACAGGCTGTGTGCTTTTTGTGATAGGCTGTCTGATTCCAATGAAGATTGATCACCTCCAGCTTAATAGGAGGGGTGCCAGGTTCTTCTCAGAGCTGCTGAAAGAGCCCAGCTCCTTTCCTCCAGTTTTGACAGGCAGGCTAACAGATCTGGCTGAAGATTCAGCTCATGAATGCCAGCTCAAATTTCAGACTTCAGCTTGTTACCATCCTTCTCTGAGGGTGTGTAGCAAGGTATAAAGCAAAACAGCCATATTTAGGCTCCAAACCCATTAAGGATGTATTGTATTGATTATTTTAACATCCTCATGTTCTTAGCCATATCTTAGCTACATATTAAAAATGAAAACATCATGCATAGAGCCAAAATGATTTATTGCTCCTTGCATATATACTAGAAACACATACTGTACTGAATATGGCATTCCTGTTATGCATCTTAAGTAATTTCAAGAATTTCACTTTTAAGATCAGAAAGTCACAGCACAAATACAACATTCACTATAAAAGTCACTGTGACTTGAAGGGTGATGAAATATTATACTCCTTATAGTTGGGGCATTCAGATTTGACTTCATAAACAAAACCAGTGCCTATGAAAAAGTAATAGGCTCTGATCTATATCCATCATATGTTCCCCATGTTCAGTACAAAAAGGAAGTGGTGTATGTGTCATTGTTTTTTAAAGGTACAGACTTACACATTTATTTTTAGGAAGGGGCATGCTGCATCAAAAGTCTGCTAGTGTGTTTGGAAATCTGGTGCACATACACAATGTTTCTTCAAATAAGAATGGTGGCAATTCATCCTGGAAGAGAAGATACTCCCAGAAGCGTTTGCAAACAGCAATTGTGTGGGAAGTACTGCACAAATGGTAAACACACTCCAGACAGAACTACAATTAACCTATTGAGGATGAGGCTGATCATCATACAAAAAGACAACTGATGGAAAGAGGCAATAACTCTCTACAGTCTCTTCCTCATTCAATTAGTACGTGTCACTGAGACTGCGCCTGACAAGCCACTTCTCCTGGTGGGGCTGAAACTGACCAGATAAAAAAGGGGAGAGGAAGCCTGTTTAATTACAGCCTGCAGAAGGAGGTGGTGAAGAAAGAGCCTGGGGACTGGTTCTTGATGGTCTACTTTGCCCCTTTGTGTCTAGTCTGAATTGGAGAATGAATAGACACTGTGCTTCAGTCCAAGTTCTTTCCAAAAACAACAGGTTTTTTCTTTTAAAGTTAAAAGCAAAAAAAGTGAGAAAGTTTAGTCAGTCCAAATGCCTACACAAATAGAAATGCATCACAGTAACAGCAGGGTGAGGAAAAAATTAGCTTCCCAGGCGATCAGACTTGCTTGTTCTTAGAAAGGAGATCCAGCCCAGCCTCATTGCACTTTCTGCAAGATATCAGCACTTCTCCGACAGTCACAACTTGATTTATTGCATTCTCTCCCTCTCTATTTCTCTCCCTCTCTCTCCCTCCCGCCCTCTCTCTCTCAAACGGCTGCTGTAACTTCTAAGACTTAAAAGAATAATAATAGAGAAACTGCCTCTAGCTAGTTACCTGGCGAGATCATCACACCACATTGCGTCCAGACTACACAAGTCTACAGAGATCACAATCGAAAGCCAATCTCAAGGAGAAGCAATTAAGGGGGGTGGGGGGCCCGGAAGATCTATAGATACTTTTCTTCCCTTGCTGTCGAATCACACTATTCCTTCGGAAGCAAAAGCGATCTGTAATTTCCAGTCAGCTCTGCGATGTGCAGGCATTTTAGAGGGTGTTTCCCCCCTCACGCAGCAGTCCCCGTCCCCACTCTCTTTTAAAAAGATGCCTCGGTTTAGAAATTGCTGAACCATCCCCCCTCCCCTCGAAGCTTACCAGAGCAATTCCAGCCGGTAGGCGTTTGGCAGTCACTTAAGGAGGTAGGGAAAGCGGCAAGTTTCACTGGTCGGGTTATGATGAGTAACATCGCCGGCAGGAGCAACCAGCAGAAGCAATCGCAAAGTGTCCAGCTGCTGCTGCTGCTGCTACTACTGCTGCTGCTGCTGCACTGCCGAGATGGGGAGGACTCCCAAAACACCATGACTTCTTAACTCAACTCTGCAGCAGCAGCAAGAAGAAAGCTCCCCAAAGCGGATCGGTCTCGGGTGGATGGTGGGGAGCAGGAGACGGGGGCTTTCTAGCATCCCGGGGGCCCCAGCCAACAGCAGGTTAGGAAGAGGCAACCAAGTCCTGGCATGATGATGATGATGATAATGATGATCCTGAGACTTTCAGCAGAGGCAGAGATATCCAGGGGCCGGGCCCAGCCCGGGGAACGGCAAGAACAGGGATGGCCAAGACGGAGGAGAAGAAGCAGGAGGTTGGAGCAGCCGCTGCCATAAGGGGTCGGGCTGGGCTGGGCTGGGCTGGGCTGGAGAAAAAGAGTCAAGGCGCTTTGCAGCCAAGCAGCCGCTGCCTCCTCTCCTGCTCTGCCGCCCGCATCCCTCTGGCGTTGGGAAAGCAGCAGGTCCCCTCAGCCCGCCGAGGTCACGTGGCGCAGGCAGCGTGGCTGCTGATTGGGCGAGCGGGATGCAGGTCCCTGGGAGGGAGGAGGCGGAGGCAGCTGGAGCGAGAGATGCTGATGCTGATGCTGCTGGGTCCGCTCCTCTCTCCGAGGCGCACCGGGGAAGCTCGGTAGCAGCACCCAGCCCCACCCTGTAAGCCGACTGGGATCGTCCAGCAAGCAGGATGAAAGCGAAGCAACCTCCTGAGATGGCCAGATGATGGGGGCAAAGGAGGGGGCATCACATCAGCAGCGTCGCCTCGTCAGGTAACCCGGTCACCCTCTGGCTGAGAACTCCCGGCTGGAGCCTGGATCTGCAGCAAAATACGGCTTGGTTGACGCCGTATAGGGGCTCACATACCTCTACACGCACGGGCGGGCACCTTTATGCCACGCATTGCCACCGATTTGGGTAGACAGGCACACACGCCCAGGAGCACAACTGGCATGTGAAAGTAGTTGTTGTGTGCGATCACGACGCATGTGTAGGTGCTGTGGGGGGGGGGGCAGGGGGGGAGGCGTTATATACGCTGCTGCATGTATGCATGCTGCAAATTCTGCAATAGGTCTGATAGGCGCGCGAGCCTGCTCAGTTGCATCCTATCCACCTGCCTATCTATGGCTCGAAGGGGCCCGACATGGTCTTCACTGCATGCAGTCACGTCGTCCCTGACCATGTGTCTACACGTGGAGGTGCCAGTTGCATGCAGTCACCTCCTCGCAGGCATGTTCCCTTTCCATGTGGTCCCACAGGTATACCTCTGGGCTCTGGTTGGGCTCCAGCATGCTTACACACGCCCACTTGCCGTGTCTTTTGCTAGATTTAAAACTTCGTTCTCCCGATCTAAAGATTTGTTCGGGGGGTGGGGGAGGCGCGGGGAGGGACACGAGGGAAACTGTAGGTCGCTTATGAAAGGGGATGCAAAGAAAGGGACAATTGGGCAAAATGAAAAGGAGGCGAAGAGATCCACAGATACCCCCTTAACGGGGAGCTGGAGCAGCCACGATCCCTGTGGACGACTCGCACCGCGGCACCACCCTGTCATGTTTCACCCGAAAGTCGTCCTTGGAGCCAGGCACTGGTCGAGCCTCCCGAAACAGCGAGCCAAAGATTCATTTTGAGATGATCATCCCAGCCCAGGGGAGAGGAGGGGACCTTTCAGTTTGCCACTTTGCGCTGCAATAGGTCACAGGAGAGGGGATTCCCTTGCTCTCTCCCACTCCCCCAGTCCATACCAGTGAACTCCCCCACCCCATTACCCTACACACACAGCTGCGCAGGCCCAACGCCCAGTGTTTTGACTGCTGATGCGGTGAAAACAAAACAAAAACAAATCTCTGTTTTGTCTGGCTTTGTTTTGACGGCGCCCTTCGCGCGTCCAAAAAACCGAGGAGGCGAGGGATCGATGCCGCTAGGGACGTTTGTCTCCTTGTAGTGGGAGCAAGGAATTCCTATGGACTGGTCTCTCTCCACACTCCACTCTCCCTCTTCCTGGATAGTGCCAACTTCTTGCCTCACAGAGAGAGAATTGAGCCGGCGATGCGAGGGAAGGAGCAAAGTCCTCCAGTCCCCACCCACCCCCGCCACCAGTGACTACTTTCCCTCTGTCTTATCTTTAGAGGGCATGCCCGAAAGCCATCGTCGTCTTCATCTAGGTGAGCATTCTACTACCCCTTCCCCGCGCAGCTACACACACACCCGGCAACTCTCCCCAGCCTGTGCTGTAGCATCATCTCTCGCTCCTTTCTCCACAATGACTGCATTAAAAAAAAAAAAAAAAAAAACCCACCACCCAACAACACACAGATCAATTTGCCCAGACGGCATCAAAGAATCGTTTGCTAGACACAGCAGCTTAAAGCCTATAAGGAAGAAGAGAAATACCCATTAAAGAGAAAGCTGTCATCCAATAGCCAAGGAAGCAAGAAGCAAAAAAGAAGATCGCGCCTTCAGCGGCTGCGGCGGCGGCCCCCTTGAAGCGAAGCCATAGCAGAAATATGTTCTTAGCATGGATAATGATTTAGCAGCTTGGAACTTGCAGTCGGGCAGGAGTTTCTTCCTTCAGACCAGCCCGGTTGGCAGCTCATCAGGCTTATATGAGAAATAAACCATGCATTAAACTAAATGAAAGCAGAGCCATTACGAAGGGTTTATGCAACAATTGCGATTATAAAGCTGAACCACGCGGGAGTTCGGTGCTTGTGATTACAAAACAGGGAAGAAAGGAGAGAGACAGAGAGATTACCCCGGACTTTTATAACCTGTTACGGTTACCAAAGGGAATTTGAAGTAAATGCATAATAATCATACATTCCTGCTTTTCTTCTTCTTTTTTCTTTTTTAAATGCAGTCTCTTGATTGTTTGAAGTAACAGCTTCAGCGGAGTTAATGGCTGTGAAGAGTTAGGAAGTGCAATTGCATCCATCAAGCTCTCTCTCTCTCTCTCGTATCTAAATTATTCAGCGGTGTAAGAAATGTCACCCTCTGCAAACGTTTGGGATTTTTTCTTCGGTGGCTTCATTTGTACATAGACTGTAGCAATAACCACCAAAGAGCACACACACAAAGCACCACCATGTGGCAGGAGAACATCAGTCACTGGATATTGCATTATGGAAAAAGCAGTTAAATAAATAAATGATTCCTAAATGCATTCCTAAAGTTAGATGCTGTCAGCAAGTGGAGGAGGAGGAAAGACTGAGGGACGTTGTTCACAAGATCACTTAAGGATTATGAGTCAGAGCATTTGAAAAGGCAGATCAGTCTTTTTAACCAGGGTTATTGATTGTGAGAACATTTCCGGAGTAAAAGTTCAGGAATCAAATTACATTATTGGTGTAGTTTTGCTATCCTGTTCAGGGCAGGAGAATAAAACGGAATCCTTTCCCAAAGGTTCTGAGTGAATTGCAACATTTTGAAACAATTGGATACTTTTGATACCAAAAGTATCAAGAAGGCTGGTGTTGTGCATATCATGTTGGGTTTAGCCTGATCAGACCGTGGGTCACTTTTCTGCCATGGAACTCATTGGGTGGCCCTGAGCAGGTCACAATCTCTGTGCTGAACCTACCTCACATAGAATAAAATGGGATAATGCCCTAAATGTTGCCATTAACTCCTTGGAACAAAGGAATGGCATACATGTCATAAGTAAATATTACATTAAATTTAGTCATCCCTTTCCTCTGTCCAGTATTCATATTCAATGGTGCAGATTCATTTCTTTTCTCATCTTCATCAAGGACACTGCAGAAATATGAATGATGAATCAGGGTCTGACAGATGTGAAGTATGACCATTGTGCATTGCTGCTCTTTGGCTAATCCTTAAACACTAGTAAGTATGGTGGTGGTACTGGTGAGTTTTGGAGTGTGTGGCGCTATGTGTGTGAGGGGTGCTTTGTTGTCATGTTATTTGTGTGTTTCAGCACATCAGTGCAGTTTTCTTGTGCCTGCATGTGCTTATGGCAACACCAGCCTCCACTGAGCGGGAAAACACAGCCATCTTCACTTCAGTCAGGGATCATGCCTACCAGATCATTCACTGCATTACCATTATCTGGGATTCTGCACGCAGGAAAGCACCTCTGAACCAGGGAGTTGAACTGTACCTGTCCCAAACCCCAAAACTGGTTCAGGGTTATTCCCCCCACCCCCCAGTGACCTGAAACTGAACCCAAACATAACATCTTGGGTTGCTTTGAATTTGAACTGGAACTAAATCCTTAACCACAGAAAATGAACCAGAAATAGTTCAGAACAAGTGGTTCAATAATCAGGCACTCACCTTGCAATTGTATGACTATAATGTTTTATTTTCCTCTTTTTTATTCTGTTGTGTGTATTTTGTTTGTTAAAAATAAAGCAAAAATAAACAGTTTGAAGTAAAATGTTCCCCTCAAGTTTAGTAGTTATTATTGTATTTCTTTTATAAAGTTACATTGCAAGCGAAGAAGTTTTATATTATTCTGCATGAAATGTAACCAAACTGGTTCAAAGTGTCTGGTTGCTGAACCACTTTTTAAAAGTAGTGACTTACCAGAGAGTTCAAAAATACTGATGAACCTGAATCAGAACTGAACTCAGTTTTGAAGTGATTTGACTCCCTCTTCTGAACTATGCAGAGTACATTTCCCTTGTTATTGATCAACCAAGCAGGTGCCTTCTTCACCCTAATTCACCTGCCAGATCACTAGCTGAAAGCATCCTTTAGCACTTTGCTTGTGAAAGAAGTACTACTGATCAGAATGGGTAGAAAAATCGACTCTCTTACAACTCTAATTATTCCAACTATATGTGGAAAAGGTGGTTTAGCAGCAAATACTTACAATGAATTTTTTTAAAAAAATCAAATATGTAAGATCACATGTTTGAAGGACCCTCCACAAACTACAGAAGTAATAACCGTTACAAGGCAGGATTTGTACACCAGGGATCCGAAATAGCAGCAATATCAAGACTGACTGGAGCAATTTGGTTTCTTTAAAGAACTAGACATGCCTTGCCTTGTAATCCTTTTAGAGAACCCTGTAAAATAGATTCTGTGTTATTGTCACCCTCATATTGCAGAATGTGGAATGTGAGAGATAGGGTACCCAAGGAAAGATGTGAATCAGAGACCTCATAATTAGGTTATGCTTCTGTCCATTAAACACACCAGTTCTTAGCATAATTATAGCTCCCTTCAGCTCTACATTGTTAGAGGACCAAAAGGAGGATGCTGGGGGCAAGCCCCACCCACACCACACTCCATCTATAGCCTGCCCCTGCCCACTCTCCATTTGCCTCTGCATTTGTGTGCAGAGGCAAATGCTGTACCCAGGGAGAAATCCCCTCTCTTGATTGGGAATGCTGGGCATTCTCAGTCATAGAGAGGATCTCTTCCTGGGTACAGCATATGACTCTGCAGACAAATGCTGTACACATGGAGAGTGAGGCATAGGGACACAAGCAGGCAATTGGTCCATCTAGCTCAGTATTGTCTACACTGACTGGCAGTGGCTCTCCCAAGGCTTCAGGCAGGAGTCTCCCCCAGCCCTATCTGGAGATGCCAGGGACTGAACTTCTGACCTTCTATATGCAAGCGTGCAAGTGCTTTTCCATTGAGCTATGGCACTGTCCCATAAGGGGAATATCTTATAGCACTCACATGGAGTCACCTAGGGATGTACAAACTGGTTTAGGGATTTGTGGTTCGATGGTTCGGTTCAGGGATTTGGAGTCGAACCAACCCCCCCCCCCAGTTCTGTCTGGACTGGAACCGAATCCCAGCACCAGTTTGTGATAGCCCAGGTCGCAAGAGGTCATTTGAGCATGCGCGGCGGCCATGCCAGGCCTCGCAGAGGCAAATGGCCATCACACTGATTTACAGAGGCCTGAATGGGACAAAATGGAAGGTTTTACGGTCTGCGGTGATGATAAATTAGGCTGGCGGGGGAAGGGGGAACTTTCACGGACCCCCTCCCACGGCCTTTAGGAAGCCCCCCAAAGGGGCTATAGGTACTAAAAAAAATTATTTATTTATTTTAAAAAATCAAACCAACCACAACCCCCTCTGAACCGAACTGAACTGGGGGCGGGTTTGATGGGGGCCAGACCGAACTGGCCCGGTTCGAGTGCAGCTCGCACTCCAACTGAACCGGGCTAGCCAGTTCTGTGCACACCCCTAGAGTCACCTATTCCAATGCGAACTAAGACAGACACTGCTTAGCAAAAGGGACAGTTCATGCTTGCTACTTCATTCATTAGGCTGGTTCTCATGATTGCAAACGAGTTGCAAGATTCAGCAGCCATGTGTGTGGGCACAGAAAGACTACTGGAAGTGATCGTGTGGGAGGAGCAATCCTAGCTAGTCAGGTAGGACTTCACATCCATTTCAGCCCTTCATTCCAATATCTCATAGATCCCATCCAACCACTGCAATTCCAAATGATTAAAAAATAATTAAAATGTTTTTACAAGCAGAATAATACATGTATTTAAGATATCAAGAAAAAAGATCATATTGTAAACTTGTTTCTGTCTCAGATAGGCATTTTTAATGCAATACCAAGGTATTTTTTCTTTTTTGTTTGCTCAGTCAAAATTATATGAATAATGTGAATGCAGGTAAGCAAAGACTAGTGTTTTAAAAGATGTAAATGAACAGCAGCAAGCATTATCACTGGAAAGCAGCACAGATAGTTGATAGGTCTATATCTAGCTCTACCTATATCACATACTTTTTAAAAAGTTACTTACAAGAAGGGCTGCTTATTATGAGGGCTTGTTGTAGTTGTTGTTCATCCCCATTCTCTCTCCAACCTCCCTCACCACATGCCATCCTGATCCAGAAGGCACTTCCATCCCCAGAAGTGCAGGGGACTAGAGAACAAATAGAAGACTGGGGGGAATTGCTCCCCTTTGTGCGATCAGAGGTTCTTCCACTTGTAGATGACAAAGTTCTGATACAATCTATCAAACCAAATACAGTGACCAAATAAAACTCATACATAAATAACACCAGTTAGACAGCAACAACAGAATATAATCACAGCAACACCTGCTCAGACACATTACCTTGGGTGACTTCACATATTTGGCTGAAGGACATCAGATCTCAAATAATCTCATGATGAGATGTACATTCATACATGAGCCAGCCCCATGTGTGATTCAAATTCCTGTTTCTCCTGAGGTTCGCTTTGCTGGTCTATGACTGTAATAAACGAAACGAAACAAAACTGAGGCATTAATTCCAGCTCAGTTAATTCTGTTTTGTGCAAATTTCTTACATGTTGCATTTGTTAAATACAGCATCCAGATTTCTTCCCTGAGACTTGAAAAATTGTTGCCAGCCAAACACCCATCCAATCACCCATCCACCCAATTTCTATGAGCAGTGAGTTTGGTGGATTTTGATTCACAATATAGGAATCACAAGTTAGGATAAAGACTTGAGAATTCCGTTCAAGCTAGGGAAAAATATCAGTCATGCCGCAGTACAGATGCTGGGCCTCTAACTTTAGACATCCCAGACAGGAGTCTGGATCCGTACTTCTACACCCCACCCACTCTCCCTCTGG
This sequence comes from Hemicordylus capensis, assembly GCF_027244095.1. NCBI lineage: Eukaryota > Metazoa > Chordata > Lepidosauria > Squamata > Cordylidae > Hemicordylus > Hemicordylus capensis. The sequence continues at coordinate 212,861,186 of NC_069657.1, forward strand.
AATCAATTTCTCTCCCTCCCTCCCTCCCTCCTCTTGTCCCGGCCAGGATATTTCTGGAGTAAAGCTAATGGCACAGTGGGGAAATAACTTGACTGGTAAGCTAGAAGTTGACGGTTCAAATCCCTGCTGGCTATGGGAAACACCTCTACTGGGCAGCAGTGATAAAGGAAGATGCTGAAAGGCATCATCTTATACTTCGCAGGAAGAGGCAATGGTAAACCCCTCCTGTATTCTACCAAAGACAACCACAGGGCTCTGTGTGCGCCAGGAGTTGACACCGACTTGAAGGCACACTTTACCTTTAAAGGAGAAAAAATACCATTATCTTGCAACATAGAATGCCTTAAATTACAAACTGGAAACAACTCAGCAAAACTTTAGCAACATTCCTATCTTTGAACTGGAAGTGGTACTACTACTAGTCCCAGCAGAATTAAGTAGTTAATAATTTACATTTCTTTAAAAACAACAGATGATGGTTTCCTCTGTTTAGACCTGGTTTTCTCAAGCATGTGAGCTTATGCCCCTAGAGGGACACAAGAGGAAAGATTTGGTTCGTATTGTACTGACTGAATGGCCTGATCACAAATCCACTTGCTGTTTCAAATGAGCTTTCCCAAGACACATTGGCAAAGAAGCATACGAGTTTACGGCTTGCTCTGATTTTAATGAGTAAATGTTCCAATTGCCATGGGTGCATTCTACATGCCCGTGAAGTCTGTGGCAACGGTCCCCATGAACTGAACTGCATGCATCCCATGCTAAAAATCTTAAAGACATTCATTATCCCATTGGCTAGAGACATTCATTTTCCAACTCTCACTTTTGTAAACTTGGTTAAAAGAAAAGCAGTAAAAGCAATCCAAGTCTTCTAGCTATTTAATCTCTACCAAACCACAGGAGAAGGCCTGGAGTCTTTGCCTCTAAATACCAGTTGCAGGGGAGCAACAGCAGGAGAGAGGGCATGCCCTCAGCAATTGCCTGTGGACTTCTCAGAGGCATCTGGTGGGCCACTGTGCGAAACAGGATGCTGGACTAGATGGACCTTGGGCCTGATCCAGCAGGGCTGTTCTTATTGTCTTATGAGTCCTTTAGCTCTGTTCAGACAGCTGGTCCTAAAAATAATATTGACTGGGAATGCTGGTTGAATTAGGAATGTTGGCTAAATAATTCATTAGGGCAAGTTATCAGATGTGCTCCCACCCACTCATGTCCTGGGGCTCAGAGGCCACTTAAAATATATTTTCCCATACAACTTCCCAGTTTGTACCTATAACTTTTGTCCCGCACCCTAGAATAAGGGGTAAAAGAGTGACTTCTGGCTAATTAGCCAAGGAAACTCTTCTCTTTATTAGACTTGCGGGAAAATATATATAATTCTTACTCTTACTCTTATTCTGTCTTTCTCTTCCCTTCCTTCCTAGAGGCATCTGACACTTTCTTGGAACAAGTAGTGAGACACTGTAATTGTTAAGCTCTCCCAACATTAATGATACATTTCACTTCTCAGTCTGACTTGATAAGTTTGGCCTCATGGGTATAGCCATGTAGGTGCCGCTTTTTATTTTACCATAGGTAAAAACATTGATAATATCACTTTTTCAAGAGGTCTACTGACTGGGTACTTTTACAATGTGAGAACCGGAAGCTAATCAAGGCTCTATTCAGATCTGTTGTATGTTGCTTCCCTCTGCAATTCATTAAGGTGAATTCAATGAATGGCTTTGGGAGAACTGAGCACAATCCAAAGTTAGCTGCAACCAACACGAAATCTGGACCCCTGTATTTTATGAAGCAAGTGGATTTGATCAAGATTCCTTCATACCCAGGGGCTTCCTGTTCTCATTTATGGTGCAGTGGGGAAATGACTTGACTAGCAAGCCAGAGGTTGCCAGTTCGAATCCCTGCTGGTATGTTTCCCAGACTAGGGGAAATACCTATATCAGGCAGCAGCAATATAGGAAGATGCATCATCTCATACTGCATGAGAGGAGGCAATGGCAAACCCCTCCTGAATTCTACCAAAGACAACCACAGGGCTCTGTGGTTGCCAGGAGTCGATACCGACTTGATGGCACACTTTACCTTTATCCTCTGTGGATACAGAGGTATGGCCGGGGAGAAGCCATAATTGAATGGGGATGGGGATCAGGGCAAATGTCCCTTAGGCCCTGAGGGAGGGGTGGACACCAGTTGGGTGTGCTTGCTCTTTGCTCTGCCCCCTGTGCCTTTTTGAAGAACAAGGGGGAGGGGGATGTAGGTGTCTATCTTTATTTTGTTCCTTTTGTTCCACAGCTTGCTATGCCCCTAGATGTGGCATTATTATCTGGTCTGTCTTGGGACTGTTTAGATTATGCATTATATTTGTAGTATTCCCTTCCCATCATAATTCGTTCCTCTCATCTTGTCTGCTGCACTATGTACAGGTGAAACTCGGAAAATTAGAATATCGTGCAAAAGTCCATTAATTTCAGTAATGCAAATTAAAAGGTGAAACTGATATATGAGACAGACGCATTACATGCAAAGCGAGATAAGTCAAGCCTTAATTTGTTATAATTGTGATGATCATGGCGTACAGCTCATGAAAACCCCAAATCCACAATCTCAGAAAATTAGAATATTACATGGAACCAAGAAGACAAGGATTGAAGAATAGAACTAGTGCAAGGATGTTGCGCTAGTGCAAGGCTGCTGCACTAGCTACTTGTGCTCAGTCTGGAGCTTGCAGCCTAGATTACTGCTGCACTAGCGCTTGCACAGCAAAGTCTGCAATCTGTGGCATGCCTCACTTTTTTTTTTTATTACAGGGAACGTTTTCACCATTGCACCATTCCAAAAATCCCTGTGATTTAACACAGCAACGCTATCTTCTTATGCCAGTGCAAGAAGTTCATCGCATAAGTACAGCATTAGGATGTCAGCCAGTACCATCTCAATCCACATCACACAGGCTGTTGCCTATGAGCCGAAGCCAGGAGCTCGCTACCAGTCCGGGGACAGGCTTTAACTGGAGGCCCCTCGCCCCACTGCTCTGTGCGTGTGCTGAGTGTGCACCAGCCATACCTCCTTCACCTAATGTCAGATGCAGGGGTGTGGCCAGCACCTGGAAGGGCCATGTGATTCTTCTCCTGATCCTGCTCAGCTGGTGCTTTGTTGCCAGCTAGGTGCTTTCTTCTTTCTCTCCCTTGCTCTAATGTATGAACTACTTGGGTTAGTTCGTACATAGGTGTCCACCACTTGTTGACTACAGCAAGCAGCAAAGTGATGACTTGCATGTTTTACATGAGCTATCAGAGATGAATCCCCATGGAGAGAATATTTATATCACCCAATGTTAACTCAGACACATTACCTGGGGTGACTTCACGTATTTGGCTGAAGGACATCAGATCTCAAACAATCTCTTGATGAGAGATAAAAGATGTACATTCATGTAGGAGACAGCCCCATGCATGACTCAAATTCCTGTTTCTCTTGGGGCAGTCATTCCTGCTCAGTTAATCCTGTTTTGTGCAAATTTCTTACATGTTGCATTTTTTAGATGAACCAGCATCTGTTCTGCAGCATGATACAATGCACATTTACTCAGATGCAAGTCTCACTCATTTCTGTAGAACTTGCAGCCTAGCAAGCCAAGCAACTGTGACTAATATTACAGCCAGACTGTGTGTTTACTCTTCACCATGGAAAAGCCCTACACTTGATAAAAAACAGAATAGGGCCATATTTATTTTTTAGATCAGCATCCATTAGTCAAACTTAGCTCAAAATAATCTTTTCAAATTCTATAGATTATAGCCACCTCAACAGCCTATAGCCTGAATAGTTGTTGTTTTTTTTTTAATGCAGACATATAAAGCATTCAAACTGTGAACAATCAAATAGCAGGGCTTTGTTAATGCTGTGTCCCGATGTGAGATATTATTTGGAAGATAGAGAGGTGATTAGCACCATGCAAATATAATGTTAAAGCCATCTCCCTTGGATACCAACATTGCACGCAAAATCCCCTTTTAGCCCCACACCTTCCCAAAGAAAGAATGGCTTTAGCAAGAGGCTCGAATCAAAGAAGTTGATGGCTTATGGCACCAGGTTTCCAAAAGATAACCAGGTTCGATAGCAGCTCGTTTGTTCCCAACTTAACATGGGCTCATAGCTGTTATGGCGCCATCCTGATGGAGCACTTTGATTAGACAAAGGATTTAGAAATTACCTTAATCTGGTTTTACTTACAAATAATATCTCTAGGGATTTGTTTGTAATAACACCGCGGTTCTTAACAAAGAAGCTCAATACTGTGTGTTGACATGTGCGATGGTGAATGTGTTCTTAAATAGCTATCCATGATTTTTTTAGAGCACATCAGTTAGTCATAGTAGCTGCATTCAGCTTGTGAGATCAGGGGGATGGATTCTAACAGGAAAGGGCCATAGCTCAGTGGTAGAACACCAGCCTTGTATGCAGAAAGTTTCTGGTTCGATCCCTGGCATCTCCAGCTGGGGCTGGGAAAATCCCTTTCTGAATCCCTGGAGAGCAGCTGCCAGTCTATATAGCCAATACTGACCTAGATAGTAGCTTCATAAGTTCATCAGAAGGCCTTGCTGAGTCAGGATGGCAAGTGCAACTGTGCAGCATCAATTGCTACCTGCTGAAGTGAAACACACATCATGTGGATTGCCATAAGTCCATGACAGTAGCCTTCTTCAGACCCCCCATCACCACACATTTAGTGAATGCATAAGGGGGAGTAGGATCATGCCCACTAGCCATACCCACTGGCCGCTAGGACACACCCACTGGCCACACCCACTGACAGCTGTGTATTTGGTGTTGGTCTTTAAGGGGCTGAGCTGTACGAGCGGCGGACTCCTTCACGCAATTTGGAACCTTGGCAAAGTGAGGGTCAGAATGTAATAGGAACAATGAGGCAGGTGTGCTTAACCTTTTCCCTGTGGACTATTTTCCTGATCACCCCCATCATCGAGGGCTGGGTTGCAATTTCATGATGGTTGCGATTCCACGTGACCTATATCGAAAAGGCTACACCATTTTGCCCCATTCTTTCCAAACAAGGTAGGTGATTAGCACCTCTATACAAATATGCTAAAAATGATCTTCCTTGGATACCAACTTTGCATGCAAAATCCTTTAAATCATTTTCTCAGAACAAGAGTGTCTTTAGCGAGGAGATGGAATCAAACAATTATATCATTTATGGATTCAGAGTTACAAAAGATAGGAAGCTTTTTTGTACCTAAACAACATTGTTCTGTAGTTGTTATGGCTACATCTTGATGGAATATTTCTGATTAATGGATGCTCTTGTGTATGTTTCGTGCATACATGTTGAGGGGTCAGCTTTTCAAATGCTGCATCCAACAGGAATAGATTGTAGTCTTTAGTCTTCACTGCAGCTGGAACATTCATCTGGCAGCCAGTGAAGGACAGGAAGTATCTGAAGAAGCACAGCAGGGGACCTTTCTCTCTCTGTCCATCCATTTGTCTGACCTCCATCCTTGTCTTCAGCATAGGATGTATAGTGATTAACATCTGTATTTTGCATACTATTTTTCATCAATTGGATGCTCATTGTTTGGCATCAGATCCCTTGACTCATGAATATTAAGAACAAGTGGTTCTAGTAAGAACTAATCTGTCTGCTTTCCTTTCACTATCCCTACAACTGGACTAAATTTGGTTCAAATTGGTTAAGCAGTCCACAAGTCAGACCTCTAGCGCCACAAACCACGCATCTGCCATCTTGGATTGGGTGGATGACAGCATTACAAACTACACCACTGAGGTGTCCCTATGAGTCACTCACTTCAACTGTACTAAATTTGGTTCAAATTGATGAGATGGTCCATAAGTAAATAGCCCACTTGCCTCAAATGTTTACACATCTGCCATCTTGAATTGGGGAGGATGGCATCATCACAGACTATGCCATTGAGGTGTCTTTATAACTCCCTAAAACTGTAGCAAATGTGGTTCAGATCAGTTAGGCGGGTCATGTTAGCCCACTTGTGCCTCAAAGTGGTGATGTCAGGGTGGATCACATCACCACAAACTATTCCATTGAGGCGCCTCTGTGTATAACTCACTGCAACTGTACCTAATTTGGTTTAATTAGGTTAGACAGTCCACAAGGTAGCCCACTTGCACCTCAAATGTTCACACATCTGCCATCTTGGATTGGGGTAGATGACATCACCAGAAACTAGGCCATTGGGGCATCCCTACAGCTGTAGCAAATTTGGTTCAAATCAGTTAGGTGGTTCACAAGTTAGCCCACTTGCATCTCAAAGGTTTATGCATCTGCCATCTTGAACTGGGATGGATAACATCATCACAAACAATGCCATTGCGGTGTCTCTGTGTGTCACTCACAGCAACTGTACCTAATTTGGTTCAAATAGGTTAGACAGTACACAAGTTAGCCCACTTGCATCTCAAACGTTCATGCGTCCGCCATCTTGGACTGGGGTGGATGACATCACCACAAACTACACTGTTGAGGTGTCCCTATGTGTCCCTACAACTGTACCCAATTTGGTTCACATTGGTCCACACATTGCAAAGTTGGTGGGGGCGGGGGGGTACAGATGCACGGACACACACATGGAATGCCGGGTGGTCTCATAAGCCTACTGGAAAGTAGGCTAAAAACTAATAGGTGAGCAATGAAAACGGAATGTCACATGGAAGAGATGGTCAGTAAAGCATTTTCAGAATTCATTGTTAGTTTTTTCTTGGTGGTGGAACACAGAAACATGCATTATTCTGAACACTGGCTTGGAGTTTTACACAAGAGCTCTGATATTAAAAGGTTTCTTAGATACTGTTTGATTTGTGTCTGTCTCCTTTTGGCATTAAAGCGCAAATCCTGTGATTCCCTATTAAATCAAATCCTTCTGCTGCTGCTCCTGATACATTGATAACAGCACCTGCTGCTGGGCAAGGTAGTCCCCAAATATCCCTTCCACCACGGCTGCCCAGACCTCAGCCGCAGATAATTAAACTCTGTTTGGCAGGCGTTTCTCTGTCTTTGGCTGGGAGCCAGCCAATACTGAGAGATTCCTGATAACTTGGTCCAGCCTCACCATGACTGGATACTACGTGAAGTCATTTCTGGCTGATTTGAATTTGTGTGCAGGTTGTATGTGTATATGTGATCCAGAGCACAGTTTTCTCTCCCCTCTCAATCTATGAATTCTTTGCCTGGGCTGAACTAGCTTTCCCCTTTAGTAGAATGAACTGATTTTTGCAGTGGCGTAACAAGCTCAGAGGGGGGATGGTGTTCATAAATGAACATTGCCCCCCCCATCAAATTTCCCCCCCCCATGGATTTTTTACACTTTATTTTTGTAGCGAAGCCCCATGTGAACACCCCCAACAGCAGTGCCTTACTGTTGCCACTGCTGCTGCTCCTACTCCTGCTGCTCCCTTGCTCTCTCGCCTGCCTGTTCACCCCACCATTGCCCTTGCCCCCACTCTTGCCACCCCACTTGCCAGCAGTCCCGCCCTTGCTGCTGCCGGCTTCGCTCACCAGCTGGTGCCCTGCTTGCCAGCCGGCTCGCACACCGGGAAGAAGCAGAATGGACTCTCCTCGCTGGAGCCACTCCTCCCTGCTGGACCCCATTTGCTGTCGGCCCCACTCTTGCCACCCCCTGCCTTGCAGCTGCCCCCTGCCATTGGCCCCACTCTTGCTGCTGCCACTGCCAGCCCCACTTCCCAGCTGGCTCACACACCGGGAAGAAGCAAAATGGCCTCTTTCCTCACTCCAGAGAGGAAAGAGGCCATTCTGCTTCTTGCCGGTGTGCTAGGCTGGGTGGCGAGAGTGGGGCTTGTGAGAGGAGTTTTCTACATGCAGAGATTTTGTTGCTGTGTTAATTCGTGTGAGCCCCCACCTCTCCGAGGAGTTTCACTCCAGATACAGATTTATCCACAAAGAGGCTTTAAATGATATGGTTCAACAATCCACTTTCTCTGAAGAAGTGGAATTGGTTTTAATTGGCAGACCGATCTTTAAATGATCTATGGATGACAGCCTAAGTAACCCATTTCTTGAGGTTCACCTGTATACAGCAAAGCACTTTTTCTTTTGCATTATCTCATACTTCAAAGAAAGTAAAATGATCCAAACCCATATTATAGTCAATCCGATTTACTTTAGTGGAACACAGTAAACTTCCTCATGAAGGATGCTCTGCTGCTGGATCATATATACGGCTGGAGCTTTCGCTCTAGGAAATGCTTCTTACCCTACCCCAACCACACAGATGGTGCAACACAAATAGCCATTAGCAGCTCCACTTTGTGTTCAATTATCTTGATTCGCCTCTCATTTACTTTTGATTGTTTTTTCCCCCCACAGTGACCCATTGACCCCATTGGAATTCTACCCTGGTGTAATTGAGATCAAAATTAGGCCCAATAGTTTTATAAAAAGCACACAGATGCTTCATAATGAGCCTTTTAGAAACGTAGCTCTATCAAAATAACAATCAAGGACTATTAATTGTGCCACTTCGTAGGGAAAAAAGGACACAACATTTATACCCCATTACACTGTTGTAAAGGCTGATGGATTTTTTTTTAAGCACCAGAACAAAACTAAGCAGATTTTTGGTAAAAAAAGAACAACAGGGTTCTATTTTTTTGTTTGTTTCCTATTGCAGGATGATAATCCTGGTTCAAACAAAATGCATAACCTTATATACTTGACAATTTGCTGTCAGCGTGGTGTAGTGGTTAGCGTGCTGGACTAGGACTGGGGAGACCCGAGTTCAAATCCCCATTCAGCCATGATACTTGCTGGGTGACTCGGCCAGTCAGGGTTGTTGTGAGGAGAAATTTAAGTATGTAGTACACCTTTCTGGGCTCCTTAGAGGAAGAGAGGGATATAAGATGTAATAATAATAATAATAATAATAATAATAATAAATAACACCTGTTTGACTGTGTAAATAAATTTTATTTATATATATATATATATATATATATATATATATATATATATATATATATATAGGATCTGCTTAATTTTTACACTGGTATGACCCATAGAGTTCAATATGGCCCAATGGAAGCAATAACAGAAAGATTCTTTCGATTCAGTGGATAATGCTGATGATGGCCTGGGGGGGGGAGGGAATTAATGAATATAAAGCAATCCAACAGAAATTCAGTCATATAAGAGTCCCCCCCCCACTTTATTTGTATCAATTGTCTTGTTCCCAATATGCTCCTTTCTAGGTACTTCCAAGCCTATGCCCTCAGTTCAGATCAATTCAGGTAGCCCTGCTTTTGTGCTACTATGGAACAGGCTGTGGGAATCACAGAAGAGACACCGAAGACTCATTCAGTCATCAGCCCTACTCAGACATTATGTTGTGCAAATGTGCAGATGGCTGTACCCTTGTAACATGTTTTGTGTGAATGAATGTACCTGCATTTATTTTAAGAGTGAACCTGGGTACAAAGCTCCTCAAATGCATGGTAAAAACAGGAGGTGTAATTGTGTTCAGCATAAGCCCTGTTTAGATGTTATGTTTTTTTTTCTTTTTCAAATTCAATTTTTATTAATTTTAACAATAGTAATATTGTCATTCATTACAAATACACACAAAAAGGTGGACTTCCCGCACACATCTCTTCGTGAATCATCAACTATAAAGTTTACCCTTGCTATAATAATAATTCAAAGCATAAATTTAAACCCTTACAAACATAGCTAATCTACCCAACCTGCAGTTTTTTGCTAAATTTCAAACCCTGCTGTAAAGTCCATAGTAGGAAAGTAGTTCTTTAGATACAACAAGAATGGTTTCCAATCTTCTTTAAAACATTCCAAGTTTTGGTCTCTTATTAGTGTTGTACGTTTTGCCATCTCCGCATATTCCAAATTTTTTATCAGCCAGTCTTCTTTTGAAGGCAGTTCATTACTCTTCCATTTCTGTGCATATATAATTCTGGCCACCGTAGAAGCATACATAAAAAATGTTAAATTAGTTGTAGAGATTACACCTTGTGTTATTCCCAGCAGGAAAGATTCTGGCTTCTTAGGAAATGTCATTTTAAATATTTTCTTTAACTCATTATATATCATGTCCCAATAGGCTTTAGCCTTCCCACAGGTCCACCACATATGAAAAAAGATGCCTTCAGAATGTCCACACTTCCAACATTTGTTTGAAACATTTTTATACATTAATGCCATTTTTTTTGGTGTCAGATACCATCTATACATCATTTTATAATAGTTTTCTTTTATAGCATAACATGCAGTGAATTTTAAATCATTTTTCCATAACTTTCCCCAGGCTGCCATTTCTATATTACGCCCCACATCTTGAGCCCACTTTATCATAGTCGTTTTAACCACTTCCTCTCTTGTCTCCTCCAGAACCAACAGTTTATACATTTTAGAAACTAATTTTTCATCATTTTGACATAATTCCTTCTCAAAATTTGAAGTCTGATCCTCAAATCCAACTTTATAGTCTTTCTTATATATCTCATTTAACTGATGATACTGAAACCAATCTCTGACCAAATCTTGTATTTCAGTTAAACTTTTTAACTTACAATCCTTTTCCTGAAAATGTAACAAATCCCTATAGGTACCCCAACATATTTGCATATTTACTTATTTATGTGATAAGGCTTCAATTGGAGATATCCATAACGGAGTTTTAGGTTCAAACCAATTTTTGTATTTTAACCACACCCTCATTAAACTCCTTCTCACATAGTGGTTCAAAAAGTCTTTATGTATTTTACTTTTTTCATACCACAGATACGCATGCCATCCAAACCTTCTGTCAAATCCTTCCAAATCAAGAATTCTAGGGTTTCTTAATGTTATCCATTCTTTAGCCATGTCAAACAAACAGCATCAAAGTATAACCTTAAGTCTGGCAAGGTAAGACCACCTCTTTCCTTTGCATCTGTTAAATTCTTAAAATTAATTCTTGGTCTTTTCCCCTGCCAAACAAATTTAGTTATATCCTTCTGCCATTGCTTAAAACAAGTTAGAATGTTAATTATGGGAATAGTCTGAAAGAGAAATAACATTTTAGGCAAGACATTCATTTTCACCATTGAAATTCTTCCCATTAAAGACAAATTCATTTTGGACCATCTTTGTAGATCAATTTTCACTGAATTCCATATTTTAACGTAGTTATTTGTGAACAACAAGGAATTGTTATTTGATAACCAGACCCCCAGATATTTAACTTTCTTCTCCACTTTCAACTCACTTATTTCAGAGAATCTGTCCTTGGTTTTCTGATCCATATTTTTAGTCAAGACCTTGGTCTTGGTCTTATTTATATAAAATCCAGCCAGCTGTCCAAATTGTTGTATTTTATCCAAGAGTCTTTCAGTCTTATCCATTGGATTCTCTAAAAACAGCACAACATCATCTGCAAAGGCTCTCAACTTGTAATCCTGTTTCCCAATTTTGGGACCATGTAATTTATCATCTTCTCTGATGGTTCTACAAAGCACTTCTAGAACCAGTATGAAAAGCAATGGAGAGAGTGGACATCCTTGTCTAGTCCCTTTTTGTATTACAAAGTTGTCTGATAGTTCCCCATTTACAATAATCTTAGCATATTGCTCCGAATAAATTGTCTTAATTGCCCTAATAAAGTTGTTGCCAGCAGTCATTATCTCTAGTAATCTCCACATAAATTGCCACGAAATATTGTCAAAAGCTTTCTCTGCATCCAAAAAAATCATTGCCATCTGTTTATCATTATGTTTTTCATAGTACTCCAATACATTCAAGACTGTTCTGACATTGTCTCTCAGTTGTCTCTTTGGCAAAAATCCAGCTTGATCTTCATGAATAAAATGCCTTAATATAACCTTCATTCTTCTTGCCAAAATGGCAGCAAAAAGTTTGTAATCATTATTTAAAAGTGAAATTGGTCTATAGTTTTTAACTGACGTTAGGTCTTGATCTGGTTTTGGGATTAATGCAATATTTGCATACTTCCACGAATCCGGCATAATCCCTTTTTGTAGAATATCATTCATAGTCCATTGAAGAGGTTGTAAGATTTGATCTTTAAATGACTTATAGTACAAAGCTGACAGTCCATCAGGCCCTGGGGCCTTGTTGGGCTTAGCTTGATTTATTGCTTCTGTTACTTCCATAATTGTTATCGGAGCAGTCATAATTTCTATTTGTTCCTTAGTAAGTTTTGGAATATTTTTGGTCCTGAGAAACTGCTCAATTTTTTTATCTTCAACTATTTTGCCTTTATATAATTCTGAATAATATTTTAAAAATTCTGCTCTTATTTCCTTTCCATCATAAGAGAGCCTATTTTTGTAAGTATTTTGGATATATAATTTTTCTTCTTCTCAAATCTAATTTTCCAAGCTAACAACTTGCCTGGTTTGTTTGCGAACTCAAATGTCCTTTGCTTAACATATTTCAAATTCCGTTCAAGTTCATTTGCTATTAACACAGAAAGTTGTTGTTGTAGCATTTTGATAGCTTGAGTGACCGCCTTCTTATCTTTAGCCCATAATAGTTCCCTTTCCTTTTTGGAGATCTGCATCAATAATATCTCTTTTTCAATCCTCTTTGCTTTTTAAAATATGAATTTTGCTGTATGAAAAAACCTCTCATAACCACTTTACTTGCATCCCAGACAATTTTATTGTCCATTCCCTGGTTTAAATTCAATTCAAAATAGTCCTTTAACTTCTTTTTAGCTTTCTCCACAACGTCTGTTTTTTTCAGGAGGTATTCATTCAATCTCCAACGAAATGAAGTCGTTCCTTTCTTCTTCCATGTAAAACAAATTGGGTTATGATCTGAAAAGGTCCTAGGTAAAATATAGTTTAGATGTTATGTTAAGATGACAGTGTACACAATTATACCATTAAAAGTGGGGCCAGAAGTTCAGCCCGAGGCGTCACTCACCCCCTTGCTGGCCCCAGTCACGGTTACATTGGTGATTGTCAGCAAAGGCAAATGCCGAAACTGTGATGAAAAAATCCCAGTTTTGGTGTTTGCCTCTGCAGACAATGACCAATGTAACTGTGACCAGTACTGCTTAGTGCTGGTATGCATCATAGTAAGGTTGTTCTCACAAAGCTTTGGCTTTTTACCCAGGCTTTTATATGATTGTCTCTGCTGCTGCTTCTTTGTATTTTGTACTGTTTTTATGCTTGTGTTTTAAATTTTTAATCAGATTTGTTTTATATTTTTAGCTTTATATTTTAATTGTGTCATTTTTACAGTTTTGTTTTTAATTCTGTGTAAACCGCCTTGGGATTGTTTTAATGAAAGGCAGTATATATATTTAATAATCAATCAATCAATCAATCAATCCTTTATTACGGTCAGAGACCAGCATAAAATTAATGCATGTTAAAAATTACATGTTATATGATGATGTTATGATGATATCATGACAAGGTTAAAATTAATGATGACTGCAATTTTAAAAAGCAAGTTAGAATATATAGTAGTACATATAATCAAAGGGTTAAAACTAAGAATAATTGCAGTTTAAAAAGTAAAATAGATAGAATATACATGTTAATACTAAGAAAGCTAAACACCTAAAATTACTAAAGCTAAAAGAGATAAAATATAATATTACAGTTTTTATTATAAAAATGCACAGAAACGATAAAAAGGGAGTATAAAATTGTAAAAGTCCAGATTTAAAATTATAAAAAGCAACAGCAGGACAATAAAATGCAGTACAATGCAATAAAACAATGGGTATGAAGGCATGGGCAAGTGCGATCCAGAGTAATCAAGAATCAGATTTAGGGGACTCACAGCCTATCATCCTTCAACGGATGCTGAATGCAGCTGCACAAAACTTGGCAACGCTATGTGTAATGGCAGGGTTAGAGTCAGAGAGCATCAGAAAACTGTAGAATTGTCTCAAACGTCCCGAGAACTTGCTTAGCAATGGGAGAATGAGGGCGGCATGAATGTCTCTATAAAACAGGCAGTATAAAAGGACATGCTCAATAGTTTCGATCTGTTCTGAGCCACAGGGACATAATCGCTCTGCAAATTGGATCTTTCTATAACGGCCCTCAAGCACTGTTGAGGGCAGACCAAATCTATCTATCTATCTATCTATCTATCTATCTATCTATCTATCTATCTATCTATCTATCTAGTGGTATTTCTGGGGACTGGGAGGACACATCCTGACCCCTGGCCCTCCCCACTGCCTGGGTGCATGGAGAATTGTCTGGGCGTGCGGGGAGTGAGCCCAGCTACAGCGCATCTATCGTCTGCAGGGAAGGTAGGTTTAACCCACCTTCCCTGCAGCCCACTCTGGAGCCCTTCTCACTGCTCATGAGTAGAGGCTCATTATGTATAGAAAGGCAAGTGCAGACTGCTTTTCAGTGCTCTTACTTGCCTCTACTCTAAGACTGGAATACAAGTAACTAAAGCCCCATTCAAAAGCTGGTCTGGATCAAGGAATGGATTAACCAAAAAACCCACAAAAAGGGCTATAATGTGTGAAAATATGTACAACTAGTGCAGGGAAGTCCATTTCCACAGCGGATAGCATCAAGCAACAGCCCCCCATCCCCGAACACTGGCTGGTTTTTTTAGGTGTGAAAGGATTTCTGGTACATGTAAGCAGCTTTTCAATGCATGAAATTCATAGGCTACTTACACCAAGTCAAAAAGGAGAAAACATTTCCTGGCTGATACACCCGTATAACCAAAATAGTGTTCAATTCAAAACATGAACCAGAGCCTGAACCGAAGTTTGGCCATCTTGTAACCCCTTTCTGAACTTCTAGCGTGTGTTTATTGGCGTCAACACCACCCAGACAAGGACCGGATTTTTGGTATATCATGGCAGCCAGGACCTTTTTAAGATTCCTAGAGGCCCGGGGGCAGAATGTTCACATGAGCCTTCCCCGCACCCTTTTCTCTAGCTGACAGACTGTACAGTGTTACACATGTGGTGAAATGTAATGTTTTTGCAGTTGCACAAGTGCAAAAAAAGCGCAGTTACGTGACAGTGCGGTCATTATATATAATTGTCCCACTGTCTCACAACTCCATTTGCACATTTTTTGGGCCTGTGCAATGATGCAAACATCACGTTCTACTGTGTGTGTAACATTGAACAGTATGTCAACAACTATAATCTGTGTCAGTGTAATAACCTCAAATACAGAAATAATCTTGATCCTGGGGTGATATTTTAACAGGTTGATTTTGCTCCCCTGAATGAAAAGGAGTGATCTGCTAATTTCAAATACTAAACCATATTTTGGATGCCCCTCCCCTATGTGTGTGGCCTCGGGCAATTGCCTTCACTCCAGAAAAGGTCCTGCTGGCAGCAGATGGAACACTGACCACAGGAAAACAAACTCCAGCATGTTGCTGAAATCTGAGGAAAGGTAGTTTTCCATGTTTGCTTTTAATTTCCCTTTGAATATTTGTAATGCTTGTGATGTGGGGAGCTTGGTCTTTCCTGCTCATTGCATGTTTTTTCAGGAAGGGATTGCAACTGGCAAGAGTTTTGTTTGAATGTATGTTTGGGCATTATATCTAGATACGATCTTCCCCACCTCTGGCAATTTTTTAAAAAACATCTGAAAACCCATCTTTTCAAGCAAGATTTCTCAGCCTTTTAAAATTTGTTGGTTTTAATTTTGTGATTGATTTTAAATTGTTGAATTGTTTTAACTTTTTATATGTGTTTTAATTGTTTTATGTTAACCGCCCAGAGACGAAAGTTTGGGCGGTATATAAATGTGATAAATAAATAAAAATAAATAAATATTAGGTCTGTGCAACATTGGATTTCCAATATAGAAAATGACCCGGGAACTATTGGAAATAATTCTGATCCAATATAGGGAAGTCTGTATCAGAATGGAATCATCCAGTATGGTATTAGGGATATCATGTCAAATATCGGAAAGAATATTGGAATATCAGAGTACAAAATGGTGGCAGAAATACAAAACAGAATTTGTATTTGTTTTCCCAATCACAGCTCGCGGGGGGGGGGGAGCGATCTTCTGCCTGTGCATTTAATTTTTTATTTAGGCTATTTTTAATTTAATTGTTACTTAGCACTTTGAAGAGCAAGTTGTAGATTCTTGGATGAGACATAACTTTTTGCAGTGATTCTTGGATGCGAGTACAATTTCCGGGTTACTTTTAAAAAAAATTAAAAATCAATGGATAGACAGATTGAATTGAAATTAAATACCGAGTTCTGCCATCCTGGACTGCGAATGTGCCTAATTTCACTCTCTGACCAGCCACTTTTTCTTTCTGGTTTTTTTTTTTTACTATTTCCCCATAGACTTCTATGGGGATTTTCTCTGATAGGTTTTGGATTTCCAGTTGGAAATCTGATAATGATAACAATATTTAGAAGGTCAAAAAGTTCTGATACCAATATCTATTGTATTATATTGTGATCATATCTGATCCAATATTTCCGATCATGCAAAGTCCTAAAGAATACTGACCTGTAAATATGTCTTCTGCAAATGCCATACAGACATGTTTATACTTTAAAAAAATGGAGCATCAGTGTTCAAAAATGTGAATACATGCACTGTAAAAAAAAGAAAACTGTAAATGTCTATTTAGTCCATCTTTCACCACAGAAAACGTGTAATAATTACTACCATGACCCTTGTTTCTTTCATAAATTACAGCAAGGCCATTCTCTATTATCCTTTTCTCCTCTGTTCCTTGTTTATTCACAATGCATAGCACTTCCTCTGTCCTCAGTAGTAATAACTTGCGTGCTTTCTCCTAGCCCTTCATGAATGACACAGGCAGTAAAAGCAGGAGACATCGCAAATGAGATAGAGATCCACCAAAGCACAGACAAAACGAGTAAACTGAAGCATGCATACAAAGGCCAAATATGGTACATATCAATGCTCTCCATGTTCCACTAGACCATGGAATCTACACACAGGGCTGCCTTTGCATGCAGATATTTTAGTCCAAGTCAACACAACATGCATCAAGTCATTGTATGCATGTAGCTCCTCTGGGTCTATTCTGAGCCACTTGACATCTTTCAGATTAGGTTACAACAAGTATGAACCTGAAACAAAATGTTGCCTTATATCCTTGGTGTGAAAAGGAATGGCGAATGTTATGAGTATACTGTGTGACTCTGTGTGTGCATGCACATATACAATGATCATCAGATTAAAAGATTCAGTGCGCAACATCTCCTTCCACTCCTAGAAGAGTTCATACATATACTGTTGTTTTTATGCTATGGTGTGTGTATGTATGTATGTATGTATGTATGTATGTATGTATTTTACATGTTTTAATACCGCCCCAAACTTATGTCTCTGGACAGTTTACAAGATAAAAACGACATTAAAACATCAGTTAAAAACAAAAACAAGTAATTTAAAACACAACAATTTAAAATTTAAAAACAATATTCTAAAACAGCATTAAAACAATCAAAACAGTATCCGTTAAAAGCCTGGGTGAACAGATGCGTCTTTAAATACTTTTTAAAAATTCTTCTGCCGACACACGCACCAAAAGTGTAAATTTGTCAAACCCTTTCCCCCTCAGAAACAAAAAGGTGTAAAATGGCTGGTGAGAAAATTAAGGCGTTTTAGACATCTTTCCCCCTCAGAAGCAGATGGGTTTGTGACTGTCTTGAGAGTATTTTTCATGTTGAGAATATTCCCATTCGTTTTCTTCAAGACCTTTCACCTCTTCACCATTGATTTTCATTAGCTCCACCCACCAGATTGTCGGTTAAGTGTCCTCTGAGTCCATGGGCATTCCCTTTCATTCAGTTACATTGGAGAAGATTGGGGGGGGGGGTTGTTTTTGTTTTTTGGCCCCAATGAGATTTTTCCCTTCAGATATGTGTGAAAACTGACATATCTGCAGGTTACTCAGAGTCTTCCAGTATCTTGCCCTAGGGGTTCCAGTTATGCATCCATAAGGATCATAACATTTCCAGCTCTTTTGGAAGTAGATATATGATCCCAGAACCCCACAAATCCTAGGCAGAAATAGGCGCAAACATGTGAATACACCCAGAACTGCTTCTCAGTATCTGTAAGTTAACACTGGTCAGCTCCAGTAAGGAAGAAAATGACTTGATTACTAACTTAATTTAATATGGCTAACCAGGTCAATGCCTGGCTAACCATGTAAAAGTATCAGTGAGTGTGGGATCATATCATTACTGTTTTGCATGCTCTCTCCCAGCATCGGATGGATCACTTGTTGAAAGTGTTGACTAAATGTGCGGCAGCTGTGAAAAACGCCAGTTCCATGCTAGGGATCATTAGGAAGGGGATTGAAAATAAAACGGCTAATATTATAATGCCCTTATACAAAACTATGGTGCGGCCACACCTGGAGTACCGCATACAATTCTGGTCACCACATCTAAAAAAGGACATTGTAGAACTGGAAAAGGTGCAGAAGAGGGCAACCAAGATGATCAGGGGCCTAGAGCACCTTTCTTATGAGGCAAGACTACAACACCTGGGGCTTTTTAGTTTAGAAAAAAGACGACTGTGGAGAGACATGATAGAGGTCTATAAAATCATGCATGGTGTGGAGAAAGTGGATAGAAATTCTTCTTCCTCTCACATAACACTAGAACTGGGGGGGTCATCCCATGAAATTGATTGCCGGGAAATCTAGGACCAACAAAAGGAAGTACTTTTTCACACAACGCGTAATCCACTTGTGGAATTCTCTGCCACAAGACATGGTGACAGCCAACGACCTGGATGAATTAAAAAGGGTTTGGATAACTTCATGGAGGAGAGGTCTATCAACGGCTATTAGTTGGAGGGCTGTGGGTCACCTCCAGCCTCAAAGGCAGGATGCCTCTGAGTACCAGTTGCAGGGGAGTAACAGCAGGAGGGAGGGCATGCCCTCAACTCCTGCCTGTCGCTTCCAGTGGCATCTGGTGGGCCACTGTGTGAAACAGGATGCTGGACTAGATGGGCCTTGGGCCTGATCCAGCAGGGCTGTTCTTATGTTCTTATGCTCACTGCAAGCAACCAGTAACACGATAGGTTTGCTACAAAAGTCTGTTCAGCCTATGGTGTAGTAAAAACAAACAAATAAATAAAATTAATCAGGATCCCAATCCAGCTTTGAGAAAACACTGAAGCCAGTATATTCAAGCTTGAGGGGGACAATTCTTGTTTTCCTTCACAATGGGGAAGGCTGAAGAGGGCTGTTTTGTAGTAAGGAGAACACAAGATTTGCACACCATACACTTTTTTCTTTATTATCAGACATCATTTCTTTTGCCTTTCTTCTCTCCAGTCTCCACCTCTCCCTACTTGCTCCTTCAACCCTCTTCTCTCTGCCTTTCTCCTAGGTCCCTCTAGGGAAAAATGTCTGAAAAGAAAAAATGGAATGCAGCTTCAGCTGGTGTGCATATAGAGGGAAAGCATCCTCCATACACTTTAGATATAGGCTGATGATTCTGATGATGGTGGTCCAAAATCACATCACAGAACCTGTTGCTGTTAGGCTGGGGCTGTTATAAGGATTTTGAGGAGTCACTTTGTATTGTTGGAACTCCTCAGCATAAGAAAGAATTCAAAAGAGTATTTAGCACTGTCCAAAATTAGGTTCTGTGATGGGAAACAAACATACCAACGAACAAGTGAGACAGCAAGAATGGGATTCACATTCAAAGAAACCCTTCCCTAACACTCTTTCCTAGAGAGTTCCTGCTGAAATGTAAATAAACAGCCTGGATTGCTACTGACATGTCAGAGGAAGAAATACATTTCTGTGAGTCTTTCTTTGGTGTGTCAGGAACCTTATCAATCCTTACCCTTCAAGGTCATTCTTCTCTTATACACTCAGCAAGAATTCTGTGCATACAGCAAGCTACGCTGTGGGTAGAAGATCCAAACTGAATGAGCCCTTTCTCACAATCGAGTGAGAGGGCTCGAGGGCAGGCGGTGGGGAAGGCAGCAGAAGCTTGACTTTACAGAAGAAGATCCACATGGAGTCGCTGGGTGTGTGAATTGCGCGCCCAGACTGTCTGTGGCTGCCGTGGGCAGCAGGGAGGTGCAGGGTTAGGATGTGTTGTCCCGGCCCCCAGAAATCCAGCAATGCACCACACCAGTGCATGGTGCATTGTGGGGATCTCCCCAGTGACAGGCGGGCACCTAGCAGTATTTCAGCATCGGCTGAAAGCAGCTGGCGCTGACAGTCAAACATAGTTAAGGGAGCACTCAACCTCATTTAACAGCCTGGCTTGTTAGCTGGGTTTGCCACCGAGAGCTGTGTGGCTCCCGGAGGTTCCCATGGGAGTACTACTCATGGGCAGCCAAGCCCGGGCTTAGCTGCCGTAGCCCAGTCTTGGCTGCTCGTGAGAACAGCCTCTACCAGTGTTATAGCGTGGTTAGAGTGTCAGAGTAGAACCAGGGAGACCTGGTTCAAATCTCCACTCGTCTATGAAGCTCACTTTGAGCAATCGCTTTATCTCTTATTACTGATGCTGTTTTAAAATCTGTTTGAAGCCACTGACAGAAATGATCAGCCTTGAGGTTTCGTGCCCTCAATACGTTGAGAATGCTCAGACCTTGATATCTTCAACCAGGTACTGAGGAGCTGCTATCTCTGTCCTGAACCATGTTTGGATGGAGAGTGTGGTCAAATATATGAGGGGGAATAGGTTAAAACTGAATCAAGACAAGATGCACTCTGTGGGTCTGCTCTTGAAGATGACTTCAACGCATTCTGTGGGGCTGCCCTTGCAGATGAGTCAGAAGATCCAGCTGACGCATCCTAACGGGTGTTGGGAGTTGAGTGCATATCCATCCTCTTTTGCTCCAACTGCACTGGTTTTCTAGTTTGCTTCCAGGACCAATTCAAGATGCTTGTCTTAACTTTGAAAACCTTGTATGGGTTTAAGGACCCTCATACTTCAAGGCACCTTTCTCCTTGCATGAAACAACTTGCCAGTTGACAGCTAGTCAACCGGCCTTACTATCTGTGCCAATTTGTGGAAGGTTTGGATAGTGGTAACCAGAAATTGGGGGCGGGGGCGTGTTCTGAAACTGCCCCACATCTGTGGAGCCTCCTTCCTGAAGAAGTGAGGGAAGCTTTCTTTTCGGTTTCTTGGAAGGGCTACAACCTCTGTCACCAGGCTTTAGTTTACAACATTGTTCCAAATGTTGTTTATTGTGGCTGTTTTTATGTTGCTGATTGGTTTCAAATTGCATTTTTGTTACAATGCCAACAGCTTTGAACATTTCAGAAAAGCAATATATAAATATTTTAGTTAACCAATGAAGAAAGTAAGGAAGCAGAACCTGACAAATATGATTACAGCAAGAATATGCAAAGAAAGTGAGCAAGCAAGCAAGAGCTCTCTACAATCCTCTGCAGACTTACTTGGGTGTGAACCCTACTGAATTTTGTGGGGCTTACTTCTGATAAACATGTATAGCTGATACATAGGGATACAGAATGGGGGTTTGTAATGTTTGTAGCAGAACTACTTCCATGTGTTAAAGTCTTGCAGGATTGCAGGTGTAATGGTCAACTATGGATCTATTATTATTACTATTTACAGAAGGCATTCCACACCATCTCCAGGCACACTTATAGCTCACTCTTCTTATAAGGAAACTCAGGTGACTTGCATAGGTAGTGTTCAGGACCTTAGCGTTGGCAATGGAATTGTATCATTTGCCTTCAGACCATTGCTTGATTTAAATTATCAGCCCCAACCAGTGTTCTCTACAATTTTTTTCATCTATATGTGGGATGAGTTTTGTTTTGGGCGGCAGTATCATGGCAGTGTGTGCACACCTGAATTCAGAGTGGGACCTTTAGAACCTAAAATTCTAAAATTAACTGAGCAGACATCAAAAACCATGTGTGTGCGTGCACATGCTCATGCTTTAGGGGGAACACTGATCCCAACAGTTGTTTAATTGTACAAATACATTATAAAGCTATTGTGATGGAGAAATTATCAAGTTGGAAGTAACATTAACATTTAATGAGTGGCAACTTGGGAGCTTTAGATTTAAAGAGCTGCCTTGGTACTGATAAGTTCCATCTGACAACTAATCAGTTCCACTGACTATGAGTCAGTTTCACATGATTCCCACAACTAACACATTGTGAATTGTGTGTGAGCTTGATCACATGCAATCACATGATGTAACACATAGAAATGTTGGCAGAGTTGCATAAGATTACATCAAAAGCTAAAAAAGAAACCTGTGAATCAGTAAATATAACCCCTTATCATGGTCTCCTAAAAATGTTGAAATACATCATTTCATTTGTTTAAAGAGATGCTTCCAATATTCAATTCAAGGAATGGGGGAAATGCTCAGTTGAAAGGATGGGAAAGCACATTAAATGCTACTGTCAATATTAGAGACAAATTAGGGCATTACTTCAGGAATATTTCATATTGGAGACATATTAGAAAAATACTTCAGGAGAAAGTATGCAGTTTCTGCATAGAAATCCAAGAAAGTAGACATGATAGTCCAAAGGAGAGCATCTGGTAAAATAAATGAAGGAAATATAAGCAACATTGTAGTTGGAGTCCACTATAAATGATCATATAAATGAGAAGAGAAGAACACAAGAACAGCCCTACTGAATCAGGCCCACAGTCTATCTAGTCCAGCATCCTGTTTCTCACAGTGGCCCACCAGATGTCTTTGGGAAACCCACAGGCAAGAGATGAGGGGCTGCCCTACCTACTGCTGTTGCTTCCCTGAAAGTGTTAACGGTATTTAAATACTTTAGCGTTTTAAAGGCATCTTGCCTCTGAGACCAGAAGTGGCCTATAACCATCAGACTTGTAGGCTGTCTTTGGACATCACGCCAAACCATGCCAGAGGTTTGAGTTTGTGCTCATCTGAATGCAGGAAACCTCGGTTCTGTTAAAAAAGTGACCCAAAGTTTCCAACCACAAACCTGAATTTGCATCCTCGGTTCCTCCTCAGTTTCACTGCTGAAAGCTCTGGTTGGAAAGCGGCAGTGTGTCATCCAGAGGCTGCCAGCTTTTGGAACTGAAGTGGAGGATAGGAAGCTCCTCCCTCTCTCTGTCTCCGATTGGCTGCCATGGCTACATGAGAAGGAGAAAGCCCATGCAGCCAGTACTTCCCTGCGTTCAGGCTCCAGACTCCAGATTAGGATCCTTGGAAGTGTGGAATGGGAGGAAACCGCAGGTCTGTTGGACCCACAGTTTCCCATTATGTGCAAAAGCGGCCACAGCCATTGATAGACCTATCCTTCACGAATTTCTCGAAGCCTTTTTCAAAGCTATCCAAGCTAGTGGCCATTACCACATCCCATGGCAGAGAATTCCATAGATTAATTGCACAGTGTGTGAAAAATACATCCTTTTGTTGGTCTTAAATTTCCTGACAATCAGTTCCATGGGTTGACACCTGGTTCTAGTGTTGTGAGAAAGGGAGAAAAAATTCTTTCTGCAAATGCATTTGTATTTTTCCTTTGTTTCTTCATATGCTATTTTAGATCAAGACCACCAAGGAAACTTTGCTGAAGTGATTCACTCTTTTCCTGAAAAGAAAGCTTTTGATGCAAGGTAGGAAATGGCAGGGAAATTGCTAGTTCAGATTTGAGGAGTCTCTGTGGAGCATTACCCATACATTCTAAACAAGAATACAGTATTGGTTGCTGTATTAGCTCCAGTTGCAATAGACTAGAAACAAACACCAAACACACTGTCATGTGAAAATTCCTGACACTAGCTGCACATTCATGCCAAACAAAGAAGGTTTTTCTCTTAAGCAAAACGTCCAAGGAATATTAGCAAGGCACTTTGATGCAGGAGGTTCACTTTTTCCCTTTTAAAACAATCATCCACTTGTTTTAGCTGTTAGTGGTAGTTACAGTTAATTATTTTTAGCTCTTGGCTAAAGCAGAAGTCCCTGCACTGTATTGATAAACTTCTATCTTACACCCACGTCTTAATCAATTTTGAGCTTTGCTTCCCACTGGAATTAGCTTTTTATTGTTGACAAATATCCCCTTATCTTCATGTTCCTTGTTTTAATTTTTTTTAAAAATGTGTGTGTAGAAAACTGCCAGCCACCACATAGAACAATTAAGGCTAAATAATGTTGACTCAAAAATAAATAAACAAATAAATAAATGGACAATTTTATTTCTTTTCTTCTTCCTGCAAACTCCATTGTGGCTTTCTGGATTCATAGCCTGACTGTTCAGCTCAATTAATTAAGCTTTGGAATCTCAAGAGAATGATGCTGTTTGAAAAGGGAAAAGAAAAAGAAGAAAAGAGAAATAAGTTCCAAAAAATGTCTTTCTAATTAATATTAATGGAGAGTGTTGGCATAGTCTTCTTGTGTGCACTGAAAATTGGTGTCTGTTTTGTAGTATATCTGTATATATAAAATGCTGTCAAATACAGCTGAACATTAACTGAAGTGTAGTATCTCATACTAAAACTGTCAGGCATCTAGGGTCTATGAACCGCTCTGCCCAGCTATTGGCTACTCTGTGTTCCTGGAACACAATGATAAATTCATACTATTAAATGCTAACAATATTTGCTGCAGTCCTGCTGTGGTGACTGTAATAACTCCTCAGACACTGGGTATACAAAGGCGGAAACTTTATTGGAACCACAGGAAGACCATCCATGGTGCCTGACAACTACCAATAAGGAGGACAAAAGTAGTTCCTTACCTCCCCAGGGCAGGGGTTCTCAAACTTGGGTCCCCAGATGCTGTTGCACTACACTCCTTATAATCCCCAGCCACAATGGCCAGCCACTGTGGAAGTTCTACATCTGGGGACCGAAATTTGAGGACCCTTGCCCTGATGGGGTGTCTAGAATCCACACCCACTAAGGGAACATCACCAAATTATCAGCTTGTCACAACTAGTGATACTGTTCAATAATATCTGGCTCTCACAGGAAATTTACTTCACATGCAATGTGAAGAATTTGGAATGCGCTTCCCGTGCGAATAAGGGCCTCCCTTTTTCTAGCAGCTGTGAAAAAGTGTTTGAAGACTCATCTTTTTACTCAGGCTTTAAAAGTTTTTAAATTTTAGACTGTTTATTGATTTGTTTTAAATTGTTTTTAGAATTTTAATTGATTTTAATGTTTTGTTTATTGCTTTGTTGTGAACCACCCTGAGACCCTGGTTGGGGGCAGTATATAAATACGGTAAATGAATGAATGAATGAATGAATGAATGTGGTATTCTCTCCCTTGTTCTCCCTGTTCTCTCCCTGAAAATGATCTGCTCACAATTTAACTAAAAAGTATTGGAAGTTAAGTTTTATATTATCAGTACAGGAGGACCTTGTTACTCGCAGGTTCAGCATACATGGTTTGGCATATTTGTGATCGGTTAATGGACACCTGACCTTAATATATGTGGGGGGGGGGAGGGGGGAAAGGGTTAATTTGTGTATCCGAAGATTGGGGGTAGCCAGAAATGACTTCAGAGGTCATTTCCGGCAGCCATTTTGTGCTCAGGAGCAATTTTGTGACTCATTTTAAAACAAAAAACCCCATGCTTTTTCACCAAAAAATGGCAGAATTCAGTCTCCTGGGGACACTAATGGACTACTGGGGTCCCACGGAGCATGTTAGGACACTTTACTTGGCTTCCCCCCCATGTTTTTGCCTGTCCCCTGCCCACTCAGGAACCTACCCCCAGGTTTCCATTGCCTGAATGCATCAGAATTCATGGTTCCAGTATCCGTAGTACTTGCTGAGAATGGAATCCCCGTGAATACCGAGGTCCTCTTGTATAATAGTTGCACCATGAGAAAGACTGTGCAACAGACTAGCAAGAGGCCTAACAATCTTTTGCCTACAAGCAAGACTTGCTCATGAGCAATCCAAGGGTTTGCTGCCCAAGCCGTGGGGCTAGAGGCAGGAACTCTTTCCAGGGAGAAGAGACTGTTTGTGACTTCTGCTGCGCAGTGAGAAGTCAAGATTCCCCAGCCATGATACTCCCAAGCAATCTTGCCTAACAAGCATACTTGCTCAAGAGCTATCCTAGAGTTTGCTGCTAAGCCACAGGGCAACAAGCAGGAACTCTGTCCATGGACAGGAACTGTCTGTGACTTCTGCTGTGCAGTGAGAAGTCAAGACTTCCCCAGCCATGGTGCTCTCACTCTCAGCCTCGCTATGAGCAAACTGCCTGCTTGAGCATCGCTCTCAAGCTCCTGTCTCCAGATACAGCATCTCTCCTTCAGCTGAAAGCCCCACCACTCTCAAGCCTCTGACCCTGGTAATATGCAGATCCACAAGCCTTGGATCCCTCCATCCTTTCCCCTTCTTCTCCTTTCTCCTCTTCCCCCTACTAATTCCTGATCTCCCCAACCCACGCCAGTCCTCAACCTTCCTTACCCCCCCCCTTTCAGCCTATATCTGAATTATATTAGGTTCCAGGAGGATTTAATACACACACATATGATAGTTAGGAACACTGGGTGAATGTTGTTGCTGGCTATGGTTGAAATATTGTTAGTAATTCTGATAGATTGTTCTGCTTTCTGCTCAGTTAGATTGATGTTGTTATTCTTTGTCCTCAATAAAGCCCACTTAATCATTTAGGATTGCTTTGATCTCCTTTCTATCTTGCGCACCCAGATCCTACATGGTCACCATATAAAAGAACTGGTCATTTTGTGACACTGGTGAAGCCAGCCTAATTTCATCTGCTAGCTCCTAAGCACAAAACCCAGGCTTGGTTCACTACAATTTCTGCCACATTCTTTAATTTGCCCTTTGCACAGTTCTTTCCATCTCTGAGTTTCCATCTCTAAGAGTGACATGGAAGTTTTAAAAAAAAGGTGCCAACAGCTGTGTTACTCCAGCTAAGCAGTTTGAGACTCTTTCTGGGGAACTGGAGGACATCTCAAAAGTGCATGACAACAATGAAACTTCTTGCATGGATTTACATTCAAAGAATTAACTGTTGCTAACTTTGCTGAATTAGGAGCAAGGTTTTGTGTGAGAAGAACTGTGGCAATCCTTTGAAATTGGGATTTTAACTGGGTTAAAAATCATTGTAGCAATACAGAAAGGAAGTGCTTGAAAAGACGGCTGATGCATCTGAGCATATTCTCTTTCTGCTCTAAGCTAATTGAGTATACAATTAATGTGTACACTGAAGCTGTTGTATGTACTTATGTCAATGCATCAGGGATAAATTTCAGCCTTGGCACAAGCATGAAAAAATATTAACCACAGTGGGGATTTTCTTCATGGCTGGCTTTTGGCCTTGCACATTTAGCAAAGCTGAGCCAATAGCTGTCAGGATCCATTTTCAATTCGTTTAGGCAACACTGATGTGCTTAATAAAAACAAGAAGTAGTACCCACTGATGCCACTATGTTGTGCTATCACTGACTTATGGTATCAGATTCTAAGGGAAGGCTTTGATTCTTTATTCAACATTCACTTTTGGTTTTTTGCAGTGGTTATGTACAAAAAACATTTCTCGTTTTATTCCCTGTATAGGAACATTCAGTTTAGAAACATTTATTTTCTGACAACTTTCTGGCTTTTCTGCAGAGTTCTGGTACGTTAACAGAGTCCAGGTCTTAGGCCTTCTGTCAATTTGCCTGTAACTTAGTTCAGGGATACTGAGTTTCCCTGCACTTAAACTTGCTTTCAGCCCAGACTCAAAAGGTGCTTGTGATGATGTCACAGTCATGGACAAGCTTGTCATGCTGCTGAGAGGAAGTGTAGTTAGTAGTGTGAGACTACAGCTTCTGCTTGGGATGGACTGATCATACGGCTAACTAGCCCTGAATGCAATTTTAGCCACAGACACTTGAGTTGTATGAACTGGCCTTAGCTTAAAAAGCCAGAGAGCTGTGGCATAAGAGTTGCGACACAGCAAGGACCATTGAACAGACAGAAGGTACGGTTGTTCTCATGACCATTAACTGGCTTTTCCTCCTACCTCCTTAAAGACCTGGATACAACTGCCAGCTAGGAAGAAACCCTCTGAACCAGTGGTTGTTAAGCAGACAATCACTGTCGGCATTTCCAACCTTGATTGAACTCACACACATGAGCAGAAAATGGAAAGGTGCACAGCTCCTGAACTTGGGAAGGAGACTTCTCCTACATCATCATATAACCAGCCTGGTATTAAGCATTTCATGGCTTTCTTTATAGTCATCAAACATTCTGACAATTGATCTCTTCCTCTGGAAGGTATTAGATAGTAAAATGCAGTTGTGAGTGCATTTGGCCTTGAAAGAGCAAACAATGAGGCCACAGTGATAACTATTTTTGTTTGCCTACATGATTTCATCTCTCTCTCTCATATTTTTATACCACCTGATATGTAAATCTCTAGGCGGTGATTTTAAGCCTCATGTATGGCTTGAGCCATGAACTGCAAGGCATTTCACTTGTGGAACTTCTAGTGGCATGCAAAAATGCAGCAGTTTGGAATTGCTGTGCATGAATTGATGTGCTACCAAAAAAAAGAGTTGCTTTTCATGCAGTGGTTAATTTGCTCCTTCAGAACTTTTGCTGCACTGCCATGTCTTTCTTCTAGTGTCTTGATAAGTGATTTAGAGCACAGTAATCAGTATCCAAGACACTTTCTTCTAGTGTCTTGATAAGTGATTTAGGGCACAGTAATCAGTATCCAATAATAGATCAGCTTTGATTAGATTAACATGGAGACCATTCACAGAATTGGTGTGGACCAGCAGGCAGAGTATTGGACTTTGGAATAACATTACAACCTGGCCAACTGTATTGCTGAGAAAGGCAGAATATGATAGCATCATACCAGTCTTCTTGAGATGGGCTATACAGCCAAACAACAGTAAATTGGAGTGGGGGGCAATTCCCAATGGAGAAGAAGCAGGTATGAGGCAAGGTGCTGAAACTTTCCTCTGCTCCCTGCTTTTTTCTTTGCAGCCCGCCACCCCCGCACCCGGTTCCAGGCCATTTCCCCTTCAGCTAATAACATTTCCAGTCTTTGAATCCAGAAGGGAGAAATGCGGCTGGCGAGGGAAGAAGGGGTAGGGTGGGGGAAGAAGCAACTGGTGCAGCAAGGAGTGAACATCCTCCCTCCCCACTGCTTGCATCTGCCTTTTCCCTGCTAGGAACTGCCCCATCACCTTTCCATTTGACTGTGGCTGAAGACAGTCCACATTCAAAAGCACAGGTCTGTCACTATGATGAGCACTTCTGGTCTGCCCTCAATGGCTAAGGGCAACTCGATATCTTCTAGTGGCTTCCTGCAGTTCTGATTTTGGTGCTTTAATGCAGGGTTTCTTAACCTTGGTCCCCCAGATGTTGATGGACTACAACGCACATCATCCCCAGCCACAATGGACATGGCTGGGGATGATGGGAGTTGTAGTCCATCAACATCTGGGGGCCCAAGGTTAAGAAGCCCTGCTCTAATGCATTGCTGAGAGAGTGAAAAGCATCTCTGGGAAAGGGGATTTCTATCCCTGCCCCAGGACAACTCTATAGTGAGCACAGGAAGCCAGCTAACCAGAAAACCTGCGTGACTATGTATGAGCTAACAGGGTCCATCCAATCTGGGGCAGTGCAGGCTGAAGCCCCTTTCCATTCTCAATAATCTCTTTTGTTTCATGCTTCTAGATCATTTAGGGTAGGACAACTGAGATAAGCAGGCTTTCTTCTTCTGAAGTCCAGTTTGGTTGTGGGAAAGTCACAAGGGAGAAAACATTTCCCTGCCTTTTTGTGTGATTGAGTGTTCTTTTACTACAATTCATGAAGCAAAGTCATAACTGTGATTCTCCTTTGTTGATGACAAAGGTCTCCTTTGTTGACGACAAAGGTCATGCTCATCTGCCATGTTGTACTTAAACGTGCTCTTAACTTGGCTCCTGGCCTATGTCTATTCACGTTGCCAGGAGCAGCGTGGACGTATAGTCATACATGCTGCTCCCAGCAGCACTGGTCAAGTGGGTGTGCCGCGTGTGCGCCACAGCAGTTCAGAGCGGTCATCTGGGGGCAGTCAGGTTGAACCCTGCCTTCCCCACCACCACTCCCCGTGTGGTCATGTGAACAGCCCTTAAGTCTAATGACTGAACCAGAAGGAAATATTCTAACAAATGCTACTGCACAAGGATCTGCTGCTGGTAGATTCTTCAGCAGACAAAGTGTCTTGGAACGAAAAGAGGAAAGTAATACTTAAGAGTGATGGAAGCTTTATTTTATATTTCTTTCCAACTTGTAGACAGCAACTCTATTTATACTATGCTTCTGGGTGCTTTGTGTTTAGGGATGCTAAAGGAAGAAGAAATTAATCTCAAGGATAACATCCTTATTGCTATCCCCAAATCTGATTTCGCTGCTAAGAGTCTCAAAGGAGTTCTACTCCATTTTCATAAAAAGAAGGGGAATGCACTGGAAGAAATATATGAAGCCAAGTAGTGCAGTAAGGCAGGATGAGACTCTGGTTGTCAGCTTACGAGACTGGGGATAGGAGGAAGATGATTTGCAAATATAAAGGAGATTTGCAAGTAACTGAAAAAGAAAATAAAAGATTTTTTCATCCTTTGAAAAAATCCTCTTCATATCCTCTTTCTCCCAAACATGCCACCTTTATTTATAAAATCTTAAAAGACTTGCATCTAAATATGTGTTTACAAATATAGACAAGTACTTGAGAAATTAGCTGGTTGTATGTCTCTGCCTTTACTTCTGCAGTAATTCAGAATAGCCACCTTTGGAGCCCATTCATTATCTATCTCCACAGCTGCTGTTGTCTTTATGATGGCTTTGTTTCATAGTTCTTGAGATGCAGGATATGTGCATGCGAGCAAATAAAGCTCATCACTGGCCTCCTATAGTAGCCCTATTCAGACATTGGGGCTATTCTCATGATTAACAAAAATCGGGCTAGGAGAGCCTAGCCCGATTTTTGTTAATCGTAAGAACCACCAGTTCTTGAGCGGCTAACCCACTCAAGTAGTCCGCCCCTTAGCCCAGGTTTGCGGAGCGAGTGCTCCGCAAACTCGGGCTATCTGCTTGTGATTAGCTGCCACGGCTACTCGCGAGTAGACCCCCGACCGGGAGTCGAAAAGCCACCTCCCGGCTCCGGGAGTCTCTCCAGTATGCCCTGCGTGCTCGTGCAGGGCTACTGGGGCTTCCGGGGGGTGCGTGGATCCCACTCCCCCCAGCCCCCACCGGCCCCGTCATGGAGCCGGCAACTGTGTGGGCGGCCGATCTGGCCACCCAGGGCTCCCTGCTCGGTCGTCTGCGGGGAGAGCGGGCTTAGCCTGCTCTCCCTGCAGTTTTGCAGAAAGTGGGTCTCACGGATCATGATACCCGCCTCAGCATGTTGAAGACCTGTACAATGAGTGTACAATATACACAGGTACAAATCTGTACACAAGAAGTACAATTGTTCAAACACATGTACAGCAGTGCACTTCCTATCTGTACCTTGCATCTGCGTGACCTGTATCCAGGTTTATTTCATAAACCAGGTTTGTTATTCCGGTTTATTTATCCAGGTTTATTAACACAGGTGCAGTCATTAACACAACAACATGTATGTACAAACATTGGTACATTCGTACAACGTAACAGCACTCCTCAGGGCATTATGAGTGCCCTGGCTGCTCATGGTTCAGCAGGCAAAAGTATGGAGGATGTCCCGCCACCCACTGTCAATCACCCCAATCACCCCTTTGTGCTGATGATCACGATTATGGCGCTGCTTGGCTGAAGGCCGCTGTGCTGCAAGTGTGATCACGGCAAATCTGTGAACTGCAACCAGTTTCCAACCAGGTTGCAGCTCAAGCATTCACCACAATCACACTTATGGTGCTGCCCCCTCCAGACTAACAGCACCATAACTGTGATCGTTGGCACAAGGGAGTGATTGACAGCAGGGTGGTTGAGATTTCCTCCCTGCTTTTGTCTGTGTCCAGGGTGTACTTCATGTCTGAACAGGCCTAATGGCACAGAATCACAGCCACCAGACTACCTCCCTCTGCATATACCCCAATGTATATTTTTAGAATATCCTTACTACTACTTATTACTATTTATATCTTGCTTTTCAATGAAAAAGTTCTCAAAGTGGTTTACATTGAAGAAGAAGAAAAAGATACTGAAGCTATTCACAGCCCTACCCAGGCAGGTTTGGGCAGCCATACGTGAAGCACCCTATGTGAAGTGCTGGGATAGAGGCTGACTCCAACGTTGCCTTCCTGGGTAGCCCTGGATTTTTACCTGGCCTTTAATCTGTTGGGAATTCTCTCTGGTAGAGAAACCCTTTTTCAATTATAGCAGAGTGCACAGAGGCACAACACAGTGGATTTAGTTAGACATGCGTGTCTGCTGAGAGTAAAGTAACTTGGAGCCAATTCATAGTTTCAAAATATATATATATATATATATATATATATATATATATATATATATATATATGTCATTTATTAGAGAACTCCATTCTAGATAGGAAAGTGAGGAGTTAGGATCTCTAATCTATCTAGCTAGCTGGATGCAGACAGATTCTGCATCTTCTCTGCACACATGGTGCAGGGAGAGGAGCTTGCCATGTTGCAAGGTAGAAGGGAACAGGAAGAGAAGGGAGGAAGTAAGTTAGTCCCTAGGAGTAGCAATCTACATTCCAAAGGGTTAGTGTCAGAGCAGTAGAGAAGGGATGACCAATGTCTTGACCCTCTAGCCCTCTGACTCACTAGTCTGTCCTCCACTGTCTCTGAGACAAGAGACAGCGCAAAGTCCTTAACTTCCAACATTATCTGGGTAAAAGGGTATGAGCGCACCCTTTTACCCAGGTTTGGGGTTGCGTGTCTGCTTGGACTGCAAGCAGTCTGAGCAGACACAAAGCGGAATGCCTGGAGCTCCTGGTTTGAAAGGCAACCCCTCAACGCACCAGCTCCTTGCATGGTGCATTTAAGAATATCTGGAGACCAGGGGACATTTCCCCGGCCTCCAGATGGCTACACGGCTCCAGGGAGAGCCGCTCATGTGAGTGCCTGAGCCTCATGGCCAGGAGATGACTGGGACAAGAAGATTGTCTGGGGGAAGGTAAGCCCAATCTTGCATTCCCCCACACCCTCCCCACTGGACTGCAATGTTAAAGTTGTTAAATTGCTAAATGTATATACCGCCTTTCATTAAAACAATCCCAAGGTGGTTTACACAGAATTTAAAAACAAGAATGTGAAAATGACACAATTAAAATATTAAGCTAAAAATATAAAACAAATCTGATTAGAAATTTAAAGCACAAGCATAAAAACAGTACAAAATACAAAGAAGCAGCAGCAGAGACAATCATATAAAAGCCTGGCTAAAAAGCCAAGGCTTTCTGATAATAACCTTATTATGACGCATACCAGCACTAAGCACTCACCAGTTAATTTTAAGAGAAATCTGCTTATGTGTTGCATGAGAGAAGGACCCTAGATTTATGTACATGGGTGTATAAAGATACAGACACGTCTTCCACATCATGCTCTTAAACAAAAAATGGTGCACCCAGCAATCAGAGTTGTGGAGTTCCCTCGGTTTATACAAGTCTGTTCTTCCCTCGTTATGTTTCAAACATTGGAGTGACTTACAAAAACGCTTTTTCTCTGTCATTAATGAATAATGTGGTAAGCAAGCCAGAGTGTTCACAAAATGAGAGCAGGTAGGTGCATCGACTTAGCTAATTGTCCCCCTCCCCAGATCTCATTTTTCTTAACAGTTTGCATTTGATTTAATTTTTGCTAATGACACTTTATAGTTCATCACCAGATTGAAAGCATCAGCGTCCCGCAATTTGCCATTCAGTCTGATCTAAACACAAAAGTAATTTTTCTTATAAAATGGGCACAGTAGTATATTGTTACGGCATATGGAACTATTAGCATTGTAAATTTATCTCTGCACATGGCACAGAAGATGCATTAACATCCATTAGGTTCAGGTATAGGCAAAACATTAACAGCTACCATTAGATCCTGTTGCACCACAGCATCCTTCCAGTAATGGGTGGGATGCCTTTGTACGGAGCCTCTCATCTAAATGGGAGCTATTCTGAACTTAATTACAAATTAATATTGGCCAGCTTCAAAGCTTCAAAACACAAGATTTAGCATCCACACTTAGCAGGATTTTTTTTAACAATGCCCAGCTCAGTTAAAATGGATAAATTATTAGGTGGTTCCCCCCTCTTTTTTAAAATGACAATTTATGTTTTCATTTTGCAAAGACTCCAGTAAGTCTTTCATAATGGTATTGCATCTGTGCTTTTTTAACCCTTTGGTTGACTCCATTAGCAGTGAAGAAGGCACTCGGGACTCTAGGAGCATCAAAGCCAGACCTATACACAGGGACTCAATAACCTTAATTTCAGTTAACAAAGTGATCTCAGGATTATGGTGGACAGAGAAAATGTATTTGCTTTCAGTGTGTTCCAGCATTTTGTGACCAGGGCGAGGGAGCAATTGCACTGGGAGCCAGCAAAGTATTTATATCACCTTTTCCCTTGCATCTTCAAAGCACTTCACATACATTCTCTCTGTAGTCCTTACAACAACCTTGTAGGATAGGCCAGCATTAGAGTGGAGCTAGATATTACAGAAGGCAAGGAACTACCACTGTAAACAGCATACCTATGTTGAATCCACTCACAATGACATCATGACACATGGCAAATGTACATGACATCAGAAATCATGAAAAAATGTTTGCAAGTCACATTTGGGGTTGGGACGATAGCTCAGTGGAATAGCTTTGCATGCAGAAGGTCAGAGCCGGGCATTCCAAGTAAGGCTAGGAAGGAGTCCTGCCTAAAACCTGGGAGAGCCATTGCCAGTCAGTGTAGACAATACTGAGGTAGATGAACCAAAGGTCTGACTCAGTAGAAGGCACCTTCCTATGTTCCTATGATGTTCTCCATGCTCCTGGCAAGTGGCAACTGAAGATACAGAGTGCAGTGGATGGACACAGAACTTGATACCACAATATAATAGCACAATATGAACTTGATTATCACTTTAATCAGGGAGGGGATTTGACACAGGAAAGGTGTTTCCTCAGATGTGCCATTTCACTGTTACCCTTTATTATAAGCCTAAGAGATGAGTGTGTGAAAAACAATGGCTTTCCTAAAGCCACTGAAAGATTTTGTGGCTCAGATGACGTTTAAAACCAGGGACTGGAAGTTCACAACACATTGAGGCTATTCCCACGATCGTGGAAAGTGGGCTAAGGGAGCTTAGCCCACTTTCTCTCGATTGTGGGAACCACTGGGCAAGCCCAGTGCTCCCAAGACGGCCAGCCCGCCTAGAACACCCTCCCCTTAAATGAGGTTAACGGAACGAGCGCTCTGTTAACGTCATTTCATTACTCGTGTGTTGCTGCGGTGTGCAGCGATGCACTAGTGGACCCCCCGACTGGGAGGCTGCAAGCACTTGCATGGAGCATCCTGGAACTTCCAGGGGCCACACAGTCCCCAATCCCTGCAGCCCCCACCGGCTCCGTGATGGATCCGAAAGGC
This sequence comes from Hemicordylus capensis, assembly GCF_027244095.1. Classification (NCBI taxonomy): domain Eukaryota; kingdom Metazoa; phylum Chordata; class Lepidosauria; order Squamata; family Cordylidae; genus Hemicordylus; species Hemicordylus capensis. The sequence goes on from NC_069657.1 coordinate 212,896,724, forward strand.
TGCCCAGCTATGAGCAGCTGCTCATTTGTGAGGAGAGCAGGTTAAGCCCACTCTCCCCACAGAACCCCATTGGGCGCTTCACATGTGTTGTGTGAAGAGCCTCATTAACTTAATAAAGATGCAATCCTATGCTGGTTTGCTTGCAGGATGCACAGATTTGTGTAGGAACCGCTGAACAACTGTGTAGGTCCACAGATGCTGCTGAAACTAGTGCATGGCAGAAAAGGAGGGGCAGTTGGAAGCAGACCCCTACGCCTCTATGGTGGTATTGACGTAGTCATGAACTGAGGCAAGGATATCCCTAGAGAGGTACAGATTCTGCCATTCTTTGGCTGAAGACCTATGCACAGTTTCCTATGAGTAAGATCAACTGAGAGGTGTGTCTGAGTAGATGTGGACTGTGTTGGCAAAAAAACTCATACAAAAACACAGGTGAGAAATGATAAGAAAGCAAAAAATGATCATTAGACTCTTAAAGCATTTGAACCACTTAGGGTTTTCTTGAACAAAGCAAGTATATTGATTTTATAGCTGTTGGTAAGTCAGAGTTTGGATTGTCGTTTTCACAGCTTGGTGAAAGCCCCATGGGATTTGCCACATTTAAACTTCGCCACCCACAATATTTCCAGTGTTTAGCAACTATTCAGACAAGCCTCATGCATTTGCATAGAACAGAAAAGTCTGGCATGCAAGACTGCTAAAAGACTACAGAAAAATTGCAAGCGCTGTTCCTGTTTAGTGTCGATCATTTTAAGCAGAGGAACACAACACAGAGCAGAGGAACATTTCTGCCCGCATTGCTAACACAAATTCACGTCCAGCTGTGTTGCCTAGGGTTGTGAGGGGGTTAGTATTACCCCCTCCCCCTTGAATTTAAATTTGGAACCATCGGTCACTCGCTGTGACATTTTTAATGACTTTTTTGCGGATAAAATCTCTCAGATTCGGGCCAAGCTGGATTCCACAGTTACTGCAGAGTCTATTGTGGAGGGTCTAACCTCTCTAACCTCTCATGGGGTTAGACTGGATCATTTTCTGTTTGTGACTCCTGAGGAAGGGGACAAAACTGCTTCGGACTGTATGTCCTACAACCTGCTCTTGATCCTTGCCCAACTTGGCTTACCTCATCTGATAATCATATTATCGGAGAGGGTCTGGTAAATATTATAAACTAGCTGGGCCGGGTGCAGAGCATCTGTGACTCCACCAGCCTGCTTCTCCCCCCCCGCCCCACTTCTTCTCCCCCACCCACTTCTCCCCCCACCCCAGTCTAGCCCGCTTCTCCCCGCCTGGCCTGCTTCTCTCCCTCCCCCGGCCCACCACCTTCTCCCGCCCGCCAATTCCTGGCGGCTGGCCTGGCCCACCACCTACTCCCGGCAGCTGGCTGCCCACTGGTGGGAGCAGCCCGCTCCTTTTCCCACCTGCCCACCCACAGTTTCTGTCTGGCGGGCTGGCTGGAAAGCCGGCCTGCCACCTCCTCCCACCCACCTGCCAATTCCCGGCAGCCTGCCCGGCCCACCACCACCTGCTCCCAGCCTGCCAGCATCTGCATCCCTATTTCCCCCCCGCCCCATCACATTGCTAATCAGCAGCTGCTCGCAAACTCTCGTGAGAGCTGCTACACATGGGATCAGCAATGGGTACGGCTAGGAGAAATAAATGCTTCTCTGAGGGAGGGCAGGATGCCTCTTTGTCTTAAGGAGGCTATTATCAGACCACTTTCGAAGAAAATTACACTGGATCCCTCAGAGTTAGCTAATTACAGACCTGTTTCTAATCTTCCATGGTTGGGCAAGGTGGTTGAGCAGGTGGTGGCCTCTCAGTTCCAGGAAGTTTTGGATTATGCAGATTATCTAGCCCCATTTCAAAGTGGTTTTCATGTGGGCTATGGGGTTGAGACTGCCTTGGTCAGCCTGATGGATGTTCTCCAACTGGCTATCAACAAAGGAAGTGTGACTCTGCTGAACCTTTTGGATCTCTCTGAAGCTTTCAATACCATCAGCCATGGTATCCTACTGGACCGCCTGAGGGGGGTGGGATTGGGTGGCACTGTTTTACAGTGGTTCCGCTCCTACCTCCCTGACAGATTCCAGATGGTGTCGCTTGGAGATTGTTGTTCCGCTAAGCAAGAACTGAAGTGTGGAGTTCCACAAGGCTCTGTACTGTCTCCAGTTCTCTTTAACATCTACATGAAACCACTGGGAGAGATCATCAGGAGGTTTGGTGCTGGGTATTATCAATATGCTGATGACACCCAGATCTCCTTCTCCATGCTGACTTCATCAGGAAATAGCATATCTTCCCTAAATGCCTGCCTGGAGGCAATAAAGCAAGAACAATGGCAAAAAACCCATGGACAAAAAAAATAATGAATATATATAAATAAAGAATAATATATATGTGTATTATAAGAAAATGAAAAACCAGCAATCAACACACATGACATCAAACAGCCACATCGGTATCACACATGTAAACATAGATAAACATAAGGTCATATAAAATTGCAAAATGCAGTAACAAAATACACAAAATCATATGTGCAGATGTCCAAATGGGGTCCAAAATGTCTTCGAATGTGAAAATGCAGAGTACACACAGAACAAATGGTAAATTCTCAAATCCAGAGGAAGGGACCAATGTGCTCAGGAAGATGTCGTAAATGCCTGAAGTTCAGCTGATGATTCATACTTTCAAACGGAACAGGCAACAAGCTCTGAGGTGGCTGATAACAACGGGCGATAGGAGCCAAATAATGCCAGGAGAATGACCAAACGACAGCCACCCCGGGATAATAGCTGTTTCGCCAAAAGGCTTAATCAGAGGCAATTTTCCATAAATAAAGACGAGAGTGAAAAACCCATGGCTGTACAGATGGATTTATCAAGGCATGTTAAAGCCTGAAAAGACACCAAGGCAATAATGGGCTGGATGAGGAATAACAAACTGAAGTTGAATCCAAATAAGACGGAAGTACAGACTGTGGGGGAACAGGATCTGAGAGATGGTTTAGATCTGCCTGTTCTTGATGGGGTTACACTCCCCCTGAAAGATCAGATACGTAGCTTGGGAATGCTCCTGGACCCAAAGTTCTCCCTGGTTCCTCAGATTGAGGCAGTGGCCAGGAGGGCTTTTTATCAGCTTCGGCTGATACGTCAGCCACGTCCATTTCTAGAGGTGAATGACCTTAAAACAGTGGTACAAATGCTGGTAGCCTCCAGGCTTGACTACTGTAATGCACTCTATGTGGTGCTGCCTTTGTACGTGATCCGGAAACTACAATTGGTACAGAATGCGGCAGCCAGATCGGTCTCTGGGACAATATGAAGGGACCACATAACACTGGTTTTGAAAGAACTGCATTGGCTGCCGATATTTTATTTTATTTACATGTTATATCCCGCTCTTCCTCCAAGGAGCCCAGAGCGGTGTACTACATACTTGGGTTTCTCTTCACAACAACAATCCTGTGAAGTAGGTTAGGCTGAGAGAAAATGACTGGCCCAGAGTCACCCAGCTAGTTTCATGGCTGAATGAGGATTTGAACTCGGGTCTCCCCGGTCCTACTCTGGCACTCTAGCCACTACACCACGCTGGCTCTGTTTCTGGGTGAAATACAAAGTACTGGTTCTTACCTATAAAGCCCTTCATGGCTCAGGTCCAGGCTATTTAAGAAAGTGCCTCCTTTGTCATAAAACCTGCCGCCTGTTACGATCTGGAGAGGTCCGGTTACGGATGCCACTAGCTCGTCTGGTGGCAACCCATGACAGGGCTTTCTGTGTGGCTGCCCCAGGGCTTTGGAATATGCTCCCTGTTGAAATAAGAGCATCTCCTTCTCTGTTTGTTTTCAGGAAGAACCTCAAGACTCTCCTGTTTTTGCAGGCTTTTAATTAGAATGAATTTTAATAATTTTAAAACTTGCTTTAATATCTATTTTATTCTATTGTTTTTATTGTCATGTATTTTAATTTGTAACTTTTAAATATTTTAAGTTTTGTACACCGACTAGAGATGTACATATCAGGAAGTATAGCCATATGATAGATAAACAAACAGAGAGTATCAAAAGGCTATGAAAGTAAAGCATATGGATGACAACAGCAAAACCTCAATGACACACACACACACACACACAGCATTGCCTCCTTTTTTCCATGCTGACACACTGTGATCTGGGCTACACATGCCACAGAATCAGGTGATAGAATGGACCATACTAGTCCATTATCACCTCCATTTTGAGGTGACAGAATGGACCATACTCGTTAAACTGATAGGTGAATAATCACATTTTGTTTACTGTTGCCTATGTGGGAAAGCCCCTGCAAAGAGAAACAGGGAAGAAACTGGGCTAGGATTTTTTCTCCCTGATGTGCTAGCTTTTTCTTTGCAAGTGTTTTGTTTTTTAATGTAGGGGGAAAGCTCAAGTTTTTGGTGACTCCCACTGTTGCCTGAGATAGAAGAGTTCATTCTACCACTTCAATATTTTCCCCACCCCACTGCACTTCATGTGTAGGTCAGGCCTGAAATGGAATCTAGACATGCAGCAGAACAAGGTCAGGGGTGTAGCTAGGGGAGAGGGGGCCCATGTTCACTCCTCTCTCTGGCAAGGGAGGGAGAGGTTCTAGGCCAGCCTGCTCCCAGATGTGATACTTCTTTTCCTTGCAGAAAGATTGTTTATACAACAAAGCATTCAAAAATGAGGATGTTCCCTAACTCCAACCAGTGCAATGTTTATTAGTTCTTTATATTTAAAATATTTACAGTCCCTCTGCCCCCAGCACAATACTCCTCCAAGTGGCACACAAATATGGCAAAACAGTCCTTTCTGCTTACCTCTGACTGCAGCTGCCTCATTCTCAGCTCATTCTTCTTCATGCATAGACAAAGCCTGAATGTAAACAAAATGGTGTGCTATTGCAGGAAAGGTTTTTCCACTCACAGGCAAACATGAATCAAATAACATGAATATCCTATATTTTCATCTAAAGCTTTTATAGTTACCTGAACCACACCTGTAATTACTGGATACCTCAGGAAACAAACTATTTAAGGATGTATACAATATCAGAACTTTATTGCCCAGCTTGGATGGTATTTTGAACTAGCCTGTCTGAACATATAGGGTGTTGCCAGAAAACCATGTTTTGAGGTAAATATTTTGAGGTACCGCAAGGGGCACCCCCTGCAAGATTCACAGCATGGGACTACAGGATCGTAGTCACCATGAACTTTTCACCTTGCTCTTTGGCAAAAGTTGATCATTAAGCCCAGACTGAGCTTGACAGTCTGCCTTCAGGTGAAATACAGGAGGTGAATCAGTGAATAAACCTGTCAAAACCAATTGTTTGGGAGGAGATCCTCCTCCCATAGATAATATTTGAAATGTTTCTTAGCAAGATCACAAAAATGGTCAGTTCACACCCCATTAACATTGATTGATTTGACTAACGAAGATAAGGGAGAACCGCTCATAAGCAAATAAGAGATGTGCATCTTTGCATCGGGAGATATCATGATCAGGGGCGGAGCCACCATAGCAAAAATGGCCTCGAAGAACCCGGGCCGCGTACCTCAAGGGTCCCACCTCATGCCCCCGACCCACCCCCTGCGTCTGACGTCAGACATGGGGCAGGGTTTTGCTCGGAAATGGGGCACACCCATTTCTGAGCAAATTCACGGCTAGTGCTACATTTGCAGCGCAGCCGGAAGCGGCTCTCCCCGCTTAAAAATTGATACTATGTAAAAGTAATACTACATCAACATAGTAGTAGGGCAGTATTTATTTATTTATTTAATTTATATACCACCCTTCCAAAAATGGCTCAGTGGTACTCCATTTTGTTTACATTCAGGCTTGACCCTTTCACACAAGTAGATTATGGACTGGTTCAGATGAACCTCAGCCTGCCGCCATTTTTACATGCAATAAGGCTGGAACCTCTTCACAAAATGCACCTGTCCCTACATCCCTCATGGGTATGCCAAGTCATTCTTGACATGTCCTTTACCCACGTGTAAAGGGTGATAGTCTGAATCATCTCTCTACACCTGATGCAAACTTCTGTTTAAACAGAGTGGTTCAGCCTTTATATGTGAGTAAAGGATGTGCCAATATACATCAACACGTCTGTGAGTGATGAAGGTGGGGTGCATTCTGAGGAAGTTTCAGACTTAGCACATGCAAATGTGGCCGTGGGCTGAGGCTTATCTGAACTGGCCCTATGTTGAGCTGGCATGCCGGGTAGGGTGTGTGTGTGTGTGTGTGTGTGTGTGTGTGCATGCACATGTTCACACTCATCTCCACGTATTTACATGGGCCAAAGTCATGTATCATCCAAATTGACCCAATGTCAAAGCACAACCTGGCTCATTGTCAAAGCAGAGTGCAGACCCTCATTCTTATCTGGGTTTAGTTTGGTATCAACCAGATCCTGAAGCCATTTCCACAAGTTCTTTAATAATGTTCCTATTTTTAGAAATTGCAGTGAGAAAGCTATTTTAAATGAAGCAGAGAGAAAGGGAGCTGTTCTGTAGAAAGTCATCTCAGATGTGTGTGTGTAGGGAAAAATCCCACTGATGCTTTGATCCACAGCAGCGGATGTCTCAAACAGGCTGCTAATGAAACACAAGTCATTCTCTGACACACTTCACCATTGTTTTTTGTGCCTTCTGGTCCCACAAGGCAAACAGGTTATTGCTTCTAACTCCCACTGAAAATTATGGCCTGAGCAAACCAGACTTACATTGTGTCGACCTGCGTTATCAAGATGCCAGACTTCCTCTAAGATTAACTATTAGTGGCTCAAAGATAACCCCAGTCCCTTATATACTTTTCCTTCCTCCTTCCCCACCTTAAACTGGGACATTGAATATAGACAAAACAGGATGCCATCACAGGAAGGCCACCTTCCGTCACAGGCAGATATAAATCTATTTGCAAAACTAAAGCCAATTTTAGATAATCTTACTATGGTCTTAGAGAGATGAATGAGATATCCCATTAAAACACACAACACGTAGATTTTCAGGAAAGAAGTAGTTTTGCCCATTCCCGCCGCCCCGCAAATTGGATATATGTGACAAAAGAAAAAAGAAGAAGAGATAAACACTGGTTATAACCCTTTGAGATCTCCATAGCAATTGCCTGTAAGAGCTCAGGCTTCAGTTGATTGAAATGCATCCTCCATAGCCATTGGCTCAGCTGTTGTGGTATCGTGTCATGTTAATAAACACTCCAACAGTGCAGCAATTTACAAAAAGCTGCCAGCATGCAAAGCTTAGGGACAGGTGTGGCTATGTGCTGCTGATGGAGGAAGCTCAGTGTGTTCACTCCTCTCCCTGGTGGCCCCTCGGAGTGAGGGAGACAATGAAGAAAATAGGGAAGGCTGGAGCTGGGGGGCCCTCAAGAGCTGGGGGCCCAGATTCTTTGAACCCATTCTTTGAACCCATTTGTTTGTTATATCTTTGTGTAAACCACCCTGAGCCATTTTTGGAAGGGCGGTATAGAAATTGAATGAATGAATGAATGAATGAATGAATGAATTCTCTCAATTATAGCTACACCCCTGAGCTCAGTAGAGGTGGGTATATGTAGCACAACTGAACAGAGTCGTATCTAAGGAAAATAGCGCCTAGGGCAAGCATTGAAATTGCGCCTCCTGTCCAAACATCTGACACCTGTCTTTCAGATCTTTACCATAATATCAGCGGAAAAATACAAGTCTGACGGTCACATACAAGTCACATATCTGAATATGTGTACAGTGACTTATATTATATTAATTTTTTTAAAAAAAATTACCTGTAGCCCCTTTGGGGGGCTTCTAAAGTCTGGGGGGTCTGAAAAGGTTTCCCCTCCCCCCTGCTGGCCTCTAGGGCCTCACAGGGACCATTTAAGCATGTGTGGTGGCCATTTTTTAAAATAATTTTTTTTAAAAAAATGGCAGCTGAAAACAAAATGGCCACCACGCATGCTCAAATGGCCTCTGTGAGGCCTGGTATGTCCTAGGGCCTCAAAGAGGCCATTTGAGCATGCACGATGGCCATTTTGTTTTTGGTAGCCTTTTTAAAAAAAATTAATTTTAAGAAATGGCGCCCCCCTTCAAGTGGCACCCGGGGCATGCGCCCTGCCTGCCCCACCCTAGATACGCCCCTGCAACTGAAGCATAGACTGGGTTGACTGAATGTTGTGCTCTCAGTCATGCTGTGTATTAGCTACTTGATTTTAATATTTGTTACACTGTTCTTCATCCCAAGGATTGTCAGAGCAGCTTACAATATACCTAGAATCATAACTCCTAATCATAAAATCATAATCATAAATCTTACAATATACTTAAACTCATAACAACAAAAGAAAATTAAACAGCAGAGCAACTTTGCCTGCTAACTTGGCAAAGAGGCACCTTTTAACGTGGTGATTCTCTTTATTTAGCAAGGGGAGAGTAACTGGCCCTATCCACCCCCACCACAGTACCTCCTGCTGGGGTCTGTCTTATGCTTCTTTTTAGATTGTGAGCCCTTTGGGGACAGGGATCCATCTTATTTATTTGTTATTTCTCTGTGTAAACCGCCCTGAGCCATTTTTGGAAGGGCGGTATAGAATGAATGAATGAATGAATGAATGAATGAACTGGCATAAGCAGCACAAACTAGAGTTAAAGCAGCAGTTTTAAAAGGCCTAGGAAAATAATTAAAAAGAATTTCACCTGGTGTTAAGAACTGTCTGACTTTGCTCCAATCTTTCCTAGGGAGAGAATCCAAATACAAAATGAAAAAGCCCTCTCTTGGGTCACCGGCTGCTTGACTTCTGGTGGTGATAGGCAATAGTGGCCCAAAGTATTTTGGTACATGAAGTGGGGAGCCAAAGGTCACCCTCCCACCCCTTCCTGTGTCCCCAGCCCCCTTACCTGGCAGTGAAGCAATGATGTGTGGGGCCTAGCCTATACCTCCCTTCTTCCTGTGAGATATTGTGTGGAAACGTTGTTGTAATATGTCCAGCCAGTAGGTAGCACTAGCATTTTGCTAGCAATGATCCTAATTGGAGGCAGAGTCCTTCCCTACTTCCTGCCTGTACTTCTTGTTGAACTTGTGTCCCTTCCTGCAATCCAATAAAGACATCTTCCCTATAATTGCTGCCTTCCTCTGAACTCTCATGCCAGATATCAAGCTCTTTCCTGGCATTTGGGGAAAGTACTAATACATAGTTTGATTCAGACTTGCACAAAGCCAGGCTGCAGAGGCCTAGCTTTCCTTTCTGGATCTCTTGTAAAACCTGACCCGGATTAGCCTCACACACAAACTAGTTATAACTGCCTCTGAGTACCAGTTGCAGGGGAGTAATGGCAGGAGAGAGGGTACACCCTCAACTCCTGCCTGTGGCTTCCAGCAGCATCTGGTGGGCCACTGTGCGAAACAGGATGCTGGACTAGATGGGCCTTGGGCCTCATCCAGCAGGGCTGTTCTTATGTTTAAGAAGATGAACTGGATTTCTATACACTACTCTCCCCCGCTCCATGCTGCATTTCAAAAGGAAGTTGAAGAGGAATTAGAGCAGGATAGTGCTGACCATAGAGTTTGGCTTGAGCATTTCAGTACACGCTGCAGCAGCACAAATGGATGAGCAGATGTGGGGGCAGTGGGATGCCTCAACATTCATCGCCCCTCCAATTGCTGCTGTACTCTGAGTCTGTTCACTTCAGATTGCTGCATGGACAGGTTTGCCCTGGTGAGGGGATTCAGAGAAGGGACTCTGAAGCTGATTTTAACACACAGGCAAGCTCATATCGGAGAATTAAATCCTTTCGCTACACAGATCCTAAGATATTTCGGTGTTTCAACATTTAACCCAGCACTTCCAGTTGTACTTGGAAGCAGACCGGGTGTGTTAAAACTGAAGAAATATGATCCATTGGCTGCTATATTTTGGGCCAACTGCAGTTTCTAAACAGTCTTCAAAAGGAGCCCCATGTGTATGACAGTCTTGTCTTGTTTATTTTACCAGTTCTGGAGGAGTACAGGAAGCAACTGATGATTCACCAGGGCGCTTTCAAGAGTACACCCTGCAACGGGGGTCATGGCGGATCACGGAAGTGTGCTTCCACACTTCCTGTGTTGTGACACCACAGTCCCTATGCTGACAGCTGAGTGCCATTCACATTTCCAATGCCTTGTTTCAAATTTAATTGTGGCAATATAGTGCTATGATGTCGCGTATCCGGCGTAGAAAGGTTGCTGGTTTTCTGGGTTGTTAGTTTCCACGAGACTGCTCCCCCAGCTGTTTATGTTTCAAATGCGATTTGCCTGAACAGAAGCATTCTGCTGCTTTTGTGGAGCTAATCTGGAAAGCGCCCAGCATAATCTGCTACAGCAGCTTTAGAACTGTATTTAGATAGTGGAGATGAAACCTTGGTAGCAGGAGAGATTCCAATACACAGTGAGCCGGGTCTCACGATCGGTGAGACCCGGTTTGGTGAGCTGAGCAGGGAGAGCGGGCTAAGCCCACTTTCCCCACCAGGGACGTAACAAGGCTGGAGTGGGCCCAGAGACAAAATTTTAAAATGGGCCCCTCGCTGACACACACACACACACACACACACACACACACACACTTCACAATATATAGTAATGTGACTTGCCTCATGTGACTTGCCTCTGGGGGGCCCCTCAAGGCGTGGGGGCACCCAGGCAGCCGCCTCCCCTTGCCTAATGGTAGTTACGCCCCTGCTCCCCGCTCACAATCAGGGAGTGGCTCGGGCGGAGGGGAATGCGAAGAGCGCAGCTGTTGCCGATGCTGCGGGAGTACCTGGAGCTGAACGCGGCGCTGTATATCCTGCTCTTACACATTGGGGGAAACGATTTGGTTAGTCAGTCAGGTATCTCATTGGCGCGTCAGATCGAGCAGGACCTCGGGGTGGTGCTGTCATGGTGCCCCGGGGTGGTCATTCTCTGGTCAGACATCACTCAGCGCAGGGTTTGGCGGGGGGTCCTCAAGCAGAACAAGGTGGACAGGGTGAGAAGGGGGGTCAACGCGGCTTTGGCCCGCTTTTTGGCTGAAAATGGGGGAGGTTGCATCCCACACGATGACATCATTTTCTCGCAACCCGAGCTCTACCGGGGCGACGGGGTCCACCTGTCCGCAACGGGCATGAGGTTTTTCGTGGATGACCTGAGGCTGGGATTGGCAACTGTTATACTGCCTCTGTGGGGTGCAGGTAGTTAAGCTAGGCTAACGCCCGCTGTGGCAGGTACAGTGCGGTGGGGGGAACCAAAAAGAAAAAGAGTGTGGCACCTTCAGGTAAGATGTAAATCGAGAAGGGGGAGCAAGCTGATCCCTTGAGGCTTGGCAGATCAGGGAGGGTGCTTGACTCCTGTCTCTCCGCAGGCGACATCCTATCCATATGGCTGTGCAGCATTGGTGGGGTGTCGTTCTGGTAGTAAAACCTGACCTTAGGTCAGCGAAGAAGGGTGCCTCCGCTACAGAGCAGAAGGGCTGCCTCGAGCCAAGGTGCTATCGCCATGGTCTGTTAGGTTGGGGCGGCCACTGCGTGGCTGACCCAATAGGCACCGCACTGCGTGGGGGGGACTAACCAATCCCAGCTGTCACTCCTGTAACCAAACCTCAATAAACAATTGACCGTTTACACCACAACAAGGCCTCCACGTCTCCTTGGGGGTCTGGGTACAACTGTGAATGTGCATAGGATCGACTTTAGTGTGCCAAACTAACCTGGACCAGCTTCAAAGAAGTAGCAATGTTAATGCAGCTTGTTCTTAAAAGACATGTCTGTATTCTGACTTACACAGTCTTCTTTCAGAGTTACAACTTTTCATCTGCTTTAATGTAGAATGCTACCATCATATTGCTCTCCTAAGAATGGAAGAATACAAATGACTATTTACTGCTCCCCTGACCCCCACCAGTCTCCCTCTGACCTGGGTCACACAAATGGTTAGTGCGCATGTGCGGGAGTCAAACAAATGGCCTCCACACTTGCACAGATGCTCAAAATGGGCTGAAGAAGGTCCGAACCAGCCCTGAATTGGGCCTGGCCTGGACACTCGGAGGAAGGCCAGCAGGGATCGGGGGAGCTACCGCTACTGCTGTAAGTATTTTTTTTTTTTAAACCCTTTTAACTCTGTGGTAGGGTCTCCGAACTGGTAGGCTTGGCTAGACCTTGAACCAAACCCGGTTTGGTTCGCAGTTGAACCTTCGAGCCAAGCTGGTTCAAGTGCGAGCTGGCTCGATTTCGTTAAACTAAGGTACACTGTGGTGGTTCATTACAAACTGGGAAAAGGCTGTCTGTATCCATTCAATTAGAGATACAAACACAGGCTAGACAATATCACTATTAAATCAGTTTCTATTCTGTTGAAAAAGATACTGTTGTAAATATTGTTAATAAATATTTAAATATTGATTTTGAACAACAAAAAAGTACACAATGTGGTTTACATATAAAAATAAATGAAAAGTAAAAGCTTCCCTTTCCCAAAGGGGCCCACAATTGGTGTGTGTGTGTGTGAAGACTCGAGATTATACCAGCAAAGTCACTGCAAAATACATTATGCTGGGATGAACAGGAGCAGTGAATTGCTCTCCCCCGGCTAAATGTAAGAGAACTATCAATGGAAAGGTGCCTCTTTTCCCACATAGCAGGGACATTAATAGCTACTGAAGGAATGGGCTCTCACAGGCAATGCATCATCTGGTTTTTGTGTGGAATTTGATTAAATGTCTTTTTGTGGACTTACATGTAAATGTCACTGACTTTAGCAACACTCGATTATTTCTGTACCACATGTACTTCCTAGCAGCTCCAGGAGCATCTTGGAAAAGATGCCCCTCTGATCTTGCTAGAAAGACATCTCACCTGAAATTATTCCAAAGAAAATTCAAATGTATAAATTAGCAAGATAGTGTGCCTCAGATAAGTGAGCAGACTGTTTTGCTTCTTTCGCAGGAGGGGAAGGGTGAGGAGCACACTTGACAAGCTTTGATTGTTTATAGCAGTAAAATGGGTTAATGTGCTTACAATTTATGATTGTGTCCATAACAGTCAATTTGAGCAGGTCACACTTTCCTTTGTTTGACCAAGAAGAACCGACTATTGTAACAAGGATTGACCCTGTCAGCACTGCTTGTGGCAGTTAAACCTAAGATGTTATCACTGAAAACTAATAGCTAGCCCTTTATTTTTATGGATGGCAGAAGCACCTTGTTGCCATGGTGATAGTGCCTGTTTTGTATTTTCAGGCCATAGGTGAAAGAGCCAGGTGATCTCAAAAACTTTGCCAGTGATACCATGGATGGAAATAGAAGTAAATCTTTAGCCATTCTTGTGTTTCAATCACATCTAGAGATGTGTGAAGCTGTGTTTCTATTTTATGTAATTTCAAGTATATTGTGCTACAGAAGGAGAACTCAGATCTCTGTTGATTGCTTCAAAATGCTAAGCAGATATAATTACAAAGTGAACTCACATTACAATCATTATTAAGTATTTAATTCACATACAATTTAAAGCTAACATCAGGAAACATTTGACGATGGCATTTAGTAAACACTTTTAGAGCTTATAAGCATGGAATTACAAGTTAGAACTAGCTTTTCGTTTGCTGTCTAGTTTTGAGGAAGACTGGATAGAAACTAGAGTACTGAAGGTGTTCGTTCCTGCTTGTGGTTTATTCCCATTTTTACAGAGCTAGTTGGGAGTGTGAAAAAACAGAATTCTAAATTACAGCAAAGGGTATTTCTTTTTCTATTTTTTCTGCCTGTGGTAAGGAAACGGGTCCAAGGCAAGCAAGACTGCTTGAAATGTTGGCCATGGAAAGCACTTTCCTAGTGAATTACCCATCTGCAGGCTTGGAACAGAAACAATACAGAGCTCATATTTGGACTGATGTTACCATTTAATTGGCTTTCCAGTAAACCATTCATAAAATTCATGGCTGCAGCTGATCCCAGTTACCATGTTGCCTCTTTGCACATTTGTCTTGGAAAGCCTGCCCTACACCATGTCTTTATGGAGAATATTGCCTGATTCAAAACAAACAAAATGCTTTATGTTCATATCCTCACCTGTATGGGTGGGCTGGTGAAAATAAGGATCAAACAAATAGTTATATGAAACAGTGAATTGGGCTGTTTCCAGTATTTCCATCTCCCAAACCTGCATCCTTAGCAAAAGGGCAGCTGGAGATTTGAATGTTTGATCGGCTTTCTCCCTTTTGAAGCAAGTGCAAGATTTGCCATTTTCTGGAGCTGTGAGCACACAAAACAGCAGGAGTACGGCAAGATTAATGAAGGAACACTTATTAATACACAAATGATTCCATTATGTGGATAATAATCAACTTATCCAATGCAAGCCTCTAGTCTAGGTCTGCATCAAGTCATCAGCTCTGCATCTAGCATCAGATTAACTCACGAAGGCTATTCTCACAAGCAGCCTAACCCAGGCTAGTGCAGCCCAGCTTGGGTTAGGCTGCTCGTGTGCGGCGGCACTGGGATTGGGGCTGATCCCAACACTACCACCTCACTTAACCCAACTTTTGACCCTGGCCTTTAACCCCGGTGCCAGAGTTGTATGCATGCTAGGGCTGCATGCAGCCTATGAGCATACACAGAGTAAGATGCCTAGAGTGCCTGACTCCCAGGGGTATCCCCCAATGCACTGTTTGTTGCATGGTGCATTTAGGGATTCCTGGAGGTTTGGGGAAATGTTCCAGCCTCCAGTGATCCATGCTGCATGGAGCAGCAGAAATCATGTGGGTGTGTGATGGTGCACCGAAGATGGAAGCACGGGTTGTCTAGGGCGACGTTAGGTGAATCCCTGCCTTCCCCCTCTCCTGCCCTCCCCACCGCTAGTATGGTCATGTGCACAACTTTACTATCTAGCAATAACCCTTAACTCCCTCCTAGCACAGTAAACTGTATCAACTAATTTAGCATGCTAAGGACCTGTTCTAAAGCAACACTTCTTTACAAGCAAAACCAACAAACAAAGGAACACCACTCTCCCGCAATACAAAGACACTTACAGGTACAGAATGTGGCCAAGCGTATGAGGCTCAAATAACTGGATCTATAATTTGTAGATGATTATTTTTCTGGGAGCACGATCAGTGAGATCCTCACGATCAGTGAGACCCGGTTTGGGGTGGTGAGTGGGGAGAGAGCCCTGGGCAGCTGGATTGGCCGCCCACATGATTGCCGGCTCCGTGACGGAGCCGGCAGGGGCTGGGGGGAGCTGGGGCCAATAATAGTAGTAGTAATAGTAGTAGTAGTAGTAGTAGTAGTAGTAGTAGTAATGGCAGTGTTTTTAATTGTAGCCACAGTGCAATCCTACAGAAACTAGAGATTGCTGCACTGGCTACCTTTCATGTTTCTGCACTTATTGCATCCAATGATATTTTAAAATAAATATACTGGATTCGCATTATACTTTGTAGGCATAGACAAAATGGTTGAAAGTAACATTTTTCTATTGTTAAGTTGGCAGAAAGCCAACAATTAGTTGTGAGCAAGTACCATTTAACTCAATGGGACTCACCAGCACACAGCTGATGGCATGTCTGCACTTTTAAGTGCTAAGATTCCCTTTGAGTAGTATTAATGGGTTGTGTGTGGCTGAATATGGAGGAATGGGAGGTGAGGAAAAAGAATGTATAGCTAACCTGGCATGATCCATGTTTCACATGAAGACTTTCTGCTAAATAATTTTTTTGGATATTGAAAATGTGCCAGACCATGTTTTCTTATTCAGTGTTCTTGTTTCTTTCCTTGCATCAAGCCAGGTATATCTCTTCTTTGGGGAATTTTTTGTTGGTTTTGAAAACATCAGGAAATGCAAGAGCTTCTGGGTAGTGTGGGGGTGTGTGTAATAAAAATAGTGGCAATGCAATCATTCTTCTTGAAAGTGTTTTGGGTCTTGATTAGATTTTGACACACTTAAATCCTAACCATATTGTTGTGAAAGTGCATCAGTGCATCCCATGCATATCAGGTGGCTCCTTTTTCCAAACAAGTCTGTTCAGGATGGCAGCCCTAGTTGTATTTGTTGGAATGCTGACTGTACCAGACATTCTGCAAAATGGTTATGTATTCAGCAAATTTGTATACAATCCATCCAAAGTTAAGTGCTTTGAAGTTCCATTGTCTCCAATGGGAGCGTTAAACATGTGCATAGTTTGTTCATGTCCTTGGTTTCAAAAGTGTGAATTGCACACAACTCTTTTGCTCATTTGGTTCCCAACTGTGAGGCCTGAAGACTTGACATTTTGGTCCCACGCATAAAGTTTCAACCACCACCACTACTACTACAACCACTACCACCTTTTGCCATCCTCTTCCTGTATTATTGGCATGAATCACTTTCTTGAGTCACCTTGTGCTATTGTAGCACAAGCATCTTCTGTGGTAAATCTCAACCACTGCACAACATGATCAGGGTTGATCTGTAAATTGTGTCAACCGAAATATGGATCATCCTGCTTTGCTGTTATGGGATGGTGGGGTGAACTGGATGCCCTTTTTGACTCTGGCGCTATGACATTGTGCCACAGAGATATAGGCTAATTTAATTTGCTTTGTATTTCTGAGCGAATATTTCCATCAGGGAAATTTCAGTCTAAGGAAGTCCCCCCCCCCCAAATGGTGTCAGGAAATGAGACATCTGTTGTGGCTAGCTTTGGCAAGGAGTAGAGTTTTGTGCTGCATTATTCAATTGTATAATTGAAACATCCAACCTCTAGTGTGTACCCACCAAAAGCACATAATCTTCCCTGCTAACAGAATTGGTGCAATCAGGAGCTTCTTGTCTAATGCTGCCAGTGATGAACTCTTTCTATGTGGGAAAATATTTGGCTCTCAAACATACAGTTCATAGGATCCAAGCAACCACAGAACCTATGGAGACAACTGTATTTATACAGAGTGAATGGATGAATTTCATTTCCTTTTTGGGAACTATTCAGAAACAGCTTTCCTTCCAGCCCGCGATATTAGCTTGGAGGCTGTATCAAATACTAACTGCAACACTGGTTTTCCAGATATGAGCAGCTGTTAGAGCTCTGTGAATCTCATTTTTCACTTCTCTTTGTAAAGATAAGCACAGTTCAGCTGAAACAGAGTTCAAGCCCTTCAAAATCAGAAGAAAGTATCCAGCAATCTTGTCCATCGTTTCTGTTTATATAAACTTCGCTAAAACTTTCCTTCAAGACCATTTTCACACACAACAAAGTGCCTGTTGACATGGTGAAAATCGGATCCTCATTCTTCATTGACTGGATTCAGCTTCACCCTTGAACCTGGTATTTCACATTCAACAGCCACCTGTCATGGTGGTGGACATCCTGACTAACAGAGTGCATGTTTTAGGAAGGTCTATGAGGACATGCTTGGAGCTCTTGTGCAATCCCTTCAGTTTTCCTGCACTTGCACAGGGGGCTAATACTTCCGAGTGCTCCGGAAGTGCTCTGTAAGAGCGGAAACAGATCTCTCAGAATCAGCATCGTGTTTTCATTCATACAGAGCAAGTGTGTTCCTGAAGACTTCCAAAAATTTGTGCTTTCTTGGTCAGGAGGTCAGCCACTGTTTTCTTTTGTGGGTGATTCTGTTCATGATCTCATGAGTCAGACGGGAAATTTTACCTAATAAAAACCATTTGGGTTGCATTTAAAATTAGATTAGATGATAAGTCACCGTGAAGAAGGGGGGGGGGGAAGACAGTGGTCGACTAAAAGTAGATTAACACTTAGCAGACAGTAAGGCTCTCCACACAAGCAGTGTGGAGAGCTGGAACAGGTTTGGCAGGGAGAACGGGCTTGACCCATTCTCCCTGCACATGAGCATCCAGCCCTCCCTGGGTGGCCAGATTGGCCAGATTGGCTGTTCATACGATTACCAGCTCCATTATGGAGCTGGTCCATTATTACCAGCTCCATTATGGAGCTGGTTGGGGCGGCGGGGATTGGGGCCCCCCGGAATTCCCAGAATGTCCCGCACGAGTGTGCAGGGCATTCTGGGGAACCCCCCGATGCTGGGAGGCTTGTTGTTGCCCCCCAGTTGGGCATCTCCTCATGAGTTGCCACGCCATGGAGCCACACTGTGGCGGCATACAATCGTTGAAATGGGGTTAGCAGAGCACTCACTCTGCTAACCTCATTTAAGTTGGGGGATTAAGCCAGTTTACCACCGGGAGCTGCATAGCTCCCAGCAGTTCACATGTGTGCAGGAAACCGGGCTGGGCTCCCTTAGCTTGGTTTCCTGTGCGAGTGAGAATAGCCTCAGTATCTGGAGTGTATGCCTGCCCAATAGCAGAAATGTATGGATGTGAAATCTGAGAAAGAACAAATGTTAGGTTGGATCAGCTAAACGTACAACTCTGGTGGCTCTCCGCTGAAACATGTCTGTGTTACATTCCAGGGGAACACTAAACCTAAAACTTTCAGCACAGCATATATTGCGTTTGTCAGGTCTTGGCCTAGCTCAGACTGAAGCAGGTTGCACTTGAGGGAGGGTGTGGAATGTGGATTGCCAAGCAGGCAGATGAGACCAGAGGCAACAGATGTGATCAAGAGGGGCCTGGGGTCCAGAGTTGTACAGGGCAGAGGATTAGAAGGGCAGAAGAAGCGACCATTGGAATGGTAGGTGGTCAAGCAATGGTTTCTGGTGGCAAGGCATTGCTCAGGTAAGTGATATTCCTCAGACTGAGGAACCAAACCTGGAACAACTGTTATATGGAGCTAGCCAGATCCCTACTGGTTCCTCAAGTCACCTGGGCTGAAGGGCAGCAGTAGTATTTTTAATCATTATGTGTACATTGTTGCATTGCAGCAGAGAGGCCAACACACTCTACCTGGGTGCTGCTGTGGTGGTGCAGGGAGTAAGACAATTGAATGAGGAGTGATGTAGGCAGCACTGGGTTTGAATCTTCTGTATCAAGGTATTCTAATCACCGTAAAGCCATTTATGTTATCAGAAAGCTGGATGGCTGCTGATTGATAATAGGCTATTAGAATGGATTGCAGCTGAAAGGAAGCTATATTAACATGTACTTTAGTAGGTGCTGTCATATTATGTATCTGGTAGTGGGGTTGAATGGTTTATGAATGATGCCCCAAGTCAATAAGTAAAAACATACAAAAATCTGGTCTCAAAGAATCTTCAGTCTCTGATGGCATTTGCAGAAAAACATTCCATGACTAGGTGTTATCTTTTCTGGCTTGGCTCAAAGACAATACAATATATTCTTTGCACTTAAATGTGATTACTTGGCTTGAATTCCCTGCCAAATTGTGGGGGGGAAATATTTTTTTCAATTAAGCACTTTGAAACAGTAAGGGGGAAAATAGCAGGGAAGTTGCTTTTCATATACCTTTCACATACAGAATAACTTGTTTTTCTTCCCATGTAAAGAACCCAAGGCTGGAATTGGATCACATTTTGTTATCTGCGGCATTTCAATATCCTTTTATTTATCACTAATCTCTTTTCCTATTGCATTCGGCTCATGTAGACATACAAGCAGCAGAACGGTGCAAAATCCCAAAGCATTTACTGAAAGCATTTTGCTTCCCATTCAAATGAAAAAGAATTGTGATTCAAACATAAACTGTATCATAAATAGATACTGAAGATTACTATGTCAGCTGCACTATCTTCCACTACAGGAGCTTTCTTCTTCTCTGCTCCCACTCGTCTTTATGTGATTTCTATTACCTCCTACTCTCAGCAAATGATCTTCATATTCACTTAATTATACTTAGCCTTGGTACTTAATTCTCACTTAATCACAAATAATTTTATGATTAGTGTTATTACTGTATTAATATTTTGAACTCCTAGAGCAATGTTCAGCTGATGATCCCTTAATGCTCTGAAAATACATTAAAGCTGCACAGTGCTCCTATGATGACATCAGTAGTATCCTGATTCCAGAGACTGGAGACTAAGGGTGAAGTCACACAACTACCTGATGGCTTAACCGGTCAAGAGCCAGTTTGTCATGTTGGCCATGTGGTGAACCCTGCTCCAAGAACTACTCAGAAGGAAAGTGCAGAAGGAGAGGAGAGCTGGTCTTGTGGTAGCAAGCATAACTTGTCCCCATAGCTA
Organism: Hemicordylus capensis; assembly: GCF_027244095.1. Lineage (NCBI taxonomy): Eukaryota > Metazoa > Chordata > Lepidosauria > Squamata > Cordylidae > Hemicordylus > Hemicordylus capensis. The sequence continues at coordinate 212,916,843 of NC_069657.1, forward strand.
AGCAGGGTCTGCCCTGGTTGCATATGAATGGGAGACTTGATGTGTGAGCACTGCAAGATATTCCCCTCAGGGGATGAAGCCGCTCTGGGAAGAGCAGAAGGTTTCCAGTTCCCTCCCTGGCAGCGTCTCCAAGATAGGGCTGAGAGAGATCCTGCCTGCAGCCTTGGAGAAGCCGCTGCCAGTCTGTGAAAACAATACTGAGCTAGATAGACCAATGGTCTGACTCAGTATATGGCAGTTTCCTATGTTCCTATGTGGTGGTGGCAACATTCTGCTCACCATGTGGCCAGGGACTATAAATAAGTGGCCCTCTATGTAGTTAGAGCCATGGCATAGTAAGTTTGTAAGCAGCCATTATGTGGTACCCAGAGGTTATTCACACTTGGCTTCAGGCTTCAAAGTAAACTTTGAGCGAAGCCACCAAAGTACACTTGTGGCATTGAGGGAAGCAGCCCCTCCCCTCTGCTCTTGGGTTTCATTTTTGCAAGTACACGTGGCCAGGCATCAGTGTTTTCCTTCCTAGCCAATCTGCAGAGATAGATCTGCATTTCTGAAGAGACCATGCCTCTTATTATGCTAATGATTATACGTTAGCGCCACTCCCTGTTTGCTCTGGCATTTTCAGAAAAAGTAGCTTAAAACCAGCATTTAAAAAAATGCAGAAATACCTCGAGATAAGCTAGAAATCTCATCACAAAGCCCGACTTGTGTGTGGAGTGGTCCAAGGATCTCGTCGGGAGCTAGGGGTAAGTTTGGCTGGTGTGTGAATGCATACACTCACTCCCAAAGGAGATTTGAGGCAGAAGCCCTGTGTGTAAAGCCTCCAGGGCATGTCATCTGAGGTGTTGAGACTAGGCCCCTTCATATGACCGAACTGATAATGTTGAAGATGTGGGTTGAATGAAACTGTGGAAAGCTTGTCCTGTGCTGTGGAATGACTGTGTGATGCAGTAGCTGCCGGTGTGGTTGCCGCAGCGAGAGAGGCACCTTTAAACATAAATTAGTAGGTGCTAACTTCCACACCAGCTGCCCCTGCAAGCTGCTCTGAGCAGCAGCGTGCTGCCCAGCATTCCCTGCGATGGAGGTTTGGCTCCGCCACTCACCTGGCTTCCATGGAGCCAATCCCCCGCCGGCAGCCAGGTGAATCGTGGAGCTGATCCCCCGCTGCAGTGAGTGCTGGGCAGCGTGCTGCTGCTCGGAACAGCTTGCAGGTGCAGCTGGAGCAGAGGTAAGCACCGACTAATTAATGCTTAAAGGTGCCTCTCACCCCCCCCCCGCCCCACTCGCACCAGCCGCTACATTGCCGTATGTGTCAGACTTTTCTAGAGCCATTCAAAGCACGTTCTTTGAGCATGTGAACTGACCGTAACATCCTGACCCTCCAGACATTATTCAGTCACTCTTATTGTCTATGTAAACTGCCCAGAGACGTAAATTTTGGGTGGTATAAAAACATGTTAAACAAACAAGCAAGCAAGTAAATAAATAAAATATGTAAATTAACTGATGGACAGAAAATTTAGGACCAACAAAAGGAAGTACTTTCCCACACAGTGCATAATTAATCTATGGAATTCTCTGCCATGGGATGTGGTGATGGCCACTAGCTTGGATAGTTTTAAAAGGAGCTTAGACAAATTCACGGAGGACAGGTCTATCAATGGCTACTAGTCTGGTGGCTATAGATGCCTCTGGATACCAGTTGTAGGGAAGCAACAGAAAGAGATAGGGCATGACCTCACCTCTTGCCTGTGGGCTTCTCAAAGGCATCTGGTGGGCCACTGAGTGAAACAGGATGCTGGACTGGGCCATGATCCAGCAGGGCTGTTCTTATGTTCCTATGATGCCTTGACCTAATTCATCAGAACTTCAGAAGTGAAGCTACACCTATGGACTTTTACATGTGTAGACCTCTCTAGGTGTTCAAGAACTGACTTTCCAGGGTTTCAAATTTTGCCAAAATATTTGCCAAAATGAAATATACATGTTCAGTTGTGTGCACATAGGCACAGTTCTGATATTAAAATGAATGTGCATAGGGTGAGTCAGAACCTGATGTCAGGATGCCACTCTTCCCTTCCCTCTGCTGTTTATAAACTACGCAAATGGACATCTGTAAGGGGCTAATGTTGCTTTCTAATTAACCATTGCAGCAGATGTTAATTCACATCTCCTTTCACATTGTAATGATAGTTTGTGTTGACATTTGTGAGACTAGACTAGATCTCCACACAGACGGGTGCACACACACACATACACTCAGAATGCACAAGGTCTAGGACTCAGCAGATAATGGTTTAAGAAGCTGATGTTAGAGATGATAGTTCAAAAAGCTGAAGTTGAAGAATGCCAGTGGATAATAGACTCACAAAGAACAAGATAGAGTAGCTGGCTACCGGATTTCAGATGCTTCTGTAAAAGTACACAGTCTGTAAGGTTATTCTCATGACCAGCACTTCCAGGGTAGGAGGCAGTAAATGCACCTCCATAGGCTTGTGTGGACCCACAGGATTGGGGCAACCCTGCTGCCTCAGACCAGGATTGCCAGACCTTTATACCTTGGTCATTACCAAGGTTAGTGGGGGAAAGCCCCACCCCCCTGCACAGCCTTGATCAGACTGTTCACAGCAGCTCCCAGCAACCCAGCATGAGCTCCACTAGGGATGTGTGAACCAGTTCGATGGTTTGGGGGTTCGATGGTTTGGTTCGGTGGTTCAATGGTTCGGGGTCGAACCGAACCCCCCCCCCCCAGTTCTGTCCAGACCAGGACCAAAGAACCCCACCAGCCCCTTTGGAGGGCTTCCTAAAGGCCATGGAGGAGGGGTCCATGAAGGTTCCGCTTCCCCCGCCGGCCTTGGTAATCACCACCGTAGCACGTTCAGCCGCATTTTCTGGCCTGCCGCCATGCATGCACAAATGGCCTCTACGAGGCCTGGCTGCCGCGCATGCACAAATGGCCTCTGCGAGGCCCCAGGCCATTTTTGCATGTGCGGTGGCAGGCAAAATGGCCACCGCACTGGTATACGGAGGCCTGAATGGGCCAGAAAGTGCGGCCGAATTGGCCACCGCAGTGATTACCAAGGCTGGCGATTGGAGGAGGTACCTTCGTGGACCCCTCCGCAGCCTTTAGGACCCCCCCTCCCACAAGGGGCTAGAGGTAAAGAAATATATTTTTAAATTTTTTACCAAACTGCTCCGGTCAGGTTCAAATCTCCACTAGGGAATGCTGCATACAGAGTGACCAGGAAGCTGGGAGCTGCTGCATGGATGTGGGCAGCTTCTCTGCTGCCTGCACAATGCATTGTGGGATACTGGAAGTCATAACTGCTGCACTGCTTGTGTGGGCTCATGAGCAGCAACAGCTAGAGTGGGCTTGGATCATCTGGGTGTGGGAAGGTAGGATCCTGCTTTCCCCTCAGCTGACCTGAGTTTGCTTGTGTGTATGACCTTTGTGTGTTTTAATAAATAGGTGTGCATAAGTGTAACATGGTACGTAGCATGGAAAGTGTGACAGACATGTAAGACATACTGTAGGTACAGCTAAAGGTCACACATGGTTATGTGAACTTATATCTTTACAGCTAGCAGAAAGTCTAAAGCAGAATGGTAAGGAGGTGAAAAGAGTAAAATCATTTTTTTGCCAGGAAATGTATAAGGGCTGGACTTTCCTTATTCTCTCACTATTGATTTTTAAGCGGGGGAAATACATTGCATTCCAACAGCAAGAATACAGAGTATATGATACAATGAATGGTGAAAGAAAGAAAAAAGCTATTGCAAATAGAGAGAAAACAGTGTTGCTGGTGTTCTAGTGAAGAAACAACGGGCTATGCCCATGATGGGGATAGCTTCTTGTTTCTTTACTAGAACTCCAGTGTTTTAGAGCAAAAGCACTGGTGTATTTGCTAAAAGAACACCAGGCAAACCCATTAAATGGCCTCCCCACACCTGCATAGAGGCCATTTCAAGGAGGCTTAGCCCGGCGCTACGTTTTAGTGAGTGCTAGTGGCTGACCAGGGGAGGAATGGCAGTCCAATCGCCACATCCTAGCTGCTGCCAACTCTGCATTAGAGTGGTGGGAAGGGATGGCGGGTTTTGTTCTGGGCAACAGTATCAAGGCAGTGTATGCACACATGCATTCAGAGCTGGACCTTCCTGGTTCAGCCTGAGCGGGATCTAAAATTAACTGAGTGGTCATCAAAAAACTTGTGAGTGTGTACCTCAGAGGGAACTCTGCTCAGGTCATACACATGATCATCCAGGAGTGCTTTGACAGAGGAAAGAGTGTTGGGAATTCTCTCTGGCAGAGAAACCCTTTTTCAGTTATAGCAGAGTGCACAGAGGCACAACACAGGAGATTTAGTTAGGCATGCGTGTATGCTGAGAGTAAAGTAACTTAGAGCCAGTTCATAGTTTCAAATCAATATATAAGGCATTTATTAGAGAACTCCATTCTAGACAGGAAAGTGAGGAGTTAGGATCTCTAATCTATCTAGCTAGCTGGATGCAGATGGATTCTGCATCTTCTTTGCACACATGGTGCAGGGAGAGGAGCTTGCTTGCATGTTGCAAGGTAGAAGGAACAGGAAAGAGAAGGGAGGGAGGAAGTTAGTCCCTAAGAGTAGCAATCTACATTCCAAAGGGATAGTGTCAGAGCAGTAGAGAAGGGATGACCAATGTCTTGACCCTCTAGCCCTCTGATTCACTAGTCTGTCCTCCACTGTCTTTGAGACAAGAGACAGCTCAAAGTCCTTAACTTCCAACAAAGAGCAGCTACTCTGGCAACTTGCCCCACAGATGACCATAATCCCCAGACTCTGGGGAGGGGAAATAAAAGCGAGTCCACTTATGGCCCCCTCGAGGAACCAGGCAGAGGAGATCTACCTCAATACAGGAGCAGATCTCCTCTGCCTAGGCCCTCTAGCCATGGAACTCTTAGAAAGATGGCTACCAGCTCCTGGGAGTTGCCTAAAGCCTGGATCACACCCAGACAACCAAAGACCAAAGTAGGACAGCTACACTTCATGTCCTAGGAACATAGGAACATAGGAAACTGCCATATACTGGGGACAAGTCATGCTTGCTACCACAAGACCAGCTCTCCTCTCCTAAAATAGGGAGGGGTGGAGCTGGGGAACATAGGAACATAGGAAACTGCCATATACTGAGTCAGACCATTGGTCTATCTAGCTCAGTATTGTCTTCACAGACTGGCAGCGGCTTCTCCAAGGTTGCAGGCAGGAATCTCTCTCAGCCCTATCTTGAAGAAGCCAGAGAGGGAACTTGGAACCTAGATGCTCTTTCCAGAGCGGCTTCATCCCTTGAGGGGAATATCTTGCAGTGCTCACACATCAAGTCTCCCATTCATATGCAACCAGGGCAGACCCTACTTAGCTATGGGGACATGTCATGCTTGCTACCACAAGACCAAAAAGTTGGGCTTCGTGGGTACAAATGAGAGGGTAGGCAGGATTCCTCTGTGCCCAGACAACTGTGAAAAGCTGGGCTTACTCTCTCTTACTCAGATTTTATGGTTGTGAGAGCAGCCCTACTTAGGGCTACAATTAACAATGAACTTAGAGCCAGTTAATTGTAAGTTATTTCTTACAATTAATTTAGCATGCCTTTTATTATATTGAACATGGAGGGCTTCTTCTCATGTTAGATATTTCGAGATGCAGGATGACTCCCTTGTCATTCTAGCAGACTTAACCATCTAAAGATGTACAATTTCTGGAATTTTGAAGCAATGGGGGGAAAGAAACATCTTCCCCTCTTCCTCCCTCAAAACACAGAAATGCTGGAAGAAAATGAAATATATGTGATCATTTTTTAATAATATACTTTACCATTTTAAAGTTAGAGAATATATTTATTTTTTAATAAAATGAAGAGATTTATACTTTTAAAGGTCATAAGTATGCTGAACAATAATTACAAAACAAATATCTGTAGTGCTAGCAATCAACCTGAAAACTGCTGAGCCTGAGCTATCTGGAGGAGTCTGATATTTTTCCTCTTTAAAATTAGGGAAGGGAGATTGAATGATGCTGTAAGATCTAGTTTATGTACTTCCTTCTTTGAACTTGGTAATCAAGGTGAGGAGGGATGGAACCAGGAGGAAGCAGATTCCAGTCTACCCAATGCAAATATTAAGATTTCTCCAGAAGCTTTGCTAACTACAAGAAGTATCTCCCCCCCTTGATTTTCTTTTAACTCTTTCCCCTGAAGTAGGCAGGCCAATAGGCTCCTTGTTTCCTTGCAGGAGGGCATGTTTTCCTCCTCTTTAAGGTGAGAGAATATATCCAAGATGAACAGCGGCCAAATTAGGAGGATAATATATCCACCACTCCAGATCAAAGAGGAAGGCAAGAGGAGCAAGCAACAATTTACAAGCAAAGATAGGCTTGTAGAGGGCCTAGGTCTGTGTGTTCCTCTGGTAAAGCTGGGTCCTGTGAGAGAAAAATGCTGATATGCATCTGGCATTTGATGCAGATAGATCTCATTATATGTAACCCCATATTATAAAGATTTAGAATTGTAATTATCTAATATTTTTCATTCTGTTATACAGAACATCTTCATATCACAATTTTAGACAGCATTTTGAAAGAGCAATGGACAGGAAGTGACAATATTTTAAAACCATGCCTTATAAAGCATTCTGAGAGAGAATATATTTTATAGAAGGTTTTCGGTTTTTCCAAAATGTCTAATTTTTCTGTCAGTGGCCTTGGGGTGGGGGAAACAGAAAGAAAAGCTGCCCCCGCTATCTCCCCCCAGGATTTTATATCTCTGTACACATCACAGTTATATTACTGTCTCAGTGACAAACCTGAGAACTCTAGCATTCCCTCAACTGGTCATTTATATGTGGAAATGATATTCAATTTAGTACAAGTCATTTGAAGGTGAGAGGGAACTGAGGAGATGCAGGTCAGTCTTATGCTCCAGAGCCAGCCATAATCACGGGCTGGTTTTCTCTGCAAACCCTGGACAAAAATGGCAAAGCAAATTAAGCATACTGTACATTGAATTCCACACAACACCATTTAAACATGGAAGCCAGTTGCATATCCAACTCATTCAGAGTATCTTTTTACTGCCATCTCTTTCACAAGGGGAAAAAAATCCCTCAGGAATGTGTGTGCCAAAATGTCTTCACTGAATAGGTTATACATATGGGACAGTTCAGTAGAGGTGTCACTTCTGCAACAACTGAGGCAACAGAGATTTGGAAGCAACTATGCTGAGATGTCGATGCTTATCTGTAAAACCAAGGGCAGACCATTTTAATGCAGAGATAGCGGCAGAAATATCACAAGCAAACATGATATTGTTGTAAATGTCAGCCCAGAATTTTTTGCTTGCATTTTGATACAAATCATTATATATGTGGGTTTTGCCCAGGAATTATTTCCTGTACTCTATGCTAGTGTTAGTAGCCTCTGAATATCCTGTACTATATGCCTAGAATTTTATTCTGCTTGCTTATTCTTATTCTTGCTTGCATTTTGATACAAATCATTATATGTGTGGGTTTTGCCCAGGAATTATTTCCTGTACTCTATGCTAGTGTTAGTAGCCTCTGAATATCCTGTACTATATGCCTAGAATTTTATTCTGCTTGCTTATTCTTATTCTTGCTTGCATTTTGATACAAATCATTATATGTGTGGGTTTTGCCCAGGAATTATTTCCTGTACTCTATGCTAGTGTTAGTAGCCTCTGAATATCCTGTACTATATGCCTAGAATTTTATTCTGCAAGAATCTAAAAATGATTCTGGCACACATATAGCCAGAAGCTGGGCTGTCCAGGTCCATCCCATCCAGCTGAGTTCTATAATGCAAAGACAGGGCAGCCTATTCCATAGGCTAGTGTAGCAATGGGATGGGGCCCTGATGTATAATTTCTTCGCTTCTATAAACAGAAATTCCATGCATGAGCGCTATGGGCAATACTTAATTTATCTGAGCACAAGCTGTTGACTATGCATAATTGTAGGCATATAAGAGCTAGTGTAGCATGGCAGTTAGGAGACTGAGCTGTGAACTGAGAAGTTATGGAGTCAATTTTTTTTTCTGAGCCACCAACTCCTTAAGCGCTCATCAGGTCATTTCTGACTATGGATGTCCAATTCCATTTTTTCCCTTTTAAAAAATTGTAGCTACAGGAAGCCCCATTTTGAATTGGGCCCATGGTGCATGTTGGGGAGGTTTTAACCTTTCCCTCCATGCTGTTTTCCTCACAAAAAGGGTCTCCATGAAGCTGCTTAGGAATGTCAAAATGTTTTGATGTCAAAACGGGCCACATGTTTTGATGTCTCACCTGAACCACATGGACATTGGCATTGCAAAACAGGTATATGATGGAATCTGCCTTCCAGCAGTGCTGAGGGAAGGGCATTAAAACAGGCCCCGGAAAAAGCCCAACAGTATTTTGAATAAGTAAGAGTTATTAGATATAATGCTGGTGTTAGTCTAGAAAACTTCCTCAGTGCCCTAAAGGGGCTGTTTCAAGCTCAGAACAAAACAAACCTTTTTTGAATCTAAACGTTTTGACGTTTTGAGCGCCATTTTGGAGGTCTGTGGTTTTCCAACACTGGCTTCTGATTGGCTTGCAATCTCCTTGCTTGGCTTCTTATTATACAAATCAAATGTCGTCATGGGCAACTGTGCCCCCATTGGCTAGGAGAGGGGAGAGCTCAAAGGAGGAAGTTGCTCTAGCTCAGCTTATGGCTATGCTTGCTGCTAAGGGTGTTGCTGTGGCAGCTGTTGCAATACTAGGAAGTAAGGAGTCATATTTGTATGTTAGAGAGATGTTACTGCAGCACAGGCACTGCGGCTGGCAGTGGATTCTGGATTAGTGAATCTTTTTTGGCTATTTTTGAACTTTGTTTGAAATGTGTGTTCTGTGTTGGAACTTTGAACTTTGTTTGAAATGTGTGTTCTGTGTTGGAAGAGACAGATTCACTTTTACTGTATGCTTCTGAAGTGTTTTTCAAGGCTGGGCTGCAAAATGCATTGCAGATTGCAATGCAAAACTTGTGTGCGTGCACTCTGTGAGTGCAGCTTGTTCTGACCACAAGAACAATGGGGAAGCATGAAACACCCCATTGTTCCCCATGGGTAGCTCCTAGGGACACCCACAAAAGAAATGAGCAAGCAGACAATTTTAAACAAATGTTTGACCTTCCCCCCAAACCCCCAAACAATCCTATGGGGGTTTGAGGGACAGGTTTAAAATGGTAGCACCCATCATACCCTACCACCCAACCCACTTTGGTGTCCCTAGGAGCTATCCATGGGGAACAATGGGATGTTTCCCCATTGTTCCCTATGCCCCAAACACTAGAAACGTTCCAAGGTTTCTTCTGTTGAAACTACCGGTTTGACGGCTGTTTTGACTAAACTTTTCGGCCATCTGTGTTTTGTTTCAAGTTCGAAACAAAACACAAAATCTATTGCTTGCACATCCCTAGAGCTGCTACCTACCTGGGAGGAAAATTGTTGCTATGCAAATATCAGCTTCCTTCTTGGGATAAAGAGGATTTCATGAAGAAAACAATGCAGGGGAAAGGGTTAACATCACCTCCCACATGCCTTGGTCCTGATCAAGCTTTAAGCCCCCCACCCCACCCCACAATATGGCTGCACTTTTAAAAAAGGTTTAAAGAGATGGAAATGTGATAATGTATTTTGGTGTGTTGTTTATTTTGACTTTTTAGGCAAGCTACTATCCTCAGCTTCACACCCCCTCTCATCTTCAATATGGAGATAACACCTGTCACCTACCTTACAGAGTTGCTTTGAGTATTACTGAGATAATTGTGTGAAGCCCCTTGAACATAACAATAACAACAATAATACTTAGCAATGTATAGAGCACTTCAAAGTAAGCATTTTGCACAGGCTTCTCCGAGGTCTGTCCATGCTTCTAGCAATCTGTAGGTGGCTGCCTTGTGCACCATTTAGCAGGAACTTATACAACAGCAAATGGATGGGCTTGGACTCAAGTGTGAGGCACAGATGCACGAGAACCAGAATCTGTGAATCTGTGGAATAATCTAGCATAGTAAGAAGTCAACTGCAGACATCCTAGCACTTATATTAACAAAATGTGCCAAGTTCCTTTCTTTTAAATGTGATTTATGTGGTTTAGGGATGTGTTTGAATAGTCCATGCAGTAATGCGAACTCCTGTATGCATAAAGAGTAAAGGTCAACCAAGACTGGTGTTTGAAACACAAGGTAAGTGTCACTTTCTGCATTTTGATGCACTTCTTCAGTGTAACTCAGCAGTTCTAAGGAAATAAAATCTTGAAGGACTGCAAACAAACCACTTTCAGGAGTGCTGGCTTTTGGACAGCAAGAGCCATACAGTTTATTCAGATAGTTCAGGTGATATTTGTATTCATGGGCAACTCCCCCCCGCCCCCAATCAGCTTTGCTTCTAGAACCTGGGCATCTATTTAAGACACACATTTCTGTATTTTTGTATTCTATGCCCTTTGCTCCAACATTCCCCAAGTGATCACTATGAACAGATGACCTATCACAAAAGAAATACATACTTGGAAATCGATTGCTGATCTTTTGCACTTGGACCGCTGCAGACTACTGTGGCCTCCACTTAGACCAGTTTGAACTCAACCTGCAGTTGAACTTCTGTCTCCCTTGGGATGCCAAAGCCTCTGTAATTTGGTGTGGTTGAACTTCAAATAGCAAGATTTATGCCATTTCACTTTGATTTTAACTAGTGTGTCAAAATGACCCTCCTTCAAACGCAGCAGAATGAGGGGTAGAATCCTGAGGTGGTAGAGTGGACTGTACCACTTCAGGCTTCAGGTGGGGGTGCCATTTTTGAATGCTTCCTCACACCAAAAACTCCCCACCAAACAAACAAACAAAAAACAACTCAGCATCTTAGAGAGAGTGTTTCAAATCCGCTCTACTCCCTCTGCTGAATCTCACAGTTCCATATCAGCTGAAACCTGAATGAGAATGGCCCGTTGAGCTCAGCGTTGTCTATGTTGGATCATGGAACTGTGTCTCACTTGAGAAAGAAAATTATTTTACACCAGGTTTTGCTAGCTATCCAGAGCTGGAAAATTAAGGGGTAAAATATTGTCAGTTAAAGGTCACATGAATAAGAGAAAGAAGTTCAAGAGCTTTCAGCTAGTTTCACTGCCAATGAAACCACTTTTTAGTATTCATTCAGCATGTACATTGTGTCTCTGATTTAGTTCTTGGGCAGGTAGCAAAGAAATGATGGTGCGAACAGAAAGTTCTAGTAAAAGAGTTTTTTAAGTGTGTGTGTGTGTGAGAGAGAGAGAGAGAGAGAGAGATGATTGTGATTTAGAATATATTAGCCTTGCCTTCAGTTTCCTGGCATCAGTATAAAGGGAAGCTAGGAAGCCCCTAGACACTAGCTGGGAACCCTTACACATTTTACATATCTTAACAATCATATTTGTGCAAATGTAATTGCTTGGTAATGAGTTTGAATTAGAAAGAATAATATGAAGCACAGGAGAATATAGGCTGAACTCTCTTCAACAAGACTTAAGCACAGCTTTTCAAACACGTGTGTAACGAAAGAAGGCGAGCAGTGTCAGGAAAACTCATGCCCAGTATTTTTCCATAGATACATGCAGTTTATGAAATATTAGAGAAACAATATGATGTGTGGCTTTAAACAGAAAAAATAGACAAATTAGTGAAGGAACAGGTTATCCATGACTATTATCTATCAAAGCTAAGAAGGCATCTTGGAGAGACCACATTACTCCTTTATTGATGGAGCTACACTGGCTGCCAATAGGTTTCTGGACAAAATACAAAGTGCTAGTTATAACTTATAAAGCCCTAAACGGCTTAGGCCCCGGGTATCTAAGAGAGCATCTTCTTCACTATGAGCCCCACCGCCCATTGAGGTCATCTGAGGAGGTCCGTCTCCAGTTGCCACCAACTCGTTTGGTGACTACACAGAGATGGGCCTTCTCGGTCACTGTCCTGAGATTGTGGAATGCGCTCCCTGCTGAGATACGATCCTCCCCATCTCTGGCAATTTTCAAAAAACATCTGAAAACCCATCTTTTCGCCCAAGCTTTCTCAGCTTCCTAAATTTTTTGGGTTTTAATCTCTGGTTTATTTTTAAATTGTTAAGTTGTTTTAAGTTTTTTGTATATGTTTTAACTGGTCTTATGCTATTGTTATGCTATTGTTAACAGAGACGAAAGTTTGGGGCAGTGTACACATTTGATGAATAAATAAATAAATACAATTTATGTATTCAGCGGCAATATTCTTCCATTTACCGGATGCTGGGACAGAGGATGGAGCTTCACTTTGCTTGTGAACTTCCCAGGGGCATATGAATGACCCTGGTAGAGACCAAGTGTCTGACTGCATGGATGTTTATTCTGACCCAGCAAGGCGATGATGATGATGATAGCTATTATCAAAGGTGGCATTAAGAACTGAATCCATGAGCCAAGTTTCTGTGATGTGACCTGACGGAGCAAGTCAGTGGAATTGTTGCAATCATATCAATAGTAGCTATGCATTATAAATCCATCCATAATCAGGATAACATGAGTTCTGCAGTGCGAATGTGGACTAATGTCTAGAAGTTGCTCTTTTAGATAGTTTAGATAATTTCTTTCTGACCTATGACCTTTCTTACCTATGATTCTACAGTCACATCACAATGGTTCATAATTCCATGTTTTAACAGGACAATGGAATCATTCATGTATCTCAAATAAAAATACCCCCTTTTAATGCCTCTAATATATGGTTACAAATTTCATCGTCTGATGAACTAGGCTGCTAAAGAAGTACTAATTAAAAAAAATAAAATAAAAAGGGAGCTATTGTATGGTAAATACGGTTGTGCCCATTATTATAAAGATCCCAATGAGCACCTGTTCTTCTTGGGCATGCTCACATGCTGAATTATCACTGCCCTCTACTGGTAGCATCCATAATATATCTTTGATACTACCGCAAATGTGGACATAGATTCAGCCAGCTCCCAGAACACCAGATGAACTACCACTGTAACATTTGGCCCAGGTTTAAACTGGGCTGGAATTGTGTGGAAGCAAAATGTTGTGATGTCACCACAAGTTCATATTGTTGCCCTATACCCTGCACCAGATTAAACTTGGTTTGGATCACTCGATAGTAATTTTAGAAGCGCCCTTCTGATGCAATAACTTTCACTTCCCATCTGCAGTACAGACAGCCTCAGTCACAACCTTTCCTCATTGTTTAAATACTTCCATTTTGTTTGAGAGGCTGTATTCCAGGAAACAATTTGAAGTGGAGAAGGAGAAGGAGATGACAGTCAGGGGTGCCATGTGGGAGGTGAGGCAGAACAGTCACTCGCCCTTGCTCTGTGTTTCAGTCTACACACAATTATTATTCAGAAGGATTTAATTTGCCAGTTCTACACACCATGTGGCTTCTTATAAACAATTAAGTGGGTCTATATGAGCACAGTTCCCTGTTCTAAAGAAAGGGAGCCTAGTGTTGATTACGTTATGGTACTTATTGTAACAACAACAACAACAACAACAGATGCTCTCCACACTGGCTGACATCCTGATGAAATTACTCAATCCAATCCAATTGAAATTAAATATTCCTTTAGAGTAACTCCTGATGAGTACTACTGAGTAACCTAATCTGGATGGCACCCATGGCTTTTTTACAATCCTGGTGTGAGAATTTGCCCTTTGCTAAAATGCATTTGTTAAAATGTCCCCCCCCCTTCCTTCTAAAATCTGAAATGTGGTCACTGACAATAGTGCCCAATACTTTTAAAAAAATTTTAGTATAGAAATATCAGTAGTAGTAGTAGTAGTAGTAGTAAAAGGAGTGGACAGGAACTAGAAGCAGTAGGCAAGGAGTAAAAGCAGGGTTGTCAGCTCATTACAATGGATACTGGATGTGCCAACAACATCATGGTGTGCGAAGCATTTGCTACACACCAAAGTGTTGGGCTTGGAAATATTTTCAGTGCAATGCTAATCCATTAGCTATAAATGGTGGCCCTGGATAATGGCTCATCAGTGCAAAGTGAAAAAATAAATTTATTTAATGTACCATGGAAACAGGATAAGATCGACTGCTGTCTTGCTTTTCTCTGCCTGACTTGTTTAACGCTGCACAATTATTTTCACTATTTACTCATTAGTGCAGACTGCATTGCTATGGACTAAAGAACACAGACATCATTTACAACCTGCTGGATGGTATTTCATGTCTTACCTTCCTGGCAATACATGAGGCAAACACTACTCATGCTCGATATTAAAAGGAATATATTTTGACCTGTTTAGCTCTTCCTTCTCTGTGTTCATTTGGAAGCTGACCTTACTGTGTTCAGTGGGACTTACTTCTAAGTAAATCAACATAGGATTGCATGTATTTGAATCAAACATGGTATTTATTGTTAAATGGAAGTATACAGGGGTTGGTTGTTTTTTTTTTTTTAAAGTAAATAGCACTTGGGAACCTGCCGCCAATCACAGCTTCTCAAAAAATGTTCCTTTGATGGGGGGAGAAACATTCACATGATCTATATGACTGCATGCCTCAGTGGGACATGGATTTCCACACACACCCCTAAAGTGTAGTAAAGCAGGGGTGAAGTAGGCCTCTGCTAAGTCTTCATCTGGCTTTGAGCCAGGCTTCAGCAAGAGGGGTGGGATCCAGTGGTATTTTTATTTTTATTTATTTATTTTTGCATTTATATACCGCCTTTCGTTAAAAAGATAACCCCAAGGCGGTTTACAAAAGTTAAAAACATGCAATAAAAAGACAATAAAAACATCATGTTAAAAGTATAAAAACATATTAAAACAGGCATAAATACAATACAACAAATAAAAACACAGAGAAGCCGCAGTAGAAAACGATCATGTAAAAGCCTGGGTAAAAAGCCAAGTCTTTAAAAGCTTTCTAAAAGCTGTGATGGAGTCCGAGTGGCCACTGGGAGAGCATTCCAGAGTATGGGGGCAGCAACAGAGAAGGCCCTGTCCCAAGTGCATGACAGCCGGGCCTCCCTCATTGTCGGCACCCGGAGCAGGGCCCCCTCAGATGTCCTTGTCAAGCGGGCAGCAACCCTTGGGAGAAGGCAGTCCCTCAAATACCCCAGGCCCAAACTGTTTAGGGCTTTAAAGGTCAAAACCAGCACCTTGAATTAGACCCGGAAACGAACCGGCAGCCAGTGCAGCTCTTTCAAAATGGGGGTGATATGTTCCCAACGGGCAGCTCTGGATAAAACCCTCGCTGCCGCGTTTTGCACTAGCTGCAGTTTCCGGATATTCTTCAATAGCAGCCCCACGTAGAGCGCGTTACAGTAATCCAGCCACGACGTGACTAAGGCGTCGGTAACCGTGGCCAGATCTGCCTTCTCTAGAAAGGGACACAGCTGGCACACCAGCCGAAGCCGTGCAAAGGCACTCCTGGCCACCGCCTCCACCTGAGCTTCCAAAAGCAGAGCCGGGTCCAGTAGTACCCCCAAGCTGCATACTTGCTCCTTCAAGGGGAGTGCAACCCCATCCAGAACCGGTAAAATCTCCTCATCCCAATTGGCTCTCCTACTGACCAACAGTACCTCCGTCTTATCCGGATTCAATTTCAGTTTATTAGCCCACATCCAACCCATCACGGCCTCCAGCCCCCGATTCAGGACATCCACTGCCTCCCTAGGATCAGATGACAAGGAGAGATAGAGCTGAGTGTCATCCGCATATTGCTGACAACTCAGTCCAAATCTCTGGATGACCTCTCCCAGCGGCTTCATGTAGATGTTAAACAGGATGGGGGACAATACCGATCCCTGCGGGACCCCACAGGCCAATGGCCACGGGGCCGAGCAGTAGTCCCCCAGCACCACCTTCTGAACCCTCCCCTCAAGAAAGGACCGGAACCACTGCAACGCAGTGCCTCCGATTCCCATACTCGAGAGGCGGCCCAGAAGGATACCATGGTCGATGGTATCGAACGCCGCCAAGAGGTCCAGCAGAACCAACAGTGATGCACTCCCCCTGTCTAGTTCCCGGCGTAGGTCATCCACTAGAGCGACCAAGGCAGTCTCAGTCCCCTACCCAGGGCGGAAGCCAGATTGAAAAGGGTCCAGATAATCCGTATCATCCAAGACCCTCTGCAGCTGGGACGCCACCACACACTCTATCACCTTGCCCAAAAAGGGGAGGTTAGACACAGGTCTATAGTTGTCCAGGTTGGAGGGATCAAGGGAAGGCTTTTTTAATAGAGGTCTTACCACCGCCTCCTTAAGGCACGATGGCATCCTGCCCTCCCTTAATGAAGCATTAATGATCACCTCCAACCATCTACCTGCCCCCTCCCTGGCAGCTTTTATTAGCCATGAAGGGCAAGGGTCAAGAGAGCACGAAGTCGCGCGCACACTGCCCAGGATCTTGTCCACATCCTTAGGCCGCACCAACTGAAAAGAATCCAACACAACGGGACCAGATGGTACCAAAGGCACGTCTGCCGGAACTGCCATAACTCTGGAGTCCAGGTCAGCACGGATGCAAGCGACTTTATCTGCAAAGCGACAGGCAAACCGATCACAAAGAGCTGTAGATGGCTCCTCCCCCATTGTCTGGGGGGATGTGTGGAGCAAGGTTTTCACCACATGAAACAGCTCTGTTTGTCTGCACTGAGCAGACGCAATGGAGGCGGAGAAAAAGCATTTCTTCGCCGCCCCCACTGCCACGGAGTAGTCCCTAAAATGGGCTCTAGCCCGTGTTCTGTCGGATTAGTGATGACTCTTCCTCCAGCGTCGTTCCAGCTGTCGTCCGAGTTGCTTCATCGCCCTAAGCTCCGAGGAAAACCAAGGAGCAGAACGGGCTCCACCAAGCCGGAGAGAGCGCTTGGGGTCAACCGTGTCAACAGCCTGGGCCATCTCTCCATTCCAGAGATCAACCAAGGCCTCGACAGGGTCACCAGCTCTGGACACTGGAAACTCCCTGAGGGCCGTCTGAAATCCAAGCGGATCCATAAGCCTCTGGGGGCGGACCATCTTAATCGACCCACCACCCCTGCAGAGGGCAGACGGAGCAGTCAAACTAAACCCCTCCAGTTGATGGTCTGTCCATGACAAGGGAGTGGTCTCAAATTCCCCCACCTCCAGATCATTTATTTCCCGGTCAGCAAAAACCAGATCCAGAGTGTGTCCCGCCACGTGGGTAGGGCTCGATACCAATTGAGACAGGCCCATGGTTGCCATGGAGGCCATGAAATCCTGAGCCGCACCCACTAGGGGGGCCCCAGCGTGGACATTGAAATCCCCCAAGACAATAGGCCTCGGGGAACCCAAGGCCACCTCCGAGACCACCCCCGCCAGCTCAGGTAGGGAGACTGAAATGCAGCAGGGTGGTCGGTACACCAGCAGAGTCCCCAGCCTATCTCGGAGGCCCACCCTCAAGGACAAACACTCAAAATTCTGAGATTGCCTGACCGGGCACCTGGAAATGGGGAGGGTCTCTCGAAAGATGACCGCAATGCCTCCTCCCTGACCCTCGAGGCGTGGCTGCTGCACGATCTGGAAACCTGGAGGACAAAGCTGAGAGAGACCAACCCCGCCCAGCGCATCCAACCAGGTCTCCGTCATGCATACCAGGTCAGCACGCTCATCCACAATCAAATCGTGGATGAGAGATGTTTTTGCGTTAACTGACCTGGCATTCAGCAGCAGCACCCTAATCCTCGAAGGAGTGTTCACAGAGCTCCCTAGGGTCAGAGGGTTGGGAGAAGGGCCGGAAAAAGGAACAGGCCTGAATTGCCTGGACCGTTTCCCCCTGTAACGGCCTGCCCAACTCCCACCGCCATACCTCCCTCTGCCCGCTACCTGTGATATTGCTGCCCCCACTCCAGACCCACTTTTTCGCTCTCCCAGACACATCCCCCCAGACTAACCCACCACAGCTTCTTGGCTTAATTTAAAACCAAGACCAGACTTATACAGTCTCTGCTGACTTCTTGCTTGGAGGAAGACGGATCTTCAAGGCAGGAGGAAAAGGTCTTCAGGGCCCCAGGCAGCTCGCCCCACGGCTGAGAGCCACAAGGACGAGAGCCCGTGTGCCCTCGCCCTTCGGCTCACGCCAAGAGGCTCACGCCCCTGGCCCAGCCCCAGCTTTAAAGCAGCAGAGGCACACACCTGGAGAAAAGGTGGGGCAGAAGCCCAAACACAGTCACTGCCTTGCCCAAGATGTTCCCTCTTCCCTGTCTGGTAGAGCAGACAGATAATGTCAAAGTGGCCAGAGGCAGATGACATGGTCAAGACAGGAGCATAGACAAAGATCAGAAGGTCCAGGCATAGAAGACATAATCAAGATCAGTCTGAGCTTGCGTACTCTGTGAGGCCAAGGCAAGGCAAGGTAACACTGTTCCGACTGAGGAATCAAGCCTGGCACAAGTGTTACATGAAGCCAATCAGGCCCCCATCAGATCTGGGGATGTCAGCGAAGTTCTCTGAACTCAGGCTCAGAGACAAATTCATGGAGTTTGAAACAGCTTCCCATAAGGAGGGGAAGACTTCCTGAGTTCCAAGAGTCCCCTCTCTGAGTCTCAGAGAGGTCAGATTAATTCTCTTCTTCCCTGGCAAACTCTTTGCCAGCACCCAATCCTTTTGTTACCAGTCTCAACAGTGGTACGGCAGTGGGAAAAGCAGCCACTGTGGCAGAAGCATGCAGGAAGGAGCCGGCTTCCCCCCTCTCCACAGTGGCAGAGTTGCTGCCATTCACAGACTGAGAGGCTTTTTTATTCCCTCTTTTTTTTGCTCTGGTGTGTTCTCTGCAGAGTTCCAGAGCAAAGCCATGGAAGCCCTTAAAATCCACCCCCAGCACAGTACCTCCAGTGACTGTTGCTGGTGTCTATCTTATGTTTCTTTTTAGATTGTGAGCCCTTAGGGGACAGGGATCCATCTTATTTATTTGTTATTTCTCTGTGTAAACCGCTCTGAGCCATTTTTGGAAGGGCGGTATAGAAATCAATCAATCAATCAAACAAACAAAATGTATAGCCTTCCCAAGGGCAACTGCAATGTAAATAGTAAATACATTGCAATCACCTTGGAAAACTCCAAATCCCAAGGGCTACTGCATCTTTGCTTTGGGGCTCTGCAGAGGGACACATCAGTGGAAGCAGTGGGGGAAAGCCTCAAGTACCCATATGGCAGTACCACTGCCATTTTATTCCTGGCCCACTATGTGGGGTGGGGCGAGGGAGAGGGGGAAAGGCCTCACTCCTTTCATGGTGCCACAGCTGCTGCTGTGCTACCATGACTGCAAGAAAAGGGTTGAGGACTTGTTGGGGGGGGGGAGATAGAGAACTTCTAAGAGCTGACTATATTAGCTTGGCAGATAACATGGGTTTTTTTCCTGATTTGAGGGGAAAGACCTTGGATAATTTCCAGGCTAGTCTGCGAGGAGTCGTTTAGGCTTCTGGCACTCACCTCTAACTGGTTCATTAGATCCCACAGGCAGAATAACTGCAGTACTAGTTATGGCCATTCTATGGGGGTCACTGCACTGCAGAGAGAGCAAGCGGATAACTCTCTATGCCTGGGAGCTGCTGTGGTGGCACAGGGAGCAAGGGACTTGAATCCTGATGCTAGAGTTCCTGGTTCTTGATTGCCAGCATCTTGCATCTGAGACCCTAGAAAAGTCTTCAGAACAGAAGGGTTGCAGAGGCATTTTAAAACTGGACCTGGGCTCAGGGCTTGGTGGGGTAAGGGGGCAGAATCATTTGCAAGACCACTGTTTGCCTGTCTGATACAAAGTCCCGTTGTATTGAAAATCACCTGTATGGCTGAGTGAAGTTTTTGTGGGCTGGAGCGGGTAAATCTTCATATACTGAAGGATATATGATGAAGTACTTCCAGGTATGTTGCTTGTGTCTATCTTATGTTTCTTTTTAGATTGTGAGCCCTTTGGGGACAGGGATCCATTTTGTTTATCTTATTTATTTGTTATTTCTCTGAGCCATTTTTGGAAGGGCGGTATAGAAATAGGATAAATAAATAAATAAATAAAATATGAGCCTAGCAAACATGTCTGAGAGCCATAGCACTCCCAGGATATGAATATACAATGGTGACATCTGGACTAATGAAGTACATGTGTGACCAATAATTTCATTATTCTTCCATTCCATCCGAAGTCAACGATGACTCCCAAAAATATGACCCTGAGGGCTATGTGACCATGTGGACTATATGATGGTTAGCTGCAGAGGGAAAGGAAGAGCAATTAAAATTGCCCCTTCCCTGTATCACACAGCATCACTGCACATATACTTTGTTAGTCTGGATGTTGGCCCACATACATATTTTAAATAATACACATTATTTCAATTTTATCAAATAATGCTCTCAAAATATTTTAAATATTCTTATTCTAAAAAATATATTTTAAATATATAATATTCTAAATGTTTTAGATGGTACCATGAAAGCATTTTGAGGATTTGTTTGAGCAAATAGAAGCCTACACATTTACAAATCAATCAGTCATCCTGTTACCTAAATTTCCAGAACCTCTGGCAAATTAATTACCTTTATTTATAAAATCAATACCTTTAGTGTCATAATCATTCCACCCTACCACCTTCTGGTACAAATGTGGGATAAGAAATAGTATTTTTCTATCTTATGCACAGTTTCAATGGCATGGGTTGGAATTTTAAACATATTTACTTGGAAGTAATTCCCGTTTAAATCAATGGAATGTTTTTCGTAAATTTAGTGGTGATTAGACTGCTGCTATTCAACCTGTTTCTGAGGAGCTTAAGGAAATTAATTTCTCCATTTAATTAAATAACAATAATACCAATGAGATCCTGCATGTCCTTTGGTCTTTCTCATACGAGTGTCTTGTCTTCATTTCATAATAGATTGCTCTGACCTTGGATCATTTCTTTCTTAAACAAATGGTTCAGCCTCCTCTCGGAAGACAATGATTTAGAATGGCTTCCAGAGATCATTAACAAGAAGACACTATTTTGGTATTAAGGTTTAACTTTATACCTATTTGTGAATACCCCCAGGAATATGCATCAGAAAGAAATCATTAAAAAGTAAGTGGTTCATTGCATTTTAATTTTGTAGGTCAAAATCAGTTTAACTTCTGTCATTTATACAATCTACCAATGGAGGTCCATTATTATACCATTTATACAATAAAACTTTTTTAAAAAGCAGTGTCTTCTCCCAACTGCCAGGTTTAGGAAGGTAAGATAGGAGATATACGCATAGCATGTTCAAAAGATGTCTGCTCATTCATTCATTTGAACAAACAAATACTTCTAAAGAGTTTCCATGGAGGAACTGATCTCATAATGAGAGAATGTTTGCTAATGTTTTATCTAAATCTTAATTCCTGCATTTGTCAAAATATTATTTCTTTCCCTTAATTAGTTTGTATAGTTCAATTTTTCAACCTTGTGATCCATTGTAAATTTGAAGACTACCCATTACCTTCTTAACCTATTTTGCTCTAGGCAAAACATGCCCAATTTTGCATCATACCCCTCACATCCCATTAATGACATGTGATGCAAAATTAGAGCAGTTTTATTGCTCAGTAGTATTTGTGGAAGGGATAAGAACAACATCAAGAAATACACTGGCTGGCTTCACATAATGCAGCACCTGAGATTGCTGCAATGCAAGTGGCTGCAGCCACAGGAATGTGTGCAAGCCATACTTCCACTCTCAGCAACTATATGCAGAGATTTGGCATCTCATATGAACCTACCAAACCTGACATATGTTTATTGTTGTCCTACGTGCGGTATGGAACTGGATATCTGTCCCTGACTTCAAATGTAAGTTAGAGATGTTCAGTTCTGTGCTGTAAGTAGGGCAGTGGTGGGTTTGTATGACACACCCTATCTTGGCATATCTTTGCCAGGATTGGAAGTAGGGCTGGCTTGGGTGTGTTCCCTGCCCAGGGCTGTGGCTGCTTGTGGCAGCCTTAGGTGTCAGTAACATTTGAAGCCGGCCCTTGTGATAATAATAAACAGTGATGAGCTCCTCTCAGCTTGATTTGGAATTTTGGTCAGAAGTTATGAGCATTAGGGATGTGCGAATCGATTTGGGTACAAAGCGATTTGTACTACCTAAATCTACCTCTTTGGGGCAATTTGTGGAGCTAATTGCTAGCTGGCCAGATTCGGGTCCAAAACAAGTCACCCAGATTTCAGACCTGAAAAATTGGTAGATTCAGACCTCCATTTTGTGGCGATTTCTCCTGCTGTCTCCATTTGTGTCAGAACAATATTTTGAAAATCCAATCCCAGGGGCAGAGCCACCATTGGGCGAACGGGTTCAAAGAACCCTGGTCACCACTCCTCAGGGGCCGTGCCTCGCAGCCCTGACGTGCCCCCCTGTGTCTGCCGTCAGACATGGTGGGTGCTGATTTAGCTCCTGAGCGGGGCCACACAGCCCCATTCGGTAGTTAAATGGCCGGTGCTACGTTCATGGCGCGGCCAGGAGTGGCTCTTCCCTGCCTTTAAGGCAGAGAAGAGCTGCTCCTGGCTGCACTGTGAACGCAGTGCCGGCCTGGCTCTAACTCCAGAACGGGGCCACGCAGCCCCGTTCAGGAGCCAGACCACGCACCTCACATCTGATGTGGGGGTGTGGCTAGCCCCCAAGTCTGATGTCAGATGCAGGGGGCGGGATGAGTGGGGCAGTGGCGGCAGCTGGGCACGGGCTGCTCGCGGTCTGGCTCCACCACTGTCCCACCCTCCCAAGCTTCAGGTTGGTGACTTACAGTGTGCAACGATTGCCTTGCGATTCTCCCCTGGTTCCAGATTGACTTGCTTCCATTCAAACCTTGTGCTGCCAGGGGTGACCGACCCCACATTGGCTAGGGGAAAGGTCAAAGAAGGGACAAGGGTGGGGGGATTTCAAAGGAGGGATTTTCAAATGTACCTAAGGAGGCAGCTAGCTACTATTCTGCATTTCTGCCTCGTGGGAGAAGAGAGAGAGAGAGAGAGCCAAAGGAGCTTTGCTTTGCCTTGCCTGTCGCCTGGAGTGGATTCTCTGCCTTTTGTTCCTGCTTTCTTGATTAAGGAAAAGAGAAAAGATTTTTTTCACCCTCTTCCTGCTGCTGAGAGAATCCCTACCTGTGCCTGCTGTCTGTGCGGATCGATTTGGGTACAAAATGATTTGCACCCAAATCTACCTGTTTTGGGAGATTTGTGGACAAAACAAATCACCCCTGTGTTAACTGGCCAGATTCACCCCCAAAACAAATCGGGGTGATCAATTCATGCATATCCCTAATGGGCATCATTGGAGAATGCTATAGCAGCATTGAAATGGGTCAAATAGAAGAGAATTGGATGAAATAGAAGTTACTTATCAAAGAAAAGACTGCATGGCTGGGTGGTCTGACTGGTTATGTAGCTCACAGCAATAAATTACAACTCCCCTAAGAGTTAGGGATATTACAAGTTCACATTAATAAACTTCTTATCTATTTTTACATTTTTAAAAACCCTTCCAAAGAATTCAGGAAAGCATACATGGTTCCCCCTCCTCGTTTTATTCGTATAGCAATTTTGTAAGGTAGGTTAGGCTGAAAGAGAGTGACTAACCCAAGTTACTCAGGTAGTTTTTTGGCGGAGTAGGGATTGGAACCGGGATCTCCAAAATCCTACTCCAGCCACTACACCATGCTGGATCTCAAGCAGTGAACTTTTTAGTTCTTGTTTCACAGCAATCCACAAGAGCTTCAGTAACTGTTAGGAGTTTAATATTATCAGTGGGGGCGGGAGCCACAGAGGACACTTTTTACCAGTGGTTCCACAGCACCAATGATTGCAGGTCCATTCCCAGACATTGTTCAAAGTGTTGGTTGTCAAAGTAAAGCCTTAACAGTCTGAGACCTGGCTATCTGAAGAAACCTTTTCTACTACACAAGCCTGCCAGGCCCTATGTCTGTCTATAAAAGAACGGTCCAATTTCAATCTCCCTGTCACTTAAGGCTGGGCAGGAGATGGCAATAGAAAGTGTGTTTTCTGATGTGGCACCCTGTGTTGGGAATGCTCTCCCTCACAAAATTGTCCAGCGTCAGCCTTGATATCACTACAGTGAGCGCCAAAGACATTGTCCAGGCAATCCACATGGATTGCAGCTATTTTTTAAATTCGTATTTTATGGCTTAGTTGGATTTTTATCACCTAGGGGTTGATGTCTGTTGTTTCTGTGATCTTTTGATATTTATGGATTGTGTAATTTTATTGTGTATTTGCTATCTTTCATTATACGCTGCCCTAGAAGCTTTTTGTCAGGGTTGGCCTGTCCTTATAGGTGACCTTGGAGGGTGCCTACAGGGACAAGTTTTAAGGGGTGTCCCAACAGCCCATGATGGAGGCAGTGAATGAGCTAGGTGGGTGGTGAGTATGAGCAGGCTGCCCTGGTGGTCACCTCTTCTTCACCTCATCTCCCTTTTGTGGGGCACCCTTTTTAGTGAGTGGCTTGAGGAAGCAGGGGCATTGAGGGGGCTGCTGGGCTGCTGGAGATGTCCTGGAAGAGAAATTGGGTGCTTGACAAAGAACCCCTCCAGAGTGAAGCCACCCTACCATGCCCTTCCTGACTTGTGCTGGCCTCCTGGTGCTTGCCTCCCTTCCTTGGTGTCGCTCTGGACCTTTGTGGCTCCCTAAGCTGGGAAGAACTCTGCTTAGGGAGCCACAAGGGTCCAGAGCACCTCTCTGACCCCAAGGAAGGGAAGTGAGCACCAGGAGGCCAGCACAAGGCAGGAAGGGCCTAAGTGTCCTGAGGTGTGGTGGGTGGGTGTGGAATGGACCTAGGTGTCATTCCTGCATGGGCTGAGGTCACTGAGGGGCAAATGTGAGAGACAGCATAAGGCTTATATAGTTTTTTACTATATTGAATGTGGCAGAGATGACACCAAAGAGCTGAGGTGCAGGGCAGCTCAGGGCTTATGTTCTCTGCTATATTGAATGCGGTGATGGGTCAAAGTCATACTTGGCCCAGGGTGACAAAAACTCTAGGGTCAGCTCTGCTTTTTGTTGTTGTTGTTTATTCAGTTTCTATACCACCCTTCCAAAAATGGCTCAGGGCAGTTTACACAGAGAAATAATACATAAATAAGATGGACTCCTGTCCCCAAACGGCTCACAATCTAAAAGAATCATAAGATAGACACCAGCAACTGTCACTGGAGATACAGTGCTGGGGGTGGATAGGGCCAATTACTCTTCCCCTGCTAAATAAAGACAATCACCACATTAAAAGGTGCCTCTTTGCCAAGTTAGCAGGGGTTTGTAGAAGGATGGCTTAACACATTGTCATGACTCCTACCAGCTGGTGTGTGTGTGTGCATTCACTGGGGTTGAATCCTTGTCTATAAGGGATTCACAGTAGGCTGTCACCATCCACTTTATTTTGATGTGGGAAAAGTTCCTGGGGAGTGGGGAACCATATAAGGTTCCTGGGGAGTAGGGTACTGGGGGTGAAGCTAACCCTATCCATCCCCAGCACAGCATCCCTCCAGTGGCTTTTGCTGGTGTCTACCTTATGTTTCTTTTTAGATTGTGAGCCCTTTGGGGATAGCAGACCATCTTATTTATGTATTATTTATTTTTATATGTAAACCACTTTGAGAATGTTGGTTGAAGGGCAGTATATAAATATCCATAGTAGTAGTAGTAGTAGTAGTAGTAGTAAAGTGGCAAAACCCTCCCAAATAGGGCTGAGTAGTCCTAGGCTTTCAAAGACATGTGACTAAGGCAGATCCTCCATAATGAGGAATAGCACATTTCACCAACAAGGGTTTATTATTAGATTAAAAGAAAAATAACAGTATGTAATAACAATACTTGTCTCTTCATAAGGCAGATTGTAAGAGAGAGAATTTTCATTAAACCAGGCAACTAGTATTCAAAGCAGTACAGTAAAGAAAAATAAAATTCCCC
Organism: Hemicordylus capensis; assembly: GCF_027244095.1. Lineage (NCBI taxonomy): Eukaryota > Metazoa > Chordata > Lepidosauria > Squamata > Cordylidae > Hemicordylus > Hemicordylus capensis. The sequence continues at coordinate 212,942,833 of NC_069657.1, forward strand.
CATGCGTCTAACTAAACCAGCCCTAATTTGTTACTCACTGGCTGTGGCCGCCCCATTTCCCCAGCAGCTCTCATCCAGCTGCTTCCTTGGGGCCCTCCTGGGACAGACAAACTAACAGATCAAAGCTTTCTCCGCCCCAGTGGGTGGCTGTGTATGTAGTTCCCACCTAGTCCTCTGGACTGGTCCTTCTTTTTTGAATTTACCAGTCTTTTTTACTTATTAGGAAAGGCCCACCCTCCCAACAGTTGCTCTGAGCGAGGCCTAGTCTTCCTTCAAATCCTCCCATCACTACACACATCAAACGGATAAATTTTCATTTGTGTGCTTGATTTGCTGACCACTGACTGTGGACACTGAGAATCTTGTTTTATATTCTGATTTCCTTGATTTAGAATGCAGCTGGGCATCATGAGTTGGACAAATTTATATTCTGAATCCAGTAATTGAAAACTTTAGTGACATTACTAAATAACCGCTAATCAATTGACTGGTAGAAGTCCTTAGGCTTGCCCAAATAATCATGTCAGGGTCCTTCCTATCATATCCTGTGGAAAATTGTCCAGACTGTAAATGTGTTTTGGGCATGCACTATCCCTATAACAACTTGCGATTTTTCCTCATCTTTTGTGGGGTAGGAGGTCCAGCGCTACTGCTTCATAATACCTTTCTGTCTGTCTTAAAACTGGCTCAAGGTAGGAACGTTCAGACTCTTTCTTTTTCTTCTTCTTTTTAAATCCATAGTTAATTTTAGTTTTCTTCCTTTTTAGCAATGATGTGGGTTGTGTTTTTTTAAAAAAATTAACTGACATTTCCCCAGATTTTTCCCCAGGAAAAAATTCCTAGAAAATTTCCCAAGCAGTTTTTTCCTCATTTGCTTAGAATAACAATGTTTTCCTCTCAGAAAATATTATGATGCACTCTCTCGCTCTTGCTCTTTTCACTCCGGCTGCCTTTAACTGGAGTCTTTTGGGCTGCTCATCCGAATGACCAGCTCACCAGCTTTCATTACAGCTGGGGTGGGACGAAAAGAGAGAGAGAGGAGCAGCTGTAGCTGTTCTTTGCCAATCCCACCTCCACTGGTGAAGGCTGTTTGGTTTCCCCAAGCCTTGTACCCTTAGTGGGTATACATTTTTGCTGCCATTGACTGTTTGCATTCATCTTTGTGTTGTTTTAATGATGATTTAATGCATTTTATCATTTGGCTATATACATTGCCTAGGGACATTTTTTAAAATGAAAGGCGGTTTATACATTTAAATATAAATAAACAAACTAATGCCTTCCCTTTCCTTCTATCATCCCGCCCCCGCCCCTGAATCCTCTCATTGATATCTGATTCAGGCCTGTTGAAAGGATCCAAGTCATGCATTGTGGCTTTCAAGGTGCTCAGTACCCCCACACCCCTGTTTTTTGCAATTCCAGGTAGGTACCAACATTAGAGTTTTATTAAGTCCCTTCAAGGGCTGTCTCACAGAACTTGTGGGCTGTATTTAGCTTGGTGCGGGTCTGGTCCAATTGCAGCTCCTTATGTGCCTCTCTGCCTCTCCTTTTGTTGCTTTGTACCTTCATCGGTTGCATTGTGGACCGAAACATACTGCTCTACTACAGCACATGATACCACAAACAACCTCAGTCTTGGGGTTTGTCTGTGTGTGTGGCAAAAATGTAAGATTAGGTGTTCCGGTCTTATGCAAGAAGCATTATGCAAGAAACAGCACAGAACTCTTTGCAAGCAATTTCTAACAATATATGCCACCCATGTGTGTGCCTTGTCCTAATTTAAGCATAAAATAAAAACTGAAGTTATCTCCTAATGAAATTTATTAGCTATTTGCATCCCAGGCTTTTAGAAATAAAGCAGTCACAAATCATAATGCGTGATGTCTCTGGTGATTTCTATTCCCTAATTACCCTGATAACTTGCTTTGCACAGTAACTGTGGTTGGAACAGAGCGAGTTTTTATTTACTTCAGAAGCTCTCTGGATGTGATTAGCAGGAGTGCATAAATGTACATTAATGTGGCAACTAATCAGACCCATGGACAGAAACAATATATATTGTATTTTCCCAGTATGTTTCTATTGGAAAATTCTTTCCATAGCAAGGGCCTCTGAGGTATTTGCTTTAATTTTCCTGTTGCATTTTGTAATTACCGGTAGATTGATATGCCTGTTACTCTAAATGAATTGTTTTTGTTCTGCTGGCTGGCAAAGAAGAATGTCCTCTTGGTAAGCAGATAATATTTCCTGTCATGCGGTACATTTTTTGAACGAGGTTTTTGCCAGTAAAGCCCTTGACTCAGCTTATTACTTTTGATTCAGAATTCTCTTACAGCTGTCTTTCTCTGTTACCTTCAAGACAGCCAGTGACCAAAGACAGCAGCCTTCTATCTTTTCTGACCTAGGCCTCACCTTTATTATTACCCTGAAACTGTGGGTTCCACTGTTATGCTTTATTTTATATGATCATTTTATACTTTTCTCCTTTATACTTATTTTATTTTATAGTTTCTCCTCTCCCTCACTTCCTCTTTCTTCTGACAGACTTTCCTTTCTCCTTCTCTCCTAAGTGTCATTACCTTTGGCACTACTAATGAGATCCATCACAGCTCAGGTCACAACCTAGTTGTGTGTTATGATCCTTCTAAATGTGTTTCACCTGTTGAAGACCAATGGTTTATGGCAGGGGTTCTCAACGTTGGGTCCCCAGATGTTCTTGGACTTCAACTCCCATCATCCCCAACCAAAGGCCACTGGGGCTGGGGATTATAGGAGTTGAAGTCCAAGAACATCTGGGGACCCAATGTTGAGAACCCCTGGTTTAGGGCACTGCAAAAACAACCTCACCTGGTTGCCACCCACCTGGTAGTTCTGTTCTGGCTGTGTTTCTCATACATTTCTCCCTAGATTGGTGAGGTGGCATCACTGTGTGTTCCTTTCTGTCCTGAGATTGATGGGAACACAGAGAAGGCCTTTTGGAATGTCCTGCTCAGGAGGACGTCTTTGATTTCTTTCTACCGGCAGGTAAATCCACATTCCAAGCTTTCCCCAGGGCTGTTAATCAGAAATTGTACAGCTGCTGTTCTTCTGGTTTCCTTTGCTTGATTCTGTTCCTTAGTATGTTAATTCATTGTTGGGGGAGAGGTGTGCGTGTGTTCTCTAAGTTTGGTACAGTCCATCCAAAAGGCTTCTGCCCCACGATTGGTGGGAGGCATCTTGGAACTGCTGCTATAGGGGTTGCTGACCTGCAATGTTCCATAAATCACAGATGCTGAGGAGCAAGGGCCACTTTCTATGTTACACTTTTCCTTGATACAAAGCATTTCCATGTAGGAAAACACACACAAGAATTTACATGTTTTTGATATTTTATTCTTTCCCATCACCCTCTATTATATAAAAATAAATAGGGTAAGTTCTTTTGATTTGAAATATGGAATTCAAGCTGTTTCCAGTGTGATGCCAACCAAGTGTATGTTGCTAAATTACTTTGCATGAATTACCTTGACGGTTATAGCAGTGGAGAGGCTACAAATGTGTGCTGGTAGTACAAGTCTGTGTTACATTGCATGCATATGTAATGTAAGGGTCTTTTAAAAAAACCCTTAAGTTGTACCTGTTTTCTCAGGCATTTAATTAATTTTAATTGATTTTATATCATAATTGTTTTAATCATTTTATCCTATTTTTATATTGTTTTTTAATTTATGTACACTGCCTAGGGATGCACATGCCAGGCAGAATAGAAATAACAACAACAACAACAACAAATATAATGTGGGCAGGGTGGGGCAACAGCAGTAGCTAGAGAAAAGTGACTAGTTTTTCTTGTGAGTGTAGCAGGGAGGGTTAAAAGTATTAGGTTTATTAACAGGTGGTGGGTGGCAGATGGAGGCTTCAAGTGAAGCCAGAAAATTTCAGATTTGCAATGTATAGCCAACTGTTGACCCCTAAAACACGAGAGGAAATAAAGTGTACTTGAATGTGTGCAGAATACACCTTCTTTGCCCAGGCTCATGTTCTATATTCTCATGGGATTTCTGTTCATGTCATAGAGGTGGCGACCTTGGATTTCTTAAAAGGGAAGGTTGAATGGTTCAGGCCCACACATGGACAGCTGGAGATGGCTGATGTGGAAGAGCTTGCTCATCTGGAAGAAAATCTCTGGATAAGGCTTTATTTTTCTCTCGCAAGGTTCTACCACCAGCTGCTTGAACAACTGAAAAGCTCTCCGGTGAGCAGTAGACAACCAGCAGAAGAAGATCTTTGGATCCCAGCCAATATCTTTGTTTTAGTATATCTGCCACCGTTTGACATGCCTGGCAGTGCTATCATGTCATTTGCCATTTCATATTTACTCCGGGAAAAAAGAGTTCTTGTGTACTGAGTACGCAGCTTGAATGATTCTGATATAAGAAGAAAACAAAAACCCATAACTCTGAAAAAATAACTGGCAAATTTTGACAAAATGACAAGACATGCTGAACTTTCTTTGCCTGAACAAATCAGATTGACAAGCTCCTTTTCCTGCCTGATCTCTAGAGCAACAGAGCAAACATATTCTACTAATTCAGTTTCTGTAAGACATGTTGTGACTTCTCTGTTTCTCTCTCCTCATTTATCAGGTTTTCTTTCAGAAGACAGAACTGAGAAGAATCTCCATTCTGTCTTCATGTCTGCAGAGCTGCCCTTCACTAACCAATTTGCCATTTCAAATTTTCAAGATGCCAGCCTTACCTGCAGGCCTCATTTACACATAACGACAAACTACGGGTAGACGAACCTGAGGTTAATTGTTGTATGTCTCACATCACAGGCGTTCGTCCAACTGTAGCCTGGTAACCTCCAGTTTCAGAGAAGGGGAGCCACTCCCTCGTCCTGGTCTGCAGCTGCATCCCAGCAAGCTCCATATCACTCATGTTGCCAGACTGTGGGCAAGGTGTCAGAACTTTTGCAGGGCAGCAGCCATTGGCCACAATCTTCAAGGGGTTGTGCTGAGCATGATTGTGCCATTTCAGAAAGGACTGTGTGCTCTCAGCAGGGAAAGGGCTTTTAAATCCCTTTCAATGGCATTTAAGCCCTTCTCCTGACAGCAATTGCACCATTGCCCTCATAACAGCCCTGCACCAAAACAGTCTCACACAAGCACAATTCCTGGCAACGGTGGGATGCACAGGGGCAGTATTTTTCTCTTAGTCCGGGAAGGGATCATGATGACTTCCTAGGAGGGAATACGTATATGAGGGAGGCGGTCTGGTCTACTGTGACCAAGGATGCTCTTGCGATGGCAGACCCCATCAAAGCAGTCCAGGAACACCCAAGCACACTACTGCCCCTGTGTTGGCTTGCCACCTGGGCATTAGCCCTCTTATGAGAGGGCCAGTCCATTGGGGAGGACCAGAGTTTCAGTAAGCTTTGGTCCCCTGTTGGGCTGCACTGTCATGAAGTAGGCCATCCAAATCCAGGAGGCGCCACTTGTCTGGGCCTCAGTTCTCTCTAGTAAATAATAGAACATGCACACCATGACCCCCTCCTCTCCAGGCAACCCTTTCATACTCCCAAGGAGTAGAGGCCACTCCATGTGTCCAGGCAACACAGTGTGGGCAGACGAGGGAAACAGCAGGACCAGGGATAGAGCTTTACTCCCATTCAAATTTCCTGGATGTGGACCAACGTTGCAGAGTATGTAGATTGGCTGTTGTGGGGAACTGCAGGAAAGGGGAGTCCTGATCATAAGTGATCCTAGGAAAGTAGGGTTGCCATACCAGGCAAAAACAAACAAAGATATGTACCAATGGACGACCAGACTGACAGAGGGACTGCTTGGACTGCTTCATCATGGCAGTCACCAATTCAGAATATAGTGTTGTTTGGGTACCTATCCCCATGGCTTTTTTGTCAAGCAACCAGGCCAGGTGACATTTGCCATCCAGCCGACATGTGTGTCTTCATGGCATTTGACTCTCATGAGAGAGCAGTCTTTGGGAAAAGGGGCATCATCCCATATTATTAATTATTCAGCCCCATCCCTGTGTACCCTAGGATGGTTCTTCTCATGAGTGGTGCAAGAGTCTTTTGCTCTCATGAGACAGTGGCCCACTCTGGAGGAGCATCTGTCCTCATCACATAGGAGGAATCTCTCCTGTGACTGGAGGTAATACTGGTCCTGCTGGATGGTTCTTCTCATGAGTTACACCAGAGGCTGCCTGCTTTTATCCAAGGGGAAGGGGCTCGGCCCCCCTTCTCCAACTTTATTGTGCAGAAAACAGAGCAGAACCATCCAAGTCTTCCTGGGTGGGTGTGCCTTTTAAAGCTGACCCAGATATTGCTGCCCTGCCATATGTTATCTTGGCAGTAATCTAATCAGGTTGCTTGGTTTATGGTGCCACAGTGAATGCATGTGCTTGTGGACATCCTTTTTTTTTTTTTTTTTGGTGAACAAAACACACAATGACCATCTTGCCATCCCATCCCCTTTCTCTTCTTTTTGCCAGAGGGGGGAACAAGAGTTGCAGTGGAAATCAGGCATCCCCCCACATTGTGACCTTCCCCTTTGATGGGCTTAGAAGCTTGGGATGGGGCAAGGCAGCGTCTCTGTTGCCAGGCAATGGCTTGAGGAACATGGAGACAGGAGGCGGGGCAAGTACTCAGAGAGGCAGCTATCAAGAAGCCTGGCAGGCATGGAGCAGCTGCGTCTCCCTCTTCCACTTCCTTCTGGCAGCCTTTCAGGCCCCTTTCAAATGCCCACCCAGGGACATGGGCTACTACCCTGCAATGTGACTCCAAACCTCTGGAGAGTGACTGTGAATGTGCTGATTATGCACATCTTTCCTTCTTGATCTGCAGCCTGCTGGAAGCAGGATATCCATTGTGCCTCTTCAATGCTATACTTATGCAATCCATTAAAACTTCTTTTTTCACAGTGGCATTTTTGCACCTAACTGAGAAGATAAGTATCTCCTCAGATACAGAGTGCCATGTGCTGCTGCATCCATTGTGTTTTATGATATCTTGGATATGGCTTAGTCATCCCATGAGGTTTCAGTCAGGCAGTCTTGAGCAAACTCCAGTATTTATTGTCGTTATGTAAAAAACAAATGGCTCCAATACTATTATGGCTTTTTTGTGTTGGTTTCCCAAGGCAGAGTCGCCACTAAATAGTTCCCATAGGAAACAGTATACTGCTTGAAAGTGTCTGATGGCACTTTCATATCGTTACGTGAGGGAGACACTCTGGAAGACATTCTTTGGGAGACAGAGAGAAACACTGAATACAAAATTCCCAGCAGCAACTCCTAGTTGCCCCAAATCTCATGAACATTCCAGGACACTACACCTTTTCTGTTCTATGGACTGGAAATACAATGAAAATATGAACAATGGATATGTTAATAAGTTAAAAAGTAAAATTATTTAATTTAACAGTTGGCTGATCTTTTGAGGTAATTTTTGAGGATGTGTATATTCCTTCCTTTTGAGGATTTATATATTCCTTTTCAAAAGTAATGGCCAATACAAAAGTTATGGTTCATTTACCTTGTTTGTATTCCATCATTCCTCCAAGGAGCTCAAAGTTTAATCCTCACAACAGCTTTGTCAGGTTGGCTAGGCTGAGAAATAGTGAGCGTCTTAGGACTAGGGGTGTGCAATTTGGAATTTCGGTGTTTCGATTAGGATCTGAACCGAAACACCCCTGTTCTGTTTTGTATCCGAATATGGTCCATCCGAATCACCCCTGATTTGAGTCGGATCCGAATTAATCTGAATCTGAATTGATTTGGATTAAAAAATGGGTCCCAGGGGCAAAATAGTGGGGTGGGGTGGTAGTGCCCAATGGGTGGAGGCTACCACCCAAATTTCAGGGGGATTGGGCAAAGGGCTGATTTTTGGTGACTTTTTGAAGTTTTAGTGTCTTTGGGCAGATTGGGGGCATAACGTGGGATATGGGCCAAAAGAGTGGGGTGGGGTGGTAGTGCCTAATGGGTGTAGGCTACCACCCCAATTGCAGAGTGATTGGGCAGAGGGCTGATTTATGGTGAATTGTTGAAGTTTATGCATTTTTAAGGTTTTCCTGCATTAGGTATAATGGAGGGTGTATCGCTTCATGTCGGGGGGAAAGGGGTGGCCTAGAGCAGTGTGAGGTTTGTGGTAGTGCCGGGTAGGGGCAAGGAAGCTACCTGAATTTTTTCAAAGGATTTGGGCAGAGGGCTGATTTTTGGTGAATTGTTGAAGTTTACACATCTTTAAGGTTTTTCCTCATAAGTTATAATATAATGGAGCTTTCAGCAGCCCCATAAGTGCACTTGGGGGGTGCTGGGGTGGCCCAGAGCAAGTGGTGGTGTAGTTCACATAGGGTGCCAACCACCCCCATGGGTTTCTAACCCATGGTGTACAGGGTTCTGTTTTTTTTCTGAGGTATTCTGAGTGTGGATTCTATGATAGCAAATGAGATTTTCAATGACACACCATGAATCCACTCTAATTTGCTATCATAGAATCCACACTCAGAACACCTCAGAAACAACAGAACCAAGTACCCCATGGGTTAGAAACCCATGGGGGTGGTTGGCACCCTATGTGCACTACACCACCACTTGCTCTGGGCCACCCCAGCACCCCCCAAGTGCACTTATGGGGCTGCTGAAAGCTCCATTATACCTTATGAGGAAAAACCTTAAAGACACATAAACTTCAACAATTCACCAAAAATCAGCCCTCTGCCCAAATCCTTTGAAAAAATTCAGGTAGCTTCCTTGCCCCTACCTGGCACTACCACCAACCCCACACCACTCTAGGCCACCCCTTTCCCCCTGACGTGAAGCGATACACCCTCTAATATACCTAATGGGGGAAAACCTTAAAGACACATAAACTTCAACAATTCACCATAAATCAGCCCTTTGCCCAATCACTCTGCAATTGGGGTGGTAGCCTACACCCATTAGGCACTACCACCCCACCCTACCCTTTTGGCCCAGATCCCCCATTATGCCCCCAATCTGCCCAAAGACACTAAAATTCTAAAATTCACAAAAAATCAGCCCTTTGCCCAATCCCTCTGCAATCGGGGTGGCAGCCTCCACCCATTGGGCACTACCACCCCACCCCACTATTTTGCCCCTGGGATCCAAAATTCGAGTAGAAGAATTTCAAACCTTTTTGCATTGAAGTCAATGGGAGGCAAAAAGGCGGGAAATTCAAATAGACTTCAAAATCCGAAACAACAGATATTCAGAGCCGAAACGGAGGTGATTCGGTTCAGCTACGAAAAATTTTGGAGGTCCAGAAGGGTGATTCGGTTCGGATCCGAATCACCCAAAATTGGTTGTTTCAGGTACAGATCGTTCTGTACCCGAAACGTTTTGCACATCCCTACTTAGGACCACTCAGAAAACTAAACAGTGGAGCAGGCATTTGAGCTGAGATCTTACTAGCCAGTAAGGCTGTTCACACAACCAGGAGATGGGGAGGCTGGGCGGGGAGGGGGAGGGCTTCATAAAACTTGCCTCCCCCCCACCAATGATCCAGTAAAGTTGGTGGGAAATGCGGGCCGCGTTCCCACACAATCCATTCTGCTGCATGAAGTGCGGATCTCCAGAGGCTGTGACCAAGCATCCTATCCCCCATGCATACCAGAATGCACTATCAACAAGCATGACGCATTGGAGGATACCTCTGTGAGATGGGAGCTCTAGGTGCCCATCTCTGTGTATGCTCGGGGTGCAAGCTGCCTGAGCACACATATAATCCTGGTGCTGGGATTAAGGGTGTGCTTGTGCCCTTGGCTAAAGGCTGGGCTCCAAAGTGGGGTTAGGTGGGTGGGCAGAGCCACGATCCGTGTGGACCCTGGCACTTCCCACAAGCAGCCTAACCCAGGCTGGGCTGTCCTAGCCTGAGTTAGGCTGCTCATGAGAATAGTGGGTTTTGTTTTGTTTTAAAATGTCAGATTTACTGTGTCTGAGGCCTCGGGGGTGCTGCTGGCAGCCATGAGGGGGTCTACAGTGGTCCCCCCTCTCCCTACCAGCCTCCCCTTGGTCTCCCGCAGTTTGTTTTGGCCCATTTGGAGGCTATTCTGACCCTTTCTGGGGTGTCATTGGCTATTTTGGAGGCTGCTGCACATGTGCCCTGGCCATTTGGATGGCCAGGTCATGACCCAGCCCTGAAAATGGCCAGAGCGTATGTGCAGTGGCCTCCATAATGGCCACCACTACTTCAGAAAGAACCGGAACACCCCAAAATGGGCTGAAATGGCCCTTAGAAAACCAGGGGACCAGCAGGGGGAGGGGGAACTGCCAGACACACACACACACACACACACACACACACACACACACACAAACCTGCAGCAGCACCTTCTGAGGCTGCCGTAAGTTTTTGGTTTTTTAAAACTGTAGAACACCCAAACCGACCCGAGCTGGTCCAGGGGATTCGGCTTGACTTTGAGCTGAGCCGGACTGTTTTGATGTCAAACTGGCTCGAGGTTGAGCCAGTTTGCACATCCCTATGAACAGGGACAGTTCCCCCCCCCTTCCAAATATAACAGAACCACTATGAGAATGGTGCCTATTTGCCCAATGATCATGGGTTATATGATAGCTACTACAGGAATCAGTTCAGAGTAGTGAACATGGTGCCTTTGAATATTGCCAAAATTTCTGCAGGACCTGACTTTGAGCATTAAAGCAGAAGCAGGGAATAATAACCAAAAGTAACTTTTATTTTGTTGTCCTTGCTTCTAGTTTTTAAGACATGAACTGGCTCTTAGAGACCAAGGTGAATGAAATTGCTGCCTTGGATCTCATGTAACAGTTCATTGGTGAGCTGGAGACCTATGGTGCATCACATCCTCTGGAGAGAAACAGGAGATGAGAAAGGTGAGGGAATGAGACAGACTGACAAAGTGGGGGGAAAGGAGAAAGAGGGTAGTAGATAGATATAGGTAGACAGATATTGTAAAGTTAAAAATAATATGTGAGAATATGAAAAGTAGGTCCATTTCCAGAAAGACAAAAAAATCCCCAAAGCCTGTTCTGGAGGCTGCATCTGGTTTCCAGTTTAGGCTAGCACTCAACCAAAGACCATGCCATTTTTACCCTCATTCTCCATACAAGCATCTAGGATATACATCCCATCCATTTAATGCATGAAACCCTTTGCTACAAAGGTTTTTTTTAAATGCTCAGCATTCTTTCTATTCTTTGCCCCTAGACATGTTATTATTCCAGAGCTGTGCATTAACATGGCAGATTTGTCTAAAAGATTAATGAGCAACTTCAAGGAACTCTTAGTGACAAAACAAAATCTGTCATTATGATCTCTCTTTTCTTGTTTTGCATTTAGACTCACTTTCTCCAGGTCACAATGCGAAGCTCTTATCAGAGTGTTCTTTTCATGCTCTGCCACATTCTCTTCCATGTGGTCCTTCTGTCTTCAGCAAAAGAGGCAAGGACAGAGAGGCAGTGGGGAAAGAGCCATACCCAGTTTTTGGCAAAACAGAAAGGTGCATTAATGTCAGCAATGTAGCCCTAAGGCTGTGCCTGCACAAATGCAGATTCCCAAGAGTTATGCTGGATGCAAAATTGTTTGAGTGATTAAGGGCCATCAAGTCGGTGTCAACTCTTAGTGACCACATAGATAGATTCTCTCCAGGATGATCTGTCTTCAACTTGGCCTTTAAGCTCTCTCAGGGGTGCATTCATTGCTGTTGTAATCTAGTCCGTCCACCTTGCTGCTGGTCATCTTCTTCTTCTCTTTCCTTCAACTTTCCCCAGCATTATGGACTTCTCAAGGGAGCTGGGTCTTTGTATAATGTGTCCAAAGTATGATAGTTTGAGCCTGGTCATTTGTGCCCAGAGTGAAAATTCTGTACTGATTTGTTCTATGATCCATTTGCTTGTTTTCCTGGCTGTCCATGGTATCCTCAAAAGTCTTCTCCAGCACCAAAGTTCAAAAGCATCAATACTCTTTCTATCTTGCTTCTTCAAAGTCCAGCTTTTGCATGCACAGAGTGTCATGGTAAGATGCACAAATCAGGTAGTATATAAATATAAGGAATAAATAAATAAATAAATAAATAAATAAATAATGAAGGGGAACAACCTGCATTATTTGTAACATGCAGCAAGCTGACTGCCCATCAGATATACACCAAGGTGACTAGGACTGGAACCCAGTTTTTCCCCCTAAAACAAAATTCAAAAAAAGCATTTCAGGGTTCCAGTTCCCCAAAGCAGAAACTGGAATTCAAACATGAATTTCGGGATTCCTCCCAAAGAGAAACATAAGAGAATTTTCTCAGTTGGTTTCTCCACATCTTGACATATAGTACAACTAACTTCACACTCTGCATTGTAGTCAGGTGCAATCGACAGAGGGAGTTCTTGGAACAAATGACCCTTGTGACATACTGTGGCATGCATTTGAAGCTCCCCTTAATTTCAAAGCCCCTTCCCATGGAGCATGGAGCATAGGAACAAAGGAAGCTGCCATATACTGTGTCAGACCATAGTTCCATCTAGCTCAGTATTGTCTACACAGACTGGCAGTGGCTTCTTCTTCTGGCAGGCAGGAATCTCTCTCAGCCCTATCTGAGGATGCCAGGGAGGGAACTTGGAACCCAGATGCTCTTCCGTGAGCAGCTCCATCCCCTAAGGGGAATATCTTACAGTGCTCACACATCTAGTCTCCCATTCATATGCAACCAGGTCAGACCCTGCTTAGCAGAGGGGACAAGTCATGCTTGCTAACAGAAGACCAGCTCTCCATCTATGGAGGAACTCTATAGAGGGACCTATGAAGAGATTCTGCTCAAGCACAATGACTCTCAAGTGCTCTTCATGGAAGCGGTTGCAGCCATGTTACAACTGAAACAAGCCTGAACTTTTGTACATTTTTTAAAAAACAGATTATAAAATGTTACTGCTATGGTGATCAATACTTTAATTTTAGATTTTCCATTAATCATGTTATGTTAACTTTATGTTAATACAATAAAAGGAATAATCTTGACAATATACCCATATTGGAGCTTGGTGCAGATTTCCAAAGCTAGTGTAATATTGACTGTTGCCTGGTACAGTCAAAATCATGGGGGCGATGATAAATAAATATTTATTTATTCTATTTCTAAACCTCCCTGGGCCATTTTTGGAAGGTATAGAAATCAATCAATCAATCAATCAATCAATCAATCAAATAAATAAATGCCAGCTTTTTTAAACCATCCACATAAGCAAGGCTGTTATTATTGCATTGTCTTCCCAATTCACCAACATACAGATCACATTAGAGAAATCATCCTTGTGGATAGGATCTGAAAAGTAAGTGTGTGTGTGTGTGTGTGTGTGTGTGTGTGTGAGAGAGAGAGAGAGAGAGAGAGAGAGAGAGAGAGAGAGACTTGCTATTGGTTTCAAAAATGTTGTTTCTGTGAGCCTGTGCAGAACAGAATAAGTTTACAAACCCAAATAACTCAATAAACTGAAGAAAGCCAAAATGGCTGCTTTTTATATTAGATTAACAGTAGCGTCTGGGAAAGGAAATCTGGGCTTAATGGTGGTTACAAATAACCCTAATACAAAAGCCGTAAACATTAAGAAGCAACAGGGAGTATGCAATCCCTGGCAACTAATTTGTATCACTGCCTACCAGAGATCATAGCTGGCTCCCCTTTCCCCCTCCTGGTGCACCTGCTGTCCTTATCAAATGCTAGTGCCACCCACCTTATTTATGTACAGTTGCCTATCCCATTGGCCTTATGATGTTATACTTATTAGATCATAAAACGCTACCTACGGAACAAAATCTGCTAACTAAAGAACTCGGAGGTCTTTTATGTGAATGCTTTTGAGCTGATAATGATTTTACAGTTACCCACAGTTACCTCTTTTGTTCCATTACAACTTAATAATACAACTAAAGAGCATGCCTTCAATTTTCAGCTAATTAGAACAACGATGAGTAAAAAGCTTTTTAGAAAATGACTGCATGCTGCAGAGTATATTTGCTTCACAGCACAGGAAGATTTTTCTCCCCTTCCCAAAGAAAAACAACTCCTCTGCCTTTTTTATTTTTACTTTTTTGGGTATAACTTTTCAAAATAACACTTTTTGTCTCTGCCTAATGTATCAGTTATATTACTAATATGTACACCATGAAATATCTCTCCCAGAGACAATTGACTCTAACAAGATTTCTCCTTCAGCTGGCTCTGATTAGAGCTGAAATGACCCATTTGTCAAAGAAGCTCAACCTTATTTAAAGTTTCCTACAGATGAAAAATTAGGGTATCAGTTACTATCTGAAAATATACACACAAGGTGATATGAATGCTGTGGAAACTGGAAAAGTCTCAGTGGCAGTCTTGATAGATGAGGGTTTAAAAAAATAATATATATTTATTTATTTTATTCCAGGAAGATTCCTACCCTTGTTCACTCTTCGGTTTAATGCAGTTTGGAACTCACCCCTTTTTTGTCTTAATATAGGCTTTGTAGGTTAAAGTTTTTTTTATAATTGCCTTATATTGTCAAAGAGGAATGTTGCTGTTGGGCAGAAAATAAGGTGGTGCTTTCAAGCGTTTTTTGGAATTTGGACATCCCATGCCCATAAACTGAGCAACAAAAGTCAGAATATATACATTCAGTTTCAAAATTAGTCTTTTTTGCTTATTGTCTTTTAACTGCTTTAATGAATGACATATTAGAGGCAAAGGATCTAGTCCTACTGCTTGGGAGAAAGTCTCACTGAACTCTTTGTAACATCTGAGAAAATAAGAATAGGGTTAGCCTGTAAGGCTCAATCCTGTGCATGCTTATTTGAGAGTCAGTGCCTTTGAGCTCTGCTGTTCTTTGTTATGCATAGTTAGGCTTAGTTTCAGTTGGGGATGGGACCAGGGAGTTCAGCCAAAGGCTTCATGGAAAATGTAGGATTGAGGAGGCACAAAAAGGAAGAGAGAGAGATGTCATGGAAGCGTTCTAGGAGGTATTTCCAGGCATAAGGAAATGCCTCTTAGACCCATTTCAAACTGGCTATGGGATTGAGTCTGCCTTGGTCGGCCTGATGGATGACCTTTACCAGAGAATAGACAGAGGGAGTGTGACTCTGTTGGTTCTTTTGGATCTCTCAGTGGCGTTCGATACCATCGACTGGTATCCTTCTGGATCTCCTGGGGGAGGGAGATAGGAGGCACTGCCTTGCAGTGGTTCCTCTCCTATTTCTCAGGCAGATTCCATTTGGTGGAGCTTGGTGACAAAACGGGAGCTATTATATGGAGTCCCTCAGGGCTCCATTCTGTCACCAATGCTTTTTAACATTTATATGAAACCTCTGGGTGAGGTCATCAGGAGATTTGGTGCAGGGTGTTATCAATATGCTGATGACACCCAAATCTATTTCTCCTCCTCCTCCTCCTCCTCCTCCTCCTCCTCCTCCTCCTCCTCAGCAGTGATATGATGTAGTACATTTGTTGGAAACCTCCTGATTTGACTTCTGTAATGTGCTTTACGTGGGGCTGCCTTTGTACGTAGTCCGGAAACTTCAGTTGGTTCAGAACGCAGCAGCCAGGTGGGTCTCTGGGTCATCTCGGAGAGACCACGTTACTCCTTTACTGATGGAGCTACACTGGCTGCCAATAGGTTTCTGGACAAAATACAAAGTGCTAGTTATACCTTATAAAGTTATACCTTATACCTAAGCCCTAAACGGCTTAGGGCCTGGGTATTTAAGAGAGCATCTTCTTCACTACGAGCCCCATCGCCCATTGAGGTCATCTGTCTCCAGTTACTGCCAACTCGTTTGGTGGCTACACAGAGATGGGCCTTCTTGGTCACTGCCCCAAGATTGTGGAATGTGCTCCCTGCTGAGATATGATCCTCCCCATCTCTGGCAATTTTTAAAAAACATCTGAAAACCCATCTTTTCGCCCAAGCTTTCTCAGCTTCCTAAATGTTTATGTTTTAATCTCTGGTTCATTTTTAAATTTTTAAATTTAAGTTTTTTGTACATGTTTTAAACTTGTTTTATGCTATTGTTAACCGCCCAGAGATGAAAGTTCGGGGTGGTGTACAAATTTGATAGATAGATAAATAAATAAATCATCATCATCATCATCATGAAATGGTATTCACTCCGTAAATACTTGCCTACGGGCAGTAATGGGCTGGATGAGGGATAACAAATTGAAGCTGAATCCAAGCAAGACGGAGGGGCTCATTGTGGGGGATCGGAATTTGGGGGATGAGTTAGATCTTCCTGTGATGGATGGGGTTACACTCCCCCAGAAGGAACAGTTATGCAGCTTGGGACTGCTCATGGATCCAGGCCTCACCCTGGTATCTCAGGTGGAGGCTATGGCCAAGAGCGCTTTCTATCAACTTCGGCTGATTCAACAGCTATGTCTATTCCTTGAAGAGAATGATCTCAAAACAATGTTGCATCAGCTGATAATCTCCAGGCTCGACTATTGCAATGCGCTCTATGTGAGGCTGCCTTTGTGCGTAGTTCGGAAACTTCAGTTAGTTCAAAATGCGGCAGCCAGACTGGTCTCTGGTATAACCCGGAGAGACCATATTATGCCTGTCTTAAGACAGTTGCCCTAGCTGCCGATATGTTTCCAGGCATAATATGAAGTGCTGGTTATTACCTTTATTATTATTACTTGTTGTTTACACAGTCAGACAGGTGTTATTGACTGGTTTGTTTTATCCAGACATCGAGTCCTTCCCAAGGACCTGGGATGGCTGGATTTTATTATCAATATCGTTGTTGTTGTTATTATAGATATTATCATAGAATATAGGCTGTTCCCAGTAAAGTTGCTTTTTGTAATTGGCTGATGGTGATTTCTGTGGCTCCTATGGTGTTGAGGTGCTCTTTAAGGTGTTTTAGAATTACACCTAGGGTGCCAATTACTACTGGGATTATTTTAGTCTTCTTCTGCCACAGCGTTTCAATTTCAATTTGTAGATCTTTGTATTTTGTGATTTTTTCTATTTCTTTTTCTTCTATTCTGCTATCCCCTGGTATTGTTATGTCGATTATTTTGACTTGTTTTTCTTTCTTCTCGACTACAGTTATATCTGGTGTATTGTGTGGCAGACGTTTGTCTGTTTCTAGTTGGAAGTCCCATCATATTTTTGCATCTTCATTTTCTACAACTTTTTCTATTATTATTATTATTATTATTATTATTATTATTATTATTATTAATTCAATTTCTATACCGCTCTTCCAAAAATAGCTCAGGGCAGTTTACACAGAGTAATAATAAATAAATAAGATGGATCCCTGTACCCAAAGGGTTCCCAATCTAAAACAAACATAAGACACCAGCAAGAGTCACTGGAGGTACCGTGCTGGGGGTGAATATCCCACTGGCCTCCACCCATTCCTTTTCGGGCCAGTTTGGCCCATGTTCTGGCTTTCCCGGCCCTCTGCCTGCTTGCAGTGACCATTTTGAATGCTGCTGCACATGCGCACATGCATCCTGGGACCGGCCTCAAGCAGACAGAGGGGCCGGAAGACCTGTAAATGGGCCCAACTGGCTCGAAAAGGAGAGGACGGAGTCTGGTGGGGGTGGGAGAGAGGACCTTCTGAGACACCTCCCATGGCCATGGCAACACCTCCTGGAGGCCAGCATTACAACCCATATTGGGCAGTGAGTTATTAAATAAATTTTTCATTTTTTTTTCAATTAGACACCCCCCCCCCCCGAGCTGGCCCAGTTTGTTCGGTTTGACTTTGAGCTGAGCGGAACCTAACCGGGCCCTATTTGGCTCAATGGTGATTGAACAGTCCTGGTTCAATGGTGACATTGAACATTGTTTGCACATCCCTAATAGCCAGGGTCATTTCAGTTATGGAGGCAGAGATATTGGAGGAGGAAAGGCTGCAGAGAAGTTTTATTTATTTTAATTTAATTTAATTTTTTACATTTTATATCCTGCTTTTCCTCCAAGGAGCCCAGAGTGGTGTACTACATACTTAGGTTTCTCCTCACAACAACCCTGTGAAGTAGGTTAGGCTGAGAGAGAAGTGACTGGCCCAGAGTCACCCAGCTAGTCTCATGGCTGAATGGGGATTTGAACTCGGGTCTCTCCAGTCCTAGTCCAGCACTCTAACCACTACACCACGCTGACTCATTTGGAAGATAAAGAAGATCTTTATCTCTGATAAAGATTAACAGTTTTAGAATGTGAGCCCTTTGGGGACAGGGATCCTTATTTATTTATTTATTTATTTATTTATTTATTTATTTATTTATTTATTCATTCATTCATTCATTCATTCATTCATTCTCTGTGTAAACCGCCCTGAGCCATTTTTGGAAGGGCGGTATGGAAATCAATCAATCAATCAATCAATCAATCAATCAATCAATCAAATAACTGAGCTGAGTTTTGGAGCAGGCAGGATGCTAGCGTAGAGACTTGAGGGCTGTCATGTATTCTGACAATGGGACAGATGAATACTTTTGACCACCTATCTGGATAGTGATGAAACGCTAAGGTATGTTGACAAAAGCCCAGAGAGCAGAAGGTTGTAGTTGTCAAGTGAATGATGACTAGAAGTAAACCAGAGGGAGACTTACTGCCAATGCTGGGTGCATAAGGGCCTGCTGTGTTTTTTCACTGTGTACCAGCTGGAGGATCCAGGAGAATTCCCTCCCCACCACAATATTATGCATTAAGCAAGCATTATCTGTGTGGGGATTCTCCTCACTGCAGTGGTGACCCTTGAGCCTTCTAGCCCTCAGCAGAGCCTCAGAGAAAACGGGCAAGGGTATTCTGCTTACTCAGCCTCCACTCTCAGGACCACACTGTTCCTCCAGTCTCTGACCAGAGGACCTGGGTTGCCTCTGGACTGTCCTCCTGATCACAAGCTACCACTGCCCTAAATAGGGAGGAGCAAGCCCCATCACCTGTATCTCCCTTGGTGTCCTCTCCAGCTTCTCCAAGCCCTCTCACAGTCTACTGCCAGATGCCCTGTAGGCACGGCTGCTGCTGCTCGGCTGCCACCTGCTGAATAGTGTCACAATAGCCTGGCATCATGGGGCTGCAACATTTTCCTCTTCTTCGCAAAGGTTGCAGAGGCCCCAGATGATCCACATCTCCCCTTGCCACTCTCCTTCTCTCCTGATGAGGACCTGGCGGGCTTGGAGCTGGTTGTGGGATGGCCCCTGGGTCTACAGAAGAAGTCTGGAATTGCCTCCCTAACCCCTTTGACTGACTGGATCAATGGAACGGGTGTGGTGGACGGCTCTGGGCAATCTATTAAACATTTCCCCGCCTAAATAGTGTTTCCAGAAATTGGCAGTGGTTCAAAACCCCTCTTGCATCAGCACAGCAACGTGGAATTCTACTTGCATAATGCCACCCCTGAACACTGTAGCATAAAAGTTGATGCAGCCCAATCTGAGCTCCACTGCGAAGCAAAGTTTGGAAATGGGTGCATCAGTGATACTTGGATTTAATTGAAAGGGGATATGAGGCTGTGCTGTGCTGTGCTGTGATGTCACAGGTGGGTGGGAAACATATGCATGCATACAAATTTTGAACAGTGGTGAGAAATGGCAACTAGTTCTAATAACCCCTGCCAAGGCACAAAGGATGTATTAAAATATTACCAGTACATAGTTATTGCTTCCTTAAAAGTAAGAGCACACTGCCTTTAGAAACATTTTATTTCCAACAAAGTAGACTTGCTGTTTGCCAAATGCCATCAATCATCTGTCCAAATCTACAGACCTGCTGAAGTCTATTTATGAAACGCAGAGGTACTCTGGGTCTCTTGCATCAACATCACTGGACCAGCAGAGTCCTGATGAATGTCACCATCTCAAGAAGTACAACAGCATCCCTAAAGCCATCGAATAATATATGGCACATTTTCCAAGTGACCAACCCAGAAGCTTAAGCTTCAAATCCTTTCCGATTCAGCCTGTTGAATAACTTGAAAAGAGAAATGGTTACAGCTTTCTTTGCCAGATATTATAAATCAGTCCCTCCAGCAAGATATCTTATTGCAATTCCCTTTTGCTTTTGAACAATGTTTTAAAGGGGTCTGAGCAGGCTTTAAGATGATGTTTTTCATTTGAAAATTATGTCCATTTTAAAAGTCAAATCTAGCAATAAATAGAGAGAATAGAGGCTTTATTGACAGATTATCTGGGCATCATTCCACTTTTTGAGTTATTCTAGAACTCCTGGATATGGATGTGTATGGACCAGTCTGAGCATGAACTGGACCACCACGAACAGGGCTGGTTTGAGTGGTTCGATCTCAAACTGCTTCGAACCAATTTGAGCTGGTTTGTCAAACCTATCGGTCCAACCCGTCAAATTCTGTGAACCAGTTCAAGTACCCACAGTGTGGTCTGAATCTGGTTCGAATTTAGACTGAACCACGCCAACTGGTCTATCCACACCTCTGGGTGTCACTGTGGGTTTTTGTCTATTTCTGCCATAAGAAATAATGGGGGTTCAAAGTTACCCTATCCTAATCCTAACATGGATCCCCAGCTTTGACTTTAAAAAAAAAGCTAAGAACTAGCCCTTGTAGAAGTGGAGTTATGCAGCAAAATGTGTGGTCACTATTTTTCCAGTGTTTAGATTCTTCGGTGTCTGATAACCTTTCCTCGGAATGAATCCCTATGAGGATTCATTATATGCTTTCATTTCTTTTGTTCATTTTGACTGTCATTGGACAGTGCCAACTGCCAACTGCCATGTGTCAACTCCCCCCCCCCACACACACACTGGGGTAATCAATTTATTTATTTTTAGGAATGTTTGAAGTGTTTAGATTCTTTGGTGTCTTCATTACACACCTTCATTTATTCAGTTCATTTTGACCCCACTGCTTTGCGAGCGGGAGTGGGGAAGTAGTGGCATCCCATGTCCCAATTATCCCCCAACTCACAAGCTACTGCGTACCGCAAGCCACTGTACTGCAAACCACTGTACCACAAGCCACTGAGTACTCAGTTTATTTAGACTTTTTGGTGTGTAATGAATTCTCATAGGGATTCATTATGATGAAAGGTTGTTAGACACCAAAGAGCCTAAACATTTGAAAAAATTCCTGGAACAGAAACTGAGTAATACCCCACTGCCTTGCGGGTGGGGTGTGTGTGTGTGTGTGAACATAGGAAACTGCCATATACTGAGTCAGACCATTGGTCTATCTAGCTCAGTATTGTCTTCACAGACTGGCAGCGGCTTCTCCAAGGTTGCAGGCAGGAATCTCTCTCAGCCCTATCTTGGAGAAGCCAGGGAGGGAACTTGAAACCTTCTGCTCTTCCCAGAGCGGCTTCATCCCCTGAGGGGAATATCTTGCAGTGCTCACACATCAAGTCTCTCATTCAGATGCAACCCGGGCAGACTCTGCGTAGCTATGGGGACAAGTCATGCTTGCTACCACAAGACAAGCTCTCCTCTCCTCTCCTGTAGTTGGCACATGGCAATTGACAGTTGGCACTGTCCAAAGACAGTCAAAATGAATAGAAGAAATGAAGGTGTGTAATGAATCTTCATAGGGATTCATTGAGGAAATGTTATTATACACCAAAGATTACGAACACTTGGAAAACAGTGACCACACATTTTGCTCCATAACTCCACTTCTACAAAGGCTAGAGCTTAGCTTATTAATTATTATTTCTTGTTTACACAGTCAGACAGGTGTTATTGACTGGTTTGTTTTATCCAGACATCGAGTCCTTCCCAAGGACCTGGGATGGCTGAATTTTATTGTCATAGATATCATCGCAGAATATAGGCTGTTCCCAGTAAAGCTGCTTCTTGTAATTGGCTGATGGTGATTTCTGTGGCCCCTATGGTGTTGAGGTGCTCTTCAAGGTCTTTTGGAACTGCACCCAGGGCGCCGATTACCACTGGGATTATTTTGGTCTTTTTCTGCCACAGCCTTTCCATTTCAATTTGTAGATCTTTGTATTTGGTGATTTTTTCTATTTCTTTTTCTTCTATTCTGCTATCCCCTGGTATTGCTATGTCGATTATTTTCACTTGTTTTTCTTTCTTCTCGACTTCAGTTATATCTGGTGTATTGTGTGGCAGATGTTTGTCTGTTTATAGTCGGAAGTCCCATAATATTTTTGCATCTTCATTTTCTACAACTTTTTCAATTTTATGGTCCCACCAATGTTTGGCTACAGGTAGCTTGTATTTTTTGCAGATGTTCCAGTGTATCATCCCTGCTACCTTGTCATGCCTTTGTTTGTAGTCAGTCTGTGCGATCTTTTTACGACAGCTGATTAGGTGGTCCACTGTTTCATCTGCTTCTTTACAAAGGCAGCACTTGCTGTTTGTTGTGGATTTTTCGACTTTTGCTATTATTGCATTTGTTCTTAGTGCCTGTTCTTGTGCAGCCAGTATTAAACCCTCTGTTTCTTTCTTCAAGCAACCATTCTTAAGCCATTGCCAGGTCTTTGTGATGTCTGATTTTCCACTTATATTGTGCAAATATTGACCATGCAGGGGCTTATTTTTCCATTTTTCTGCTCGGTTCTTGACTTGTTCTTTCTTGTAGGCCTGCTTTGTTTCATTGGTGTTGAATAGTTTCGCGTTATTGACCATTTGAAGTGCATCTTCTTCACTGTCCTTGATATATTCTTCAAGGCCTCTTTTCTCCTCCTCTACTGTTTGATGGACTTGCAGCATTCCACCTGAGCTGCGAGTGAGGTATAGCCTATCAACATCACTGTGGGGGTGCAGAGCATGATTGATGGTCATGATTTTCCTGGTCTTACGATATAGCGTCTCTAGCTCTGCCTGGGTCCAGTCTATTATTCCTGCAGTGTATCTGATAACAGGTATAGCCCAGGTGTTTATGTCTTGTATGGTGTTCCTGCCATTGAGTTTGGACTTTAGGCTTTTTCTAACTCTCCTGATGTATTCACTTCCAATTTTTCTTTTAACTTCAGTGTGTGCAATGTTATCAGCCTGGAGAATGCCCAAGTATTTGTAAGGTTCTTTCTCTTCCAGGTTCTTGATCTTTCTTCCATTGGGCAGTTCTATTCCTTCTGTTTTTATTATTTTCCCTCCGTTCATTATTAATGCAGCACACTTGTCTAGTCCAAACTCCATTGCTATATCGCTACTGAATATACGGACAGTGTTTAGCAGTGGTACATAAATTTGGTACATTCTTTTAAAATAACCTCTTCTAGTTGGACTAGACTTGTAATAGCAGATCATTATTTCCTTGTTGGCATTTTTCGTATATTTTTTTCGGTTAAGCGACGTTTCTTTCAGTAACTTTGCTGTCTCCAGCCCTGGTTGCTCAACTGAAGATCCTGAGTCCTGTTGCCCACTTGCCACCAGATGTCCAGGGACTATATCATCTGGCGCGGTCCTTGTTGACCTGGGTGACGACCGATCCGGTATAGATTTCTTAAAGTTACGTCTCACCATATTGTTGATGGGAGAGGCACTCTTTGTCTGGCTCCTCTGGTGAGACCTGTCCAGTATGGTTGGACCTCTGGCATCGCTCTCACCTTCCTCAGAGCACACAAGCCCCACAACCACGCCAAGGTAGTGCCTCACTGGGGGATTATTATTATTATTATTATTATTATTATTATTATTATTATTACTCTTTTAATGAAAGCTGGGAATTTGGGGTAATTAATAAGAGAAATCACAATCTCGAAATGATTCAAATAGAATCTGGTACAGTTCGATTTGGACCCAGATCTAGCCAATGGACCACAGGGGTGATTGTTTTCTGTTCCAAATCACTCGAATCAGCTAGGTTAGGGTACAAATCGATTTGTACCCAAATCAATTTGCACATCCCTAGTGAATATTTCCCATATTTTTGCTTTCTTAGAAATACTGTACTCACCATTTTCTAGTGTGGCAAATATAAAAGTCTGGTGCTCTTTTCCTCTCTCATAAATGTGGTGTTTGGCAACCAACAAAACACTCCAGGAACAGGTGTGTGCACAAAGTCATTAACAGTTCCTATTTGGAATTCTGCCTCTGAAATTCGAAGCTCACAGATCTGTTAAGCATGTTGAATTCAGAATTTATGAATCAAATTATATTCAGCTTTAGCTGGAGTTTACAGCTAAGCCAAAGATGGACTGAAAGCACATTATTACTTTCCCATCTTCAGATAACCTGGACATTTGAATTGTTCTTTGAGGAAAATCAAAGGCCTTTCAAAGTCATTTAAATTTGTATCTTGTCTTGGTTTATATTCTGTCTCTATTCCGCAATTGTCAGATCTCTTACCGTCCAAAAAGCTCATGGCTAAAGCTATCCAGATAGTGTGCTAGTTATACATATCCTCTGTGTACCATGCCTTAAAATGTGGCATGGCTGAACTCTGTCTACTTGACAGGTGCTCACCCTGATCCAGTGACGAGATCCATGTGTGTATGGATTCACTGAACAGGGAACAATGGGTATCAATCAGTGGGTTACTCACCGGACAGGGCACAATGATTATCAGTCTAATGCACATTCAGATAAGTACCCAAATACACGTCCTAGTAGGGATATACTTTATCTGCACTGCTTTAATGAGATATGCTTGTCCCCATCCATGTTTTTTTTATGAAATTAGGCATAAATTAACATCTTGTATATGCACATCTGTAGAACTAGTTAGGGGCCTTATGCTGCCAGTCCATTTCCGGGTCCAATTCAAAGTGTTGGTTTTAACCTTTAAAGCCCTAAATGGCTTGGGACCAGGTTACCTGAGAGAGAGCCTTGCCCCATATGTCCCTACCCGTACCTTAAGATCTTCTTCAGAGGATCACCATACAAGGTGAGGCGAGTGGCTACCAGGGAGAGGGCCTTTTCAGTGGCTGCACCCCATTTATGGAAAAACTACCCCAGTGAGGTTCGCCTGGCTTTGTCACTTTGTTCTTTTGGACAGCATGTAAGGACGTTTTTGTTCACCCAGGCCTTTTAAATCCTGGTTTTCAGATCTAATCTGATTTTTAACTAATTTTAAAATGAGTTTTTTTATGCTGCTCTGTATTGTATTTTGTATTTTCATTTTACCCTTTTTTTGCCAGTTATGATTTAATGTGCTGTGTCTTTATTGTATGTTTTAATTCTCTGTTGTGAGCTGCCCAGAGAACATTTGTTTTGGGGCAGCTAACAAATAAAGTCCATTTATATTTATTGTTGTTGTTGTTGATGATGATGATGATGATGATGATGATGATATCTTGTAACACTAGTGCCCTTCTATACTTGCACAGAAATAAATATACTATAAATGATTCCCTTAAAGTCAGATCCATTCTCAGTGTAAGAGCAGACCAGGATCCTTGTCAGAGGTGGTACAATCTGTTTTGCTACCCGAGGCCAAAATCAAATTCCCTTCTAAACTTGTTGCATCAGTGGTGGGGGACTGCTTCTCTAGTGACAGCCTCTCACTGTGCTATGCAAGCAAACAGGGTGAAAGGCTTTTGCTCCATTCACATGTAGGGGATGAGGGAAGAGAGGCTGCCACTGGGAACATTGCTCCCATGCCTCAGATCATGTTGTCCCAAGGGTCTGGGGTTGAGGAAGGGTCCCTGTACCAGGCCCTGTACGAGACTCATACTGTCCGATGAGCTGGACTCTTGAGACAAATTAAAGTTGTACTGCATGCCACCAGCTGACTCTCTTTTATATCTGTGTTTCGGACAAAATCACAGCTTGCTCTTTGAAAGGCATGAGGGAATACTCAATTCACAACATGGGATGAAATTGGAAGTAAATGAGCTTTTACCTGGGAACCCAGTGCGATCTGTTTGCCACTCTACTCCTGCTTTCCCTCAAGCAATTAGCCAGAAAATTCACTCGAATGCAACAATCAGCATGCCCACTTGCCCTTTATCCATCACTTGGATCAGATAATTAATCGAGGAAAACAATACAAGCTCTCTGCCTGTCTTGCTCAGGCCAAGTGGGGAGAAAGCAAACCAAGTTTTCTTCTGAAATCCAGATGGCATTATCTTTCACAATAACCTGTCCCAAGGAGGAAAAGATGAGAGCTGGAAAAATAATTGCCAAGGTCATGAGTGTCAAGAGGTGAAAGACAGAGCTGCAGTTTTCCAATAAGATGTTCACAAGCACATGCCTTTGCCCTTCACAGCAAAATCCAAACACTAATGAATAAGAGCTAAGTGTGCATTGGCGTATACATTAAGCAGGACTAACTAGTGCTCCATGTCTTGACTAGCTCATTTCTGTTTCTTGCAGGACTGATTAGTCCTGATGTTCTCCTCCTTTTCTTCCCAACTGGGCTGAAGGCAGTAAATAGTCTCCCCACCCGCCCGCCCGCCCCGCACTCCAAATTACAGATAAAGGGATGCTCTAGCTATGAATTTTTGATCTGGTGTGGACAGAGGTAACTGGCTGGTATGATACTTATCAAACACAATACAGGGCTTGCTGTAGTACTGAACAACACCTAGGTATCATCCTACACAGACTGAGATGTGTATTTGGCCCTTCAGGGCAGGTTTCCAGAGAGGGCTGGATGAAGCTGGTTGAAGGTCTGACAAAGAAATTGATATGAGACATGGACAAAGAGCCCTCACTGTTAATGAGAGCTCAAATTTAACTCACGCATTACAGGAGAGTAGTTGAACTTTGCAGCCTCATTCTGTCTTTCATGGCTGGGGAAGTGGAAAAAAAGTTGTTTGTAACTTCATCAGGCTTGAATTAGGTCCTTGTTTTGGGATAAACATGTCCCCACCCCCACTCCAACTGACTGCAGTCGAAACAAAACAGTTTCCCTCATGCACCAGCAAAAATGAATTTGTAATTAATTAAATCCTGATGTTTTTATGTTGGTCTTTCTGCTTACAGATTTTTTGTTGTTGCAGATTAAAACATACTCCACTTTAATTAAAACACAAACCTTTTTTATTGCTGTTGTAATAAGTAGGTATTATGACAAGATGGCACATATAATGAAGTTTAATGGAGCTGCAAGCTGAAGTAATGTATATCTTTGCAAATGTATTATGAAAAGCAAAGAAAATGAATGGAGTGTGGCAGGAACAGATGATGAGCTTTGAAGAGCTCCCAGTAATAATAGATATTTAAAATCCAACACTGATCTTTTGAGGGGCCTTTCTGATGTCATACCTGTCAAATGCTTCCCTAAGCCATCTTGTATCCAAGCTTTCCAAAACATCTTTGGATGGTGGTGGCAGAAATGCACTGGCCTGATATCCAGGTTGTATACTTTGAGCACTTCTTCTGTATGTTGAGGCTCATATGAGTTCAGCAAGGAATGGATCATGAAGATATAACACACATGGCCCTCTCAATTCAGTGCATTTACCACATGTGCTAGCTTACTAGTGTGTAGTGTTAGCACACCAGGAGCAGCTCCCACTCCGGGTCACAACGCAGCTTTGCTTTACTCACATCTATTTCAGCCATAAACTTTGTAACACTATCACAAGATGAACACATGGAAAAGAAGCTTCCACAGAGCTCTTGCAATGCTGGTTTTTCAGGGCATGGCAAATCTGAATTTTGCAAGAGTAAATCGCAAAACTGGTTCGACATGCCAAAAATCCATTGTGTGCTGACATTACCACATTAAAAAGGTCTGTCTACATTCACAATTGCTGGATATGAACCAATGGGAAACAGTAGCTACAAATGCACGTAATGCAAAACTGCAGTTAAACAGGGTAGAGGTTGGAACTCTGTTACGTCCGAATGTGTGCAACCATAGTTTCATGGCAAAAGTGACCTGCGGGATTGCCTCACCAAACTCCAGTTTGAACTTTCATTTGTTCTACATTTCACCACCCCAACCTGTGGTTTGGTGGCAGTGGCATTATGTCTGAACACAGATGGCACCATATCCACGGTTTCTTTAGCTTTCTGGAGACACAATCACAGAGGTGGTGGTGTGGACCTACCCGGGATCATGCCAGCGGTGCTTCTTGTTGGTCACCACTCCGAGCACTCCCCCCTCCCCTCTGTCTCCAATCCAACAAAGCAGTTGCCTGGCAACAGAGCATCACGTCCCATCCCAAGCTTGTCAGCTTGTCAAATGGCAAAGTCACACAGAGGCATTCCTTCTTCCAACTCTGTCCCTTGCTCCTCTCTCCTGGCAATCAGGAGAGAAAGGGGGATGGAATGGTAAGATGGGCACTAAGTGATTTCCAACCCCAAAATGAAGTGACAATAATGTTTGTTCATAAGCACACTCCTTCAAGATGGCAACATTGGCATCCCATTAGAGTGCTGGGATGGAAACATGGCAAGGCAGCAATACCTGAAGTTGGGTTTATATCACAGCCACGACCAGGGCTTCTTGAATGGCCAAGGTCTATTTTTTGTACAATGATGTTGGTGGAGGGAGCATTCCCTTCCCCTTGGGGGTGCCTGTGTGGTCCCTAGGCTTACTCATGAGAAGGGCTGGGCAACAGGATCAGCATTGCTGCAGTGAAAGGAGCAATTCCTCATATGCAAGGATGGATGAGGAGCAGACCAATCACTCATGAGAGTGTCAGGCCATACGGATACCCCTTCACAACTCATGAGAAGAACTGTCTGTGGGGACAGGGATGTTGGGCAGAATCGCTAATAATGTGTGACAACAATGCCCCTTCTCCCACGGACCTCTCTCTCATGGCCATGAGGGCCGGATGGCAGATGCTGCCCTGCCAGATTACTCTTTATAAGAAAGCTATGGGGACAGGTACTCCACCAACAGCTCTCCCTGTCTTGGTCACTGTTGCCAAAGAAGCATTCAAAGCATGCCCTCAGCCAGCCTGTCTGCCCATATGAACATGTCTACCTTTGTTTTTGCCTGGAACGGTGACCCCACTATCCTGGGATCGCTGGAAATCAGGGCTCCCCTCTCCTGCAATTCCCCACGGTTGGCAGATCTGCATATGGCACAGCACCAGTCTGAACCTGGGAATTTTGAATTGAAATAAAGATCTGTCCCTGCACCCAGTGTTTCCCCAGTCCACATGGGAAGCTAGGTTTTGACACATGGAATGTCAAAATCTCCTTTGTGTGCATCAAAGGCTTCCCAGGGAAGGAGGGTGTTGCAGTGCAAAAGTTCTATCATTACCCAGAGAGAGCAGGGGCCCGGCACACAAAGGGCGGGGCCCCCTTTGTTGGGATAGCTCAATTCATGAGTGCACAAACCAATGGAAGACCAGAGGTTCTGGTGAGCTTAAGGTCCTCCCCAGTAGACTGGCCCTCTCATGAGAGTGTGAATCTGCTGGTGGCAAGCTGCCATGGGGGCATAACTGTGGTTTAGTGATCAAGAAGGTTGGGAAAGAGTCAGTTCCATGGCTTCCCAGAGGATGCTGGGTGCCAGCGGTGGTGAAGCTCACCATATTTAAAAGTTATTCTCCCCCCCCACACACACACTCTTGCTGCCCCCTGGAACTGCCCTCACCAGCAGCCACTTTCGAGCCAGCGTGCAGGGCAGTAGCAAGGTTGGAGTGGGCCCAGAGACAAGATTTTAAAATGGGCCCCCCCTCACTGAAGCTCAGCTCATGAAGTAAAGAAATCTTAAATGAGGCTGAATAGTGGTAACAAAAAGCAGAGTATAATTTATATTTTTATTTATATCCTACGTGCCACAATAGAATATCATCCTAAATTATTTTTTGAAGGGTTTTGTCAATTGTGGACGATGCAAGTCATTGAATGGTACTAGAGAAAGACCTGTTGTTCTGGTAGCTCCAGGTCTTAACACTCACATCCATTTCGGAGGATGAATACAACTGAAGGAAGCCCGGGCGGGTGTGCGGCTGGGGGAGTCAGTCATGTGACTTGCCTCTGGGGGCCCCCCCAAGGCAGTGGGCCCCCAGACAATTGTCTCCCCTTGCCCTATTATAGTTACGCCCCTGCCAGCGTGTTGTAAATGCTAGGGCCATTTTTTTAGTCCCTGTCGATCACTGCCTGTGATGGAGGCATGTCCACCATGTTGTAAATGCTAGGGCCAGTTTTTAGTCCCCAGTCTGTCACTGCCACATTCACATGGAGTTGTGGAGAATATGCTAAGCCAACAGCATGAAAGCTTTCACACATTGAGGTCATTCACACAGTCAAAAATTATTTTCTATCTGGGTTTGGGAGTTGTGCGTGTTCCCAATTTTCAGTGGTGTGGAAGCAAAGTAAGAGGAAAACCTGGGTAGAAGTAATTGTGTGGGGAAAGGGTAGGAGGAAATGTTACCCAGGTCTTCCTCCTACCTTGCTTCCACACCATCAAAAATTGGGAGCACACACAGCCCCCAAACCTAGGTAGAACACAGTTTTTGATTGTGTGAAGGACCTCATCATCTGGTCAACATGTACAGCCTCCAAATGATGTGGGAATCAGTGCACAAGTGAACAGTATCTGTCAGGTAATGTGGATATCTTACAGTCAATGGCTGTCATCCAGCACAGTTGCACAAGCAGTGCAAAATGGGCAATTGTGCCAGCAGCATTTCCACAAGGTTCCCCATTTGGGGAAACCTGCACAAGCACTCGTTGCATAGCTGCCCCTTTTGTGCAGCCCCAATGCTGCCTTGGAAGGGTGCAGAAGCTTAGCAGGGCACATATGGACACATATCATTGTACTGAATGTCAGCCATCATACATATTCCCTGCTCCAGAACTATGCATAGTGCCTAGAAAGATACAAAATGTACATAGAAGCTGTTCATATTACCAAGGTATAGATGAAATATTTGTCATTGGGAACTTTTGTTGAAGTATATAAATATTGGAATTAGGATGGTCTGCCCCCAGAGGCTTCTGGATCCGCTTGGATTCCAGACGGCCCTCGGGGAGTTTCCAGTGTCCAGAGCTGGTGACCCTGTTGAGGCCCTGGTCGATCTCTGGAATGGAGAGACAGCCTGGGCTATTGACATGGTTGATCCTAAACGCCCTCTCCGGCTTGGTGGAACCTGATCTGCTCCTTGGTTTTCCTCGGAGCTTAGGGAGATGAAACAACTTGGACGACGGCTAGAACGATGCTGGAGGAAGAGTTGTGATGAATACGACCGAACACGGACTAGAGCCCATTTTAGGGACTACTCTGTGGTGGGGGGGGGGGGCAGCGAAGAAACGTTTTTCCTCTGCTTCCATTGCATCTGCTCAGTGTAGACAAACAGAGCTGTTTTGTGTGGTAAAAACACTGCTCCACACATCCCCCCCAGGTAATGGGTGAGGAATTATCTACAGCCCATTGTGATCAGTTTGCTTGTCACTTTGGAGATAAAGTCACTCACATCCGTGCCGATTTGGACTCCAGAGTTTTGGCAGTTCTGGCAGATGTGCCTTTGGTACCGTCTGGTCCCGTTGTGTTGGATTCTTTTCAGTTAGTGTGGCCTGAGGATGTGGACAAGATCCTGGGCAGTGTGTAGGCAACATCATGTGCTCTTGACCATTGCCCTTCATGGCTAATAAAAGCTGCCAGGGAGGGGGCAGGTAGATGGTTGGAGGTAGCTATTAATGCTTCATTAAGGGAGGGCAGGATGCCATCGTGCCTCAAGGAGGTGGTGGTAAGACCACTATTAAAAAAGCCCTCCCTTGATCCCTCCAACCTGGACAACTATAGACCGGTCTCTAACCTGCCCTTTTGGGGCAAGATGATACAGCATGTGGTGGCGTCCCAGCTGCAGTGGGTCTTGGATGATACAGATTATCTGGACCCTTTTCAATCTGGCTTCTGCCCCAGGTATAGCATTGAGACTGCCTTGGTCACTCTAGTGGATGACCTACGCTGGGAACTAGACAGAGGGAGTGCGTCTAGAACCCTGTTGGTTCTGCTGGACCTCTTGGTGGCGTTCAGTACCATCGACCATGGTATTCTTCTGGGCTGCCTCTTGAGTATGGGAGTCGGAGGTACTGTGTTGCAGTGGTTCCGGTCCTTTCTTGAAGGGAAGGTCCAGAAGGTGGTGCTGGGGGACTACTGCTCGGCTCCGTGGCCACTGGCCTGTGGGGTCCTGCAGGGTTTGGTCTTGTCCCCCATGCTGTTTAACATCTACATGAAACCGCTGGGAGAGGTCATTCAGGGACTTGGACTGAGTTGTCAGCAATATGCAGATGACACTCAGCTCTATATCTCCTTGTCATCTGATCCTAGGGAGGCGGTGGATGTCCTGAATCGGGGGCTGGAGGCCGTGATGGGTTGGATGTGGGCTAATAAACTGAAATTGAATCCAGACAAGATGGAGGTACTGTTGGTCAGTAGGAGAGCCAGTCGGGATGAGGAGAATTTACTGTTCTGGATGGGGTTGCACTCCCCTTGAAGGAGCAAGTATGCAGCTTGGGGGTACTACTGGACCCAGCTCTGCTTTTGGAAGCTCAGGTGGAGGCGGTGGCCAGGGGTGCCTTTGCACGGTCACATCACAGCTGAATTGCTGTAACGTGCTCTACGTGGGGCTGCCCTTGAAGAATATTCGGAAACTGCAGCTAGTGCAAAATGCGGCAGCTAGGGTTTTATCCGGAGCTGCCCGTTGGGAACATATCACTCCCATTTTGAAAGAGCTGCACTGGCTACTGGTTCGTTTCCGGGTCCAATTCAAGGTGCTGGTTTTGACCTTTAAAGCCCTTAACGGTTTGGGCCTGGGGTATCTGAGGGACCATCTGTTCCCAAGGGTTCCTCTCCACTCGACGAGTTCTTCTGAGGGGCTCTGCTATGGGTGCCAACAATGAGGGAGGCTCGGCTGTCATGCACTCGGGACAGGGCCTTCTCTGTTGCTGCCCCCAGACTCTGGAATGCTCTCCCAGTGGCCATTCACTCCTCAGACTCCATCACAGTTTTTAGAAAGCTTGTTAAATATTGGCTTTTTATCCAGTCTTTTACATGATTGTTTTTATTGCTGCTTCTATGTGTTGTTACCTGTGCATGGTTTTTATGCTTGTGTTTTATAGGTTTAAGATTTGGTTTGTTTTTATATTTTTAGCTTAAATATTCTGTCATTTTATTGTATGTTTTTTTAACTTTTGTAAACTGCCTTGAGATTGTTTTTAATGAAAGGCGGTATATACATTCAACAATTTTTTATATATATATATAGATAGATAGATAGATAGATAGATAGATAGATAGATAGGCCGTATTTGTATTCGCATATTCACATTCTCCATCAGCACCTAGTGATTAGCCATTTTGATGAGGCAATGTTGCAAAATCCTCTGCTGATGCTGTCAATTTGTTCACATTCTTCATGCCTTTGGGTAAATGTATACAGATGCATATGGTGTTTTATGTACATTCCCCAGTCAACTCACATTGACCCCAATACATAGCATGCTAGTCATGGTGGGCAGATGAGACAGAAAACAGTTTTTTAAAGCAGCCAATTTGATTTAAACCCGATAAGGTTTGCAAGACTGCCTCATATATATAAAAAGGGAAATCATCTCTTTAGTACAGAACTGGGAACATTTGATCTGGAAATCATTGAGCGACAATAAACACTGGATCCCATGTTACCAGTTTTTTACAGCCACTTTTCCAAGTGGAGCTGCAGTTGATGAAATGAACAGGCATTAAAGCTTCAATAAAAAGTTAATTAAGAAAATGAGAAATGCTCTTTACACTGAACAAGTATTTTGTCATTTTGAAGAGGACAATATATTTTCGTGAGGTTTAAACTGATATTGGTCAGAAGGGCTCAGTGATAGTCTAAATGAAAGAATCAGTCCTACCACATCATAAAAGAGCTATAAAGGAAGACCCATAAAAGGGGAAAAATGAAAAAACGTGGAAAATATATTGAACACCATTAGATCATAAAAACCTGGAAAACAGATGTATAGAAATAGCATTCTGTGGTGTGTGTGTGTGTGTGTGTGTGTGTGTGTGTGTTCATCTTTCAAGAATAATAGCAGGAGCAAAGTATCATACTGTTTCTTTCATCAGTAACTGAAAAAGTTCGAAAAGAGAAAAAATAAGACAAAAAATTTAAAGAGATTTTGTAAAACACAGCTTTCAAATATTCCAGTTAACAGTAGGAATATTTTGTGTTTGACTCTTCCAAGGCAGGAATAATGATTATGCCAGTAAATAAGGGTATCAAAGGGAGTCAGTAAATAAGAGTATCAAAGAGGGAACAATGGAAAAAAATACAGAAGAAAGGAGTTCAATAGACCAAAGTAGGTGATGAGTCTGTGTCTGAGTCACAAAAAGTGTATGGAAGGAAAGTGAAAGATTAAAAGAATCTGGGTTTTTCCACAAGTATACATAAAAGAAAGAAACAATCAAAGAGTTAGGTCTTCGTGTACCATTAAATAAGAAAGTTAAAGAGGAACACCCAAAAATACGAAGCTTAGCTATATGTGGAGGTTCCTCAGTGCAAGCCTGAATAAAACATAGGGCACTGGGGACGTAATCATCTGAAGGGAAATGGATCACATTAAGGTGTACCAAATAAAGGACATATATTTCATTTTTTTAAATGGGGGGGGAGGGAGAAGAGCACCTGTTTAACATTTGAAATAGAAACAGAGAGGCCCGGTTCAGATGTAATGGATAACTGCAGTTAACTGGGGCAGAGGCTGGAACTCACCAAACTCCAGTTTGAACCTTCGGTTATCTCTAAGGTTCGTCACTGACAACTGCAGTTTTGCCGCCAAGGCATTACTTCTGACTCAAGGAGCTGCCATAACTATGGTTTCCTGCTGATTTCCAAACCTAAATCATCGAGACAGTGGCGCAGACCCTCCCAGGGACCTGGCTGCTCTAGGCATGCCGTGGCTTTTGCTGGCCACCTCTCAGCCAAAGCACCATGCCCATGCCACCCTGTTCTGCCCTCTACCCCATTCTGCCTGTCAACAGTGACACATGCAGGGAATCTTAAGGAGACACGACCTTCCTGCTACTCCTGGCTTCAAGCTGCTGTACAGTGTTTTGCTTCCCAGTAAAGTGAAATCATTCTTTCTCAAACTGCTGTGTTTCAATTAGAAGTGGAGAGCTCCCCCTCTAGCACCTGGGCAGTGGTGGGATGAGGAGTGTGACAAGTGGCGGGGAGGGCAGGATCGCTCCCTCCCTCTCCTCTCTCTGAAACATTATTGTCTCTTGGGGGGGGGAACACTCATCACTTCATAACAGAAGAACATAAAGAATGTTGCTCACATGTCATGATCTACATCCTATGGCCCCCCTCCCTGCCCATCCCCTCTCCTTCTCTTTCTCTTCCATCTCTGCACTTCATGGAGGCATCAAAGTGGCAGCTTTCTTTCTCATTCTTTCTCAAACCATTGTGCTTCTTTCAATTAGTTGTGCAGAGCGTCTTCTAATCCAGTGCTGCTCAATGTTTTTGGAGTCATGGACCGGTACATTATTCATGCACAGTTTCCTGGACATACAGTTAGTAAGGGGGTCATCCCCTCACCCCTACCCCCACCCCCAGGAACCTCCCCCATAAAAATTTTGGGCAGTTCTCTGGCGCTCATTTCCAGACAGCCCTCTCTGCTGGATAATGTTATTTTCGAGGAAGTGAAATGAATTTTATCCAGCAGTGAGGGCTGCCTGGAAATGAGCTCTGGGGATCTCCTGGTGGCCCCTGCCAGCCCAAAATTATTATTTTTTGCGGGGGGTTATTAGTGATGCCTCATGGACTGGTACCCAATGCCTCATTGACCGGCACCAGTCCACAGACCGGTGGTTGAGAGAAACACTATTCTAATCCACTGCTTTGCAGAAAATTTATTAGGACAGTATAGCTAGGTGTCAAGTGAGGAAGGGGTTAAGCTGTCATCGGCCTGAAGAAGCTAGCAGAGGGCAAAAGACATGCCTCCGAGGTTGTGACCAATCGCAGCTGTTATCCACTGACGTGCTTATGCTTCGCCCACAGTTGGGCCGTGAAACTTGCTGGGCTGTACCTTGGCAGCTGGACAACAGGGAAGGGCTCCCATCTCCTATAACTGGAGTTTTCCAGGCCATGGTTTTATGAACGTCTGCAGCGCAGTTTGCAGTTAAAGACTGAAACCTTGGCCATGCTTAACTCCATTTAACTCGTACATTTGAACCAGGCCACTGTGATAAAATCTTAACCTTATTAAGAGATTTTGGGTTACATGATTATGGTTACATGAGGGAAAAGAAGACGTGAAGGTAGGATGGTTATTTGGTGTTTGAAAATGTGTCAAATCCTTAATGGAACTGATAATGATCTCATATGCTGCTTGCGCCACACTAGAATTCTCATCTGTTGCTAGAAAAAGAGCTTGTATTTAGAGGTTTCAGTGGACCTGCCATCATGGGATCATGGGGGCTCAGGGAAAGGAGAATGTAACTTCTTGAGGTAGAACCAATTCACTTGCTCAGAGTTGTGGGTGGTAGGGTTGTGCGTTTTGGTTTTTTTTTCTGTTTTGTTTTTGGCCCAAATCCAAAACACCCCCATTTTGTCCTTTGTTCAAAATCAGCCAATCCGAAACACCCCAATTTTGTTCTTTGTTCAAAATTGCAAAATCCGAATCCGAAATGTTTTGGATTTTTTTAAAAATGGCCCTGGGGCAAAACTAGTGGGTGGAGTTGGTAGAGCCCAATGGGTGGAAGCTACCACTCAAATTTCAGAGGAATTGGGCAAAGGACTGATTTTTGGTGAATTTTTGAATTTTAAGATTTTTCCCATATGGAATAATGGAGGTTGCAGCAAAAGTATAGCTTCACGTTGGGGGGGGGGAAGGGGGTGGCCCAGAGCACAGTAGGGTGGGTGATAGTGCTCAGTGGGGGCAAGAAAGCTGCCAGAATTATTTCAAAGGAATTGGGCATAGGGCTGATTTTTAGAGATTTAATGGAGTTTACATATCTTTAAGGTTTTCCCCCCATAGGGAATGATGGAGGTTTCAGCAACCCCATAACTGCACTTGGGGGGCACCGGGGTGGCCCAGAGCGAGTGGTGGTGTAGAGCACATAGGGTTCCAACCACCCCCATGGGTGGCTAACCCATGGGGCCCTGGGTTCTGTTGCTTCTGAGGTGTTTTGAGTGTAGTTTCTCTGGTAGCATATGAGAGTCATTGAAAATCTCATATGCTACCAGAGTCTACACTCAGAGCACCTCAGAAACAACAGAACCCAGCATCCCATGGGGGGGTGGTTGGCACCCTATGTGCACTACACCACCACTCGCTTCGGGCCACCCCAGCACCCCCCAGGTGGAGTTATGGGGCTGCTGAAACCTCCATTATTCCCTATAGGGAAAAATCTTAAAGATGCACAAACCTCAAAAATATCTAAGGAATCAGCCCTTC
This sequence comes from Hemicordylus capensis, assembly GCF_027244095.1. Taxonomy (NCBI): domain Eukaryota; kingdom Metazoa; phylum Chordata; class Lepidosauria; order Squamata; family Cordylidae; genus Hemicordylus; species Hemicordylus capensis. Next base: position 212,980,038 of record NC_069657.1, read on the forward strand.
GCCCTATTTGGAATCTGGGTGCACCACCCCTTGGGCACTGCCACTCAACCCACTGTTTTGCTCCTGAAGCCCCACATAAACAAGTTGAAAGAGTGAAGAGAATGATGAACAACAACGACACTTAATTTTTTGGCACCGTTATTTGAGAATTTTGCAGCAGGTGGGAGCCTGTCCCTTTGGCACTAGCACAGAAGCACAACCCATTTGTGGATTCAAGCAATCTTTCAATAAAAACACTCCCTCCTCATGGAACAGTGATCACAGGTCACTTGAGATAGCAAGATAGACCAATGAACTGCCTTGGTACTATAGAAGAGCTTCAAATGTTCATTTAACTGAAGTGGAATGAGCCGTAGCCCAAACAAATCAGCCCACTGTTCAGAATTGTTGAGATTTATCATCACTGCATTTAAGAAAGTGCAAAACCATGGATCATGGTTACAAGAAAGAGAGAAGCAACTATGATTCCTGGGAATGTCAATAGATTGACAGGGTTATTCCCCACCCCCCTCCTTTTGTCTCCTGTAGTCCCATGTAGATGACCTCTCCCTGCAATGGCAAAAGTTGTGAACCACTGGCTTAGACATCATGTCCCACCAAATTACATTGTGGCCTCAATTACATTAGACTGCTCAACTTGGGCAACACTATAACTCATAAAATCAGAAGAAAAACAAAATAGCTCTTCAAAAGACCCCTGAACAAGTCAAGACATTCTTTCTAAACCTTTGGAAAGAAAAGCCTGTGTAATTTTAGAACTTTCCTAACCAGCTTCTCGGAAAGCTTCTCCACACAATTTATACCATGGTTTTAGCAAGAGCTTTGCAATTGTATTGAGCTCCCAAAGATATTTGAGTATTTCTGTCTCAAAATGCTGTCTTCCAAATCCCTTTGCAAGGCTAGTTTGCATTTCAATCACACTGAATACAACACATACTTAACTAAACCATTCATGCTCAATAGCTTTTTGCATATCTTATCTTCTGCTAATCACTCAGTGCCTCAGCTGGAGTGGAGAGAGTCAGAGAAGTCAATTTCTATTGCAATGCTTTCTCGAAGAACAAAGCATTCTGTCTGAAACACAGTCATTTTGATTTGGAAACAAAAATCTCTGTTTTTTAACAGAGGTTTGAATATGTACAGGCACAGATCCAGGGTGGCCTTGGCGACAGAGATGGCCTATGGAGGTGGGGCAGATATTTGCCCCACAAAGCAAAAGCATCCTGTACTGACATTTGGGTAGATTAACCAGTTTAGTTATTACCTGCAGATCCTTCCTCCTATTTCACTGTTATTAATAAAGTTGGGCCTTTTTCTTTACCAAATAACGGGCTGTCTTGTTTCTTTATTGGCACGTCTTGGGGCAAATGTTCCAATACTCTGTGTGAGCCACCCTAGAATTTTCATCTGCTGCTGGGAAAACATTGCATTTTGGAGCCAAAATGCCTCTTCCAGCCTGTCTCACATGCCTATTGACCCCCGTTACCCCCCATTTTGGTTATAGTCCCAGTGTAGCCCCAGCTTCATGCCCTTCACTAAAGAACATGGGATATTCATATTCTGAAATTATTCTGAGCCTACAGCCCAGCTTTACAGTGATGAAAAAAAAGCACATTGCATTTTTTGTTCCTGGCATCTCAAGGAAGTTGTACTGAGACTAAAGGCTGACTCACACATGCCTGTTCATTACTTGATGTCTCATCATGACTTCCAGCTGAGAATGTATGAAAGATCTCCCTTGTAAAGCATCACATTTGAGTTGACACTGCATGATATGAAAATGTTTTTTGTGGATGATGAATCTGTGATGGCTCATTCAAATCATCACTTACATGCAAGTCATCACTTGGTGAAATCGTCAACAAGAGTTGAACATGCATGTGTCAACCAGCCCCCCTAAGTGAAAGTGTGGAATGCTCCTTTTTCTTTAATTGTCCTCTAGTAATGGCTCAAAAGCTGTTGCTTTCACGGGGTTCAGATGCTGCATAATTCAGAACCACTTTTGGTCATTAAGCAATCCTGGATCTCAGGGATTTGAAGGGCATCTCCCCCGCCCCAGTATCATTCTCCAGGCAATCACTATTGAAGCCTGGTGCACATTAGAAAAGGTGCAAATGTTGTAGGTAGTAATCAGGGGCATAGCTAGGCGAGAGGGGGCCCATGTTCACCCCTCTCCCCAGCCGCCCCTCATAGTGAAGGAGATAATGAAGAAAATAGGAAGGGGTAGAGCTGGAGGGGCTTTCAGCAGCTGGGGCCCCAAGGTTCTTTGAACCCATCCATTCAATTAGAGCAACACCCCTGGTAGTCATCTTGGTCCATTAGAAAAAATCCAAAAGCCACAGTAGGGCATTAGGCTGCATAGCAGAGTACTGAGGCATTAGAAAGCATAGAGACTATAGTTGCACCTCCGTTAATGTGTGGGAAAGAAACTCATGTTTTTCATGAGATGAGACCTCTACATTTTAATGGGTTCTCTCTCCACCATTGTTTCCTTCATAGAGAAAGTAAAGGATCTGATAGCAAAATAAGTAAGTAAGTAAGTAAGTAAATAATTTTGAGAGATCCAGAGAAAAAGACTCCGCAGCTGTCAGGAGCTTCTTTATAATTGGCTGCTGCTAGACCCTCTCTGGCCCACCTGTGGCTAATTTAAGTCTCCCAAGGTTGCTGCTATAATGGGTAAGCAGGAATTGAGGTACTATGGGTAATTCTCTTCTTGACAGCACAGCCCTACAGCTGAAGCCTGCAATTTGCTTGAGGCAGGATGGGGCAATGAGGTTCTAGGATTTAACAGTGAAAACAAACCAGCTGCTATTCAGGAGCTGCAGATACAGCATATATTATTTTAGTATACTGTGGTGTATGTGTATGGGGTTTTTTTGTTTGTTTGTTTTAAACAGCACTGAAAGGTTAATCAAACTTAGTTTGCTTTTTGCTGTCACTAACAGATTTTACAATTTTTGCTTATAGCTAGTCCTGAGATTACTGTAGTGTAGTGGCAAAGCAACAGGCATGTATATCATGGATTTGAATTTGGATTCTCAAATTCAAACTTGCCCCTGCTGCGAACTCAGGAACTGAACATAAGAACAAACCTGCTTGATCAGGCCCAAGGCCCATCTAGTCCAGCATCCTGTTTCACTCAGTGGCCCACCAGATGCCTCAGAGAAACCCACAGGTAAGAGCTGAGGGCATTCCCTCTCTCCTGCTTTCACTCCCCTAAAACTGGTATTTAGAGGTATCTTGCCTTAGGATGTTTGTATCTGTCAGCCTCTGTTCCTCTTTCCCAGGAATATGGGGTTAATAATATTCCTCTACCTTACCAGGTTGTTGTAATGACTAATAAGATAATGTACAAGTACTTTTAAAACTCTATAATGCTATAGAAATGTGAAGTATTAGGCGTAATGCTCTCTAGTTCTCTGTTTTGACATCTCTGTTAATTCTCTTAGGCTTCTAATGTCACAGTTTGTAAGGCCCATGTTTCAGACCTATACTAGCAGTGCTGCTATAGAGCAAGTGCGCAATTTACAGCCTATGGAGCCAAGCCTAGGCTGGGCTGGGCTGCCTGTGTGAAGCACCAGGATCGAGCCAGATCCTGGCGCTGCCTCAGTCCCAAGCCCGGGAATTTACCCCAGGCTTTAACCTAGGTTTGGGGGCATGAGCACACACTTAACCCCAGGTTTGGGGTCTGTGTGCACGTGGGCTGCAGGCAGCCTGCACACACACAGCCTGGCAGCAAGAGAGTGGCCAGCTGAGGGGGAGCAAGAGGCCTTCCTCCTCTGGCTCCCTGCTCTGCCACTCACTCTGCAGCAAAGCTGTTGGAGCACCTCCACTCATGTGCCGGCTTTGGTCATGGACATGACCTCATGATGTGCCAACTTATCAAGCTGCCTGTGTTCACCCATTTGCTCTATCTTTGCAAACATTGATTGATTGATTGATTGATTGATTGATTGATTAAGTGCCGTCAAGTCAGTGTCGACTCTTAGCGACCACATAGATAGATTCTCTCCAGGGTGATCTGTCTTCAACTTGGCCTTTTAGGTCTCTCAGCGGTGCATTCATTGCTGTCATAATTGAATCCATCCACCTTGCTGCTGGTTGTCCTCTTCTTCTCTTTCCTTCAACTTTCCCCAGCATTAGGGACTTCTCATGGAAGCTGGATCTTCACATAATGTGTCCGAAGTATGATAGTTGGAGCTCTATATTGCCTATGACAGTAGCCCTTTGGATAACAGTGACCCACAAAGGTGGCTAAATGTATTGGTGTACATGTGCTCATATGTCGATGCATTAGAACAGAAGCCTTATAAAGCTACTTTTTATTTATTTATTTTATTTATTTTTACATTTCTATACCGCCTTTCGTTAAAAAACAACCCCAAGGCAGTTTACAAAAATTAAAACATACAATAAAAAAGCAATAAAAAACATCAAGCTAAAAACATATAAAAACAGCCATAAAAACAATACAACAGATAAAAACAAACTGAAGCAGAAGTAAAAACGATTATGTAAAAGCCTGGGTAAAAAGCCAAGTCTTTACAAGCTTTCTAAAAGCCGTGATGGAGTCCGAGGAACGAATGGCCACTGGGAGAGCATTCCAGAGTCTAGGAGCAGCAACAGAGAAGGCCCTGTCCCGAGTGCACGACAGCCGGGCCTCCCTCATTGTCGGCACCCAGAGCAGGGCCCCTTCAGATGTCCTTGTCAAGCGGGCAGCAACCCTTGGGAGCAGGCGGTCCCTCAAATGCCCCGGGCCCAAACCGTTAAGGGCTTTAAAGGTCAAAACCAGCACCTTGAATTGGACCCGGAAACAAACTGGCAGCCAGTGCAGCTCTTTCAAAATGGGGGTGATATGTTCCCAATGGGCAGCTCTGGATAAAACCCTAGCTACTGCGTTTTGCACTAGCTGCAGTTTCCGGATATTCTTCAAGGGCAGCCCCACGTAGAGCACGTTACAGTAATCCAGCCGCAACGTGACTAAGGCGTAGGTAACCGTGGCCAGATCCGCCTTCTCGAGAAAGGGACGCAGCTGGCGCACTAGCTGAAGCCGTGCAAAGGCACCCCTGGCTACCGCCTCCACCTGAGCTTCCAAAAGCAGAGCCGGGTCCAGTAGTACCCCCAAGCTGCGTACTTGCTCCTTCAAGGGGAGTGCAACCCCATCCAGAACCAGTAAAATCTCCTCATCCTGATTGGCTCTCCTACTGACCAACAGTACCTCTGTCTTATCCGGATTCAATTTCAGTTTGTTAGCCCACATCCAACCCATCACGGCCTCCAGCCCCCGATTAAGGACATCCACCGCCTCCCTAGGATCAGATGACAAGGAGAGATAGAGCTGAGTGTCATCTGCATATTGCTGACAACTCAGTCCAAGTCCCCGGATGACCTCTCCCAGCGGCTTCATGTAGATGTTAAACAGCATGGGGGACAAGACCGATCCCTGCGGGACCCCACAGGCCAACAGCCACGGGGCCGAGCAGTAGTCCCCCAGCACCACCTTCTGAACCCTCCCCTCAAGAAAGGACCGGAACCACTGCAACGCAGTGCCTCCGATTCCCATACTCGAGAGGCGGCCCAGAAGGATACCATGGTCGATGGTATCGAATGCCGCTGAGAGGTCCAGCAGAACCAACAGGGACGCACCCCCCCTGTCTAGTTCCTGGCGTAGGTCATCCACTAGAGCGACCAAGGCAGTCTCAGTCCCATATCCGGGGCGGAAGCCAGATTGAAAAGGGTCCAGATAACCCATATCATCCAAGAGCCTCTGCAGCTGGGACGCCACCACACGCTCCATCACCTTGCCCAGAAAGGGAAGGTTAGACACAGGTCTATAGTTATCCAGGTTGGAGGGATCAAGGGAGGGCTTTTTTAATAGTGGTCTTACCACCGCCTCCTTGAGGCATGATGGCATCCTGCCCTCCCTTAATAAAGCATTAACGATCACCTCTAGCCATCTGCCTGTCCCCTCCCTGGCAGCTTTTATTAGCCATGAAGGGCAAGGGTCAAGAGCGCACGAAGTCGCCCGCACACTGCCCAGGATCTTGTCCACATCCTCAGGCCGCACCAACCGAAAAGAATCCAACACAACGGGACCAGATGGTACCAGAGGCACATCTGCCGGAACTGCCAAAACTCTGGAGCCCAGGTCAGCACGGATGCAAGCGACTTTATCTGCAAAGCGACAGGCAAACCAATCACAAAGAGCTGTAGATGACTCCTCCCCCATTATCTGGGGGGATGTGTGGAGCAAGGTTTTTACCACATGAAACAGCTCTGTTTGTCTGCACTGAGCAGACGCAATGGAGGCGGAGAAAAAGCATTTCTTCGCCGCCCCCACCGCCATGGCATAGTCCCTAAAATGGGCTCTAGCCTGTGTTCGGTCAGATTCGTGACGACTCTTCCTCCAGAATCGTTCTAGCCTTCGTCCGAGTTGCTTCATCGCCCTAAGCTCCGAGGAAAACCAAGGAGCAGATCAGGCTCCACCAAGCCAGAGAGGGCGTTTAGGAGCAACCGTGTCAACAGCCCGGGCCATCTCTCCATTCCAGAGGTCAACCAGGGCCTCGACAGGGTCACCAGCTCTGGACACTGGAAACTCCCCGAGGGCTGTCTGGAATCCAAGCGGATCCATAAGCCTCCGGGGGCGGACCATCCTAATTGGCCCACCACCCCTGCAGAGGGCAGACGGAGCAGTCAAACTAAACCCCACCAGATGATGATCTGTCCATGACAAAGGAGTGATCTTAAATTCCCCCACCTCCAGATCATTTATTTCCCAGTCTGCAAAAACCAGATCTAGAGTGTGTCCCGCCACGTGGGTAGGGCCCGATACCAACTGAGACAGGCCTATGGTTGCCATGGAGGCCATGAAATCCTGAGCCGCACCCACTAGGGTGGCCTCAGCGTGGACATTGAAATCCCCCAAAACAATAAGCCTGGGGGAACCCAAAGCCACCTCCGAGACCACCCCCGCCAGCTCAGGTAGGGAGACTGAAGTGCAGAGGGATGGTCAGTACACCAGCAGAATCCCCAGCCAATCTCGGAGGCCCACCCTCAAGGACAGACACTCAAAATTCTGAGATTGCCTGACCGGGCACCTGGAAACGGGGAGAGTCTCTCGAAAGATGACTGCAACGCCTCCTCCCCGACCCTCGAGGCGGGGCTGTTGCATGATCTGGAAACCTGGAGGGCAGAGCTGAGAGAGACCAACCCCGCCCAGCGCATCCAACCAGGTCTCCATCACACATACCAGGTCAGCACGCTCATCCACAATCAAATCGTGGATGAGAGAGGTTTTTGCATTAACTGACCTGGCATTCAGCAGCAGCACCCTAATCCTCGAGGGAGTGTTCTCAGAGCTCCCTGGGGTCAGAGGGTTGGGAGAAGGGCCGGAAAAAGGAACAGGCCTCAATTGTCTGGACCGATTCCCCCTGTAATGGCCTGCCCAACTCCCACCACCATACCTCCCTCTGCCCACTACCCATGATATTGCTGCCCCCACTCCATACCCAGTTTTTCGTTCTCCCAGACACATCTCCCCAGACTAACCCACCACGGCTTCTTGGCTTAATAAAAACCAGAACCAGACTTGCGTAATCTTCTGCTGGCTTCTTGATTGTGGGAAGACGGATCTTCAGGGCAGAAGGAAAGAGATCTTCTGGGCCCCAGGCAGCTTGCCCCATGGCAGAGAGCCACAAGGACGAGAGCCCTTGTGCTCTCGCCCTTGTGCTCTCGCCAAAATGCTCGCGCCCTTGGGCCAGCCAGCCCTATATAGCAGCAGAAGCCCCAGCACAGCAACAGCCCAAGGAGATGATGTTACAGACCTGAGGAAAGGAGGGGCAGAAGCAGAGACAGCAAAGCAGTCAATGCCCCACCCAAGCTGTTCCCTCTGTCTTCTTCCTACTTCAGTTTCTGAACTGGTTATTTAATTTATCCACAGGATATGGCCTGGTCAGTCCTAACCTTCCAGTCTCCTGCAATTTTAGATGTTCTATGAACTGATAGACAAAGGTTAATATTTTGAATATTTAATTTGATCACGATTCTAACTTCTGTGCTATACACTAGTATCATAGGTGTTCACTGGGGATGTAGATGATCCTTCCTTAAAAGATGAAGGCTGAAATCCTACGCATATTTATCTGGTAGTAAATCAGATTACACTTCGTAGGACTTACTTTTGAATTATCAGGCATAGGTTTGAGCTGCACATATGCATGCTTTCATTGATGGAAAAGCTTATCAACAGTGGGAAGCAGTAGTAATCAATATATGCATATCTGGAACCATGAGAGTGTCCACCCAGTTCCAACTTCAGTATTTGGGGGGCTTTAGTCAAAGTCAGAAGCATAGTTATAATGGAATGGGGGGTACAAATGTTGGGGGGATGCCCATGGGCCACTGGTCTCTGGAGGCTGCTGATGGCCTGCCCTTGCCCTCATCCCCTGTGATTTGTACTCTTAAGGTGCTTGAGCATTGGGTGCCGATGTTGCTGAGCATGAGATTTAATGGCATATGCCCACCTCTTCCTTTCTGGCCATGGCGCATGTGCACAACCCCTTCCTAGGTAGTCAATTGGAAACAGCCACATGGTGCTGCATCTGTTTTTCTTCCAGCATGTCACTACCTGCCATACCCCCCCACTGCTGGACATGGGGTCTGCTTGCCTTCATGGCCCCAGCTGGCTACCTGGTCTCCTACCCACTGCTGTTGCCAGCCTGCCTCCCTTTGCTGACCATGACACGGGCAGGTGAGGGGTGTGTGAGTGGTGGCCTTTTACCATTGTGGCTGTGGGAGCTGTAGTTCATCAACATCTGGAGACTCAAGGTTGGGAACTCCTTGAGAACCAAGGCTGGAAACCCAAGGTTGGGAACCAAGATAACCTGATCTGTGGAACTGAATCTACCGATCCTTTTCAAATCCATTGCTGTATTACGTATTTTAACATTTGAATACATTCAGATCTAGGGTGACCATAAGAAGGCAGGGACCATATCCCTTTAGTATTTCTGGGAATTTTTACGGGTATAGGTTTTCTCAACCTTGCAGAGGTCTTACTCTTCATCTGGTTACCTATGCTGACCATCTTTCTAAAATAGTATGTATTAAGGCATCTCACAGTGCAGTGTTTAAAGGCAATCTGTGTCTTTTTTCCTGGAAGTCCCAATTAGTTTGGAAAGCTTATCTAGATTATGTTAATGGGTTTAAATGGACCCATATTAATTATGCTATGACAACTGGTGGGAGAAGAGCTTGGCAGGGAACTCTGCTCAAACCTCAGAACATAGCTCTGAAACCAGCTTATTTTGTGCATCTTATTGATTATTAAAACATTTCAAAATTAAAAATTAAGCATTTTAACCCTTTAGATAGGAACAGGTCATAGCAAAAGCAGACTAGAAAACAAGGAGTCAGATTAGCATACCTTTCAACATTTCACAGATAGAAACAGGGACATGCTGCCTGAGAATGAGTAGAGGGGTATAGCCAAGCAACCTGGGAGGGGTGGCATACGACTCTGACTGTAACTATGTCACACATGGAAAGCAGATAGTTAATTGCATGCAGAGCATTTCATTCCAAATTGCCAAAGCAGATGAGCCAAGCCAATAGCTTAAAACGTTTTCCAGATGAAAATGGGGAATCACTTGTAACACCCAATCCTCATACAGGTTTACCTCGTTATCTGCAGGGGTTCCGTTCCCACTGATTTCCACAGATAACGAAAATGTGGATCACAAGGCATTGAGCCTATGGGGATTGGTGGGGGTTAGGTTCCTGCAGGGTAAAAAAGGGCACAAACCAGCAAAACACGGCAGAAACAGGAGCAAAAAAGTGCTGTACCATGCTCTACAGGCCTCCAGTTGTGCACCAATGGCCCCCCATACTCCCAAATTTGGGGACTTTCCTCAAAAAATTGTGGTTAATTTTTTTAATCAGAAGAGCTACAAAATTGCTCCTTTAAACAAAATGGTGGCTGAAAATGACTTCTGAGGTCATTTCCGGCCACCTCGGAACTGCAGAAATGCAGGTATTAACCCTTCTGCGCATGCTGAGGTCAGGTGCATATTTTCAGACCACAGATGTGGAATCATGCATAGTGGTACTGCGAATAGCAAGGTTCACCTGTACCAAGGATTACTGTCCTAGCACTTCACTCACTGTTACACGCTGCTGAAGACTACATTCCACTCTTTCTGCACTGCATACTGCCTTAGTGTTACGTATTCATTTACATGCAGGTTCACTAGAAACAAAGTGCATCGACCCATCCACTATCTAGAGACTCTGAAGAGGGAGCTGAATCCCTCCTCCTCCTCCTCCTCCTTCTTCCAGCAACTCATGTGTGAAAAATATTGAACAAGGCAACCTCAAGAGTCAAAAACTGGGCCAATATAAAGACAGTGATTTGCCAGGGTCAGATTCTAGAAAACAGAGACTGTTCCTGGTCAATAGGGACTGCTGGAGACTCTGAATTAGTAGCATTATGAGTAATTAAGGAGCAGTCCCCAAAATACTATTTTGAATCCCATGGTACTTGGGAGTGTATGTGGACAAGTATTTTAAATGAGGATTTTTACGTTGTTTGTTTGTTTTTCGTAAGAGAGTCCTGACTGTCCACCAGCATACCCTAACCAGCTTGGGAGCGGGTTTCTAAAGGAATGCCTTCTTCTGAGCCAGTCTGTGTCAAGTTTTTCACCTGAGGCTTTTTTCCAGGTGCCTTTGACTTCAGAGTTAGGAAGATGACCACTGGAGAGAAGGCCTCACTGGTGGCACCTAAATTACAAGACTCCCTCCTGAGGTGTCTTTCCCTAGTGCATTCTTAGTAGTGCCTTATCTTTTGGCAGCAATGGGCACTTCTTTCCTTTAGGAATGGATTTTCATTGGGATGCAGTGCAGCACGAAAGCATTAAAGGCCACTTCTCCATGACTACTATTTAAGTGAAAAAATAATACAACCTCACACATAAAGCCAAACGATGCAGTTAACATAATGGATAGTTGGGCTCTATGAACCAGGCATTTCTGGATATAACCAGCAGCATTCCTCATGACTGTGTCCGTACCTTTTCACCTTCTATGATCATGGAAATTGCTACTGAATATATGTAGGATTTTCTAGTTCACACATTACAGCCGATGAAAAGATTGTCAAGGTCACTTGAGTGTACAAAGCAATCAATCGCTCTGGCCTCTTTATAATTCCTCTCAAATTACGTGAAGTCCCATCTTATGTTGCTTGCCTTTATGACAATGCTACAGAGTAGGTTGCTGCTGTTCATCTTGTTGAAGGTGAACACTGAGGACTAAGGACTAAATGAGGACTTAGACACCAAGACCTCTTGAAGGCACCCTGTGTATCATACTAGCAGTGAGGTAAGCAGGGTGCAAATCTACCCTAAGCATTTGAGGAGTCCCCCCTCATTACTGAACTGCCACACGAACCTAATAACCCAACTCTCTCCCCTTCCCAAAGTGATTTTCCTTCCTCCCAGCCAAACTTAAGTGAGGAGTTGCTCCTCAAGCTTTCCCTTTGTTTGTACCCCTGGCTGCAGAGGAGCTCTTAGGCTGATAATCTACCCTTCAAGTAATGTAGAGTTGACTGGTCCAGCAATGTATGCCATATAATGATATGGCTATAGGGTGAAATTAATCACTGTGCAAAACCATTAAAGTCCTATTCTTAGGGATGAGGTTAAATTTAAGTTTAAGGGTCGGGGCCAAAGTTAGACTTTCCACAAGAATATTACTAGTAAACAAAGCTGCTTTCCTACAACCGACCCTTAAACGCAAACAAATGCTTAAACAAAGACAGATGCTTCTTACTCCTGTTCCGGACACCTATGGAACCTCTGATTTTTTACTTTTTATTTTGATTATGACTGTTGCATTTACCGATTTCCCCACACCAAGCCTGACATAAATATTTATATATTTCATTTTCAAAAGCTTCAAGACTTCCCAGGTCACCAATATGGTACCCTTAATCTCTGCCCGACACCAAGTCCATGTTTCAGAGGTTTCATGGAGAGCCGGATATCTGTGCACAGATTTGCCTTATGGATCTAAAGTGGAGAACCTGGCCTTTAGAAAAGCCTTTCCCCGCTCTCTGTTTCTTATCCAGCTTTCTCCAAACAAAACAGCTTTATTCTCTATAAGAAAATCACCATGTATTGTAGGTGAGGAAGCTTGGGAATAATTAAAATAAACATCTATTGTTCAAGCCTCAACAGAATCATCTTTGATAAATAATTCACTCTGAAACTCTTCAGAGGGGTCTGCTCAGTGGCAAATGGGGGGCCCCCTCTCTCGGCCTGCATAGTCTTTTTAGTGCCTTTGCCACCTCCTGAGACACACAAACTGATTGCACCTCCAGGGGAGGCCAAGCTGAGGTAATTTGGATGTTGAAGAAAATTCATAAAAGAAACTGTAATGGGTAGGTGTGTGCCATGATAATTAAGAATTTGCATACTTGACTGCAGACACTATTAACGTACACATACCCAGTACCAGACTACTTTACATAATGATTATGGGGGGGGGGTGCCTAGCAAGAGCATTCTACACCACAAGTGATGGAAGGCATTAATAAATGTTGTCACAGCATGTGTCCTTCATGCAGAATATGGTGACAAAAGCTTCAGCTGTTCCACACAATATGACATTACATTGTTCAGCCCTCAGAGATCCGCCTGCCAACTTTCTATCCATATTCTGAGAGTCAGCATGACTGTGCTTAGGGTTTAGCATGATCTTAACACAAGGTCATCAAGTGCTGATGTTTCTTCAGCCATCAATGTTCTGTGTTGTGTTTGTCTGTCATTTTTGCTTCCTGAAAGGCTTTATTGTGGTGCATTGCAGATAACTCTCCAGTGGCATTCCGAGAGCTTTTGGGATATAGGCTCTCCTACTTTATGTTTGCCTCTTAGTCCAGGGGTAAGCAAGGTGTGGCTCTCCAGATGTCGCTGAACTACAGCTCCCATCATCCCCAGCTGTAATAAATTGTGACGGGGGGTGATGGGAGTTGTAGTTCATCAACAGCTGGTGAACCGCACCTTGCCTACCCTATCTTAGTCGATATATTTCCTTTTGGGGGATTTTGGTCTATAGCTGCCTTGCAAATACGTTTGCAAAAAACATGAACCGCAAACCGCCCCTGCCCCATTATTTGTCTATATGCCCACACAAATGACGGCCAGGTTGCAGTGGTGGCCAGGAGGATGCTCTTCATCTATTTATTTTGACATAGGTGTCTTGGTGCTGGGAATTGCCAAGCGGGGTGGGAAGGACAGAGCAAGAGCATCACTAGAAGGCCCACTAACCCTGTTAAAAATTGCAGGTGGGCTCAACCATTCCCCTAGTTTCCCCTACCAACATAGGAGCTGGGGAGCAGGTAAGACTCCATTGTACTCTCAGTTATGACAGCATCCACATTTTAAAATTAGTTTTGGAAAAAATAACCAATTTTCTGAATTTCAGTTTGGAAAATCACTCCATTTGCCAAGCCCAGTTCTCAATCTTGCTGAGGGAAGTTCACCCATAGCTACTGATAACTACTACTGAAAAACTACAGTTTGTAACTTGATGGCTCCTTGTTGTGACCATGTTCACTTTGGGTAAAGCAGGCTAGTTATTGTGTTTTTATATCCTCTTCAGTAACTCCATCAGTCAATCAACCAATCAGTCAATCAATCAATCTTTATTACGGTCACAGACCAGCATAAAGTATAAGGGTGATTACATGTTAAAAGTGAGAGTAGATAAAAAGTGATTACATATAAAATGGTACATATTAATATTACAAGGACTAAAAATACTAAAAATAGATAATACGCCAAAAGCATGAAGGCCTAGAAGCCTGAGAAATAGTACAAATCATTAAAATGCATGAAAGGCATAAAAAGGGGGGGGGACATAAAAATGGATGTAATAAAATTAAAGGACATGGGAAGACAGAAATATATAAAAACCTGAGTAATAAAACTGGAAAACAGCCCAGATTAAAGGTTATAAGGAACAGTAAAAAGGGAGGTGCGTGAGCAGTTGCAGGACCTGCCCAGAGTCACCAAGAATCAGATTAAGGCTGATAGGACTCACTGCCTGTCATCCGCTGACAAATGCTGATCACAGTCGCACAGTATCTGGCGACGCTATATGTGATGGCAGGCTTAGAGTCAGAGAGTAGCAAGGAGCTGTAGAATTGGGTCGGACGACCTGGATACTTGCTTAGCAATGGAAGGATGAGGGAGGCGCGGATGTCTCTACAGAATGAGCAGTAGAGGAGAACATGCTCAGTAGTTCCGATCTGCCCTAGGCCACAGGGGCATAGTTGCTCTGCAAATGAGATCCTTCTATAACGGCCTTCTAGAACTGCTGAAGGGAGGCCATGACAGTGAGCCAAGGTGAATGCCCTTCTGTGCTTTGGAACTTCCAGTTGGGTGAGGTATGCTGCTGGAGAAGCAGAATATCTAAGCCCATCACTGATATGACATTTTGGGACCCTGCTGAGATTGGTTTGGTGCTCAGTGTCCGTAATGCACTGCTTGATGGTTGCTTTTGCCTGATCATAGCCCATGCTGAGCAAGATCAAGGGGGAAAGACCCAGAGTAGCTATTTTTGTTTTGATTGTCTGGATCCAGCTAGATTGGTAATCATCGTGTAGGGTTGGGGGGCAAGACCAATTGGGCAAAAGGATAGTCTGAGCCAATAACAGAGAATGGCCACCCACACCCTAACCTCCAGCTTGATCAGGCCTGTCTCCAGGCGCAGAGTGGCATTGGAGACACATCTTGATACTTTGAGCGCTGCCAGCAGGAATTTCGATTGTACAAGTTCCAGAGTCGCAATGTTGGGGAAGGGGCCCAGTTGAGCACCATACAGGAGCTGAGCTAGCAACTTTGCTGTGAACAGTTCAAGAGCCACGGGTACATAATGACCTCCTCTTGTATGCAGGAATTTGAGAATGGCAGAGGAGCTTCTCTGGGCATTTAAAGCCATGTGTTCTCCATGAGCTTTCCTACAGCCACTAGAATGAAAAACTACGCCCAAGTATTTGAAGTGTGCAACTTGCTCAATCTTATGCTGCTCAATCCACCAAGAGTAGATCCTGGACCTCCTGGCGAAGGCCATAATTTTAGTTTTGTGATAGTTGATTTCTAAGCAGTCCTCCCTGCAGTGAAGCATCAGGCCCCTCAGCGCTCTTCTAAGGCCAATGGGGGTCCTTGAGAGGATGGCTGCATCATCCCCATATAACAGGATGGCAATGTGTCTCCCAGCGAGCTTTGGGGGGTGGAAATCTGGGTTGCTGAGCTGGCCCACCATAGAGTTAATATAGAAACTGAAGAGGAGTGGGGCCAAAATGTATCCTTGGTTGATGCCCTTCTGAGTTGTAACAGCTCTTGTGAGGTGGCCTTGGGGGGCCTTCAGTAACTTAAGGAGGAGGGGAGTAGGTAACTTAGAAATAATCTGCCTTTTTTCTTTATTTTTAATTCTCTCTCATATATTGTACTATGGTCAATCATATTAAACTCTGGTCCTCTATCTGTGCAAATAGATAAATGCAGATAAAAGCAGATAAATGCACCTCCATACACAAGAAGTTCTCCCTTTGTAGAAAGAGAAGAGAGAAGTGTTCTAGTCCAGCCTTCACCTTGTGGAGGTTTTATGTGTGGAGGTGTGCTTTTTCATGGGGAGCATTCTGTCACGCAAGTTCAAAATGCCGCCTAATTCAGGCTAGACACAGGTTTAGCTCCTCAGTGAGAACTAGCTCAGTGTATGGAACCAGTCTTATATTTGGTGTAATCATGTAGCTCAGCACTAAAACACTTCCCTCAGCAGTGGCATTTCACAACTGGATTTAGAAATATGACAATGTTCAACCAGCAAGATCAAACCACTGTTTGCACAGTTTGATGGCTAAACAGCAGGTTCCGTACCTTAAACATCTCCCTTGCAAGTTTCCAAAGATTTTTTTTACAGGTTTCCTGTCAATATATTTTCTCTTTCTCTGCACCAACATTCAAGCAGCTTTGTAGGTAGGTACAGCTGACAGTTCAGAAGCTGTGAAGGATAACTTCAAACCACTTTGCTGTTTGTTCAGCTGTTTGTTTAGCCAAGAATGGCTTCAGTTCTTTTCATAGAACAAGATGGAATTTATTGTCAGGGAATGTGTGTGTTTCAGAAGTTCAGGGTTTGTTTTTTGGAATCTCTGAGCACAATCGAGTTGAAGGTAAGTAACTGCCAGAATTTGCCCTACTCAGGCCTGCTTCCATGGAATCTGAGGTGGCATGCATGAGGTTTCCAGGCAATCTCCCATTTACACATCAACCAGACCCAGACTAGTGTTCAGCCTATTATCTG
This sequence comes from Hemicordylus capensis, assembly GCF_027244095.1. Taxonomy (NCBI): domain Eukaryota; kingdom Metazoa; phylum Chordata; class Lepidosauria; order Squamata; family Cordylidae; genus Hemicordylus; species Hemicordylus capensis. The sequence continues at coordinate 212,996,397 of NC_069657.1, forward strand.
TCTGTCTGTCTGTCACATTTATATCCAGCTCTTCCTCCAAGGAGCCCAGAGTGGTGTACATGGTTATGTTTATCCTCACAACAATCCTGTGAGCTAGGTTAGGCTGAGAGATCTATGACTGGCCCAGAGTCACCCAGTGAGTTTCATGGCTGACTGGGGATTTGAACTCAGGTCTTTCCGGTACTAGTCCAACACTCTAACCACTATACCACATGCCCTCAAACCATACACAGTAGGTCTATTAAAGGGGACAGATTGCCTGTCCTCCTTTGCATGTGGCCCCTCTACATCCTGAGAGAGAAACTGAAGCAGCTGCTATACTTCCATATCTGTTTCTGGCAACGAGTGATGTCACTGAATGTCATATTTACTTACTTACTTACTTACTTGGCCTGGAATATGAACATGCTCAATTACATTACAAATCAAGTGGCACTTACCCAAAAGTTCTTTGCCTCACAATTTAGGTCATGCCTTCTTCTTTCCTTCCTTTGTGCCCTGAATCCCATGCAACAAGATCCATGGGAAATGTAATTTCCTGATCACCTGAGCCTTTGGTATGGATCTCAGATGCCCTGGCAGCTACATGTCACAGGAATCCCTGTGCCAGATATGCTGTTGTGGCTGTGCTGTTGTGGGTGTGCTCAGTGTCACAGGTCCAAGGAGCCCTGGGATTTGACCTCTAGAGCACTCTCCATCCACACTAAGGATTTACATTCCCTGGAAAACTACATTTCCCAGGGACCCTATTGTAGCATTCAAGGAGTCAAGGAGAGGCATTGCTGCCACTGTCAAGTACATGGGGAGTGATTGTGGGGGCTCATAGGGGCTGGGGAGCAGGTAAGACTCGACTGTACTCTCAGTTATGTCATTGGGAGTGCGACAGCATCCAAATTTTGAAATTAGTTTTGGGAAAAATAACCAATTTTCTGAATTTCATTTTGGAAAATCGCTCCATTTGCCAAGTCCAGTTCCAAATCTTGCTGAGGAAAGTTCACCCATAGCTACTGATAACTACTACGGAAAAACTACAGTTTGTAGGATGGCTCCTTGTTGTGACCACATTCACTTGGGGTAAAGCAGGTTAGTTAATGTGCTTTTATTTTCCCTTCAGTAACTTAAGGGGGGGGTGGGACTAGGTAACTTGGGAATAATCAGACTTTTTTCTTTCTTTTTAATTCTCTCTCATATATTGCACTATGGTCAATCATATTAAACTCTGGCCCTCTATCTGTGCAAATGTCAGTGGTCATTTACTTAAATATCGATTTTTGTTGTTCCACTTCATCATGGTCTGAATGACAGCCTATTAAACTGCCTAGGTGGCTCTGCAGAAGAGAAGCAGCTCTCATCCTGCTGTGCTTGTGCTATACCTGCTTGCAGAGAGGGAGAATATTTCAATGGCTCTTTTCATCCTTTCTTTTCCCTGCTGACTCCAGGGAATTAAGCAGAGGAGGGTTCCTTATGAGTGAGTCACTCTCAACTTTTTCCACATGCTGTGAAAAGGTGGGGCGGTGAAGTGGTGCCTTCTTTTAAAACAATAAGGATGAGAAATGTACACAGATGCAGCTAGGTCCATACAAATGGAAAGGCAAACAGTTTTGCAACCTGTAAGGGTGTGTTGTACTGTTCTCGTGGTTAGTCTTGGGGTGGGGTATGGGGCTTATAATAAGAAAACATCACCTTGGAACAGATTAATTCGGCACACAGGAAAGGGAGAGGGAGAGAGAGAGAGAGAGAAAGAGAGAGAGAGAGAAGGCAGGTGCCCCGAGGGGACAGAAGCTTAGGATCCAATGAAGGGAATAGCTCTAATTGAACAAGGAAGAGGAGACAAATGTCCCTGGGCTGGAGAGGGGGCCCACCAGCTGAGTGACAGTTTGGTCTTCTCTCTCTCTCTCCTTTGCCTCTCCAAAGAAGAAGGCAGGGAGGCTGGAGCTGAAGGAGTACATATTTTTGCCTCAAGGCTCACTCTACCCCTGTATCCAATTCTGTGTCTTAGTCTTTGTGTCTTCCCCTCTATAGCCAAGACCAGAGAGGAGAGCTGGTCCTGTGGCAGCAAGCATGACTTATCCCCTTAGCAAAGAAGGGTCCACCCTGGTTGCATATGAATGGGAGACAAAAAGTGTGAGCACTGTAAGATATTCCCCTTAGGGGATGGAGCCACTCTGGGAAGAGAAGATGGTTTCAAGTTCCCTCTCTGGCTTCTCCAAGATAGGGCTGAGAGAGATTCCTGCCTGCAACCTAGATTGTGAGCCCTTTGGGGACAGGGATCCATCTTATTTATTTAGTATTTTTCTGTGTAAACTGCCCTGAGCCATTTTTGGAAGGGCAACATAGAAATTGAATTCATAGGTTGTGGGGCTTGCGTGTCTGAGCAAGGTGAGAGCTATGCCAGAGGTCCAACCATACTGGACAGGTCTCACCAGAGGAGCCAGACAAAGAGTGCCTCTCCCATCAACAATATGGTGAGACGTAACTTTAAGAAATCTATACCGGATCGGTCGTCGCCCGGGTCAACAAGGACCGCGCCAGGTGCTGGAGTCCCTGGACATCTGGTGGCAAGTGGGCAACAGGACTCAGGATCTTCAGTTGAGCAACCAGAGCTGGAGACTGCAAGGTTACTGGAAGAAACTTCACTTAACTGAAAAAAAATAATACGAAAAACACCAAGAAGAAAATAATGATCTGCTATTACAAGTCTAGTCCAACTAGAAGAGGTTATTTAAAAAGAATATACCAAATTTGGAAAGAGAAGCATCCAGATACAGAAATAACAGAACAAAGGCTAGCAGACCAGAGAAGATTCATAATAAGAAATAAAGTATTCACAGAAGTTGAGCTGGAAGAACTGCAAAGAACAACACAGGCTCAAGATATGGAAGAAGAATTACCACCAACTGAAGCAGTTGCTCAGGTGGAGGAGGTGTTGGAAATAGAGGATGCCACTGTTGCTGAACTGTTTCAAAATCAAAACCAGGCAACCTCCCCTTTGCCTTCACTTTAAAAACCTGAATGCTGTTTAACAGAAAAGCAACAAGAACTAAAGCAAAAAATAACTGAGCACAAGAACCAAACAACCACCAGGGTTCGACTTCCAGCTCTAAAAACAGTTGCCAAAAAACAACTTGCTCAGGCATTAAAAGGTGTCAATGCTGCACTTGCAGGAATAACAACCAATAATTTGCAAGAAACAAACCAACTAATGTAGAGTGCAGCAACAATAACAACACAAGAGCTCGGATATAAGATCAGTGGACCTGAAAAAAAAGACAGTAGTACATCACCAAAATGGAAGATTAGATTAGAAAATAAAATCTCCAGGCTTAGATCAGATGCTAGTAAATTGAAAGATATGAAAGACAAGAAGCTCAAGAATGAAAACACCAAACAGTATCTGATCCAAAAATACCACCAGAGGCACAAAAGACCAGCTGCTGATTGACAAAATGATTTTAGAAAATTGCAAGAGAAGAAAAACCAATCTAAGTGTTGCATGGATTGACTACAAGAAAGCCTTCGACTCATTGCCTCACACATGGATACTAAAATGTTTAGAAACAACTGGTGTCAGCAAAAACATTCAGATATTTATTAAAAAAGCAATGAACATGTAGAGTAGACAGTTAACAATCAATGGCGAGACTCTTGGACAGGTTAGCATTAGAAGAGGTATTTTCCAAGGGGACTCACTATCCCCTCTGTTGTTTGTAATCACTATGACCCCGCTTTCACAAATACTAAACAAAACAGGCCTCGGATACCAAACATCTAAAACATCCAGTAAAATCAACCATCTGCTGTACATGGACGATCTGAAGTTGTATGGAAAGTCCCAGTCAGAAATTGAATCACTGCTAAACACTGTCCGTATATTCAGTAGCGATATAGCAATGGAGTTTGGACTAGACAAGTGTGCTGCATTAATAATGAACAGAGGGAAAATAATAAAAACAGAAGGAATAGAACTGCCCAATGGAAGCAAGATCAAGAACCTGGAAGAGAAAGAACCTTACAAATACTTGGGCATTCTCCAGGCTGATAACATTGCACACACTGAAGTTAAAAGAAAAATTGGAAGTGAATACATCAGGAGAGTTAGAAAAAGCCTAAAGTCCAAACTAAATGGCTGGAACACCATACATGCCATAAACACCTGGGCTATACCTGTTATCATAGACAGTGCAGGAATAATAGACTGGACCCAAGCAGAGCTAGAGACGCTAGATCGTAAGACCAGGAAAATAATGACCATAAATCATGCTCTGCACCCCCGCAGTGATGTAAATAGGCTATACCTCCCTCGCAGCTCAGGTGGAAGAAGAATGATGCAAGTCCATCAAACAGTAGAGGAGGAGAAAAGAGGCCTTGAAGAATATATCAAGGACAGTGAAGAAGATGCACTTCAAATGGTCTATAATGCGAAACTATTCAACACCAATGAAACAAAGCAGGCCTACAAGAAAGAACAAGTCAAGAACTGAGCAGAAAAATGAAAAAATAAGCCATTTGCATGGTCAATATTTGCACAGTATAACTGGAAAATCAGATATCACCAAGACCTGGCAATGGCTTAAGAATGGCAACTTGAAGAAAGAAACAGAGGGTTTAATACTGGCGGCACAAGAACAGGCACTAAGAACAAATGCAATAAGAGCAAAAGTAGAAAAAGTCAACAAGAAACAGCAAGTGCCGCCTTCATAAAGAAGCAGATGAAACAGTGGACCACCTAATCAGCTGTTGTAAAAAGATCGCACAGACTGACTACAAACAAAGGCATGACAAGGTAGCAGGGATGATACACTGGAACATCTGCAAAAAATACAAGCTACCTGTAGCCAAAGATTGGTGGGACCATAAAATTGAAAAAGTTGTAGAAAATGAAGATGCAAAAATATTATGGGACTTCCGACTATAAACAGACAAACATCTGGCACACAATACACCAGATATAACTGAAGTCGAGAAGAAAGAAAAACAAGTGAAAATAATCAACATAGCAATACCAGGGGATAGCAGAATAGAAGGAAAAGAAATAGAAAAAATCACCAAATACAAAGATCTACAAATTGAAATGAAAAGGCTGTGGCAGAAAAAGACCCAAATAATCCCAGTGGTAATTGGCGCCCAATTCCAAAGACCTTGAAGAGCACCTCAACACCATAGGGGCCATAGAAATCACCATCAGCCAATTACAAAAAGCAACTTTACTGGGAACAGCCTATATTTTGCGACGATATCTATAATAACCAACAGTACTGATGATAAAGTTCAGCCATCCCAGGTCCTTGGGAAGGACTCGATGTCTGTATAAAACAAACCAGTCAATAACACCTGTCTGACTGTGTAAACAAGAAATAATAATAACAACCTTGGAGAAGCCACTGTCAGTCTGTGAAGACAATACTGAGCTAGATAGACCAATGGTCTGTCTCAATACATGGCAGTTTCCTATGTCCCTATAGCCCTGAAAGATGACAGATTTTGGATGCCATTTACATGTGGGAAGGCACACAATTTGGATTTTCTATCTTGGGGCAATGATTCTTGGACCAACTTTGTGTGTTTGAAATGTGGCAAATTGAAATGATTCCAGCTTGGTTATAAACAGGTAGAAAGTCTGATGAAGCGACTGAATACAATCCATTTAAGGCTGGAGAGTACTAGCGAGATAGCAGGAATGATCAGAAACAGCAATTGAAAAGAACCTGAATGACTGACTAATATAGCCCTATTCAGAAGTTGCATGAGTATACAGATGTCTGTACACAGATACATGCTTTTGTGTGAATGACTGAACCTGACTGTTCATTTTAAAAGTGAACCTGAGTACAGTGAACCTGAGTAGGAGAGAACTGGTCTTGTGGTAGCAAGCATGACTTGTCCCCTTAGCTAAGCAGGGACCACCCTGGTTGCATCTGAATGGGAGACTTGATGTGTGAGCAATGTAAGATATTTCCCTTAGGGGATGGAGCTACTCTGGGAAGAGCAGAAGTTCCCAAGTTCCCTCCCTGGCTTCTTCAAGACAGGGCTAAGAGAGATTCTTGCCTGCAACCTTGGAGAAGCGGCTGCCAGTCAGTGTAGACAATACTGATCGGGATGGACCAATGGTCTGACTCAGTATATGGCAGCTTCCTATGTTCCTATGTTCTTACAGGTCTCTGAAATATGGACTACTGTACACAGGCATAATCAGGAGTGTAGCTAGAGGAGATGGGCCCCATGTTCGGCCCTCTCCCAAACGGCCCCTAGGAATAAGGGAGATAATAAAGGAGGAGTGGAGCTGCGAGGCCCTTAGGAATTGGGGGGCCTGGGTTCTTTGAACCCATCCTCTCAATTATAGCTACACCCCTGAGCATAATGCAGGAATAACTGTACCTGTATATAGAATTGTGCCTGTGTACACTGTATGCTCATATGAAGCAAACCTGTGAATAGAGCTCATGTAACAGTTACTCTAAAAGCGGCAACCCACACAATCACACGGGCAGAACTGCAGGGCTGGGAGAAGGGAGTATGGCAGTCACCTGCTGGGATACAGTTTCCCTTTCTCTTATGTGTGTTTGGCCTGGATTCGATGTTCTAAGTCAAAAGTATCTGAGAAAGCAACTGGTGGTTATAAGGCTGTGTCCCATCAGGCTAGCCACTGAGTAGGAACACAATAAGCCACACTTTACTGAGAGAAGGGAGGAAGGAAGACTGATTTAGTATCCACACACTTCAGGCCTTGAGGGATTAAAATAGTGGTGGCCTGTGGCTGCTTGAAGTGACTACACCTTTCACCCTCACTGCCTCCATCCCCTGGGCGGGTTAAGCACTGACATCACCCCACTCTGCCTTGCTGGCCCTGACTCACCACCTGATCAAACCCAGTGCTGATTCCATCCCCTTTCCTTCATTGGCCTGATGGCCTCACTTTTTGTCTTCCCGTCAGCGTCACTGCCTGCTGTAGCAGGCAGCATTTCTACAGCTTACTGGACAGTCTGTCTCTCACTGTTAATGATGCTCCAGCTCACAATTACTAGGGTTGCAATGAAGGCCTTGGAAAGCATATTTAGATGCCGAGACGTGTCTATACCTACAAAGATTAGAATTGTCTGGACAATGGTTTTTCTTGTGACACTCTATGGATGCAAAAGCTGAACTTTGAAGAAGCAAGATAGAAAAAGCATTGACACTTTTGAACTTAGGTGTTGGAGAAGACTTTTGAGGATACCATTGACAGCCAGGAAAATAAACAAATGGATCACAGAACAAATCAATCTAGAATTCTCACTCGAGGAACAAATGACCAGGCTTAAACTATCATACTTCGGACACATTATGCGAAAACCCAGCTCCCTTGAGAAGTCCATAATGCTGGGGAAAGTTGAAGGAAAGAGAATAAGAGGACAACCAGCAGCAAGGTGGATGGACTCGATTATGACAGCATTGAATGCACCACTGAGAGAGCTTAAAGGCCAAGTTGAAGACAGATAATCCTGGAGAGAATCTATCTATGTAGTCGCTAAGCATCGACACCAATGCGACAGCACTTAATCAATCAATCAGCTCACTCTTGGTCTCCCCTCCAGCTCCAACCTTCTCTGCTTTATCTCCAGACCAGTTTAGCACTGGAGGAAAGAGCGAGTGAGAGAGTGCTGGAGCAGTGATGGTTGTAGAAAGAGACAGACTGGACAGTGAAGCTGGATGCATGTTGCTGGCTACAGACAGTAACAGCACTGGCAGGAAGACAGGGCATGCTGCTGAGGGTGAGGCTGACAAGGAGGGCAGAATCAGTGCTGTATTCTGGCCCAGGAGGTATAGCGGTGAGTTGGATGGTGGGGGCAAAGGTCAGCAAGGGGGACATATGGCCATTGAGGAGCAGTGGCAATGAGATAGGGATGCAGCAGTGGCAATGAGGTAGGGATGATAACAGCAGGTAGGTGGGGTGACCCTCACTCACCAGCCCATGGCTTACTCACCAACTGAGTCCATGGCCTCACAGGGGAGTCACCCTTGCATCAAAACAATACATTCTTGATATTGTGGCTGGATCCCCTGCTGTGAAGGGTTAGGACCATGAAAAGAGGCTGTTGCCGGATTTTTCTTGGTGAGCATGTGGACATAAAGCATTAGAAGAAAGATCCAATGAGCCGGGGTAGAGTAATTGCCAGAGAAATACTCTATATCCCATGTGTATTCACAGCTTTCCTATCCTCACCACACCACACATGGGTTTTTATCTATCTATCTATCTATCTAGTAACCTACCACATGCTCTTGGATAATTACTTCTAAGCTCATTGGAATTGTGCCCCCTGATTCTGCAACACATATTCAGAATGGCCCCCTTGAATATTTTGTGAAAGCAAACGTGTTTGAGAGAAAACATGACAATTCCTCTCCAATATCTTCAGCCCAAGACTCTCATTGTCCACAAACTCATCAATGAAGATCGTTCAGTTTAATATCAAGATGTCATCTGAAACACTCTCACAATGAAAATGGATCAATTTGGTTCTTAAGGGAGTTCTTGGTTCAGACCCTCACATCTTACAAGGTGCCAGCCTGGAACCTCATTTAATTCACAGCAACAACTGCTATTTTCCTCTGTGGCAGCACCTTAAACAGGTTGCGGTTCCCACCACTAACTGGGACTAAACTTCTGTGTTTTACGCCATGCTGATTAATGGTCTTTTCTCCCTCCAGTAACTTTCTATGAATTCTGATTAAATGAATTCAAGCATCAAGACTCCTGAGGTGTTCTTATACAGTAACATCTCTTTCACTGTTTTTAATCTCTTTTTTGATTACATGTGGTGCCTCTTACAAGTCTAAGTCGAATGGTGTATTTTGATCTATTAAAAGACCACAATCCAATTTTCCTTGCTTTTGTTTATTGGGTGAAGCATTACACAAAGATCAAAGCCTCCTGAACCCCCTGCTAAATAACCAGATGATTACATGCAGTCAAACAATCAGAATTAATGTTAAGGAAAGTTCAGGGTTCTTAATAATAAGAGATCCATTTTGAAGTTGTCTTGAATATTAGCAATAACCTGTCACAAGGTGTCAGCATCCATATCCCAGTTTTTAGGGGAAGCCGCTTAAGCTGTGGTTACTTCTTACAATTTGGTTGTAAGGCAGACATCATAGATGGAATGTGAAGGGGGTAAATGATGGAGATATTGATATTTATTTATTTATTTATTTATTCAATTTCTATACCGCCCTTCCAAAAATGGCTCAGGGCAGCTTACACAGAGAAATAACAAATAAATAAGATGGAACCCTGTCCCCAAAGGGCTCACAATCTAGAAAGAAATATAAGATAGATACCAGCAACAGTCACTGGAGGTACTGTGCTGGGGGTGGATAGGGCCAGTTACTCTCCCCCTGCTAAATTATAAAGCCCTAAACAGCTTGGGCCCTGGGTATTTAAGAGAACATCTTCTTCATCATGAACCCCACTGCCTATTGAGATCATCAGGAGATGTCCATCGGTAGTAGCCACCGGCTCGCCTGGTGGCTACTCGGGGACGAGCCTTCTCTGTTGCTGCCCCGATGCTTTGGAAAGCTCTCCATGCTGAAATAAGAGCCTCCCCATCTCTGACAATATTTAAAAACACATTTGTTCACCCAGGCTTTTAATTAAATACCTTTAATTGTTTTAACTTTGTTAAAAAGCATTGTTTTAAGGTTTTAAATTGTAATCTTTTTGCTGTCATTTATTTTAACCAATGTTTTAATTTCTTTGTTGTCATTTATCTGTTGTTATTATTATTATTATTATTATTATTATTATTATTATTAATAATTCAATTTCTATACCGCCCTTCCAAATATGGCTCAGGGCTGTTTACAAACAAATAAGATGGCTTAACTAATGTTTTAACTTTTTTTGTTGTAAACTGCCCAGAGACATACGTTTTGGGAGGTATTAAAATATGTTAAATAAATAAATAAAAGAGAATCACCATGTTAAAAGGTGCCTCTTTGCCAAGTTAGCAGGGGTTATTCAAGAATGGTTGGGAGAAAACAGATCGAAAAATGTGATACTGTTTCACATACAGAGAGAACAAGAGAGCACCTGATGAAGGTAAGAGAGGCACACTGATTCAGTTGATTACTGCTGTGGTCAGTGTTCTCATGCATACATGGAGACCCCCAACACTCCTCCTCCTTGTTGCTTTTTTGTTACTTCAGGGAGAGCATTGTACATGAAATAGGATTTATTTGCAGACTTGCTTCCTCCATTCACAAGATTGGGGCAGCCTCAAGGGAAGGAGGTTTGCTCTGTTGTATATTTCTGATGTGCATACAGAGGCGTATCTAGGGAAAATAGCGCCTAGGGCAAGCACTGAAATTGCGCCCCCTGTCCAAACATCTGACACCCATTTTTCAGATAACTTTACCATAATATCAGCTCAAAAATACAACTCAAGCTCATTAATCTTTTAATATTTCAAAAACTATTTAGCAGTGGATGTAGCCAGACTGAAAAATGCTAGAAAACTACAAATTTCAGTACGCTATGGCTCATGAAACACCCAAATACTTCGTGGAGGTGTATTTGGAAAACTAAACAGAAGTGCCTGTCTAATACCGTACTATGCATTGTAGCATCACTATTACATAAAATTTAAAAATAAATGGAGAATTTGAGTTTTCCCAGATACTCTGAAAATAATTAAATGATATGCAGAGTAAACTGTGTCACTGCTTGGAATATATTCTAGTATTTCAGATAGACAGTAAAAATGAGAGAAAGAGAGCAAGAAACTCCCAGTGGGCCTTCATACTAAGGATTTCACACTGATTCAAAGACAAACTCACCATTAATAGCCATATTATTAAGACATCACATTTAACTCACTTATCACAAGAAGCAAAGGAAGAGCAAATGAAGACAATCCTAGCTCATACACTTCAGCTCAGTATTCACAAGCCCTGATTCTCTGTACATAGTGCCAAACTAAATATGTGTACAGTGACTTATATTAATATATATTTTTTTAAAATTACTTGTAGCCCCTTTGGGGGGGCTTCCTAAAGGCTGTGGGGGGAGGGTCTGCAAAGGGTCCCCCTCCCCCTGCTGGCCTCTAGGGCCTCGCAGGGACCATTTGAGCATGTGCAGTGGCCATTTTGTAAAATTATATTTTTTTAAAAAATGGCCACTGAAAACAAAATGGCCTCCACTCATGCTCAAATGGCCTCTGAAAGGCCTGGCCTGGCCTAGGGCCTCACAGAGGCCATTTGAGTATGCGCGGTGGCCATTTTGGTTTTGGTAGCCATTTTTTAAAAAAATAATTTTAAAAAATGGCGCCCCCCTTCGAGTGGCGCCCAGGGCACGTGCCCTGCCTGCCCTACGCTAGATACAGCCCTGCGTGCATAATGGCACTTCATAGGTATCTGCCTTCTACTGACTTAGACCATTGGTCCATCTATGTTAGTATTGTCTACTCTGACTGGCAGCAGCTCTCCAGGGTTTCCTGAAGGATTCTTTCCCTGGCCCACCTTGAGTTACCTGGGATTTAACCTGGAGTACCCAAAGAGGTACATATTTTATAATGATGGCTTATAATTTAAGAGCCATTATCCAAAGGAAAAAAGGGTGGATTGGGTAGGGACAAGGTATACACCTTCAGGTATAAAATGCCAAGGACCCTTGCAGGAGGGCTTGCCTTGGCAGGTGGGGTTTAACTTGTCTTCCACAGGCAGGATGCTTTTTCTCTGATAACTGAGCAAAGAGACACTTTTTAAAGTGGTGATTCTCTTATATTTAGAAGGGGAAGAGCAACTGACCCTTTCCAACCCCAACACAGCATCCCTCCATTGGCTGTTGCTGGTGTCTACCTTATATTTCTTTTTAGATTGTGTGCCCTTTGGGGACAGGGGACCATCTTATTTATGCCCCCCCCCATGTAAACTGCTTTGATAACTTTTGGTTGAAGAGTGGTTTATAAATATCAGCAGTAGTAGTAGTAGTAGTAGTAGTAGTAGTAGTAGTAGTTGAAGTAGTAGTGGCAGCATCATCATCATCTCTCTTCCTCTCCCTAGAAGGGAGCACAGTGGCAGGAACAGCTCCTCTGAGCCAGCGCCATCACGGCATCTCCATTCATTGAAGGAGAGGGGAAGGGACCACTGCTTTTCTCACCAGCAGTGGTCCTGATGGGCTTCTTCCCTGTGTTATTGCAAGTGGAAGGAGGACAGGAAGTCCATTGGTGGAAGGGAAGGGAGGGAAAGCGAAGTCAGTAGAAGAGTTAATCTCTTGCCTGAGAGATTCATGCCACCACTGCCTTCAACTGGTACCCCCTGTTCCCATCTCTTCTCATATATGGATGGGGAAGGTGCCAGGAAAAGGCAGCGGTGGTGGAATGGACTCAAGCCAATGGAGCTGCCTTCTGCTGATGCCCTCCATATGAGCCACAGGGCTCAGCCATGGCCTTTGAAGTCTTCAGCCAGTGCTACTCCTGGCCCTGTTATTTATGTATTTTATTCATAGTTCAATTTGTACACCGCATTTCATAAAATGTATCCCAAGGTAGTTTACAAATATTAAAATTAAATAAAACTTCATTTAAAAATCAATTTTAAAATATGAAAAACTAGTTAACATTAAAACTGGCCCTGGATAGGGGAGAGGAAAACAAGCAAATTCAGGTACGGGCTCTCTCATACAGTTATGTAATGGCCACAACTAGTGAAACAGTTTGGGGAGCTGAGGTATCAGATGGCAGGTGGCCCTGGCTGATCTGATAGAGGGAGCCCCACTGTCCCAGCTTTTTCTAAGATGCAACCAGATGAATTTTTATCTCGTCAGAAAAATAATCTTGGCAGTCATCCAGAGCAGCCCACTGTTAGGGCAGCAGAAAAATGCACTTGCACACTAGAGAGTTTTGCTACTAGTGCTGTGGCTGTGCAGCCTTGGGTGTACAGCGGGGGCAGGGATGGAGTGAATTTTCATGATTTGCTCTGGCTCCAGAAGTGCTCTGTGCTACCTGAAAATATGTCCCTGAGGGTCATGCAGCCCTCAAGGACATGTTTTCAGGTGACACCACATATTTCCGGAGTTAAAGCAAATAGTCAAAATTTACCCCTTCCACGCCGTGCACACAACCCCAGCACAGATAGGAAAGCTCTCCAGTGTGTGGGCTCATCTTTCTGGTGTGCTACTGGTGTGGATGTCAGTCAGTGCATTATGTTTTCTGTTAAAACTATATCGTGATGACCTATGGCCATGCTCAATAAAGGATTGAGATCTGTATATTCAGCAGTTTTAGCCTGAATGGAGATGCATGCAGAGATTGTTTGCTGCAGTTTCATTGATGTTATATAGAAGAGAGAGGACAGCTCTGATTAAGGCCTGATTGAAGAACTACATTGAAAAATCTGCAATTAACATTTCATCATTTTATTGTATCAATCAGCCAATAAATCATTTAATGGTTTCAGGGTTAGTTAAAATTGGAACGTGCTACCATGAACATTTAAACAGTGGGGCTTTTTGGGGGGAGGAGTGTGAATTTTAAATGGTAGCTAGTTAATTTTAGTGACAAATGCCCTTATGAAGACAGCCTATAAAGGTAAGAGCAGAAAGTTATGGAAGTCATTCTGTGAATAATTGCTCACATTGGTAGTAACCGGTTTATTACTTGAATAGACGGCTTGGTGGTTGATCAAGATGGTTCTTTCATCAAAATATTTTGCTATGAAGTTATACTGGTGCTCAAAAAATATGAACTGTTACAATCAGTGGACTAGATAATTAGGAAGTCTTTAGGGTGGCATAATTCCTGTGAAGTCCCCCTCAATTAACAGTGTATTTTATTTTTAGGGTTAAAATTGGCATTACACTGGGGCTAACTCTGAGAAGGACAATTAGCACAAGATTCTATACAATCAATTGAGGAAGCCAGAGTGGTTTAGTGGTTAGAGTGCTGGACTAGGACAGGGGAGATCTGAGTTCAAATCCCCATTCAGCCATGAAACTCACTGGGTCACTCTGGGCAATCATGTATCTCTCAGCCTAACCTACCTCACAGGGTTGTTGTGAGGATAAACCTAAGTATGTACTCCTCTGGACTCCTTGCAGGAAGAGTGGGATATGCGTGTAAAAAAAATAAAAATAAAAGTATGAGCAGGAGATGGGTAGCCTTTTTGCTTGGTCCCTTGAGCAGGGGATGGAGCAGTGCTAAATTGTTTTTAGTACAAGATGAGTTTTCAGCCTCCATGTCACAGTTGGTAATGGCAATTCTGTAGTCACCAGCCACTTTTCAACCAATATTTAAGAGAACCTGGCCTCCCAGAATGTTCCTTTAGGTCCTTAAATCTGATCAAAGGTTATTGGAGTCCAAAATATATGCTTCACTTACCCAAAATGAAGAATTCAAAATGAGGATTCTGGCTGCCAATTTCAAACTTCCAAATTTCAGTTATTCGGAAAGATCATTGTGTCCTGTTGTCATTTCTAGAGCAACTGCACTACAGTTAGGCTCTCTTTCTTTCTTTCTTTCTTTCAATTTTCTTATTTACCGCCTCCTCCAAAGACTCTAGGTGGTGAACAACAATACCAATAACAATTAATTAAATTATTATTATTATTGTTTACACAGTCAGACAGGTGTTATTGACTGGTTTGTTTTATCCAGACATTGAGTCCTTCCCAAGGACCTGGGATGGCTGAATTTTATTGTCAATGTTGTTGCTGTTGTTATAGATATCATCATCATCATCATCATTATTAATAAAGGGCAGATGCCTGGCAAAACAGAAGGGCCTTAAAAGCAGCCGGGGAGGGGGATGAATGAATCTGGGTGGGAAGAGTATTCCAAGGAAGAGGGGCGGCCACAAAGACGACCCTCCTACGGGCCCAGGAACAAGCACTACACCAGGGCCTGGGACACTAAGGAGGGCCAGCTGAGAAGACCTCACAGGTCAGGATACAACTGGCCGAGAGAGGTGATCCCGGAGTTATACAGGTGCTAAGCACATAAGGGTTTTGTAGATGAGAACCAGCACTTGTATTAGACCCAGAAGCGAACAGGCAACCAGTGCAGCAACCACAACCAGTGCAGCAACCACAGGTGTGACACTATCAAATAAATGGCCACCCATAAGGAGATGGGCTGCTGCATTCTGGACTAGTTGAAGCTTCCAAATCATTTTCAAAGGCAATCCTAGGTAGAGCGCATTACATTAATCCAAACAAGAGGTAAAAAGGCATGAGTTACTGTTGCCAGGGCCTGCCAGTCGAGAAAAAGCTGTAACTGGCGAACCAGCTGAAGCTGGGCGAAGGCATCCCTGGCCACAGCCTCCACCTGCTGTTCAAGAAGGAGCTGTGAGTCCAGAAGAACCCTCAGATTACTAACTGTCTCACTCAAGGGAAGCGCAACCCTGTCAAGAGATAAACTCACACACGGCAATTGGCCAGATCACAGACTGAACAAGAGCAACTCGATCTTGGAGGGATTGAGCCCGAGCTTGTTTTGGCCCATCCAGGTCCTGACAGCTTCTAGGCACTGAGTCAGCACATGGACGGCATCACCTGTTTGGCCAGGGGTAGAGATATAAAGCTGAGTATCATCTGCATATTGATGAAAACTTACCCCAAACTGATGGATGACCAGGCCTAGTGGCTTCATGTATATGTTAAAGAGAATGGGAGCAAGGACCGAGCCCTGTGGAACCCCATAAGAAAGGGGCCAGGGCGCAGAACACTCACCCCCAATCGACACTGGCCGGAATTGCCCAGTGAGATAGGATTGGAACCGCTGAAGAACAGTGCCCCCAATGCCCACCCCACTTAAGCACTCCAGAAGGATAGCATGGTTGATGGTATCGAAGACCGCTGAGAGATCAAGAAGAACCAAGAGAGGTGCGCTTCCCACATCAAGGTTATGATACAGGTCATCCAACAGGGTGAAGAATGCCATTTCCGTGCTGTGATGTGGCCTAAAACCTGACTGGCAAGGATCCAGGAAATCAGTTTCCTCCAGGACTCTCATCAACTGAGTACACATCACCTTCTCCAGAATCTTACCAAGAAAAGGAGGACAGGAGATTGGATGATAGTTATCCAGATTATCAGGGTCGAGATAAGTCTTCTTCAGAAGAGAGTAGACCACCTCCTCTTTAAATGGAACAAACCCCTGTTGAAGGTTGATTGACTCCAATTAGTCTTGGTTACATGATCTGCAGCCTCAGCAAAGATGAAAACTGGTTGACAAGATTTGAGGAATGTCACCAGTAAAAGTACAACATGAATTTGGGACTGGAGCTTTGGAGTGTTGTGTGGAAACAGACAAGAATGAAAATGCTGCAACTTCAATTAATCCAAGTATAGATGCCAAGCTATACTTGGATTAACTGAAGTTGTAGCACTTTCATTCTTTTCTTTGTTTCCCCACTGCACTTGGCATCTGTTCCAATAAGATTTTAATGTATTTCAAGCAAAGATAACAATCTCTCAAATGGGCTTAATGCTAACAAAAATACTCCATGTTTGCCCTTCGAAAAGAGCATCTCAATTGCAGTAGCATTAACTGAGATGCTTCCTGTTTTGTGTCTGAGGAATACTTTCATTGAAGAATAATGACATTTATGCTTGGCAAAATGTTCCTCTATCAACTAGCCTTTTGCCTAAGAGCTGGGAAATTGGCATGTTGAGAATCATTCTCAGAAGCTGTGCTAAAAACAAAAATTTTGGAATGCCCTTTTTCCTAGAAAGGCTTGCCAAAAAAAAAAAAACAAAAAAACCCCAATTCAGAGCATTTTTTGGCAGCAGGCAAGGATGACGGAAAACAATCCAAATAAACAGGACAAGGTTGTACCTCAGACTTGCGGGATAGCTTCATACATGCCATTTTTCTTATATGTAGATAATTTCTGTAGAGAAATATTTGTGTATACCAGGGTTTGCTGTCATGATTATCAATTTTGCTAAATGGCATCTATTTTACATATTTTTTGGATGCCACTTTCTTATTCTACAACCCAACTAGGCCATCACTAAAGTATCTGTCAGGGCTGATAGATATATGTGCTTAGAGTTTTCTGAAAGTCTGTTGTCTCCATGAATCACAGAGTTGAGGGAGGAAGTTCCTCCCTCTCTCTGGCTGTCAGGGCTGTCCTTCATGCCAGAAAGAAGCCCACACTGCTAGTTGACCCTCCTCTCTGCAGTCGCCCTCACTGAAATTCAGCTCCTGTTCATTTCATCCGAACATGGACAGGTAAATGAGTGGAGGGGAGGGCAGAACCACGGGCTCACTGGACCCTTTTGAATGGCAATTGAGTGGAAGACACTTCTACTTATATGGATTTTGGTTGATTTCTTCTCTATCTGAACCCCTCTATATCATCCAAATGTTGTTCCAGAGAGTTCTTTAACACTTTGGAGCCAGTATTGGGAGACTGCAAACAAGGGAGAAAACTCAAGAACTCTCCTAGATGAATGAAATAACTTTCTTCTCAAGCAGTGGGATCTTTGGATCCAAGGCAATGTCTCCAGTGGGTCACTGCCAGGGTCTGACCTGACCCGAATGGAGGAAAGAGAAAACTTCCCAATCCATGTTTAAATATTAGTCCATTTTTGCCTCGTGTGCTTACAGAATCCTGGAAAGCACACTTTATATATTGGTTTGTATCTTTACTTTAAGAAGCGTATATATCTCCTATCCAAATTCCATTTGATGTGACAGTTGCTACGGTAACACTACTTCCCTCCTTTAAGAGTGAAGTAAATAAGAGTATAAAATTCACATGCAGTAGATTGTCAGTATGTAAGTTACTGTTGCCCTGAGGCTGAAATCATTTACAAAGCCTCTGCTTTCAAAAGATTGCTATTTGCTTTTAACACATTACTAAAATGTACATCTGGAATATACTTTTCTACCCCTTTTGTGGATTTCCCGCCCTATGGTATCATTGATCCCAGTTGGTATATAGATGAATAGTAATTACTGACCAGTTCCATGGAGGTGAAGGAAGGTATAAAGGAATGGGAAAAGAAACCCAATTTTTCACAGAAAAAAGCGAAAGAATAGCAGAGATATAGGTGCTGGAATAGAGGAATCAATTTCAGATGACTTGATATCAGACCTTAGTCTGTGACAGGTTTTTGAGGTTTGTTGAAAGTATCTTTGGCATTTTGTGTGTGTGTGTGAAACCTTTATAGAACATTTCTCCAGTCCCTAGAAAATTGGTGTGTCGTCCCTTAAGAATATTCAGTGATGGAAATTTCTAGAATGATCTGGCTGGCTGGGTTTTAGCAGCTACTCACACTGAAATCAGCTAGCAAGTTTTATAAAGCAAGAAGAACTCTTTCTGGCTGTCAAAGTCCCCCTCCCCCTATTCTTTGCAGAATGACTCAAAATTATCTAGGGAAAAAGAGTGGCAAGTATATTTGTTCTATTTTCATGAGTGTAATCACACTCCCTAGCAGAAGTGACATTTTACTACTGAAATGAGTTCTTCACACAATTAACAGTGTGAATAGAAAAAAACCTATTACCTACCATAGTAGTTTCCTCACTAAACAGTTAATAATTAGTGACACTTGCTGCTGATATGGACAGGTACAACACAACTCTGCAGCAGAGTCTGCAAACAAATTTGATTCAATAACAAAATCATTTTCAGCTGTTGTCCCAGCCTGAGCTGGTTGGGGTGCCTTGTGCCACAGATGCTAGCTGGGCATGTAATGTAAAGCCCAGGTATGGCACTACTTAATGGTGCAGCAGGGAAATGACTTGACTAGAGTCAGGGGTTGCCGGTTCGAATCCCCGCTAGTACTATATTGGGCAGCAGCGATATAGGAAGATGCTGAAAGGCATCATCTCATACTGCGTGGGAGGAGGCAATGGTAAACCTCTCCTGTATTCTACCAAAGACAACCACAGGGCTCTGTGGGCGCCAGGAGTAGACACCGACTTGATGGCACAACTTTACCTTTACTTTATGGCACTACTGTAAGTTGTAAAAATTAAAGGGAGAGTGCAACCACATCTAGGGCAGGTTGAAAACCGCATGGGGCAGATAGATCCAAAATGGTTCCTGAATTTCACTGCCGCATTCACTGATAGTGAAAATGGAATGGCATTTCAGCAATGTTCAGGGTGCATGGGAAATGGGGCAAAAGGGGGAGTGAAATGATCAGTGATGGCATTCTTCAGGGTCTGTAGTCGCTAGAAACAAGGCCAATTTCGAGGCTCCAATTTTGAGCAAAATGTTAGGCACATAGGAACAAATGTTGTCTATACTGACTGGCAGCAGCTTGTCAAGGTTTCAGGTAAGAGTCTTTTCCAGCCCTACCTGAAGATGCCAGGGATTGAACTTAGGGTGTTCTGCATGCAAAGCAGATTATCTATCACTGAGTGGCAGCCCTAACAGACAAAATAGACTCAGTGTGTGTGTGTGTCTGTGTGTGAGAGAGAGAGAGCGCGCGCGAGAGAGCGAGCACAGTGGCATAGCGAGGGGAGAGTGGGCCCGTGTTCACATAGTAAACATGGGCACCTTCCCTCCTTGCACTGGTGCTCTCGGTGCTGGTGCATGTGTGAGCACAAATGCACTTCCTACTCACTCCTCCAACACCTGCCAAGCCTGCTGGGAATGAGGGTGCATTTGTGTCCTCCAGCAGGCCCCTGGACGATGGAAGGAGGATGGGCCTCAGAGCCACGTGAGCAGTGTTGGTGGCTGGCAGCATCAGGGCTGAGGGGAGGGGAGTGAGGCAGCTCCTGGAAAGCTGGGTAGCTCCTGAACACTGCGGGGCTTGGGTTCTTTGGACCCCTTACCCAATTATAGTTCTATGTGAGTGTGTGTGAAAGAGGGAGGGAGGGAGGGGGTGTGATTCCAGGCCACTTCCAGCTTTTGAGGCCTTTATCTGTAATAAATAAATAAAAAAGACACATTAAAACAAAATAAGGCGCACACAAAAAGCTGAGAGTGTGTCCACATTTTGTTACAATAGAGATGTACATAAAAACTAATTGTGAAACTTATCAAAATGCCAAAAAATAAATAAATGTTTAAATCTGAGGTATCCTTTTAGCTTGAGGCCCAAACCAAATGGTCTTCTTGCCACCCTGAAATGAGTGACTTACTAGTGCAAATACAAAATCTTATAAAAGATGTGCAATAATGAACATTTAAATTGTGAATATGAAAATCAATACTCCATTTCAACTGCGCACTTCAATAAAAGAGCCCTCTCATGTCCTAATGACCAAGATTTCAATTGGGAGAACCAGTTGATTTGCCTCTACTGACCCTCTTGGAGTGATTCTGTTTTTGGAATAGTTGGCTGTGATTGAAGGTCTAAAATTTGATTACTGGTACTTGTGGGAAAATGCTATTTTATTGTTGCAGTAATGACTGCGCTATAAAAAATTTATTGTACCTTGTAACACCATTTCATATACATTACTAGAAGGATACTTCAGAGAAAATTAAGTGTGTGTGTGTGTGTGTGTGTGTGAGAGAGAGAGAGAATGAATGAATGAATGAATGAATGAATATATATCATTTTTTTAAAAAAACCTTCCTGTATACCATATAAGCCAGGGATGTTAAGTCTGATTTTACCTACACAGATCTGTTTCAGTTCTTGATCTATCACTTTCATTGTATTTCAGGTGACATGAAAATTTGCTGGTGATGTTTGATCTTGGAGTAGTTTTACAAGTGCATTTGATGGTGAACGCATCATTGCACTTGATGGTGAATACACATGCAAACACAAATCCTTTCTTAAAACTGATTCACACTGCCCAGTTCCTCTACATGATTGTGTACACATGACCCTGTGGACACCCCGTGGAGAAAGGCTTTCTTCTCACAAAGGCCATAGTATAACTAAGGCCAGCTTTGGACGCAACACCAAACCGGACGCAAAAGTGCCAGAAGTTTGAGTTCGTGGTCATCTGAATGTGTGAAACCACGGTTTCATCACCCAACCATGGGTTGGTTTTTGACCCCAACCCTGAATTTGAACCTTCAGTTTGTAGTGAGTTTTGTTGCTGAAACCTCAGGTTCCAAAGGGCCATTGTTTCATCCAAATTCTACCACCGCTGTAACTGGGGTTTTGTGCTGTGACTCCTCCCCGAACCATAGAGATGGTGGCTGAAAGCAGCCCCAAAATGGGTGAGCTTTTTGATGACCACGCTTCTCCCTGGCTCCCTCTCAGAGTTGTTTCCCCGCCCTCCACTGTCTCTGCACTCCTCCCGCCATTGCCTGGCAACAGGGCTGCTGCGTCCCTAGTATTCATCCAATGCTAGAACCATTGGGCAAGAACCACATTGGAGAAAGCCCACTTTCCCCTGCATCTTATGCCCCCACCCCCACTGTCAATCCAAACCAAAAGGATGGGATGACAAGACAGGCACAGCAAGAGAAATCTCCATCAGTGCAGTACTGCAGAGATATGTGCACAAACACATGAAGCCCCATTAATACCAGAAACTGAGCAACTCGGTTGTTTTCCCACAAAGGGCACACATACAGGGAATGATACTGTGTCACTTCAGAGAAATACCAATGTGCTGGCCCTATGCATAAATCCGCTGATGAAACCCAGCTGTGGAAACCTTCCTGTTGTCCAGACAAATAAAGGAAGAGACAACACGTAGTCCCAGAAATCTGATATCTGTCCATTTGATTGGATTTCTTGAGAAACTTGCAATGCACACCTTGGCACATTGCCTGGCATGCAGGACTTTTACTTGGAATTACCACACAAAACATATTGACAGCTTCCATCCGGGGAAAGGGAAGGAGTACACACGCAAGTAACTCTTTCATTAATAACACACCTGATCTAGTGTGGCTGCCCAGCAAGGCATCCTTTCAGAGTTGTTGTGTGTGCTGTCTGGTTGGGCAGCAGGGCATTGATTTCCCTGGATGCCTGGACACTGTCTGCATGTTTCCCATGGACAGTGCTGCTCCTGCCAACTGGTTATAGGGGTGCCCCCCCCAACATGCAATAGATGTATGCTCCCTTTTGCCAAGGACCGCTCTCTCATGAGAGTGCCTGGCCACGGATACAGTCATGCGGGCTGGAGGGCTGTTGCCACCCAGCCTGGTTGCTAGTTCCATGCAAGCCCCAGGGAAGAGGACCCCTACAACACCTTTCCCAGTCCCAGTGACTGCTGCAGAGCAGGAGTCCAAGCATTTTTGTCCTGCATAGGATCACACAAATCTGTAGATACCATGCCCTGGGATGCCCTGCAGTGGCCAATTTACATAAGCCACAATGCCAGTCCCAGCTTGACCCATTTGGCTGTGGATGTAGGATCCATCCCCTTTCTTTCCCAACTCCACCCACCCGAAACCGCTTGGACACATGAAGTGGATCGGACTGCTTGGAAGACCGGAAGGATGTAGTGGAGAGGGGAAAGTATGGAGTATGCGTTCTATTGTTAACCAGAGATCCTGGGAGCCCCATAAGCAGGGGGCCCTATAGTTGGGTGGCCTACCTCATGAGTGTACAGTGCAGCGGAAACCTCAAGCACATTGTGCCTCTGTTTTTCCCCAGTGGACAGGGCCTGTCACGAGAGGGCTAATCCCCAGCCGGCAACCTGACACAGGGGCAAGAGTGTGTTGGTGCCCCCTAGACTGCTTAGCCTGGGTCTACAAGTCCAAGAGCTTGCTTTGTAACAGTGGACCAAACCCCAGGATCCTTTGCCTGCCCTCATATATATATTCACTCCTAGGAAGTCATCATGATCCCTTCCCAGAGTAACAGAAAAAGAGTGCCCCTTGCCACTCCCCCCAGCACCAGTAAATGTGCTTGTGTGAGACTGTATGGCTGCAGGGCTCTTGCAAGGGCAGTGATGCAAGTGGTGTGAGGAAATTCTTAAAATGCCTTTACCTTGCTGAGGGCAGGCGATCGATGCCAAAAAGGCACGGTCGCATTAGGCACATCCCTTTGAAGATGATGGCCAATGGTTGACATCCCAA
The DNA here is from genome assembly GCF_027244095.1 of Hemicordylus capensis. Lineage (NCBI taxonomy): Eukaryota > Metazoa > Chordata > Lepidosauria > Squamata > Cordylidae > Hemicordylus > Hemicordylus capensis. The sequence goes on from NC_069657.1 coordinate 213,019,329, forward strand.
GGTCTGATGATGTGCATGGTATGGAACTTGCTGAGATGCAGCCTTGGTGGATCAGGGAGAGGGAGGGGTCCCTCTGCCCAGAAGCCAGAGGTTACGAAGCTGCAGATGGATGATCGTCTGTGGGATGATTTCCAGGTTCACACATTATATTCATATTCCCAAGATATATAACTGATGCCCTTGATCTTAAACTTGTTGTTTGTTCCCTTTGGCATTATGCTTGCACAACATGTGACTGGCTAAATGTGTGCCCTGTTACAAGTTAAATTAATTGGCTGGATGGAAAGAAGCTAAACAAATTAAATAAAATCAGAGTTAAATTAAATGAATCAAACTCAACAAATGGGATTATGTTAACCAACATGGTGAAGGCCAGATTAATTCATTAAAGGAACTCAGCATCAAATCTATCCTTAGTATGGTGGGCATTGTTACAAATTGTCTATGAGGAAGGGAAGATTTGGTGCACGTGTGGATCATTCTGTCCTTTAGCTGGTGATGGGGAAAGATGTACCACTTTAGATGTCTACGGTGCATGTGTGTGCCATCTGCATCATATCACTGAATTGTTAGATTTTTGTTAGAAGAGAGACTACCACTTTTCATTCTCCTACCACACTTCTGATTCTTTAGGTGTCTGTGGTATATTTTAAACATTTGACAATAATAATTGACCATGACCCCATGCATAGCTATAGGTACTTAAGCATGACTGTAATACTGTGAACACTACATAAAGGCTGTGGTAGTAATAGCAGTAAAGTAAAGTGTGCCATCGAGTCGGTGTCAACTCCTGTATTCTACAGGAGCCCTGTGGTTTTTCTTTGGTAGAATACAGGAGGTGTTACCATTGTCATCTCCTGCACAGGATGAGATGGTGCCTTTCAGCATCTTAGTAATCATGTTTATTATTTAGTAAGTACCTACAGAGGTGCTCTTACCCCTGGACTTTGGGGCCAAAGTCCAGAGCCTCCACACACCCTGGGAGCCCCCGAATCCTCTTTAGTCTGTCCTGGGTGGTGTGGTTGCCTGGCCAAGAATGATGACGCTTAATTTGCGGGGGGGGGGGGCGGCTCCAAAGGCCTTTAGGTCCAGGCTCCAAAATTATCTAGGTGCACCTCTGAGTACCTACAATCACCAGGTGCCATACAAAGTTTAAAAATAAAAAATGAAAAAAAATCCACAAAAACAAAACTCAAATGCAAAAACCAGTTGCCCTCAAACAATCTAGAAAAAAGAAGTAGCAGAAGTAGCAGTAGAAGCAGCAACAGCAGTCAGTGTGGGGTGGCAAATGGTACATTTTTTCCATGATCTTTGGAGCCAGTACCAGATTTTTCAGAAGCTCTTCCTGTACTGTACAAATCAGGAGAAAAGTTCCCTTGGGTCTCATGTACTGCAGATGTAACATCCTCACATGGCTCCCCACTTGCATTCCTTCCTACCCATCTTCAGTTGCTCGAAAATACTGGGCTAGTAGCTACTATACCTGCTTGCAACATTCGCACAAGTCGCAACAATATTTCACAGTTGCTGTAGGCTTGGTACATGGGTGCTGTTTAGAAAAATATAGTTCATCTAGGATTTTGGAGCTTCCCTTTGAGCCAGGGACTTGCATGTTTCCATCAAGCATATTCCTCTGCACTGCTCAGCTCTAGGATTTCCTAAGCTGCAATCTGCCTCCTAGAGACAGTTTCTTTTTCTCCCCCAGAAGAGAAGACACTTCTGCAGTGGTGTTTAAATAAGGCAGATTTTCAGAGCCACTAGTTGTGAGTTGCAAGTTGTGTCCCTGATAAGGCTAATGCACAGATCAGGAGCTTGAAGAAACCAGAGTGTTTCTTTTTTTGCTAGATTCACGTTTTAGTGATTCACATCTCATGCTTCAAACTTTGCCTCCTGCTGTCTGGCTTTCTATTGCAGCTTTAAAGCCGCACTCCATGCTCCCCGTCTCTTCACCATTAATTGTTCATAATGCATCTGTCTGAGAGAAACACTCTTAATGACATCTCCGTAAACATTTCGTATTGCTTAGAGCAGTAAGTGCTCTAGGAAGCTTTCTGGAGATGCTCATCCTCATGGGGGATGAAGCAGCCTACTTCATGGTTTTCAACACTGTACTGCCTTGGGACGCACTGCCTTGGGTAGTGGAGCAGACATATATTTTCACGTTACATAAGATTAATTTTTTATGTTGCTGAATCAAATTGGCTTTGTAATTAAAATCATTTTCAATTGCAATTTTTTCCTTAATGGTACTTCATTTATATGTACACTTGAAGGTGCACAAACCTCCCTCCACCCAAAATACTGTAATAACAATTAAGGGAAATCATCACTTTAAAAATCGCCCCCCCCCCCCCGTCTAAATGATTGGTGACTGGTTAAAAACTATGACTTAAGCTTACTATAATGTGAAATTCCTTCCCCATGTATTTTGCATTGCAGTCTGCTAATAGAAAGCAAATGCCTTAATGTAAGGACAATATTCATAAAGCTGTTATAATTCTATCACTTCTCAGTGCAAGCAAAGTAACATGATGGGTACTCGGCAGCATTAAATTAAGGAAGAAGAGGTTATTAAACCTGCATTATGCATGAATCTGGGGGGGGGGGGGAGTTTGCATTTTGTATGCTTACTTTAGGTTTTTTTATTTCTCCTCTTGGGGAATCAGTGCTGTCCTTCATAAAACAGCTGGATGGGATAGTGTCCATTGAGGTAGGTCAAGGTGCAATTGGTCCATGTATTTGCAAATGCCAAATGGATAATTGCATTCCAAATAATTACCTGAGGAAGCACATGCATTTTTAAGAATTATACCTTTTCTACTGTAGATTTCTGGTTTCTGTAGGGCCTTAATGTGATCAAAATCCAGTGTGTTTAAAGATATGAAAGGAAAAGAACACCAGAGTTAGCAGAAAACGGAATCATCAAAACTAGCTGTCCCAGGCGCAGAGCATCTGTGCCTCTTGTTGCCCCATTTTTCTCCCCTCCCCCCTCATTCTTGGCCCCCCCATTCTCGCCCCCCCCCCAGCTGACGCTGCTTTCTCCCCCCACTCAGCTGCCACCACTTTCTCTCCTTTCCAGGGGCTACCTTCTCTTCCACCCCAGCCATCGCCATTGCTGCTTTCTCTCCCCCCTGCCCAGCCGCCACCGTTTTCTCTCCCCGCTGACTGCTGCTGCTTTCTTCCCCCTGGCCGCCCTTCCCTCCCGGCAGCTTGCTCACAGGTACATCTTGGTGAATTATATACATAGACACACACACACATTCCCCTTAGGGGGTATATCTACATCTACATCTACATCTACATCTATCTATTCCCCTTAGGGGATGGAACTGCTCTGGGAGGAGCAGCAGGTTCCAAGTTCCCTCCCTGGAATCTCCAAGATAGGGCGGAGAGAGATTCCTACTGAGAGAGATTCCTTGGAGAAGCTGCTGCCAGTCTGTGTGGACAATACTGAGCTAGATGGGCCTATGGTCTGACTCAGTATATGGCAGCTTCCTAGGTTCCTATGTACCTGTTCATGCCATTTTCAAGTGTCCAAGCAGGGGTTGTCAGACTTCGCTCTAGCTGAATCAGCAGGTGTCTCATGGGTGACAGAGGTCAGCAAGGGCCTGACAAATGTAGGGCAAAGGTGAACTGAAAGCAGTGGGCTAGTGCATAGAAGTGGGCTCATTTACAGGAAGTGTTAGATGCGACCAGTAAATTGGACTGTGCTATGTCACTCCCGGATCAAGTTGACCTGACCCAGAACCAAGTTTGGTAATCGACTTTACACATTCTGCATCTCTTGTGACTTACCAGGAATGTGGTAACGTTGGTAGGTAGCCCAAAAGACGGACCCAAGAAGCTGTTGTTGCAGTCACATGACCTGCTCTGTCCCATTAGGTATTTGAGGGCAGGGTCTTGTTGATCTGGTTTAACTTGCTGCAGTTCCCTTTTTGACCAGTGCTTGGTGTGGTGCACTGTCTGGGAGCCTTCTCCAAGAGAGCAGTTTCTGCACTTAAGAACATAACATCATCATCATCCATCATCATCATCATCATTATTATTTTACATTTTATATCCCGCTCTTCCTCCAAGGAGCCCAGAGCGGTGTACTACATACTTAAGTTTCTCCTCACAACAACCCTGTGAAGTAGGTTAGGCTGAGAGAGAAGTGACTGGCCCAGAGTCACCCAGCAAGTCTCATGGCTGAATGGGGAATTGAACTCGGGTCTCCCCGGTCCTAGCCCAGCACTCTAACCACTACACGACACTGGCTTCATAAGAACAGCCCTGCTGGATCAAGCCTAGGGCCCATCTAGTCCAGCATCCTGTTTCACACAGTGGCCCACCAGATGCCACTGGAAGCCTACAGGCAGGATTTGAGGGCATGAGTGCTTGACAAGGGGCAAGACTAGAGGAGCAGCTATGACAACCAAATCCTTATTTCTTGGACCTAATAAACCCTGTCTTTGAAAATTAAAAGCCCCTGTTTCTGGGCAGATATCTACTGAGACCAAGTGACAGTCTGTCTTTTCATTACAGGAAACTCACTAGCTGCTTGCCTGTTCTCTGCATATTGACATGCTGGTATTCCACACTAAAAGTGTACTGTACCCAAGCTGTTATGAAAATACCATCTTGTGTGCTTTTGTTGATTTTAATAATAGCAGAAACCTTTGTTTAAAAACAGGTCTCGCAAGGGAAGAAAATATGTTGTACACAATAATTGCCTGCGCCATATCTATTTAGGTCTGAACCCATGAAAATTGTGCCCAACTTAGCAACTGACTCACTCCAAATAAAGGTTGCAGCACCAACTAAATATGCCATCCTCCTACTAAGAAGTATTTGCTTGCAATGCATCATGATAAGGGCCTTAAGATTGCAAAGGTTTCTGGTGGGAAGCTCTGTTAATATAGGAGATCGGGCTTTCTAATGAGAATGATTATACAAAAAAGTGCGATAAGCCCTACTAGACAAAAAAGTCAGCCTGTTCTGAGTTTTTAATCCAATTTAGTTTACAGAATGAGAAAGGTTATCTTTTGTCTTAAACAACTTGGGGAAAATAAAATGAATTTTAATTAGAGGAAGATTACTATGGTGACATGCAAACGAAAGAAACAATAACGCAGCCAGGACGAGAAGTAGAAAACTCTGATAAACCCACTTTCATTCTTTTTATTGTAAAGGAAATGACTCAGACTAGAGTAATAATGGAGGACAGATACTTAAACAATACTGGTACACTGCAGGAGGGTATTATGAGGAAAATTGTGGTATGTGCAGGAGGACTGCACACACACACACACACACACACACACACACACCAGACCACCACCCCTAAAAAAATACATGGGGTAATTTGATTCCTTTGGTGACAAAATGTCTAACCTGGGAAATCAGGATATTTTTGGAAACAGAGTTGCAACTAAAGTTTATAAACACATGACAAAGTCCTCTGTCACCACTAGGCTATATGTCCAGGATCCTCTCATACATGGCATTGGGGGAGGAGGGGAAAGGATGTGTCAAGGATCTGGCTGCTCATGAGAGAGTTCAAATGCTTTATCATAAGCTTCTCATCTCTCTGTTCCTGTGGCTTCATGGTCAGCACTTTACACTGAGGAATGGGATGTATAGGTTCAATTCCCATTGCCACTCATTTTTCCATCTAAAAATATTTTAGATGGAAGCCAGCCTCCCAAAAGGAAGGCTTTGTCTTACAGAAGCTACATTTCCGGCTTCCTGAGGGTGTGTGTTTGTTAATTTTCAGTTGCAATGTTCAGTTGCATGGAAGTGCCAGGTAGTTCCCAGTACTGCTTCTTGTAAAATTGCTGCTGCAGTTTGTTCTCACTATAGACAACGATTTTCCTGAGGAGCCCATTAGTCTATATGCAACTCATCTCCTCAAGGCTACAGAGCTGGGCGACCATTGTGAGTTGAATGTCAGCCTTCTATCCAGTGGCGCTCTTACCCTGGACTTCCGGGCTGAAGTCCAGGGCATCCACAGCCCCAGGACCCCACAAATCCTCTTCAGTCTGTTCTGGATGGTGTGGTTGCCTGGCCAAGCATGATGATGCTTAATTTTTGAGGGGGGGGGGCTCCAAAGGCCTCTAGGTCCAGGCTCCAAAATTGCCTAGGTGCACCTCTGCTTCTATTCCCATGTAATCTTGGTGTTTCTTCTGGTGAAAGTACTACATGTAGCTTGGACTACATGGAATTTCAGACCTTCACCTCTAGGCACTGACTGTTTCTTAACTAATTTGGTGAGCTGTAGCACTTGATGTGGTAGAAGAAGCACTGGGAGCTCTTTCTTGCCTCATGGTTGTGTGTGTGTGGTGGGGGGTTGCTTTTTCTTTTTTTACTTTTATGGCACTGGAAAACAAAAGGAAAAGTGTCTAGTTTTACATTCAGTAGGAAAATGGTCAGAGTTCTCCATCATCAGTCAACAAATGGTTCACGATTTCACATATCTAATTATTACAGCATATAATTGGTGATCAGGAAAAGATTAGGCCCCCTCTTGCAAGTTTTGAAAACATATGCTATGCTGTGTTTAATCAGCAACATATTTAAAAATATTAGACATCAGTTAACAGTCCATTATATTACTGTAAGAAATTACAGCCTTTGTCTCAGAACAGCTCACATGAGGGGAAAAATGCTGAATCATCCCTGGCGAGCAACCTGGGTGGGTTTCTCATAAAACTATACTGTATTTCCATTAGATATAAAATGCTGCCTCCAGATCTCTCCTACAGGCTACTCTGAATGGGAATTGGAGTGATCAAAGATTCCTGTTCACCTTTCCCTCCTTGCTAACAAGCAACTGTATGAATCCAATTGTTCTCCCAGGCCTGCTGTCTGCATGTGGAGTTAAATTGTTAATTTGGCCAAGCTCTCATTGAGATGTGTTTTGCACCAGAGAACCCACCCACCTTCTCCTGCTGGGTCAATAATTACCCTTGGAGGCTTGAAAAAGATAAAGAACAAATTAAAAAATATATTCAAAAGGCTACAAAAATAGGTTGTCTTAAGCTTCAGTTTTAGGTTGCATTTAAGAACCCTTAAATGGTTACAGAGTCCTTTTCAATTACTACAGACTGGTTCCGTTTGAGGTTTTTGGTTGGTTAGGTAAACTTAAAATACTTAGTTGGCTACAAGAATACTTCAACAGCACCCTGAATGATACTGGAGCAGCATACAGTACAATCTTAATTACTTAGTTGCAAATAACAAATATTTAGGAAATGCAAAGCACACATCAAAGAAACAGAAATTCTAATGCAAATTATTACAAAAACACATTCTCCTACCCTGAACTTCTGCAGCCACTAGCCTTGCTTCCTTTTTCCTTGAACTCACCAAGCTCCTGATGAGAATCAAGCCTCCAGCAATCTGGTCTCCCCATGATCTACAGTCACCCTGCTGCAGCAAAACTCCATTGCCACATGTTCTTGTTCCCTCCAGCTCAGAACTTCCCTTCTCCTTCCCAGAATTCCCAGCAACAGCCCTCTAGGTCCCACCCACCTGGCATACTGATTGGCTGAGATCTGGAGTTCACCAGCCTCTCAGTCAAGACAAGGGATCACTTCCTGTTATCTTCCTGTTCACTCCCTCTCTTTAGAGGGAGGGGAGACTGATCACTACAACTACTCAGTTCTTCTCAGTGATTCTGTCAATTATGTACTCATCCTAATGGAACAGGCCTCATTTCTTATCTAAGGCTCCTTCTGTTCAGTATTAATCTAATGAGAACACAAGAGAAGATAGATGCACTCTGGAACATAGTTTCCTATCTTTTGGATGCAAATATGATTATTATGGAAAAGGCAGCATAATTTGTTCTTGACAAATGGAGCAGAGCACTAATGATCCTGGCTCCAAATCACTTTGTCATGGAGAACATCAGAGAAGTTCATTTTCATTCAGTAGCAGAACCATTAATATTTTATTCCAGAGGGGTGACTGTGTGAGTCTGCTACAGCAAGCACAACAAGGAGTCTTGCAGCACCTCAAAAAGTGAACACATTGAGTGTGGAATAAGCATTCCTGCATTAGAGTCCACCTTCATCAAATGCATGTAATGCTATTCTCAATTGGCAACACTTTTGCTGGTCAAATGACCGTAACAATAAAGATTTGATTTGAATTGGCAAAAGAGATGTTACCAAGGGTTTGAATTCTTTGGCTCAGAATACGAAATTTATCAACTCAGAATTATATAGTTTACTATAATTGTAGCAGCAATATAGGAAGATACTGAAAGGCAATGGTAAACCCCTTCTACCAAAGAAAACCACAGGGCTCTGGGGGCACCAGGAGTCGAAATCCACTTGATGGTACACTTTACCCTTTACCAGATTTTTTATATTTTTAATTTATAGATAGCTCATCTTTATTCCATCATGGAATTCCAGACAGTGTACAGGGGATTTCTAGGTAGTCACCCACTCAGACACTGACTAGATTTAGACCAGTTTAGCTTCAGCAAGATGGCTGCATCATGACCCCTCGGGCCATGCCCTGGAACATATAATCAGAGGCTGGAATTTCCTACACATATGCAGTTGCAAATTTGCACAGAAACTTTCCTGGAACCTCTTCTTGAAGTCTGCCACCAAAATACATAAAGGAAGCAACCTGCAGTTTGTTTTAGGCATTGGCACTATCATAGTAGGGGAGGGTCTAGTTCTATGGAGCCCATCCTCAGCATAATGCCGCCATCACCCCTTACTATTTGCCACAATCCATTTATGACCTCCCAGAGATTAGTATCCTGACTATCATGATGCAGATGCTGAACTCTGTATAAGAAATATCATAGATTGTACTGTACTTGTTTCAGTTAATAGGCTTTTGGCTAAAAAAAATTTCACTATACGTGTGTGTGTGTGTTTGTGTGTGTGTGAATGGAGAATAGTATTTCATGCATCTGATGAAGTGGACTAAATTGGTTAGTCTCAAGACATTTTGTAACCATGAGTGAGGCAAAACTTTCCCTGGCCATCTTGCTGTTTGCTGAGCAGCCTAACAATGCCTCATAGAAATTTTTTTTTTTTCATTTTCATTTTTAATATCTTAACCTGATATTGTAACGGTATCAACATTACTGTAACAAAGCATTATCATAGTTTCTGAAGTCAACATGGTTTAAATAATCGACCTCAATTTCACACTTACTCCCTAATAATTACTTTGCCCATCTTATACTGAAACAGGGACAAAAGGCCCACACTTTTACCATTTCTGACACACTGCTTGTATATACACCACCAAGGGCAAAAGGTCTTTAATGAGTGACTAGGCTGTATCAAATGATCTTGAGACATATTCACCAAGTCAACACACTATTTAACTCCAACCCCTACCCAGTTTCCATTCACCACAAAAGGAGCCCAGTATCTTTTCTCTCTCATTCAGGAAGAGTGTAGAGTTAGCAGCAGTACCTACCCTGCCCTGCTACACCATTACTTCTAATTCCCATCCCAGGCAAAATGGAGAAGGGTGGGGAAACACTTCCTGCAATTAAATATCCAAGAAGACAGCCCTGTCTTTCTGAGTATTATTTCCTGAGAAAACAATGGTAGGATCTGCCTCCCTCCCTCCACTTACTAACTCCACCTTCCATTCCAAACAATGTGTCCCAGCTCTGCATGTTGTCCTCCAAATTATACGCAGACTCTCTACAAGTGCAGCAGCTATCTGATATTCACAAGATTAAGGTTCACCGACTCCAGGCAGAAAACACATTCAAGCATCAGAAGCAGCAGTGGGAAGAGCCAGCCAACTACACTCTTAAGAACTTGGGGTAGTCAGGGCTGTAGTAGTAGTAGTAGTAGTAGTAGTAGTAGCAGCAGCGGCAGTAGTGGTGGTGGTGGTGCTGATGGTGGTGGTAGTTCTGCTGACTTCTTGCAGGAGGTGGGATGCATAGCAGCTCTTTGGACCTGGTGGTGTAAATCCCAAGTGCATGTGCACCCTCCTGCTCTAAAACTTTGCAGCATAGCAAGTAAAATGTGTAGCCTTCCCCTACAAAAGACGAGTACCAGGTAGGTGCAGCAAGCAAATATACAACCCACCCACCCCCCCTTCACTTAAGAAGGGAAAGAACAAAGTCAAAGTAGTGTGCAGGTAGCAAAAGCTGCAGCAGTGGTGCACGTATGATGGCACCCTTTGAAGTGTGGTGTCCCAAGCAACCACTTGAGTTGCCTGATTACTGAGCCAGGTATGTAGCTGGCAGTGCTCTAGCAGTATTATCATGAGGCAATGGGGCTTCAGGATCTGGCAGGTTGGCAGGGGGTGGGCAGGGTTTCACCTTCCTGCCAGATGATCTTCTGTTGAATCTTCGGCATCCACACTGCTCTGTGAAGTGCAGATCAGTGGAGGCCAGGACTTGTTCTTCTGGCCTCCATGTATCCCACAATGCACTGCGTGATGAGTGTGGTCCATTGGCATATACCCCTGTATGAAGGGTGCTCTAGGCACCTATCTCTGTGTATGCTCAGGCTGCAAACAGCCCAAGCACACACACACAATCCCGGCACAAGGGTTAAGGATGCACTTGCACTCTTTAATTTCAGTGAAAGGCCAAGGTAAAAAACTGGGCCAAGCAGGTGGGCAGCACCAGGATCCACACCAATCCTGACACTTCACATACACAGCCGAACCCAGGGTGGGCTTCCCTAGCCTGGGTTAGGCTGCACATTTAAATACCTCTAAAGGCTACTGAAGGAGAAGAAACACAACAGAAGGAAGGTGCCATTAGAAATGCCATCTCTGAAGCTGTTCCTGGATATCTCCCCCTCCCCACCACCAATATTTTTCATGAGATCAGGCCATTCAGAGCCCCAGGTTTGTTTTCAGTAGTCATTTGGAGTTTGATGCTGATTCCTGGAGATTCCAGACCAATCCTGGAGGGTTCGATTGAAAACCAAACCCAGTAAGTGCTAAGAGAAACAAAACACTCAGGAGATATTTAAATGATAATGAAAGCATGTAAAGGTATTACAGAAATGCATAAAAGGTGCCAAACTAAGCATAGGGGCACTATAAGATTCCTGTATCCCAATCCCGGAGGGAGGGTTTGGAATCCTCATATAAGCAGCCAAGGAAGAAGAAGGGCCTTAAATGACTTTCAGCTAATGGCCTCTTTTATTTTGGTTAATCAGAGAGAATGTGCTTCCCAATCATGCCTTCTTACTGTAAGATATCATTGAATCATTTATAATATATAGAAAGAGCAGGCAAATGAGGATCTAGCTAATTTGCAGACTACCCTCACATGCAATGTGAATTCTGAAATGTGATTCTGAATGTGATTCTGAAAGGCTTGCTTTTCATCTCACTTAACTATGCAAAGCCCCAAAACCACCTTTTATATTAATGAACAACTTGTTTTCACTTCACACAAACATTCCCGAAAGCTTGTTTATGCAGAAAAATCACCCTTAGACCTAATTTACAGTAAACGCAATCAGAAAGGAAAACGCTTTCCTGTGTTAATTTTGAGTGTGTATGGAGAAACAGGAATACAAAGGGTAACATGAATAAGATCGTAACTTATTCTACACAAGCCTTCTTCAGATGTTCAAAAAGAGATACTGTAGCCATGTACAGCATTCCACAAACACCCCCGGAAGCCACACCCCAGCACTTATATGCTTGGATGCCTCACCCACCACATTGGGCAGGCTTATTGCATCTGTTTGCCGAGACAAATGCTGTGAGAAGGCATTCATTCTGTGATCAGAAGACTGGAGCACCCCAGGACTATGGATGGAGCAGCACTGATGTTAAGGAAAAAATCTATACAATCCTGAGGTCACAGTTTAGCTCTTTAACAGCCTGTTCACTGGAAGAACCATTGGCTTTTGCATTGATCTGAGGACTCTCTCTCTCTCTCTCTCTCTCTCTCTCTCTCTCTCTCTCTCTCTCTCTCACACACACACACACACACACACACACATTTATATACCACCCACTACCAAAGTCCTTAGGCAGTTTACAATAACAAAACAATCCAAAAGATTAAACATTTAAAACATATATAAGATTAAAAATAAAACAATAAAATTCAACTAAAACATCAACAAAAATCATCAAAACTTCAACTAAAAGGCCTAGATGAAGAGATGTGGCTCAGGTTGAGTCTTGGTGCAGTTTCCCTGTTCACATGAAGATCAGAGAAGCCAGCTCTTAAGGTATCCACTCAAAGCCACTTAGTATCCAGATTAATTGTATGGCCACAATTCTTTTTCTCCTTGCAAGGAATACCATTCTCTCACCTTCTGCCAGCTCGAGGTTAGGACATGCCCACACCTCCACATGATCACCCTTCCGATACATTGGGAATCTGTTTATGTCCAGCTGAGAAGCATAGCTGGGCTGGGTGGTTGGATTTCCTAATTTTAAAGCCGTTTGGCCTCCTATTCTTGTCTTGTGATTTCTGCTTTCAATCATAGAACTTGCTCAGACTCCACAGAGACAGCTGACAATGGCTCAGATAAGGCTTTTCCTTGCTGATCTCTTCTGCTTCTTGTCCTTGCCCCTATTACTCTGCTTCTCCATCTCACCACCCACGGACACTCTTGTATTGCCTTTATCCTTCAGTCTGTTTCTGTGTATTGCTCTTTAACATCCCAGTGAGCTACCACCACTTGGCAAAATCAGTGGCTGCCTCACCCATCAGTGCAGAAATAGTGATACTGTGGACATATTTACACGGGCCACATCCAGGTGCAGTTGTTTAGTACAGGATTGTCACACTTTGTCCACCCATTCTTTACAGAGGCTTCACACAATGAATAACCTCAAAACAGTGGTATATCTGCTGGTGACCTTCAAACTGGATTACTGCAATGTGCTTGATGTGGGGCTGCCCTTGTATGCAGTCCGGAAACTACAGTTGGTTCAGAATGCCGCAGCCAGGATGGTCTCTGGGTCATCTCGGAGAGACCATATTACTCCTGTATTGAAGGAGCTACACTGGGTGCCGATATGTTTCCGGGCAAAATACAGGGTGTTGGTCATAACCTATAAAGCCCTTAACAGCTTGGGCCCTGGGTATTTAAGAGAACGTCTTCTTCGTCATGAACCCCATTGCCCACTGAGATCATCTGGAGAGGTCCGTCCGCATTTGCCACAGGCTTGTCTAGTGGTCACTCAGGGACAGGCCTCCTCTGCTGCTGCCCTGAGGCTTTGGAATGCACTCCCTAGTGATATAAGAGCCTCCACATCTCTGACAGCTTTTAAAAAGTCTTTAAAGATGCATCTGTTCACCCAGGCTTTTAATTAATATTGTTTTAATGGTTTTAATGTTGTTTTAAAATATTGTTTTAAAAACTTTAAATTGTTGTAATGTTTTAAACTTTTTGTTTTTGTTTTAACTAATGTTTTACTTCTTGTTTTTGTTTTTTTGTAAATCACCCATAGGCAAAAGTTTTAGGCAGTATAAAAATATGGTAAATAAATAAATAAAAATAAAACATCCATCTGTTGTCCACATTTTCCCCTGAACTTAAAGCATCACATGTATGAATGTAAAAACAACAACCAGAACAGCAGTATAGCTGTTGTTTTACTAAGCTTTAATATGTATGTTATGACTTGCCATTACCACCAGACACTGGGATTTGTAGTTTGCGGAGCTGCTACAAATTCTGTTAATTTCACAGAATGAACATTCCCAGAATTCATTCAGGAGAGGGAATAATGGTTAAAGCACCCTGTAGTATAGATGACTCTAGCCCTATTTAGACATTATTTTGTATGAGTGTACAAATATCCTTGCACTCATACATGCTGTTGTGTGAATGACTCTATCTTCATTCATTTTAACAGTGAACCTGAGTACAAGCCTCTTTGATTACAGAGAAGTGTGCCTGTGTTCAATATAACATGTGAAGAACTGTACCTGTGGACAGTACCTGTATCTGTGGACAGAACTGTATCTGTGTACACTGTACAGATTATTGTACACGTATTGAATGTAATGTGTGAATAGGGCTTGTGCCATAGGACATTCTCCTGCGTGATCCACTATAAAAACCCTTGAAAATTCACATCAAATTGCCCATACCAGAGAGTGGTATACTGTACTGGAATAATGAAATATTACTTTTGACAAGCCCACAATATGTAATGTGTAAGTGAACATCTGTTTTTTTAGTAAATATGTGATGAAGATAGTAAATATTCAATCCAGAAAAGCCCCTTGTCAGATGAGAAAGAAAAGCTCCTTCATATTAGAAGTGTTTCCTACCCATTTTTAACACTTGATGCCCTTCTTTAAAAATCCAACTAAAGAACCAATTATTTTGAACTTGATTCTTTGTCTAGTGAGAATTGTCTCTGCATAGCTAACAAAACAGATTTATGTTTTTCAACAAATTAGCACACATCATATTTCCTCACATCCTTGAGTAGCGTGCCCAATTTGAATTTATAGTATGATGTAGTGGATAGAGCTTGGATTGGGGTCGGGAGACCAATGTTCAAATCCTCACTTATCCCTGAAGTTCACTGGTTGACATCCTGACTAAATTTCTTGATGGTAGTCCTAATGAAATTAAGTAGTCCTTTAGAGTAACTCCTGAGTAGTACTACTGAGTAACTTAGTCTGGATGTCAGCTGCTGGGTGGTCCTATCCCACAGGCAAGAAACCACAAGGCAAGGCAAGGTGATGGGGGTTGCAGAACCCTGGAGAGCTCCCAGTGAGCAACTTGTTCCAACAAGGACCAAAGGTTTCAAATACCTCCAGGCTTAGATGACCACTCCCTCCCTCTACCTCCCTGTCTGGAGAACATAAAGATTTAAAAGGCCCATCTTCTAGTCTGGAATCTTGCGCTTCTGCTGCTCTATCAAGTCCCCATCTGGCCTGTTGCTGGAGCTCGTGTGCAGGCTTTGGGGAGTGTGTGGTCCTTGGCATGAGAGAGGCCGGTTCATTGGGGGGCTCAGGCTCAAGCTCTGTGTATTCCAGTGCTGGTGAATGCTTCCTTCTGGGTGGGGAAAAAAATGCTAAAAGCATGTTTTGCATTGTTGACCAATTTAGCTTTTTGCAAATGTGCTTTGTAAGAGATTGCTATTTGTACAGAGTGCTGCCTACTACGCAAACCTCCTTTCAAATGCAGCATTTTTTAAACTTGTAAGAGTATGGTAAACATGATCTGTGAAGAAACTTGCTGTGATGTCAGTAGGTGTTTGCAAGTTGATCGAAGGCCACACATAACAGGTTTTATTGAATTTCACAGCTGCATACCAGAGCATCATTTAAACAAGACAGTGTGCACTTTTCCAAATAAAGCTTGCACTGCAAAGGAAATGAAGCAAACAGTATAAACTAGACAATAAATTCTAATAGCAGTGTGAAGAACAGGGAGAGCAGGGAAGTCTGATAAGAGATTATTCCTTTAATTGGTGTCCTCTTATGAGGAACTTCTTCTTTATGAGGAAATAATGCCATTATTAAAGCAAATGTTGGCAACCAAGAGAGCACGTATTTATTAATACAGAAAGGTGTCCCAAGTGATATCTCAAAGTGTTGGATGAAGATAAAAAAGACAGACTGAAATGAGCAAACTGCTGATTGAGTTGGATAGTGTAGAACTTATACAAGGGCCGAAAATAATGCATTCAAAAGGAATGGAAGAAAGTTGTGCTACTTCATATCAGCAGCATCAGCTCTACTGCCATGGTCTAAGCCCTTGCCACTCTTCTAGATGAAGGAGCGATGTCATTTTCATGCAACATGGTTGCTCCCTCTATATGACATCATAATGGTGCCAGACTGGACCACAGGGAAGCTGTTCCCCTTTCATTGTAGTAAAGTATGGAAAGGGTCTAGACAAGGAGGTATTTAATGTGACGTGGTCTGGCTGGCACCAGTGTGAAATATGCATTGCAAACTGGACATCAGAGAATAAGAAAATTAAAATAATCATATTTTTAGTGGAAGGGGTATACTTTTAAACCAGAAAAGGAGGGTCAATGTTTCATGAAGTTTAGTAACAGATATTTATGTAACTGGAGTCCCTGCAGAGGGATAGCCTAATCACCAAGTGGGAATAGCCTTTCCTTGGCATGGCTAGAACTGCATGGTCATCAGCAGGGGGAGAGCTGAAACTAGTAATAGAAGAAGAAGGGCTCTAGGGTGTAATGATATGGATCCTATTTGAAGGCTTTGCCTTGCCCTACTCCAAAATGATGACATGTTAGAGGAGGGATTAAAAAGCCCTTGGCAAGGAAGAATGACGTGATGTGGACTTGCACCACTTCTGCCGGCACGTGGATGAGTAGCAGTGCTGGGGGACAGAGCCTGCCTGGGGGACAGAGGGATGTGCCTGCCTGTGGGATGGAACTAGTCACTCAAGCATCTTTGGGGGCTGGATGGGTAGCATGGTCACTGAGCTACTGGTGAACAGTAACTACATACTGTTGGGCATTTCAGGAGGATGGGCAAGATGGAGCTGCATGGTCCAGACACTGCAACCTAATACCTGTGCATTGCCCAACAGCCTCCAGCATAACACCAAGATGCACTGGCCACGGCTGCTCACTGCACAAGGCATCTGCACCAGGAAATACTGTCCCTTTCTCTTCAGTAAGCATGCAGGGCTTCTCTCCACTCTACCCTGTCACTGTTTAGCAGTGGTAACTTGCCAGACAGTGCAGTTCAGTGACACTAGTTCAAGGGATGTGATTGTGCTCAGCTGCCATTTTGAATGTGTAGTCCAGATCCAACATGGTACCACAGTGAGGCTATTCCCACGATCAGGCGAAATCGGGCTAGGGGAGCCTAGCCCGATTTCACCTGACCATGGGAATCACCGGATCGTGAGAAGAACCTCAGTATGGGGCAAAAAGCTCAGTATGGTTGTGCTTGCAGAAAGTAAATTACAGATACCCTAGGGGAAAATAGCTAGGAAATAGTAACATCTCCTACTCCATTCCCATTGACAGCTTGATGTAGTAGTGGTTGAAGCTGTCTCTCTCTGGATGCTTAGAATCCCATGTGTTCCTTTTCCTTCTCCTTCTGGTGTAATGCCAGAGGCTTTTCAACAATCAAATCCTGTGGTCCAGGCTGATAATCAGCCAAACCTGCTCAGGGAGATACGATGTAGAACTATACATTCCAATGCGCAATTTGAACACAGTGGTATCTATCTCCATATTTCTGTTACTCACCTGCTGTAATGCCTGCATAATAAGATTGTGCCGAAAATATCATGGGAGATAAAACTCCCTCCTGATATATGATAAGAATATGCCACAAGTCCTGATGAAACTTCCTCGTGCTTTTGAACTTTCTAAATAGTCGTGCTTTAAACAGTAAGAGGAACAGTTTGTAGTTAAAATATTTAAATAAAATCTGTTCAAGAACAGCTAAAAACAAGCCCTCAGAATTTATGCTCTCTAAAGATATGTGGTCTTGCTTGCTAAATATGTGGTCTATGTGATAAAGATATCTATGTGGTCGCTAAGAGCTGACACCGACTTGACAGCACTTAATCAATCAATCAATCAATCAAAGATGTGCACGAATTGCAATTTGACACACAATTCGAAACACATCCTTGGCACCTTTAAAATGGAGGAGAGCAGCGCTTCTCCCAGCTATCTTTGTGCACCAGCGGTGTTCTCCCCAGCTGCTCTCGAGTGATGTAGGCACACAAATGGCCACCGCTCATGCCCTTTGTGTGGGGCAGAAACCCTTCCTCATCCAGGGTGGGGAGAAGCAGGCCATTAGGGCACCTGGAAATTTGACCCCCTTTCCATGGCCCTGCCCCTCCACCAATGGGTAAGCATCATGTTAAAGTACTTGAGCAGTCTCCACCCTTTGGATGCGACAAATATCACACCAGGAATGAAGTTGTAAGTAACGCTCTTTACATAATTCAGCAGGAGCACTTCTTGCATGTGATAAAACAGAAACGCCACCCCTACATGTTATGTAATAAAAAACCAGAGCCAGTGTAATGTTACTTTAGAAACTGTTTTTACTGACAGAAAACAATAAACTTTGCATCCCTGCTGTGGAACTCACAGCCTGTATTAGAACCAAAGCTAAGGGAGGATTGTATACATAATACGTAAAATTGGTATCTCGGATATGCACTGTTGTATCACTCCTCCAGAGGCCTGGCATATGTGCTTATGAGGGGAAACAACCTATTTATGACCTTGCTCATCTCACCTTACCTTCCTACATCCCCACATTGAAGTGTCTAAAAAAGGCCAAAGGTCTAGGTAAGGAAAGCAATAGTTGTTTGACAGCTGTTGCTTACGAATCAGACTTTTCCTCCTCCTCTGCCCCTTCTCTTCTCAACTCTCCCTTGCCAGATAGACATGCTTTGTAAATAGGTTATCAGGATTAGTCTTTGCTTACCAGGACCAAAAAATCATTGTAATTCTTGAAACCTTTTTCTTCAAGTAAGCCTAAAAAAGACATATCTGATCTGATTCCTTGCATCTCCTCACACATCCACTGGCCGAGCCCTCCCTGATTTTGATAGCCCAAGGTGCATTGGCACAGAGGGATCCCTTGGATTATGCTTCAATAGCACACTAACATTGGCATACTGGAACATAGGTGAAGTATCTTGAACCAAAACATCCCGTAATGCGTAACACAAGTGATGTGCAATACAGGTGGGACAAAGGTGTGGATGGAAACCTCCCACAAGAAAATAAAGTCACACACAAGCCCTCAATTCTTTTGATGAGAGGATGGGGGAACTGAGGACAATAGAGATGTGTGCAATAGAGATGTGTCAGAAATGAATTCAATTATTTGTGTTACTGGGGATTAATGTCTTTGTGCACAAAACACTGCAATGATGAATTGTTGGAGACCTTTCCTGCTGTCTCTGTCTTGTCCTCCCATCCTTTTCTCCCCTCAGGTGTATGTGAGGTCCAAAACATGCAGGGGAAAGTGGGCTTGCCCCAATATGATTCTGTCCCTTAAAATGCATTTACTCTAGGGCAGGCCTGCACAACTCAAATGACCTGGCGGGCCGAAACCAACCGTGACTTGGTTCATGGGGCCGAGGTCAATTCCTAGGGTGCTGATTATTAGAGTAACACTTAATATCAACCAATCAACCAATCAACCAAATTAAAGAGAAATGAATTAAAAAATGAATTAAAAATGAATTTAATCAATATTTAACTGTTGATGTTCTGGCAGACCAAGATTGATTTAAATTAATATGAAATAAGTTGAATTAAAATTCATTCTAATAATATAAATATTATACAATCTGTACAAAATACATAATAAAATGCATTGTTCTTCCTTTCCACCTATGCCAAATCATCATACAAAACATGGAAGAGAACTTCTTCTCATAATTTTGGAAAAGAAGGGAGAAGGGGAAAGAAAGATGGAAAGGATGCAGCAGGAGGCTTGGCTTGAGAGAGAGAGAGAGAGAGAGAATGGAGCAGTGTGTGTGTGTGTGTGTGTGTGTGTGTGTGTGTGTGAGAGAGAGAGAGAGAGAGAGAATGGAGCAGTGTGTGTGTGTGTGTGTGAGAGAGAGAGAGAGAGAGAGAGGGAGAGAATGGAGCAGTGTGTGTGTGTGTGAGAGAGAGAGAGAATGGAGCAGTGTGTGTGTGTGTGAGAGAGAGAAGGAGAGAGAGAGAGAGAGAATGGAGCAGTCTTGATGGGAGAGGGAGAGAGAGAGAGAGAGAGAGAGAGAGAGAGAGAATGGAGCAGTGTGTGTGTGTGAGAGAGAGAGAGAGAGAGAATGGAGCAGTGTGTGTGTGTGTGTGTGTGTGTGTGTGAGAGAGAGAGAGAGAGAGAGAGAGAGAGAGAATGGAGCAGTCTTGATGGGAGAGGGAGAGAGAGAGAATGGAGCAGTGTGTGTGTGTGTGAGAGAGAGAGAGGGAGAGAGAGAGAGAGAATGGAGCAGTCTTGATGGGAGAGGGAGAGGGAGAGAGAGAGAGAGAATGGAGCAGTGTGTGTGTGAGAGAGAGAGAATGGAGCAGTGTGTGTGTGTGTGTGAGAGAGAGAGAGAGAGAGAGAATGGAGCAGTGTGTGTGTGTGTGTGTGTGAGAGAGAGAGAGAGAGAATGGAGCAGTCTTGATGGGAGAGGGAGAGAGAGAGAGAGAGAGAGAGACAGACAGACAGACTTAACTGTGCAGGCGCACCTTGCAGTTGGGAAGCAACGCTGGGCCAAATGGCAGGCCCGAGTGTCGCTCTGGTTTCTGCCGCTGTGCACTGCTGCTGCCGTGGGGTAGGGTAAGAAGAACACCCGCACCCCCACAGCCATCTCCTCAGCCGCACAGCGGCTGGAATGGGGGGGGGGGTTAGGCAGCAGGGGGAGGAAGGGGAAATAGCCCCGGGGGCCAGGAAAAAAGGCCTTGCAGGCCGCATCCGGCCCCCGGGCTGCATGTTGTGCAGGCCTGCTCTAGGGACACAACATCCCTTTTGCCAAGGAGCGGCAGCAGGAGTAAGGAGACAGCAGAGGGTGGAGCATCAGCTCCAAGAGGTGGCCTGTGGGAAACACGGCCATGCTAGAACTGACACATTTCTGTGCTGCTCTGAGCCTACCTCGCTATGGATGTGGGAGGAGCTTGTGCACAAAACCCAGGTTACAGCGGCAGCAGAATTTGGATGACACAATGGTGCCTTGGAACCTCAGGTTTCAGCAGCAAAACTTACTACAAAATGAGGGTTCAAATTCAGGTTTGGAAACAAAAACGAAGCTGTGGTTGAGTGATGAAACCACGGATTCACACATTTGGATGATCACAAACTTGATTGTCTGGCACATTTATCTCACTTGGCATTATATCGGAATGGGTCTCTCTTTTGTCTATAGTTTTATCTTTCTGTTTTCTCTGTATATTTGTTTCTTTGTCTTTTTCTATCATGGTGTCTGTTTCTATCTGTATGCCTCTCTATCTCTCTGTATCTGTATCTATCTGTGTGGCTCTTTGTGTCTGCTACTATATCTCTGTCTCTATATTTTTATGTCATTTTTATGTCTCTTTCCCATAGCTGTGTCAACATATTTCAATAAAATGATATGATTCTAGCTAGAAATATCTAGAGACCTGCTCTCCCTGTTTCTTCTAATGAGTAATTTTTAAAAAACCAAATGACAGATGTATATTGATTGAACATAATTATACACATAACACTTAAACAAATCTAGTGATAGAACACAGTAAAAATAATTACTTCTATTCCAGAAATAGAAACTTTTCTTACTTGAGAAAGTGAAGAAATAAAAATATCTACAAACTTTTGTAGTGATACTCAGGCTTGAGGGAGGACTAGGTATCAATTAGAGTAACTGCTTGGAGGGTGGGCTTCTCCAAATAAGGAAGAAAGCCCGGGAGAATCAAACCCCTGTGGCCCAATCCAGAGTGAGGGGCAGGGTTTACTGGACAACAGCCTATAGAGGAGTAGGAAATGGGTGTTGTGAGAATTCAGTTCTTCCCTGGTAGCCTCTGAAGCAAGTTTGATCAGCAACTACTGTAAATAAATGGGAGACCATCAGCCTTGGACTGGGAATCAACCTGAAGTAAATAGGAAGGATAGAGACAGGTTTAGCTAGATGTGTCAGGGAATTTATTCTTGCTTAAGTTATTGGATCTGAATACACGATTCTTGTAGTCCCTGGGGAAGTGTTTTACTTGAATGGAAGCAGAGATTGTTGATGCCTCTATAGTTCTCATCAATTATTAATAAATTGTTGTTATTGTTGTTGTTATTATTATTGCTGTTGTTATAGAGTCATTCCTTATTGGAATGACACAGAGCCCTTTATCACAATCAGTCACAATCACAGTCATGACCCAGGCCACGCAGAGGCCCATTGGGCATGCACAGCATCCTCCAAAATGGCTGCCACAACCAGAGGAAGGGCTGGAATGCTCCCAAAATGGGCTGAACTGCCCCTTTTTAGAGTGGGAGAAGGCTGGCGGGGGTAGGCGGAAATGACAGATCTGGCGGTGAGTCTGAATAAAATATTTTTTGTGGGAGGCACAAAACTGAACATGCCCAGTTGTGACTCAAACTGAACTGGGCAAACCTGTTTTGTGCACACTCCTACCAGGTCATTTGCATCACCACCATCCAGGGGCGTAGCAAGGTTGGAGTGGGCCCAGAGACGAGATTTTAAAATGGGCCCCCCCCTCCAAGTCCAGGGCCTCCGCACACCCCAGGCCCCCAAGGATTTAAGTCTGATATTCCAAAATAAGTATGCTGCCTGCAAATACATTTCACTGAATACACACACGCACACGTCACAATATATAGTGATATACATTGAGTACTACACATTTGTTTTACTTTTAATGCCTAGAACACACTAGAAAGATGAATGATTAAAATGGCCCCCTCGCTGCAGATTAGCCAAGGAGACTTTCAACCATGCAGGGTGAGCCTATGTCTGTTTTCTCAGAATTCTGAACCAATTCAGTCGATTCCAGGAGGTTTCTCACAGGAGGCTTTTAAAGCCCTTTAACACACCTCTCCTCTGGAATAGAGGTGCTGCATTCACATGTTGGCGAGATTTACCCTGAAGTCCCTGCAAGTTATTGGGGAGCAGTTCACACACAAGAAAAATAAAATAAAATAAAAGCACAAGACATGCTTCACAGTTCTCACTCAGACCTTCTGGGTTGCAAAACAACTTGAACATAAGTGCATTTATAAATGAATGAATGAATAAATAAAATAAATATAATACTGTTTCTTCCAGAAGTTTTTGTAATTTTCTGCCATGAAACAAGCCACTTATAGGACTTTTTAGATAGTTTTTTTTAAGCCAGCAAATTTTCCAAGCTGTTTAAAAATAAATATTCAGAGACTTCTCAGTCCCCCCCCCCATATCAAAGCCCTATGGCAAGCAGATCCCAAATATCCGGGGGTGGGGGCGGGAAGGTAACCACAAAAAGGAGTTCACACTCTACCTGGCAGCAAGGAGTCTTCTGCTGCAGAGACCAGTGGTGGCCACTCTGGCTGCCTCCTCCTTCCTGGCTGGCTTGGGCCCTACTGGAGTTCAGGCTTCACAGAGGCCTACACGAGGCCTCCCTGGAAGCCCCGCCCACCCGCCCATCAGCTGAGAGGCGGGAGAAAAGCAGCTCTTTGCAGTGTGTCTGCTGCTTCCATTGCCCGCCAGGAGAACAAGCTGGAGAGACGGCGAACAGGGCAAGTGGCTGAGGGGCCTTGGGGCTGGGCAGGGGGCAATGGGGAGTCACGTGAGGTGCCTCTGGGGGGCCCCTCCAGGCAGTGGGACCCCCAGACAACTGTCTCCCCTTGCCCGATCGTTGTTATGCGCCTGCCACCATCACCTCCTCCTCAGTCTCTTTTTTCTCCTCCTGCACTGCTGCCGCCTTCTCAGTGAAAGGGACTGGCCAGAATGTTAGCTGGGGTGTCAGTATAGCAGCACAGTGGTGCCAGTGCCACTTAAATGTGATACTGTAGGCAACTGCCTAGGTCACCTAAATGGAGGGGGCAGTCCTGGACATGAAAGAAACTTATAAAACTCTTTATTGTCTGGAGAAAATGGATAGGGAGGTTTTTTGTTTTTTTTTAAATTCTCTCATTCCTGGAACTTAGGTCATTCAATGATATTTTTTGACAGTAGATTTTGGAAACACAAAGAAAAGCAGCTCTTAATACAAGGTGCAATTAATTTAAGGATTTCCCTGCCAGATGATGCAGTGATGGCCACTAGCTTAGATGGTTTTAAACGGCAAATACATGCTGGATAAGCCTATCTGTAAATGGTTGTTAGCCATGTGTGTTACATCTTCATTTCCAGGGGCAACTTATACCACTGATTACTGGGGTGAGGGTGGGTAGGTGGGTGGGGGCAAGAGTGCGGGAGGACTATTGCTTTTATGCCTTGCTGTGGTCTTCCTGAAAACATCTTGTTGGCCCCTGTAGGAAATATGATGGTGGACTAAATGGACCTCTGGTCTAACCCAGCAGGATTCTGGGTGAGCCAGCATGGTGTAGTGGTTAGAGTGCTGGACTAGGACTGGGGAGACCTGAGTTCAAATCCCCATTCAGCCATGAAACTAGCTGGGTGACTCTGGGCCAGTCACTTCTCTCTCAGTCTAACCTACTTCACAGGGTTGTAGTGAAAGAGAAACTCAACTATGTAGTACACCGCTCTGGGCTCCTTGGAGGAAGAGCGGGATATAAATGTAGTAGTAGTAATAATAATAATAATAATAATTCTTTATTAGAAATAAGTATATACCCCTTTTCTACAACAAAGTTCACAAAGCAGTTTGTATAGCAAAAGGAATGAGAAAATCTATTATATTAATTCTCCTGTGTGTGCCTTGGAATGTGCGTCCCAGAGCCCAGCTGATTGGCTGGGCGGTGGACGCGCCTGATTGGCTGAGGCGCACCCAGGAGGATTGGTTGCCTCGGCAGCAGCTCGGCTGTGGAGGCCAGAGGTGGCAGGCCTGACCCGGCCACGGAGGCAAGGCCCAAGAGGGGAGAAAGAAAGTGGGAGGAGCAGAAGTGGCAGTGGGGAGGAGAGGTGGCTGGGCCCGGAAGTAGAGACTGGGGCAGAAGCAGGGGGGAGAGGTAACTGCCGGCCCCAAAGAGTGCACAGATGCTCTGTGCAGGATCGGCTAGTATTTTTTATATTTCAAGTTCAGTTTAGCTTACTTAAAGGTTTGGACTAAAAACTGCCACATATTTGGTGTTTCCCCCTCTCATATAAAGAGCACCACAATTTATAAATGAAACAGGTTTATATGGGTTGGTTATTTCTCTCTCTCTCTCTCTCTTTCTCCCCCCTTGCTTGCCTGAAGGGAAAAGCAGCCACCTGCTTATGAAGTTCCAGCATCAAACTCCCTTTTTGCTTTCAAGTGGTTGCTGTGCATGTTCTCTGGAGTACTGAATGAGTGGAATGCATTATAGTTTTAAACTTTGATGTCACATTAAGATGAAAATGCACCTAATGAGCTGAAAAATTACTGTTGCCACTTTTCGAGAGGGGGGGTGTTTTATATCTTCCCTCACAAACACAAAGCAATCTTATGTGGATTTAACTAAGAGTTTGTTCAGAAACAACTCCATTTTCTCCTTCCCCTCCCTTTTCCTTTCTGACCCCACCGCCCACAGACTCTCTCTACAGGATCCCCACTGGGACAAACTTCTAAACAAAATATAAAAAATTACTGAATAGAATACAACACATCCCTCCCCTTTATAACAACCAGACTAGAATTTAAAACTCAGTGACAGAGTCTTCAAGACTTTTAGGTGGTCTTCTGTCATGCACACCTCTCCTAATTCTTGGGTTCTGTGGCACAGGAGCTGTTAGTGATGCTTTTCCTGTTACCGAAGATTGTCCATCACTTTCATCAGCCTTCTCTGTGAGGTCGAAACTGGAGGCAAGATCAAAGTCCCTCTCTTGAGACCAGACTCATTTCCCTCTTTTCTCATAGAATGCATGCTAGAAAGTCTCGAACTGTTCCATTTCCTTCCATCATACAGTATGACAGAATCTCTTCGTATTTTGATTATTTGTTTTGGTCCAGAATATCGGGAACATCCCTTTCTCACTTTTTAAGGCAGCCATACTTGAACAAATTCCCCGATCTGAAATGTTCGCTGTTTCACACTCAATTTCTGATCTACATACCATTTGTATTTTTGTTGCTTCTCCCTTACCTGATCACAAATCTCTGAGTGAGATGGCATGGAAAGCCTTATCAGTTGTTGCCATTGGGCGAGTTTGGTGGTAGATTTGCATCCTCTCAGCAGTTTTATTTATTTATTTATTTAACATATTTGTCTACTGTCCAAAACTCAATTCTCTGGGCACTTTACAACAAAACAATAAAAAACAACAAGCAAAAAGGTTAAAACATTACAACAATTTAAAATTTAAAACAGCATTAAAACTATTAAAAATCATCAAACTATTAAAACTGTATTTAATTAAAAGGCTGGGTGAACAAATGTGCCTTGAATGCCTTTTCAAAAGCTGTAAGAGATGGGGAGGCTCTTATTTCAGCAGGGAGTGTGTTCCAAAGCCTCAGGGCAGCAATGGGGAAGGCCCGTTCCCGAGTAGCCACTAGACGAGCCAGTGGCAACTGCAGACAAACCTCTCCTGATGATCTCAATGAGCGGTGTGGCTCACATTCAAGAAGACAATCTCTTAAATACCCAGTGCCTAAGCTGTTTACCAAGGTTTACCAAGACCTTGTATTTTGCCTGGAAACTTATCGACAGCCAGAGTAGATCCTTTAAGATAGGAGTGATATCGTCTCTCTGAGATGACTCAGAGACCAACCTGGCTGCTGCATTCTGGACCAACTGCAGTTTCCGGACTACGTACAAAGGCAGCCTCACATAGAGTGCATTGCAGCAGTCACGTCTGGAGGTGACCATCAGATGTTTTACTGTTCTGAGCAAATTTATCTCAAGACACAGCTGGCATATCAGCTGAAGCTGATAGAAGGCACTTCTGGCCACTGCCTCAACCTAGGCCACTAGGGAGAGGTTTGTGTCCAGAAGCACCCCCAGACTGTGCACCTGTTCCTTCTGGGGAAGTGTGATCCCAGTTCAAAAGGGGATTTTCCTGTAGTGGTATAAGGAGTACTTCGATAACCAAATAGAATTCCAAGATTGCATCTTTCCAGGGGCGTTGATGCAAAGCAGCCAGTTGTAATTTTCTTTCACTAATCTGTCCATTCTTTCCACTAAGCCATTCCTTCCAGGATGGTACAGGGAAGTAGTCTTGTGCTTTTATGCCATGGTTATGCAAGTATTGCTCCATTTCAAATGAGGTAAGCTGTGTCCCATTGTCAGTCACTAGTTCTTTAGGAAGACGTTCTCTTGAAAAAACTGCAGCCATGAACTGGACCACCTTGTCTGCAAATGAAATGTAATGTAATGTCAGCAAACGAAATGAAATGAAATGTAATGTAAGCAAATGAAACTTCTGGCCACCTGGAATAGTAGTTAATGTAAGCCGCCCTGAGCCATTTTTGGAAGGGCAGTATAGAAATCAAACAAACAAACAAACGAATGAATAAATAAATAATAAAAGGCTCCATTATATCCAGAGCAAGTTTTCTTCAGTGACCATTGGGATACTCTGCAGGAGTCAAGGGGGTAGTAACAGTCTTCTGTGATTTGTCAGATACAGCACATGCCATACAGAGCCCGATTACATTTTGAGTGTGCTTGTCCATACCTGGCCACCAAAAGCATTCTCTGATTTGCCTTTTAGTTAAGCTCATGCCCAGGTGACCTTCGTGGGCAATTTTGATAACTTTTGGTTGTAAGGAATTTGACACCACCAAATGATCACTCCTCAGCTCCAGCTCATTGAGAGGGATAGCTCACTTGCTAAGTGCATGTGTGGTTGAAGATGTTCAGGTACTTTGTTTTAGTGTGGCCATCCATTAGTTATGTAAGGCTACTCTCCTCGCAGAGCCTGCTCTCCCTGCAGACCCCAGTAAGGCCCTACACACCAATCATGTGCCGAGCCCCCCCCCCTTTTTTTGAAAAGAAGACACAATGGAGCGACTTTGGAGGCAAATTGTCTAACAAATTTAGAGTAATACTTAAAATGATCCAAGTGCATCCTTATTGTGTAGCTCTGGTGCTTCCCGAATAGCTTCCAGCAAGTCTGTTTTGGGATGTTCACCACTCTGAGATATTGTGTGTGAAGTACATCAGTGTGCAAAACTGACATTTCTCTGCAGACATAGTAAGTTGGTGTTGTTGGCATTTTCTTAAAACTTCTGTCTGTTTGGCATCATGCTCCTCAGTGGTTTTTGCCATACATTAAAATGTCATCCTGAAAGTAAGTGATGCCATTTGTAGTCCCAAAATTGCATGCATCAATCCTTGAAATACTGAGCCTGCAGAGGTTTAGCTAAAGTGCTGTCTTGTGTATTGAAAAATACCCTATGGGATAATTATATAATTATAAAAAATACCCTATGGGATAATAAATGCCGTGCATTTATGAGAACTTTTTAGCAGAGGAATTTGATGACAGGCTGAAGACAAGTCCAAAGCTGTGAACAGTGAGGCCCCTTTCATAGTAAGCAACATTTCATTGATATTGGGTAATGGATGACAATCCATTGCAGTTCACATCTCTCAAATCTATGCATATTCAAAGTGTACCATTTGATTTCCACACAAGAACAATGGGAGAGACCCATTCTGATGAATCGACAGCTCTATGGTGTCAGCATGTTGTAGTCTTAACAGCTCCTCTCTAAGTGTTTGGTGTAGTGCTATAGAACTGTTCCTCACTTTGTGTTGTACAGGTCTTGCATTTGCCTTCATCTGAATTTTATATTTGAAATGTATAGCAGTGCCAGAAGTATCAGCAAAAATGTCCAAGAAATCAGCAATCATATCATCATATGGATGCTCCATCAACTGTAATATAGGTTCTGTGCTATTTTGGTCTAACACTATCTGTAGATCTTTCTGAAGCTTCCAGCCCAATATTGAGACTCCTTGTTGTGACAAATACACTTTCTCTTCTGCAGTATGTCATTTGTATTCCAGGACAGCAGTGAAGTATCCATTTATGGCAATAGGAGAACCTCCATATTCCCATGGGTGGTTGTCTGAAGGATGCAGGTGCAAATGCGATGTAGTAAGGAGTTTCTTGTAAAGTAGGTGGGAAATGTTAGTGCACATAGAACCAGAATCAGCTATCATGCACACTTCATGGCCATTAATTCAACTTCACAATGTGGAGAACATAGGGACATAGGAAGCTGCCTTATACTGAGTCAGATCCTTGGTCTATCTAGCTCAGTATTGTCTATACAGACTGGCAGAGGCTTCTCCAAGGTTGCAGGCAGGAGTCTTTCTCAGCCCTCTCTTGGAGATGCGAGGGAGGGAACTTGGAACTTTCTGCATGCAAACTTAAAATCTGTCAGGAAGTGGTTCATCTGCCTCCTCCTTATAATACTACTTGCAAACCATAGAAAAGTGTCCCCTTTTTTGCATCGGTTGCAAGTGACCTTCTGTGCAGGGCAGTGAGCAAAATTGGCTTTGTGGGCAGAGTCTCCATATTGGGAGCATTGGTAGTGCCTCCTTTCTTGAGCTGCCACTTTCTGGGGCAGTGACATATGAGAAGACTGGGTTTGGAAGGATTTAGACTGAACAGCCTGGATTTCAGGTGGTTGGTTTTGGGGTACCAAAAAGAGCAATTTGGCACAGCAAAGAGCATTTTTCGCCCTTCTAGCCATCTTTATTACTTTATCCAAGATAAGTTTCCTCTCCAATAGCAGCTTTTCACACCGTTTGGATTAGTTTGTTTTCATAACAATCTGATCCCTGATCATTTCATCGGTAAAGTTGGCAAACTTACAGGTTACACTTAAAGCACCCAATGCTGTGACATACAGATTGATAGATTCACCAGGCAATTGGGATCTAGGATAGAACCTATAATGTTCAGCAATCACATTCAAAATAGGGTTGAAATGGTCATCTAAGACTTGAAGAGCAGATTCATAAAGGTTGGGATCCCCTTCAAGGTTCTCAGGAAAGGGCAAATGATTATATATTATTTGGCCTTCAGGGCCCAGGCAGTGGAAGCAATATAGCCTTCTGCTTTGCTGGAGTAAAATCAAGGGTCTGTATAGTGAGGAGGTAATTGCAGAAAATGGACCTCCATTGTTCCCAGGGAAAAGCAGTTTCTCATAGGGCGAAAAGAAACAAGGTGGTGGTGGGAGCTGAGCTATGCTGCAGTGGGCATCCAGTGAACAACAGAGCCCAGGATTGCGAAGGAAAAAGTACCTTCAGGGGTTGTGCCGGTCAGGAAGCTGGAGAAACAATCAGCAGCAGTGATAATAGAAAGCAGCTCAGGAATGTAGGCCCAGTGATGCAATGAAATGACATTGCAGGTACATTCACAAGCTTTGCAGGCTCACACGCATAGCTGTTTCAAAATAATGTTGCCAAATGTTTTATAGCTGCTTCCCTCATACGCACAAAGAAATCTTATGTGGATTTAATGAAAGGTTTATTCAGAAAAAACTCCATTTTTTTCCTTCTCCTTCACCTCTCTTTTCCTTTCTGCCTCCACTCCCCACACTCTCTACAGGATCCCCACTGGGACAAACTTCTCAACAAAACAACTAGACAGAATACAAAAGGAGGATTGCACAGGTCTAGCTAATAAGGGCCAGGGTATGATCTTTTTGTTTCTAACCCACTAGCTTTGCAGACTGGTATAGTCAAACATGGTTTTACTGTGCAACATTAAAACAACAACACACAGTGGCTCCCTCTCCCTCACCTCTGAGTTGCATTAACCACTCTGGACTGATCTGTATATGCAGCAATAGATTTCAGAATGATCATTCTGGGACTATATTGTGGCAGAAGGTAAGGGGGTGTGTGGTCAAATGACTGAATGTTTCCTCACATCCAAGCCTTCATGCCTATGGAAGGCTAGCCCTTACCTCTGGCACACTAGCTTTTTACGTGCAGGGAGATTTTCAGAAGGCAGAGCATTCTGCAATTATATGGAGCCAGGGGAGCTGCATCTTGGGCTCCCCCTCGTCCCCCGAATGTGTACTTCTGTTCTATAGTAGAGAGTTATTTGGCATGGAAACAGCTCATGCTGCTGATTCAGTGTTGCAGTACTAAACAAGCAATGCAAGAAGTACAGTGGGTATAGGAAAGAATCACCCCCTTTGATAGACCTTAAATTCTGGTTCCCTTACATCCTGAAATGGAAACACAAAGAAAATTCCCTTCACCAGCTGTACTTATCCAATGCAACCTATAACATCCAACTGAAAAACATCACGATTACAGTCCAGAAAAAGTGTCAGAAATAAAAAACAAGAATTACTGAGATTGAAAAAGGATCACCCCCCCCCCCAATGTCAATATTTTGTTGAACCACCTTTTGCTTTAATAACAGCCTTGAGCCTGTTGGGATACTTCTCTATCAACCTTGCACATCTAGACGGAGCAATATTTGCCCACTCTTCCATACAGAACTGTTCAAGTTTGGTCACATTGGATGGTAGGTGTTGGTGGACTGCTATCCTCCCTGGATCCGGTCGGCTCTCCAAACTGGATGGAAGAACAAGGAGGAAACTGGTAAGAGAGGTTACCAAGAGGCCAATGGCCACTCTGAAGGAGTTAAAGGACTTCATGGCAAAGAGTGGTTGTTCTGTGCATGTGACAATTTCACGAGCGCTCCACAGATGTGGCTTGTTCGGGAGGGTCGCAAGGAGAAAGCCACTTCTCAAGAAAGGCCACATTAAAGCTCGTTTGAGCTTTGCCAGAAGGCACCTTGAAGATTCTGATGCCAAATGGAAAAAGATCTTATGGTCAGATGAGACCAAGATTGAACTATTTGGCCTCAACACCAAACAGTACACCTGGCGTAAATCCAACGCAGCTCACCATCCACAACACACCATACCTACAGTGAAGCATGGAGGTGGCAGCATCCTGTTGTGGGGGTATTTCTCTGCCTCAGGGACTGGGGCTCTCGTTAGATTAAAAGGAAAAATGGATGGGGCAAAATACTGTCAGATTCTGGAAGAAAACCTGCTACCCTCTGCCAGACAGTTGAGGATGGGCAGAAGATTCACCTTTCAACATGACAATGACCCGAAGCACACAGCAAAATTGACCACACAGTGGCTGAAGGATAAAAAAGGGAACGTCCTCATGTGGCCCAGTCAGCCCAGACCTAAATCCCATAGAAAATCTGTGGGGAGATTTGAAGATAGCAGTCCACCAACACCTACCATCCAATGTGACCGAACTTGAACAGTTCTGTATGGAGGAGTGGGCAAATATTGCTTCGTCTAGATGTGCAAGGTTGATAGAGAAGTATCCCAACAGACTCAAGGCTGTTATTAAAGCAAAAGGTGGTTCAACAAAATATTGACATGGGGGGGGGTGATCCTTTTTCAATCTCAATAATTCTTGTTTTTTATTTCTGA
This sequence comes from Hemicordylus capensis, assembly GCF_027244095.1. NCBI lineage: Eukaryota > Metazoa > Chordata > Lepidosauria > Squamata > Cordylidae > Hemicordylus > Hemicordylus capensis. Next base: position 213,051,246 of record NC_069657.1, read on the forward strand.
CACTTTCTGGACTGTAATTGTGATGTTTTTCAGTTGGATGTTATAGGTTGCATTGGATAAGTACAGCTGGTGAAGGGAATTTTCTTTGTGTTTTCATTTCAGGGTGTAAGGGAACCAGAATTTTAGGTCTATCAAAGGGGGTGATTCTTTCCTATACCCACTGTATTCCTTGTAAAAGACAGGACACAATGGTGTGGGAGAACCTCATGCTGTTGATGTACACTGGGGTCGTGAAGGACAGCAGCCTGCATGGACTCTACCGTTGCCATGTCTGCAGTGAAGGTGGGCAGGGGACCAGCACAGACCGGCAGAGTTCAGTTGCCAGCTCTTGAAATAAAATTAAACTCAAAATTAGTGAGATGACTAATCCAATCAGTGACAAAAGACTGGACATTCCACAGAATTGTCAGCATTTTGTTTCTGGAGATGAAAAAGGGATGGTGGGAAAAAGACATGGACTACTTAGTGTAGGTAATAATTCAGCTATATCGAAACTCTAATCTCATGATCAAAATTAGTCACAGTTGAGAATATAGCCTTGGATGTGTGTTTGTGTGTGTAGGTCTGCTATGAAGATGTGCGTGACACTGGTGTTTCAGCCAATTATATTTTCCTCTGCCATTCATGATATTCCCTCCCTGCCAACTGGATTACAGGGAGCCTTATTCATACTGTGTGCTATAAGGATGGATATGAAGTTCAGCTTCTCCCCTAGGGAAATGGTGTGACACTTAGTTGGCAGAGGAGATAACAAATGGAAAGGAACACATGAAAATTCTAATCATTGTGTTGCAAATGAAGAACATGGGAAATAAAAGCATTTGTAGTTGACCTTCCTTGGTAAGAAATTGCCACAGAGAGGGAAAGGAGTATTTAATAATGAAAGAAAAAAGGGTGCATGGCTGTGCTTGCATATTATTACATTTTATGTCGTAGGTCAGTATTGTGTTCTGATATTGCCTGATCCTGCAGGCTTTATTAAACATGTGAATGCTGTACTAATGTATGATCCTCTATAATTAATATTCAGTGTTGGTATTTGGCATTAAAAAGTCCTTCTCTGAAGGACTGCTTGCACAGGGAAGCTTACACTGTACTAGGAAACATTGCTCCTAGCTTGGTGTCATGGCTGCTTGTGCTCAGATCAACTGAATGTGTATCATATTCAGGCACTGCCACAGTGCCCTGTCCCCTTAGCAGCCTAATCTCCAGACTCCCTCCTCTCATGGACAATGAGAAATAAGCCCCACTGTGGGCCTGGGTCATCAAAGCCAAGCCAGCCAGTTGAATTTAACCTTTAGGAAGGTTTTCCTGTGGAAAAGATGAAATGACTCCAGTACCTTTAAGAGATGCCCCAAAGAGGGAATTTCAGCAGCTGAAGCTTGTCATGGAGGGGAAGGAAAGGCTGCACCTGCTGAAATTCCCTCTTCTGTGCATCTCTTAAAGGTACAGGAGACCTCTCCTCTTTTTCCATATGGCAACCCTAATCCATTCAGTTTCGTTATTAACACCTTCGTGGAGCTTGAATCCAGCAGTCAAATTTCAACAGCCAACAGAGCAAGGCCAGCAGAGGCTACCAAGTGAGGTGTGCTGCTGTGATGAGGAGAACAAACAGTACAAAAGTCGGAGGAACAACTCCTCACATATTTTTTTTTTCTGGGAGGGAAGGTCCCTTTTTGGTAAGAGAGATATGAGCTATTAGGTTTGACAGGCAGAGGCACTCTTACTCCTGGACTTCTGAGCTCAAGTCCGGGCCTCTGCCCCTTTGGGCCCACCCAATACTTTTTTAGTTTGTCGAAGGTGGTGTGGTCGCCGCGGCACCAGCACACACTCAGCTGGGCAGCCGAGTGTGACTGTGACCTGTGCCAGGCGGTAGGGATGTGCACAGAACCAGTGCAACTGGGAGGGTGTGGGGGGTTGCTTTAAATGGCAGGGAAGGCGCTGCCTACCTGACAGCCCCCGCCCCACTGCTTTCCCTCCACCAGCGCTCTCCAGAAACGTGGGTGCACTAGGATGCAGAGTTCCAGCTTGCAGCCCCAGCAGAGTCGCCATGCTCATGGCCAGCGTGGCAGCACCCCTCCAAGATGATTGATTGATTGATTGATTAAGTGCCGTTAAGTCAGTGTCAACTCTTGGCGACCACATAGATAGATTCTCTCCAGGATGATCTGTCTTCAGCTTGGCCTTTAAGGTCCCTCGGTGGTGCATTCATTGCTGTCGTAATCGAGTCCATCCACCTTGCTGCTGGTCGTCCTCTTATTTTCTTTCCTCCAACTTTCCCCAGCATTATAGACTTCTCAAGGGAGCTGGGTTTTCGCATAATGTGTCCAAAGTATGATAGTTTGAGCCTGGTCATTTGTGCCTCGAGTGAGAATTCTGGATTGATTTGTTCTATGTTACATTTATTTGTTTTCCTGGCTGTCCATGGTATCCTCAAAAGTCTTCTCCAACACCTAAGTTCAAAAGGATCAATACTTTTTCTATCTTGTTTCTTCAAAGTCCAGCTTTTGCATCCATAGAGTGTCACGGAGAAAACTAGTCTGCAAAATTCTAATCTTTGTAGGTGTAGAAGCATCACGGCATCTAAATATCCTTTCCAAGGCCTTCATTGCAACCCTACCAAGTGCTAGTCTGCAGCGTATTTATTGATTTCTGGATCCCTTACTGCTGATGGCTGTTCCTAAAAGGCAGAAGCTCTCCACCACTTCAGTGTCTTCATTATCAATTTCAAGGCTGGTTGCTGTACCCATTGTCATTAGTTTAATCTTCTTTACATTTAGTCGTAGTCCCATTTTTTCACTGTGCTCCTTGACTTTCACTACTAGAGCTTGCAGATCATCCGCATTCTCAGCTATCAGAGTGGTGTCATCAGCGTAGTGCAATTTATTGATGTTTCTTACTCCAACTTTAAAACCACACTCCTCTTCTTCCACTCCAGCTTCTCTCAGTATATGTTCAGCATATACGTTGAATAAATAAGGAGATATTATTCAGCCTTGCCTTTCTTCTTTGCTGATCTGGAACCAGTCTGTTTCACCATGTTCTGTCTGGACTGTGGCTTCCTGTCCTGTGTATAGGTTTCTCATGAGAACAATGAGATATTCTGGGATGTCCATTTTCCTAAGGATATTCCACAGCTTGACATGGTCGATGCAATCGAAGGCTTTTCTGTAGTCAATAAGTACATATTGACTTCTTTTTGGTATTCTTTGGCTCTCTCAATTATCCAGCGTGAATCAGCAATAATGTTTTTTGTACCTTGGCCTTTTCGGAAACCCACTTGAATATCTGGCCTTTCCCTTTCCACATAAGCCTCTAATCTGTGTTGAATGATCCTGAGCATTATTTTTCTTTCATGTGAAATTAAGGATATTGTGCGATGGTTTGCGCAATCTGTTAAATCTCCTTTCTTTGGTGTGTCTATGTAGACTGACCTCCTCCAATCTGTTGGCCACTGTGTTGTTTTCCAAATTTGCTGGCATAGTTTGGTTAGAGCCTTGACTGACTTTTCTTCTGTTGCCTGCCATATTTCTGTAGCTATTCCATCAATTCCTGTAGCCTTCCGACTTGGTAATGACCAGAGTGCTGATCTAACTTCATCTTCCCATACTAGAGGTTCTTGCAAGTAGGGATTATCTTCTAGAGTATCTTAGATGTTGATGTTCGTGCTGTACAGATTTTCAGTATACTCCTTCCGTCTCTGTTTGATTTTCTCTGAATCAGTTACTATCTGTCCTTTGGCATCCCTTAACATACCAGTTTGAGGTTGTAACCTCCTTCTGAGTTCAGAGATATTTTGGAAAACTTTTTCCATGTCTATTTCCATCCTCAAGGTCTTTACAGATGGCATTGTAATACTGCTCCTGCTCTCTTTTAACAACTTTCTGAATTTCCCTATTAAGTTCCTTCCTGAGGTCTTTATCTTTTTTGACTTTGGCTTCTCTCCTCTTCTTGGCAATTTCCACCATCTATTCTGACATCCATTTTGCTTTCTTCTGTTTCTTGGTCTTTGGCAGTCTCTTTTCACATTTGTGCTTAGCAACTTCTTTGATTTCATTCCACAGTTCCTCTGGTTCCCTATCAATGAGGTTCAGAATTTCAAAGCGGTTCCTGATGGTTTCCTTGAAAATGGTGGGTACATTCTCAATATCTTATTGTGGAAACTGGATAGCTTTGTTTTTCCGCTTTATTTTGACTTGGAATGTGCATATGAGCAGTTCAAGATCTGTTCCACAATCAGCCTCTGGCCATGTCTTTGCTGTTATAACTGAGCTTTTCCACCTCCTTGCACCAATAATGTAATCAATTTGATTTCTGTATACTCCATCTGAAGTCCATGCGTATAGGCACAGCTTTGGTTGTATGAAGAATGTGTTGGCAATGAAGAGATCATTGCCTTGGCAGAAACTAATAAGTCGTTCTCTTGCTTCATTTCTGTTTTTCCCCACCACCACCTTGGAGGTTGTAAGTTTAATTTTTTTAAAACGGTAGAACCCCCAAACTTGCTCCAAGCCAGCCTGAGGGAGTGGTTTCTTTTCGGCCTTGAGCCTAACCAGGGATAGTCCAGCTTGAGGGCGATCCCTCGAGCCGCATCAGTTCAATGGCAAACTGGCTTGAGGTCAAACCATTTTGCACATCATTAACTTGATGACAGAGTTAAATGAACAAAGAATCTGGCCTGATGTGATCCTGCATCTAGAATGGCAGGGAGATCAGAAATGCTCTTTTGTGTCCCATGGCTTTTATACATTTCATAGAGCTATGAATTATTTACATCTTTGAGCTAAAGTATTATGAAGAGGAATGCTTAGAATAGGTAGCTCTGCAGAAGATCCAGATCCACAATGGTGGCATGTTAACCTCTTTACTTTGCACCATTCCCTGACTGAAAACTCCTTCTGGAGCAGCTGCCCCCCCCAAACCCCCCCCCCAGTTATTTGCTTCAAATAACAAGCCTGAGGTGAAAAAGAAGCTTTGGAGAAAGGCGTTGACTCCCATGTGCCATGGCTCCAATCATGATCGGGGCCCCTGCATCTATTTTTTTGTTTTTTTAAGAACCCTTTATCAAAGAAGCTGTGCTTTTGGTTGTAAGCACACCTCTGAATAATACATTAGCTCAATATGTAATTTGATCTCCCAGCCACATTCATATATACCACTAGATTTGGAAAACACTTCCTTGTGTCCTATGCCACTGAGACACATGCATGAATACCAGAACCGATACACATGCCAGTCATGTGGGCTGTCCCTTTTATATTGCCTCAAACTCCATTGTTTCATTTAAATCAATTCACACATTCAGCTGCAAGACATAAGAACATAAGAACAGCCATGCTGGATCGGGCCCAAGGCCCATCTAGTCCAGCATCCTGTTTCACACAGTGGCCCACCAGATGTCACTGAAAGCCTACAGCAGGAGTTGAGGGCATGCCCTCTCTCTTGCTGTTAGTCTCCTGCAACTGGTACTCAGAGGCATCCTGCCTTTGAGGCTGGAGGTGGCCTATAGCCCTCCGACTAGAAGCCATTGATAGACCTCTCCTCCATGAAGTTATCCAAATCCCTCTTAAAGCCGTCCAGGTTGTTGGCTGTCACCACATCTTGTGGCAGAGAATACCACAAGTTGATTATGCGTTGTGTGAAAAAATACTTCCATTTGCTGGTCCTAAATTTCCCGGCAATCAATTTCATGGGATGACCCCTGGTTCTAGTGTTATGTGAGAGGGGGAAGAATTTCTCTCTCTTCACTTCATGCATGATTTTATAGCCCTCTATCATGTCTCCCCGCAGTCGTCTTTTTTCTAAACTAAATAGCCCCAGTGTTGTAGCCTTGCCTCATAAGAAAGGTGCTCTAGGCCCCTGATCATCTTGGTTGCCCTCTTCTGCACCTTTTCCAGTTCTACAATGTCCTTTTTTAGATGTGGTGACCAGAATTGTAGGCAGTACTCCAGGTGTGGCCACACCATCATTTTGTATAAAGGCATTATAATATTAGCCGTTTTATTTTCAATCCCCTTCCTAATGATCCCTAGCATGGAATTGGCCTTTTTTTTTTTTTTACAGCTGCCGCACATTGAGTCGACACTTTCAACGAGCTGGTACCTTGACACTTTCAACGAGCTGGTATCAGGTACCAAACAGTGTATCAAACAGGTACCAAACAGTGTTCCTTTAACAGCAATCCCCAGATGTTGTTTACTACAACTCCCATAATCCCCCCAAAAAGGCTATTGCAACTGGGGATGCTGGAGCTGTAGTCAACAACATCTGGGAATCCCTGTTAGAGGCAACGCTGGTACCAAGTAATCACACATGTGTGTCTGTGTGAATGAATTGATCCTCTGGGATCAGCATACATACAGATGCCCTCCTGTATGAGAGAAAACATTAAGCAAGGAAGCCCTTAATGTTACTTTCCCAAAACCTTTTAATGATGAGTAGAATTGGAATGTATTTCGTTGACATTAAAGACCCGAGAGCTGAACTATTGCTACTTTGTGACCATAATTGCGCTACTATTCTGCTGTTGTTTTCTTAAGTTGGAGAATATCTCTTTTGATAATTCTGGTTTGTGAATGGGATGTCAGTAGGTTGGTTTGTGTATATTTGTTGTTTTAACAGAAGATTGCATTAAGTCCAGACAGGTCATGCTCCCCTCACCTTTGCTTGTTCTTTTTGATAACATATGGTGTTGTAGTAAGCTATTGCTCCAGCCATGGATGACTCAGAGTCCACAATTTCATAATGTCACTTTAACACTGATAATGGGCACTCAATCACCAGCGCAGCTGCAGGGATGCAAGTTAACATGTAATGATTCCACTAAGTACCTATGTGAAAGAAACCTCAAATGGCCACTAGCACTTTCGTGTCCCCGATGGCTAACTACAAATCGTCTCATATGCCAAAGCGAAAGGCTAGAAGGGGGAAAAATGAATACCCCAGTAATTCCTTTTTGACAGTGATTTGACACCTGCCTGATGGAAGGAGCTAACACCCTGACCTCTAGACTGTAAGTTCTGCTAAGAGAGAGATTCACTAGAAACACCCATGGGGTTTTGGATTCCGGCTAATGGCAGGCAGTGGAATGGATGATAAAAATTATGGCAGAGCAGAAATGTTCTCTCAATTAATTTCCCATCATGTTATGGCTGTTATCACTGGATGGCATCTAAAGAAATTGAGATGGGGGGGAGAAAACTTCAGTACTTTTGAAAGTACCACTCGCTTAGTCCATTATGTAACAGCAAGATGAGAGCTGGGTAACCTCTTAAAAAGCTGACTTTCAAATAAAACATTCATGTTATTGATTTCAAAGTTACTTTTGGGCTGGAAAATGCACACAAGAAGAGATTAAAAAATATATATTCATGGGTAGTGCTTTGACTTTTTGCTAAAAAAAATGAAGCTGTGATCCAAAATCTAATGTAAGTGGTGGAAATCATAGGATTTTAGGAGCTGGTCAGGGCAGAAAAGTAATCAGCTGCGGTTGTCCTGGTGCAGAATCATTTATGCCCTGAAACATTGAACTAAATGTCAAGATGTATGTGTATGTATACATGCCAGCTTCTTGATTATACAGAATAGTTCTTCTGCATTTGTATACAGCCGGGAAGCTAATTGAGGGCAGTTGGTCCTGATTTTGATTTCAAAGTTACCTTTGATGGCTAGTGGCTGCTTCAAGTTCCTGACACAAAAGACCTGAAATAAATTGCTGAGTCTGTGCAGAAGAGAAGGAAGTGGGGGGAAACATGGTCTTAGAACCATGCTGCATGTTAGGGGTGTGCCCGAACCACAGTTCGATCACTGGCTTGAGCACTGTTAGGTAGCAGCGAGTGGGAGCTTTAAGAAAGAGCGGAGCAGGTCCTTACCTGCTCTCTGCCTCCCCATGCAGCTTCACTGGGGTGGTGCTCGGCCCAAGTGCCCTCATGTTGTGCCAGCATGCACATGGCATCCACACAGGCATGGGTGCCATTTGGGTGGTCTGCAACACCATGCAAATGGCTCCCACACATGCATGGATGCCATATGCGTGCTGGTGCCATGCAGGGGTACTTGGTCCAAGTGCCACTACAGTAGAAACTGCATGGTGCTGCAGAGAGCAGGTAAGGACCTGCTCTCCTCTTTCTTAAAGCTCCTGCTCCCAAACAGTGCTTGAACTGATGCACCATGTCAGCGTTCCTGGGGCGAGGAATTCTCCAAGGCCAACTTTCACCCTCCAGCACTAAATTCTAGGTGTGGGCATAGCCTCAGAGCTGGGGAAAGAGGGAAGTTCATTCACTCCCTTCTTCTCCTATCAGTGGGAGCAAAAAGGCCTGAGCTCCTTTCCGGGAGACAGTCAGACCAACAAGCCCGTCCCAGCTGATCCTCGGCAGCCCCTGGCTTAAACAGCCCCTGCATTTCAGAAACTCCTCCCCCCTTCCAACCTGCTCCGTCTTCGCTGGCTGGGTAGGTGTAGTGGCCAGCCAAACCCTGGTTCCCAAATGGGACTCCACCCAAAAGAGACTCCACCCCCTTCCTTAATATCCCTGCACCCATTTGCAGCTGTGGAGTTAATATCATTGCTCTTCCCTCTCCACCAAGCTGCTGTCTCCTGGGCTGTCCTCACCCATCCCCCAGCAGCTGTTGCACGTCTCTCCGAGCGCTCCCTGACTCCTGAGAGGTAATTACTGGGGTGGTCTTGGCGTTTGGAGCCCCGGGCTTCCCTTGGCACCTTGCCATTTGGCTAGGTATACAACCCTGTCTCGCGGGGGAGGGTAGGAACTCCCGACACATGAACCACGGTTCAGGCACACCCCTACTACATATTACATAGGAGGTCCATGATTAACTGTCCCAGTGTTTTTATTTTTTTACTTGAGAGAAGCTGTAAAAGGATCTGAATACAACTGGAGCAGCAAGGCTGGATGAGGAGATGTTTAACCCTTCTCCTCCATGCTTTGTTACTGATCTAAAATGCCATCTGTAGTTACTGTTCAGCCTGCAAGGGGAACTAGCTGTAACTCAGGAATGGAATTGTATCAATACATCCAGGGACATTGCAAGGCATAGATGGCCTGTGTTCTCATGGGCAGCTCCCTTTCTTGGTGGCGGTGGTGGTGCACTCCCATTGGCCATGTGCCATGCTCCAGACAGCTCTGCCTCAAGGCAGCTGAGAATAAAGAATGTCCATGTGCCTTGATGACACAGAGCACACATGCATCATCGTACCCAGACAATGTAGTTTTATGCGTCACAATGTAAGTTTACTGAGACACATTTCAATTATCTATCCATGGGTATCCACTAAGGGGAGGGACCTTGTCCTTCCAGAAATTCTAAATTTAAATTTACTGACCCCCCCCCCCCCCCACAAAAAACCCAAACCAGAGAAAGATCTTAAAGGAGTCAGGAGAGCTTCAGATCTGATGCCTGGCATTCCAGAGGCAAGGCAGATAACAGATATTGGCCACATTCTCATGTAATTCTGGACCCGTGGTTCCGTGCACCCTCTCCCCACTCTCCCATCCTCATTCGGATGTACAGGAAAGCATCTCTTCCGCAGTCAGCAAGACTGCAGAGAGGTGGGGGAGCTGGTTATGCGGGCTTCCTTCTTGCTCAAGGTTGACTCAGCCTTCCATCCTTCCGAGGTCGGTAAAATGAGTACCCAGAATGTTGGGGGCAATATGCTAAATCATTGTAAACCACTTAGAGAGCTCCGGCTATAGAGCGGTATATAAATGTAAGTGCTATTGCTATTGCTTGAAGGACAGCCCACACAGCCACTCAGGGGGAGCTTCCTCCCTCAACTCCAGTCAGACCGAATGCAGCCTTCAGTGCTGCATTCACATGGAATGGAGGCTCCCTGCATCCTCAGTTTGCAATAGTAAAGCTCACTACAAACCAAGGGTTCACAATGGACTTGGTCACACTATGGACAGGACTGTACGTGTTTGGACATAATGGTAAGGAAACTGCGGGTCCCTGCAGCTCTAGTCCTCCTGCGTGCGAATGTGGCCTCTGTGTAAGAGATGTGAAATATATCATTGGGGGCCTGGCTTGATTCTGGTTTGACTTCTGTTTCTAGAGTTTCAGTGTATTGCTGTTAAATGGATAAATGAACAAGGGCAGCTCCAGAGAGGGGGCATGGGTGAGCCCCCCCCCCAATTGGCTAGCCCTTCCCACGTGCCCCTATTTCTGGATAGAGTTCACCCACCCATAAATGCATTTTGCCCTTGCTGTGCAGGGTAAATATTATTTTCTGGTGCTGCCTCTGCAAACGAAAGCTGTTTGCTAGATGTTTCAAAATGTTTAATACTATATAGAACAGTATATTTGTTGGGTAGCTATGCATAGAATGGAAGACTAGATAGGTGTCTGTTTTGATTTCACAAGGTCTTATTGCCAGATATGACTCAATAAGGAAGAAAAGGCCCACAGGGCAGAATGCTCAACTTGTTTCTTGCCCCTTCTCTTTATTCGGTTCATTTCTGGGTTGAATTTCTACTTCAGTAAGGATTCCCTCAGGCTGGTTCTCATGAACTCTATAATTAAAAAACTCCAATTCCTCTGACTTGAATTCCTTGCCAATCAGTAGAAAACACCTTTTTGTTGTTAACCAGATCTGTTCTCTTCAGACAGATGTAGGTCCTCTTGATACATTTATTTTATTTTTTATTTATTTGAATTCTATACCACCCTTCCCAAAGTGGCTCAGGGCAGTTCACATTAAAAGTGGCTCAGGGCAGTTTACATTCTCCCAACTACGTGTCAGCTGCATATCCATGAGTGGAGTCCACACAGCTGGGAGTTGTATGGAAATGGCTTGCATAAAAAAGACCAAATCATGTTGCTGCTGGGGCAAATCGCATGGGTCCTACATTGGAGTTGACACCTGCTGGGAAAGGCATGCCAGTTTGGAAGGCAACGTCAGTGCCGCTGCCTCTGCTTGCATGATGTGGTACTCAGAAGTTATGCCAGATGTGTGGGATCCCCTCAAAGCTTAGTGCAAGTCTACATAAATAATTCTAGCGAGTGAGGGGAAACTCTGTTCAGGTCATGGACCTGTCTTTCTCAGCAGTCTTTAGATGGTGTTAAAGAGAGCCACAGAGATCTGGAATGTGTCCCTGGGTACCCTTACACTTGTCTGTGGTGGATCCCATCTGTCTGAGAGAAATGGCTTGAATTTTTACCTCAGAATTGGCATGACTCTTCCAGCAGGTATTAGCTCCATTGAAGGAGTTGATTCCTGCCGGGTATCAGCAGTATCAACTGGCCCTGCCGAAATGGCCTGGGCATTTATATGCAACCTATTTATATACAACCCCAGCTGTGTGGGTTCCACTCATTGATAAGCAGCTGCCATGTAGTTGGGAGAATGTGTCAAGTATCTACATCTGCCTGAAGGGATCTGATTTGAATATTTAGTCATTCATTCATTCATTCACATACATACATGCATGCATCCATACATGTTTTTCCCCAGGCTGGCATCTCTGCATGAATTGTGAAGGCCACCTTTGCAACTACAAATGCAAAGGGGGCTCAGGTACCTTCAATATTTAAGTTTGGAACGGAGGAAGGGGGGGAATGAGAGAAGATGCAAACATGGTACATCAGAATAGATGTGCTTAAAGAGCAACGGGTTTAAACAGAAGGAATTATATATTTTTTAATTGTAATGTTCATAAGCAAAAGCAAAAATGCTGCACAGAAATGAAATAAACAACACACACACACCAAAAAAAAAGGAGAGTGGGGAGAAGAATTTTGAGTATTCGGACCTGTAGGCCTTTTCTTGCTTCTTGACTCACGTGTGTCAATAAGACCAAAAGAATTGCTGTTTATGATCAAAACAGACATCCATCTAGTCCACCATTCCGTGCACGTATATCCAAGAAATTGAAACTGTAGACCAGTCGAACTATAACGGCCTTCTCCAAGGAATTCTGGGAATTGTAATGTGGTGAGGGTGGTGAGCATTCTCTCTTAATGCACAGAATGGTAGACTAGATGTTTTAATCCTCCAGGTTCATTTAATGGTCTTTCTGGCTGCATTTGCCTATTATTATTATTATTTCTTGTTTACACAGTCAGACAGGTGTTATTGACTGGTTTGTTTTATCCAGACATCGAGTCCTTCCCAAGGACCTGGGATGGCTGAATTTTATTATCAATATTATCTCTTGTTTACACAGTCAGATAGGTGTTATTGACTGGTTTGTTTTATCCAGACATCGAGTCCTTCCCAAGGACCTGGGATGCCAGAATTTTATTGTCAATTGTTATAGATGTCGCAGAATATAGGCTGTTCCCGGTAAAGCTGCTTTTTGTAATTGGCTGATGGTGATTTCTGTGGCTGCTATGGTGTTGAGGTGCTCTTCAAGGTCTTTTGGAACTGCACCCAGGGCGCCAATTACCACTGGCATTATTTGGGTCTTTTTCTGCCACAGCCTTTCAATTTCCATTTGTAGATCTTTGTATTTGGTGATTTTTTTCTATTTCTTTTTCTTCTATTCTGCTATCTCCTGGTATTGCTATGTCGATTATTTTGACTTGCTTTTCTTTCTTCTCGACTACAGTTATATCTGGTGTATTGTGTGGAAGATGTTTGTCTGTTTGCAGTCGGAAGTCCCATAATATTTTTACATCTTCATTTTCTTCAACTTTTTCAATTTGATGATCCCACCAATTTTTGGCTAGAGGTAGCTTGTATTTTTTGCAGATGTTCCAGTGTATCATCCCTGCTACTTTGTCATGCCTTTGTTCGTAGTCGGTCTGTGCAATCTTTTTACAACAGCTGATTAGGTGGTCCATGGTTTCATCTGCTTCTTTACAAAGGCGGCACTTGCTGTTTGTGGTGGATTTTTCGACTTTTGCTCTTATTGCATTTGTTCTTAGTGCCTGTTCTTGTGCAGCCAGTATTAAACCCTCTGTTTCTTTCTTCAAGTTGCCATTCTTAAGCCATTGCCAGGTCTTGGTGATGTCTGATTTTCCACTTATATTGTGCAAATATTGACCATGCAGTGGTTTATTTCTCCATTTTTCTGCTCGGTTCTTGACTTGTTATTTCTTGTAGGCCTGCTTTGTTTCATTGGTGTTGAATAGTTTCGCATTATTGACCATTTGAAGTGCATCTTTTTCACTGTCCTTGATATATTCTTCAAGGCCTCTTTTCTCCTCCTCTACTGTTTGATGGACTTGCAGCATTCCTCTTCCACCTGAGCTGTGAGGGAGGTATAGCCTATCAACATCACTGCGGGGCTGCAGAGCATGATTGATGGTCATGATTTTCCTGGTCTTACGATCTAGCGTCTCTAGCTCTGCCTGGGTCCAGTCTATTATTCCTGCAGTGTATCTGATAACAGGTATAGCCCAGGTGTTTATGGCTTGTATGGTGTTCCCGCCATTGAGTTTGGACTTGAGGATTTTTTTAACTCTCCTGATGTATTCACTTCCAATTTTTCTTTTAACTTCAGTGTGTGGGATGTTATCAGTCTAGAGAATGCCCAAGTATTTGTAAGGTTCTTTCTCTTCCAGGTTCTTGATCTTGCTTCCATTGGGCAGTTCTATTCCTTCTGTTTTTCTTATTTTCCCTCTGTTCATTATTAATGCAGCACACTTGTCTAGTCCAAACTCCATTGCTATATCTCTACTGAATATACGGACAGTGTTTAGCAGTGATTTGATTTCTGACTGGGACTTTCCATACAACTTCAGATCGTCCATGTACAGCAGATGGTTGATTTTAATTGATGTTTTAGATGTTTGGTATCCGAGGCCTGTTTTGTTTAGTATTTGTGAAAGTGGGGTCATGGCGATTACAAACAACAGAGGGGATAGTGAGTCCCCTTGGAAAATGCCTCTTCTAATGCTAACCTGTCCAAGTGTCTCGCCATTGATTGTTAACTGTGTACTCCACATGCTCATTGCCTTTTTTAATAAATATCTGAATGTTTTTGCTGACACCAGTTGTTTCTAAACATTGTAGTATCCATGTGTGAGGCAAGGAATCGAAGGCTTTCTTGTAGTCAATCCATGCAACACTTAGATTGGTTTTTCTTCTCTTGCAATTTTCTAAAATCATTTTGTCAATCAGCAGCTGGTCTTTTGTGCCTCTGGTGTTCGGGCAATTTCCTTTCTGTTCAACGGGAAGCTGTTTGTTAGTTAATAAGTGTTGCATCAGTTCATCTGCTATTATTCCAGTTAATAATTTGAACATGGTTGGCAGGCAGGTTATCGGTCTATAATTACTTGGAGCTGCACCTTTTGCTGGGTCTTTCATGATGAGATGAGTTTTCCCTGTTGTTGTTGTTCTTGTTGTTGTTGTTGTTATTTTGCATTAAACCAGAGTTTGCCAAACCCATGTTTAATTTTTAAAAGCATGAATTGCACCACAGACATCCATCCAACCACAGCCCAGCACCCTCTTGTTTCAGGGTAGGGGCGGCACTCCCTCTCCCTTCTCCCTCTTCCAAGCTCCATAGTGCTCACACCACCAGACTGTGGGCAAGGCATCAGCACATCTGCAGGGTGGCAGCCATTAGCCATGATCTTCAAGGGGTTGTGCCAAGCATGATTTCGCCTTTTCAGAATGAATGGGCCACTTGCCCCTAGAACTTTTATACAATGGATCCCTCCTCTGCAGGCAACCTCAGCAAAGAAAGGGCATTTACATCCCTTTTAATGGCATGCAAGAGCTTCTCCTAAAACAGAGCCACCCCCGTAGGAGTCTTGGACCAAAAGAGTCTTGCACAAGCACAATTGCTGCAACAGGGGGGATGTTGAGGGGCACTATTTTTCTGTAACTCTGGGGAGGAATCATGAGGACTTCCTAGGAGGGAATATGTATATGAGGGTGGGCAAAGGATCCCTGGGTCTGGTCCACTGTGACTAAGGATGCTTTTGCAATGGCAGACCCTGGCCAAGCAGTCCAGGGACACCAGGCTCCTGCCCCCGTGTTGGCTTGTCGGCTGGGAAATAGCTCCTCTCATGAGAGGGCCAGTCCACTGGACAGCACTAGAGGCTCCAAGACCTTCAGTCCTCTGGCGGACTACGCTCTCATGAGCTAGACCATCCAAATAAAGGGGCCACCACTTGTGTGGTGGACTGGCAAAGGGCCTGCTTGAACTGCTACTTTGTGGCAGTTGCCAAGACAGGAAGAGGTGTTCCCAGGGTACCCATCCCTGTGGCTTGCTTGTGTGGAGCAACTAGACTGGGCAGCATCTGCTGACTGGCCCACATGCATGTCTGCATGGCCTTAACCTCTTGTGAGAGAGCTGTCTTCTGCAGAAGGGGCATCATCAAACCATTAAAAAACCAGCTATAAATAATGCAATAATAATAAAACAAATCAATGCGAGTGAACTGGCTAAGACTGGCTCACATACAGACGAATGACACACCAACTGGAGAGTGTTTCCATTGCACAAGGGGTGGGGGTTGCTTTTGACAGTCCTCCTTTCCTCCTGCAGACATCCTGAAAATATACAGTATCCTTAATGGTTCGGTGACCCTTAGGAACATCGTTTTGGGAGGCACAAGTGGCTGCGGAGGGAGAGCGGATCACTGAAAACTGCCCCTCTCCCTTGCACCACCTGCTTCCATTGGTGTGATGTTTGTTTGTATACTGGCCATTATTCCCTGATTTAATATACTATACTGCTCTTCCTGGCAAAGCAGTTTACAACAGCTCAAAGCAGTGACTGACAACAGTAAAAATAGCATCTAAAAACACAACTACAAATAATATGAAATAGTATAAAATAAGCAACAACATTACAGCTAGCAGGTGGTGGTTTAATGCACTAAAGAAATTGTCCAAAATAATCTCTCAACATTCTAGAAAAAAATCAGTGTTGTCCATTAAAAAAAAATAAAAATAAAGATCTTGCTCATTATGTTTTCCTTCACTTTCTGGTCTCACTCGCCATGCTGCTTCTCCGGACAGATGTGCTGTGGATGGTTTTAGGATTGACCCGATGCCCACAGTGTCTCAGGAACTCCTCAATGGCCTCAGCAGCAGTCTTGGCCACAGTGGGTTCGTGGTCTGCTTGGAGCTCTCGGAGAGTCATATAAATATTTTCAATTTCTTTGGTGGACAAATCTTGCTTCATGTAATGTGCGTTGCACCCGATCAGTATGGCCGCTGCCTCTCGGTGGGAAGTGAACCTGCTCTTCAGAGAGTCTACCATCTGGGCTGCCATTTCTGGTAACTTCTCTCTGTTCTTCTGCATAATGTACTTGCAGATGGTTCTATAAACATAGAAGGGGGCAAAATTGGGATCAAGCTCTCCAAGATCTTTGGGCATGTCTCCCCAGTTCATATAGTGGATACAGGTGGCAAATGCATCCTTAGAGACTACCCTGGTCCAAGGGTCCGTCAGTTGAACTAAGAGGGGAACAAAGGCTTTGGAAACGTCTTCCTTCAGGCTCTGTTTGGGGCCATCTTTCATTCCCTTCAACATCATCCCAAACAGACCAATGGAAGAAGCCCGCATTTCACTGTCATGGTCATTAAAGTACCTCAGGAGATGAGGGATGAGGGTCAACCCCATGGGTGCATAATCCTTTGTGTCCAAGTGCCGGAACATATTGTGGAGGGTCTTAATGGACTCTTTGGCAACGTTCCTGTCAGAATCTAAGGCACAGGTCAGCAGGGGAGAGAGGAAGGGCTCCAGAGCCTTCTCCTTGAAGGAATGCTGCAGAAAGTACCCCAGCCCTCGGATACTGAGGATCTGCATGAGCGGGCAGGGCTGCCCCATCCATTCTCGGAGGACATCCAGGATGTCTTGCTTGACATACAATGGGCCAATCTCTCTGTGGAAAAGAAGCTCGGTGAAGCAGGCCATCCCAATCGTCCTCTCCTTAATGTGTGGACGGTGCAGGTATGTATAGGCCAATTTGAAAGTCACGTTGAGGTGCATTTTGTTATATTCAAACAAAACCCTCATAAGCTGAAAAAGGCCTTCAAAGAAATTCTCTGGGGTGGCCAGCATGTCCCAACAGCCTTGCGTCCCCAGAATGTTGTACTCCTTTCCATAGCTTGCACATGTAATCAGGTTTTTCAGAGCCTGGATGGCAGAGCCCAGTGGGGTGTCAGGGAACTCAGCATTACTTGAGCTGTTGGATCCTCTCCTTCCTGTTCCGATGACCATATAGATCTGCGTAACCAGGGCAATGAGCAAGTGGGCAAATGTGCCCTGGATCTCATCCACAGGCTCAGGTGAGGAGAGGATCAAACACAAAGCGTTGGTAGCTGCGATAGGCACAAGAGATGTGCTGTGACGCCTCTGGTCGATGTCTGAAAGAGACTCTTTATCCTTCAGCCTCTTGAGCAGTGGTCTTATTAGCCTCATGCGCAAATGTGGCTCGCAGGCCAGGGCCTTCCACATCTCTGCTATGCTCTTATTGCATTCCAGGGAGCATTCAAGAAGGCTGTCTAAAACACCATTCAGGCGTTTCAAAGCTAAGTTGCACAGAGCTTTCAGGGTCTCCTCTTTGGTGACAGGGTCAGTAATAGCAGGAAGATTTTGGTAAAGGTCCTTGATCATTGTGGGCAGGTCCTGCACGTCCACCCCACATTCCTCCAGGAAGGAGCTCAGCAGCACACCTGCCCCCCGAGAGATGGCCACCTCTTCGTGCCTGAGATGGACTATGGCTTTGAGTGCAAGCTCTGAGATCTGGCTGGGAGCTAGGTGCTCTCCAAAAGCTTTTGCGATCTTTGTGGGATTCTTGAAGAATACGGAGGGGCCAGAAACCAAAAAATCTTCTCGGAACCATTTCACAATGTTCCCTTTCTTATTCTTTGGTTTCTTCTCCATATCCCTCTCCTGCTGGCCCATAATGATACGGTGGAGATAGTATAGAGCCTCTGCAGCCTGCATACCAATGTCCTTCACACTGTCAGCAATGCGAAGGGACAGCATTGCCACCAGATGTCCAAGCAAGGAGAACTCCTGGGTGAAAGCAAAATCCGAGCGTTCAGAGGCAAACTTCAGTATGTAGTTGGTGCTACTAACTGCCCTTCCCCGCTCGTATTTCTTGGGGGATTCAATCCAGCCATTTGTATGCAACAATATCTCCTTTAATGTTTCAGTATTAGGGCTCTCAGACAGCAAGCCAGTGAGCATGCTGTTGCAGGCATTGACGGTCTGTTGATAAAAGTCCTGTGTCTGGGTGGGGTGCGCCGGGCTGCCAGCTCTCAGCTTTGTCACCTCCAGAGAGGGCAGAGAGAAGACCTTCTCCACACTTTTGCACACTAGGCTAGATCTGATGTCTGAGTCCAATGGGGGCTTCCAGGCAGTCAGACAGGAGATGGTGATGATGGCCTGGTGCAGAACTTGAATGGAGCATGATCCCAGTGGCTCTTCATCAAGCACTTCTATAATGCCTGTGGCCAGTTCAGTTTTATGGGGGACACAGAAATCTTCCTTCCCGCAGTGCTGAAGTGCTTTGGTTATCATAACCACAGACCGCAAGAAGCATCGCTTCATTCCCTCATCTTTATCAATGCCTTGCATCTGAAAGAGGATCTCTGCTACAAAAAGTTCTGCTTGTGGAAACATGTCCTCTGCCTTTGCCCCAACAGCTGCGTAACCGTAGCACAGCATCAGAGTAGCACGCATCCATCTCTCAAAGCCAGGTTTTTGTAAAGATTTCCTTTTACGAACTGAGTGACCATAATCCCCAAGTATGGCCAGTATCTCAGGCAAATGGCAAGAAGCCACCAGGCCAACTGCTTCAGAGATTGCCTCTCTATCCTCGTCCTGTCCTGCTAATTTCAGGAGTATATGCAAGTGTTTACAAACCAAATCTTTGTTTCTTGACTCCCGCAGTTTCACCCCATAGTAGTAATAAAGGGCAGTCTTATCTTGGCTAGGTGTTTTGGGGCTCTTTTGGGGTCCTGCCGTTTTCTGGCTTGCAGCAGAGATGCCTGCTGCTGTCAGTCTCCTTGTAGCTTGTCTGGGGTCTGTAGCAGGAGTCCGCTGGAGAGACTGCTGGAGGTGAGCCAGGATGGTGTCTAGGACTTCACTCTCATCCATCGTCTCCACTGCTTCTCTGGCAGGTTTCCCTTTCAGTAGCTTCTTGCTGTTCAAAAGATAGCTGAAATTCTCATCAGAGCATTCTAGCAAGGAAGATGCTCCTCCCTCTGACGGTTTCCTTTTTGGCATTAGCCTGGCGCTTGTCTTTGGCTTAGCGGCAGGCAGCTTTGGCAAGAACTGTTCCTTGGATGTCTTGCCTTGGACTCGACATGGGTCCCTCCCGTCTGTCGTATTAGCCCCTAGACCAGACTCGGAGGGTTGAGGCTGCACCAGTTTGGGGAGGGCTACTGGCTGGGACCTCTCCGTGAGCTCAGCAGATGCCGGCACAAGAGGTTTGAGCAAGATCGGCAAGATCTGGGATGTTCCCTGGTTGGCTGGTTCTTGGAAACTTGATGGCTGAAAGCCTGTGGTTCGGACAGCCTCCCGACTCTCTCGCCGACCTCGACTAGTCTGAGGAGCAGGCCCCTTACTCTCCACAGCCTTGCTCTTTAGGAGCTCCTTTATGAAAGGATTCATCCTCAAAGGGACTAATCTTCCAAACTTTGATGCTTTTTAAAAATTTCCACACTCAGGAGAAGCCCTTGTGCACCACTGCTCTCTCCTCCTTAGCTTTGTGAAAAGCCTCCAGGCCACTGGAAACAAGGGCCTTGAGGTTAAACCCTTATTTATGACATCACTGGGAGTGAGATGACGTCAGCAAACAAGAAACCTCTTGCTCAGCTGCCTTAAGACAATGGGATGGGTGTGTGCAGGGGAGGCTTGCCAAAAGTAAACATGGCATTGTTGCAGTGCAGCCAGTAACTGCCTGGCCAATGCATGCTGGGGAGTGAAGGCAGAGACAGCTAGAATGGATCTCACTACCTCAGGCTGCAGGTGGGCAGGCCCAGTTTTCAAGCAATCCCACATTAAAAAAGCAAATAGAAAACTGGCATGTCAGTGAGAATGATTCTCTTCCAGACCTGGCCAGCCATTCTGATTTTCTGGTTTTTTTAAGTGAGAAATTTCCACATATGCCACAAAAAAGATGAAGAAAGGACTTCAATATAAATGGCAGGCAAACAATTGAATTAGATACAACATAAATATAAAATACTAAAGTTAATCCCCTGAACTAACATCAGTCTTTGCCAATTACCAATTTAAAACCAGATATATCACCAGCAATAGACATAAGTGAGTGATGCTATGTAGTTCCAAAAGAGTTCCCACCTCATATAAAAAAGGGTATCTTGATTATGACGGCTGTCAGGTTTTAAAGATGAGGAGACTTTATTCATTATCATAACGTCCCAAGTTTTTACAAACCGGCCTCTGATAGAGATGTGACCCCTTTTTCTCTATACAGATCCAATTCAGGGGTGTGCACGAACTGCGGTTCCAGCACTGGTTTGGCGCCAAACTAATTGGACAAGTTCTGAACTGTTTGGTGCTGTGGGAGGGGACCAGGGAGAGGGAGCTTTAAGAAAGCAGGAGCGGGAGCTTTAAGATAAGGACCTGCTCTCCACCACCCCATGCTACTTCCTGCTAGGGCGGTGCTCGGCCCACATACCCCTGTGCAGCGCCAGCATGCATATGGCGTCCGCATGTTAATAAACAAGTCATCTGAAAGGCTTTAATATGTCTTCCAGGTGGGAAAGAGCTTGGCCGAAAATTGTGGCTATTGGGGAAGGAGGTAGAGCAAGTTGATATCTCCATTTATCCCAGTCTTGTCAGCTGATGTGTACATAAAGATTGTCTATCCTTCAAGTCTTGCCAGAGGACATCTTCCACATTGTGTGGGAAACGGTTCTGATTCTCAAAGTTTGGCCCAGGCTTGTGAATTACGTGATGATAGAAGTTTAGGCTTTTGTGTCAGAAGAGCTGCCTCATAGTAGAGACGCAAGTGAGGTGTCGATTGCAGTCCACTTACTAAGAGGTTAGCTGTTGGTGAGTTACAAAGCAAACAATTTATTTTTCTGAATTTAGGTTCAAATTTTAATTTCCCCAGTAAATAGGAGATATCAAGGTTCTAATCTACCGAATGCATTCTCTGAATCCAGTGCTAAGATGGCTACCATTTTTGTTTTTGTTTTTCAGTTAGTTAATGATATCCAAAGTCTGGCAAGTATTGTCTATTGTGTTCCTATTTGGGACAAACCCTGACTGGTCTGAATTAATGCATTTGCCAATGAAATTGTTAAATATCTTGGATAAATTTGTGGTGAATGCTTTAGCATCTTGATTGAGTAGGGGTATGGTGCTATCAGAACTTAGACTGGTAGTGTCTCTGTCTGGTTTAGGAATCACCATCATGTTGGCTTCTTTTCAGGATTGAAGGATGTCACCCTTTTCCAGGACATTGTTATATAGCAGAGCTAATGGTTCAAGAAGAAGGATTTCCATTCCCCCCCGTCCCACTTTAAACATCTAGTGGAAAACCAATATGTCCCAGAGATTTGCCAAGTTTAAGAGAATTTATAACAAGATCTATTTCTTTTTTCTGAAATAGGAGCTTCCATCAGCTCTAAATGGTTTGGTTCAAGTGTGCACTGTAGGTGAGTATCAAGTCAGTAATTGTTTCTGATTGAGATTTCTCTGAGGAGTATAGGGTTTGATCATAATTGACAGATTCTAGCAGGATGTCTTCCAGGTTTGACAATCTTTTATGGGATTGAGATGTAAGTCTTTTGACACCCTGTGACTGAATATTATTGTTTCCTGGCTTTACTAAATATTTACTGGCACGTAAATCCTTTCCCTTAATAGTTCTGTTGTATGTATAATTCCCCCCCCCCCCGGGGTTTATAGGTATTGGAGGGTTCTAGATCAGATCTAGCTTTCTGATGTTTATTATGTTTATTATAAAACATAATAACATCTATATTAACTCCATAGTAACCCATATGAATGCTCCTTCTATTCATCCACCCAAACTGGCTCATAAACATATATCAATTTTGCTGTTTGCCGATGACATGGTTCTCCTGTCACTGACTCCAGTTGGCCTAAGGTGGGCGCTTGCATCACTCAGCTCTTTTTGTTTATACATTTTTATTATACATGTTTATTATACATTTTCTTGTTTCTAGATAGTTTATGTTGGTGCTCTAAATTCCTAATATCTTTCAACATCTTTTGTCTTTCAGCGTTCCTGATTCTATTCACCTGTGCAGCTCGATTGATGAATTTACCTTTTAGTGTTGCCTTAAAAGCTTCCCATACAATTTTTATTTCTATGTTACATTTTAGATTAAAATCAAAATATTCATTTATCTTTTTTTCTAGCTCAGCTGTAACAAACTTGTTGTTTAATAAACAGGTGTTCAATCACCAAGAAAATGTCTTTTTCTTGTCCACCTGTGGTTGTAATAGACACAATGCCCAGTTATGGTTTGACCAAGACCTTTCACCTGTTAGAGTATCCTGCAAGTAATGTTGGAGGGTAACTGTTAAACATATATAATCTATTCTAGAGTACGTCTGATGTGCAGCAGAAAAATAAGTGTAATCTCTCTCTGATGGATGAGTCATCCTCCATGATTCAATTGGATTTTTTCAACTATAATGCAAATGGGGCTTTAGATATGTTTTGGATATGTTTTTGTCCACAAAATGTGTCTCATGTGGGATCTCAATAAGCATTAAAGTCCAACCATGATCCAGTCTTTTATCTTGTTTTCTTTTGTGCTTTTAAATACAGCTTTAAGAAATATATATTGCCCAGTATTATGTGCATAAATAGTAGAGAGAGGCAATTTGATTCCCACCGAATCAGGGGTGATTTGCATATTCCACTGCAAATTGAATTGCCGCTTAAATGAAGGGCTGATCTGAGGCTGAATCGAATCAGCCCTAGTTCAACGCAGATTGATTGAACTGATTTGCATTGCGGGTGCCATTTTGTCTCTGTGTTTTTCCCTTGCTGGTTGGCTCAAGCTCACCTTGCTTCTTGGTTAGCTTGCTCTCATTCAAATCAAGTGTTGACATGGGCAACAGCATCCCCATTGTCTGGGGAGAGGGAGCAGTGAGGGGGGGAGGCCAAAGGAGCCAGCAGCCCCAGTGCCACCACCAAAATGGACTCTGACCAAGAGCAGCATGGTGTGGGCCGACTTTGCATTCTGCCCTGCCGACCGACACCACGGTGTCTGCATCCACTGCAGGACACAGGCCAGCAGGGGTAAGGATCCCAAGCACTGTGGGATGGTGACAATGCTGCAGCACCTGTGATGGCATCACCCGGGGGTCCCTGATCCTGCTGGCAGTCATAGGCTTGGCATGTCCTCAACTAGTGGCAAGGCACCTGCTCCTGCTCCCAAGCAGGGGAGGTTGCCTGTGCAGTGGGTGAAGTTGGTGGGCAAGTAGTCTGGTCGCCCAAAGTCTCATCTCATCTCCCCGGCCACTGGGGAGATGATTGCTTTGGACGACCAGCCATTCCAGGTGGTGGAGAATGCTGGCTTCTGCTGGCTGCGCAGACTGCTTGGCCCCAACTACAAGATTCTCTCATCCCCCACCTTCAGCTGGTGGGTGGTGCCCTCCCTGAAACAAGCATGCAGGGAGTCCACGTATGGGTTGCTGCGCACAACAGCGCCTGCCACCAGTTTGCACTTCACTGCAGATCTGTGGACCAGCCACAAAAGGAGGCAACACTGCTTATGTGTCCCTCACAGCGCAGTGGTGGGGACAGGAGAGCGAGGGGACATCTGTGGCCAGCCCCTCCCATGCAGCAAAGCACAGGTTGGCTGTGCTGCATGTGGAGGTGCTGGACACCGACCACACAGCTGCTGAGCTCTCAGCAGCCATGAATCACCAAGTGGCAGAATGGCTGACCAGGCAGCCAAACCTTTGCCAAGGGTTCATGGTCACCGACAATGCAGCCAACATGACCTTGCACCTGCAGGAGCAAGACCTAGCCATCCACTTCCTGGAAGTGTGGCTTGGAAGTGTGCAACCTGTCCAACCAGGACTGGGCACTGCTTTCCAATCGCGTCTTGGCGCTTGAGGCATCCTTTGTTGCCACGGACAGCTTGTGTGCTGAGACAGAAACACTGAGCCAGGCTTTGCCCGCAGCACTTCTCTTCGAGAAGATGATGGGTGACTTCCAGACCACAATGAGTTCCAGACCACACTGAGAAAGCTATCATCTTGGCAGGTCGGCTGAGGACTGGAGTGCTGGCTTGGTTCAGGACACCCTTAGGTAAACCAGCAGTGCATGTTTTCTCCTGCCTATGTGACCACCTCTGGCCATCTGCCCAGCTGGAGGAGCCTCCAGGCTGCAGAGGTTAGGCAAGCTGAGGATCCAGGGTTGGGGCACAAGCAGGAGAAGGGTGCTGTAGCACCTACTGCTAGTGTGCAGTTCACCCCTAGCAGCCGTACTATGACTACCGCTTCCCAGTCCAGAAGCTTGGTGTCCCTGGCAGGGCCAAGTGAGCTGACGGTTCCACCTCCGCACTCCATGTGGTGGTTCATGGAGGGATTCCTTTGCGCCTTGCCAGCGGTAGGGGAAGAGCCCACCAGTGCTGAGCAGTGTGTGTGACAGTACCTGCAGGAGCCAGTGGCAGGCGAGTAGAGAGAGCCAATCCAGTTTAGGGCAACACTCCCACCCAGTGCAACACCACTGGCAGCTTGCCACACCACAGCCAACCCCAACCCAGATGTGTCACAGTCTACCTCTTTGCTCTGCTGACACATGCAGGCAGGTATTCAAGCCACTTCCATGACTGATGATGAGACATGGACTGATGCCCTAACCCATGTGTTTGGCTTTCAGCCCGGGCCCAGCAGCAATCTGAGCCCATGGTGTGTTAATCAGACACAGTTCTGAACCATTTGGTGCTGCGGGAGGGCATCGGGGAGAAGGAGCTTTAAGAAAGCAAGAGCAGAAGCTTTAAGATGAGATGGAGAGGAGAGCTGGTTTTGTGGTAGCAAGCATGACTTGTCCCCATAGCTAAGCAGGGTCTGCCCTGGTTGCATATGAATGGGAGACTTGATGTGTGAGCACTGCAAGATATTCCACTCAGGGGATGGAGCCGCTCTGGGAAGAGCAGAAGGTTTCAAGTTCGCTCCCTGGCTTCTCCAAGACAGGGCTGAGAGAGATTCCTGCCTGCAACCTTGGAGAAGCCGCTGCCAGTCTGTGAAGACAATACTGAGCTAGATAGACCAATGGTCTGACTCAGTATATGGCAGTTTCCTATGTTCCTATGTCCTACTCTCCACTACCCCATGCCACTTCTTGCTGGGGTGGTGCTCAGCCCAAGTACCCCTGTATGCACATGGCCTCCGCATGTTAATGTGAACAAGTCAAGTTTAGTGAGTCTGACTTTTTTCCACATTTGAAAGGCTTTAATATGTCTTCCAGGTGGTAAAGAGCTTGGCCCAAAATTGTGGCTATTGGGGAAGGAGTTGGAGCAGGTTGATATCTCCAGTTCTCCCAGGTTTGTAAGCTAATGAGTACATAAGGATTGTCTATCCTTCAATTCTTGCCAGAGTAAATCTTCCACATTGTGTGGGAAACAGTTCTGATTCTCAAAGTTTGCCCCAGGCTTGTGAATTATGTGATGATAGAAGTTTAGGCTTTTGTGTCAGAAGAGCTGACTCATAGTAGAGACGCAAGTGGAGTGTTGATTGCAGTCCACTTACTAAGAGGCTAGCTGCTGGTGAGTTATAAAGGGTATGATCACCCTACCTATCATCCAACCTACAAAACAATCTGGCAATTGTTCTTTAATGAATTTTTGTATTTTAGCTGTGTCAGTAAGTCATTGAGCTACTACCCAATGCACTCTGATGTCCCTACGACCTTCCCATGGGGAACAATGGGGTGATTTGAGTTCCCCATTGTTTCCCACGGGCGATTTATGGATTTCTCCAATATTTCTGATCTTCAAATCAATTCACTTTTTTACGATTTGATCTGAAATATTTTTGCACAGCCCTAGCCATGGGGGTGAGAGAATTCTTGTCCTGTGACACTAGTAGTTTTGTGAAAGCTTTGTGAAAAGCCTCCAAGCCTCTGGAAACAAGGGCCTTGAGGTTACACCCTTATTTATGACATCACCGGGAGTGAGGTGACATCAGCAAACAAGAAACCTATTGCTCAGTTGACTTAAGTCAATGAGATGGGTGTGTGCAGGGGAGGCTTGCCAAAAGTAAACATGGTATTGTTGCAGTGCAGCCAATAACTGCCTGGCCTATGCATACATGGGAATGGTGGTAGAGAAACCTTGAATGGATCTCACCACTTCAGACTGCAGGTGGTCGGGCCAATTTTTTTTAAAGCAATCCCACATAAAATAGATCCCTACAAATAGAAAACTGGCATGTCAGCGAGAATGATTCTATTCCAATCCAGACCTGCGCCAGCTATTCTGATTTTCTGGGGGGTTTTTAACTGAGAAATTTTCATGTATGCCGCCTGAGCATGCTACATGGTATGCCCCCAAAGAGTAAAGAATACTGAGAAATTTGGGAAACATTAATTTCATTCCAAACATTGGTGTGATTCAGCCAAACTAGGAGCTTTTATGCTTCACTGATATTAACAAGAGGCAGTTAAATTAGACCAGCACAATAAACCCTCTACTAATATAAGAGCTAATGGCTCTTGTTTGAACTTTTTGTCAAGTTCTATAAGAAATGTTGTACATTGAGGTTCATGCCCCGTCTAATCAGGTTACTGATTTCAAACACAGATCTACCAGTTTTACTGCACAGATGTTGCTGGAGTAATTGAAACCTGCAATGATTTCCAAATCATTATCCTATAATCTTTTTAAAGAAATCAATAAAGAGAGTCTACCTTTACAGGATATTGTCTAATGAGACACTAACTCAAAGCCACTGTTAGTCTCCGGGCAGCATTTCACATCAAGCAAGTGTTGTCAGTTTTGTTCCTCACTCCTTTTTGACACATCAGCTTCAGTCTGTCTTGCACTTTGAGTGAAATTCACACCTTAGACAACTGTTCTGGAGCAGTCTTCAGGGACTGAAGGGGGGAAGTATGGAAAAATATCCTTCCTCCCATTAGCCTAGTCAGTGAATGACTCCACTGCTTCCAACCCATCCATTCCATTCTATTCCATTCTAGAGTCTAGCAAAATTTTGGAGGAGTCCAGTCCAGACCTAGCAACTAACCAACTATAAAATTATGAGGACCCTTGGAGAATGTTAAGGAGTCAGGGAACTAAATGACCAGGCTCAAACTATCATACTCTGGACACATTATGTGAAGAACCACCTCCCTTGAGAAGTTCATAATGCTGGGGAAAGTTGAAGGAAAGAGAAGAAGAGGACGACCAGCAACAAGGTGGATGGACTCGATTACGACAGCACTGAATGCACCACTGAGAGACCTTAAAGGCCAAGTTGAAGACAGATCATCCTGGAGAGAATCTATCTATGTGGTTGCTATGAGTCGACACCAACTTGACGGCAATCTATCTGTCTGTCTGATGGTCTGCTCAAATCTGATCCCTTCAGGCAGATGTAGATACCTGACACATTCTCCCAGCTACATGGCAGCTGCTTATCAATGAATGGAACCCACCCAGCTGGGGTTGTGTATAAATAGGTTGCATTTTAATGACCAGGCCATGTTGACAGGGCCAGTTGATACTGCTGATATCTGGCAGGTATCAACTCCTTCAATGGAGCTAATACCTGCTGGAAGAGTAATGCCAATTCTGAGGTAAAGATTCAAGCCATTTCTCTCAGACAGATGGGATCCACCACAGACAAGTGTAAGGGTACCCAGGGACACATTCCAGATCTCTGTGGCTCTCTTTAACACCTTCTAAAGACAGCTGAGAAAGACAGGTCAGTGACCTGAACAGAGTTTCCCCTCATTCGCTAGAATTATTTCTGCAGACGACCTTGCACTAAGCTTTGAGGGGATCCCACACATCTGGGAGAACTTCTGAGTACCACATCATGCAAGCAGCGGCAGCGGCATTGACGTTACCTCCCAAATTGGCATGCCTTTCCCAGCAGGTGGCAACTCCATTGAAGGACTCATGCAATTTGCCCCAACAACATGACGGTCATTTTCATGCAAGCCATTTCCATACAATTCCCAGCTGTGTGGACTCCACTCATGGATATGCAGCTGATACGTAGTTGGGAGAATGTAAGCTGCCCTGAGCCACTTTTAATATTAACTGCCCTGAGTCAGTTTTGGAAGGGCAGTATAGATAGGGCTGGTAAAAAAACAACTACCACAAACCCGAATTGAGCATGTTACATGGTATGCCCCCAAACAGTAAAGAATACTGAGAAATTTGGAAAACATTAATTTCATTCCAAACGTGGATGTGATTCAGCCGAACTAGGAGCTTTTATTCTTCATTGATATTAACAAGAGGCAGTTAAGAGTACAGTATGTATTAACAAAGACTGGATGATGCCTTGCATTTTGTTTGCTTATTGATTACATTTAGTAACCCACCTTTGAACAACTTGTTGCTAAAGATGTCTCAATAAACCCACAGCACAAAAAACAATGTCTCACGGGTAAACTAGAAGCGATTTTAAATTTGATCATGTATGTTTATTGGCATTTTTGGCTAAATAGCAGCTTCAGGCAGCCTGTCCTAGACCTGGACTGCAACAAGAGGGGAAAGCTATTTAACGCTTTGCCCCACGATGATCTTGATCTGGACAGGGGGTTAAATAGCCGCTATTTAATAAAAAGAAAGCATATACGGCCAAATGAAATATTAAAGTGACATCAGGTTGACCTTTGGAAAAGACATTTAAACAGATTTGTGCCACAAGCTTCACTGACAATACAATTTAGTTTATGTACTAAAAATTAAATGGCTGAAGGTCATTAAATTATCTTTGTGAACCAGAAAAAGACCAAAGATTTCTATCAACTGATTCAGAGAGAATCAGAGATTAAACCAAATGCAACCTAACACATAATCACTTGCATTTCTTTTCTTCCAAACAGAAGCTGTATGGCCCAGGTCATGCACAGGCCCATTGTACTGGCATAGTGGCCTCAAAAATGGCCACTGCGCAGGTGGGAGGAGGCCAAAGAGTGGCCAAATAGCCAATTTCTTAAATAAGAGAGGCCAGCAGGGGGAGGGGAAAACCTCTGCAGATCCACACACACACAAACCCCCACTGCCTCAGATAACTTCCCCAGAGGGAGTAAGTGTAAACAAACAAACAAACAAACAAACAAATAAATACCTTATGAACCTCCACCGGACCGGAGGAAACCCAGCGGAAGAGGCAGTGCTGTACCTAACTGGCCTGGTCTGGTTCAGGTCCAGTTCAGTCTCGAACTGAACCCAACCAGCCGGTTCAATGTACACCCCTACCTTGGGTGTACATTGGGGTTGGCTGTGGTGTGGCAAGCTGCCAGTGGTGTTGCACTGGGTGGGAGTGTTGTCCTAAACTGGATTGGCTCTCTCTACTCGCCTGCCACTGGCTCCTGCAGGTACTGTCACACACACTGCTCAGCACTGGTGGGCTCTTCCCCTACCGCTGGCAAGGCGCAAAGGAATCCCTCCATGAACCACCACATGGAGTGCGGAGGTGGAACCGTCAGCTCACTTGGCCCTGCCAGGGACACCAAGCTTCTGGACTGGGAAGCGGTAGTCATAGTACGGCTGCTAGGGGTGAACTGCACACTAGCAGTAGGTGCTACAGCACCCTTCTCCTGCTTGTGCCCCAACCCTGGATCCTCAGCTTGCCTAACCTCTGCAGCCTGGAGGCTCCTCCAGCTGGGCAGATGGCCAGAGGTGGTCACATAGGCAGGAGAAAACATGCACTGCTGGTTTACCTAAGGGTGTCCTGAACCAAGCCAGCACTCCAGTCCTCAGCCGACCTGCCAAGATGATAGCTTTCTCAGTGTGGTCTGGAACTCATTGTGGTCTGGAAGTCACCCATCATCTTCTCGAAGAGAAGTGCTGCGGGCAAAGCCTGGCTCAGTGTTTCTGTCTCAGCACACAAGCTGTCCGTGGCAACAAAGGATGCCTCAAGCGCCAAGACGCGATTGGAAAGCAGTGCCCAGTCCTGGTTGGACAGGTTGCACACTTCCAAGCCACACTTCCAGGAAGTGGATGGCTAGGTCTTGCTCCTGCAGGTGCAAGGTCATGTTGGCTGCATTGTCGGTGACCATGAACCCTTGGCAAAGGTTTGGCTGCCTGGTCAGCCATTCTGCCACTTGGTGATTCATGGCTGCTGAGAGCTCAGCAGCTGTGTGGTCGGTGTCCAGCACCTCCACATGCAGCACAGCCAACCTGTGCTTTGCTGCATGGGAGGGGCTGGCCACAGATGTCCCCTCGCTCTCCTGTCCCCACCACTGCGCTGTGAGGGACACATAAGCAGTGTTGCCTCCTTTTGTGGCTGGTCCACAGATCTGCAGTGAAGTGCAAACTGGTGGCAGGCGCTGTTGTGCGCAGCAACCCATACGTGGACTCCCTGCATGCTTGTTTCAGGGAGGGCACCACCCACCAGCTGAAGGTGGGGGATGAGAGAATCTTGTAGTTGGGGCCAAGCAGTCTGCGCAGCCAGCAGAAGCCAGCATTCTCCACCACCTGGAATGGCTGGTCGTCCAAAGCAATCATCTCCCCAGTGGCCAGGGAGATGAGATGAGACTTTGGGCGACCAGACTACTTGCCCACCAACTTCACCCACTGCACAGGCAACCTCCCCTGCTTGGGAGCAGGAGCAGGTGCCTTGCCACTAGTTGAGGACATGCCAAGCCTATGACTGCCAGCAGGATCAGGGACCCCCGGGTGATGCCATCACAGGTGCTGCAGCATTGTCACCATCCCACAGTGCTTGGGATCCTTACCCCTGCTGGCCTGTGTCCTGCAGTGGATGCAGACACCGTGGTGTCGGTCGGCAGGGCAGAATGCAAAGTCGGCCCACACCATGCTGCTCTTGGTCAGAGTCCATTTTGGTGGTGGCACTGGGGCTGCTGGCTCCTTTGGCCTCCCCCCCTCACTGCTCCCTCTCCCCAGACAATGGGGATGCTGTTGCCCATGTCAACACTTGATTTGAATGAGAGCAAGCTAACCAAGAAGCAAGGTGAGCTTGAGCCAACCAGCAAGGGAAAAACACAGAGACAAAATGGCACCCGCAATGCAAATCAGTTCAATCAATCTGCGTTGAACTAGGGCTGATTCGATTCAGCCTCAGATCAGCCCTTCATTTAAGCGGCAATTCAATTTGCAGTGGAATATGCAAATCACCCCTGATTCGGTGGGAATCAAATTGCCTCTCTCTACTATTTATGCACATAATACTGGGCAATATATATTTCTTAAAGCTGTATTTAAAAGCACAAAAGAAAACAAGATAAAAGACTGGATCATGGTTGGACTTTAATGCTTATTGAGATCCCACATGAGACACATTTTGTGGACAAAAACATATCCAAAACATATCTAAAGCCCCATTTGCATTATAGTTGAAAAAATCCAATTGAATCATGGAGGATGACTCATCCATCAGAGAGAGATTACACTTATTTTTCTGCTGCACATCAGACGTACTCTAGAATAGATTATATATGTTTAACAGTTACCCTCCAACATTACTTGCAGGATACTCTAACAGGTGAAAGGTCTTGGTCAAACCATAACTGGGCATTGTGTCTATTACAACCACAGGTGGACAAGAAAAAGACATTTTCTTGGTGATTGAACACCTGTTTATTAAACAACAAGTTTGTTACAGCTGAGCTAGAAAAAAAGATAAATGAATATTTTGATTTTAATCTAAAATGTAACATAGAAATAAAAATTGTATGGGAAGCTTTTAAGGCAACACTAAAAGGTAAATTCATCAATCGAGCTGCACAGGTGAATAGAATCAGGAACGCTGAAAGACAAAAGATGTTGAAAGATATTAGGAATTTAGAGCACCAACATAAACTATCTAGAAACAAGAAAATGTATAATAAACATGTATAATAAAAATGTATAAACAAAAAGAGCTGAGTGATGCAAGCGCCCACCTTAGGCCAACTGGAGTCAGTGACAGGAGAACCATGTCATCGGCAAACAGCAAAATTGATATATGTTTATGAGCCAGTTTGGGTGGATGAATAGAAGGAGCATTCATATGGGTTACTATGGAGTTAATATAGATGTTATTATGTTTTATAATAAACATAATAAACATCAGAAAGCTAGATCTGATCTAGAACCCTCCAATACCTATAAACCCCGGGGGGGGGGGAATTATACATACAACAGAACTATTAAGGGAAAGGATTTACGTGCCAGTAAATATTTAGTAAAGCCAGGAAACAATAATATTCAGTCACAGGGTGTCAAAAGACTTACATCTCAATCCCATAAAAGATTGTCAAACCTGGAAGACATCCTGCTAGAATCTGTCAATTATGATCAAACCCTATACTCCTCAGAGAAATCTCAATCAGAAACAATTACTGACTTGATACTCACCTACAGTGCACACTTGAACCAAACCATTTAGAGCTGATGGAAGCTCCTATTTCAGAAAAAAGAAATAGATCTTGTTATAAATTCTCTTAAACTTGGCAAATCTCTGGGACATATTGGTTTTCCACTAGATGTTTAAAGTGGGACGGGGGGGAATGGAAATCCTTCTTCTTGAACCATTAGCTCTGCTATATAACAATGTCCTGGAAAAGGGTGACATCCTTCAATCCTGAAAAGAAGCCAACATGATGGTGATTCCTAAACCAGACAGAGACACTACCAGTCTAAGTTCTGATAGCACCATACCCCTACTCAATCAAGATGCTAAAGCATTCACCACAAATTTATCCAAGATATTTAACAATTTCATTGGCAAATGCATTAATTCAGACCAGTCAGGGTTTGTCCCAAATAGGAACACAATAGACAATACTTGCCAGACTTTGGATATCATTAACTAACTGAAAAACAAAAACAAAAATGGTAGCCATCTTAGCACTGGATTCAGAGAATGCATTCGGTAGATTAGAACCTTGATATCTCCTATTTACTGGGGAAATTAAAATTTGAACCTAAATTCAGAAAAATAAATTGTTTGCTTTGTAACTCACCAACAGCTAACCTCTTAGTAAGTGGACTGCAATCGACACCTCACTTGCGTCTCTACTATGAGGCAGCTCTTCTGACACAAAAGCCTAAACTTCTATCATCACGTAATTCACAAGCCTGGGCCAAACTTTGAGAATCAGAACCGTTTCCCACACAATGTGGAAGATGTCCTCTGGCAAGACTTGAAGGATAGACAATCTTTATGTACACATCAGCTGACAAGACTGGGATAAATGGAGATATCAACTTGCTCTACCTCCTTCCCCAATAGCCACAATTTTCGGCCAAGCTCTTTCCCACCTGGAAGACATATTAAAGCCTTTCAGATGACTTGTTTATTAACATGCGGACGCCATATGCATGCTGGCGCTGCACAGGGGTATGTGGGCCGAGCACCGCCCTAGCAGGAAGTAGCATGGGGTGGTGGAGAGCAGGTCCTTATCTTAAAGCTCCCGCTCCTGCTTTCTTAAAGCTCCCTCTCCCTGGTCCCCTCCCACAGCACCAAACAGTTCAGAACTTGTCCAATTAGTTTGGCGCCAAACCAGTGCTGGAACCGCAGTTCGTGCACACCCCTGAATTGGATCTGTATAGAGAAAAAGGGGTCACATCTCTATCAGAGGCCGGTTTGTAAAAACTTGGGACGTTATGATAATGAATAAAGTCTCCTCATCTTTAAAACCTGACAGCCGTCATAATCAAGATACCCTTTTTTATATGAGGTGGGAACTCTTTTGGAACTACATAGCATCACTCACTTATGTCTATTGCTGGTGATATATCTGGTTTTAAATTGGTAATTGGCAAAGACTGATGTTAGTTCAGGGGATTAACTTTAGTATTTTATATTTATGTTGTATCTAATTCAATTGTTTGCCTGCCATTTATATTGAAGTCCTTTCTTCATCTTTTTTGTGGCATATGTGGAAATTTCTCACTTAAAAAAACCAGAAAATCAGAATGGCTGGCCAGGTCTGGAAGAGAATCATTCTCACTGACATGCCAGTTTTCTATTTGCTTTTTTAATGTGGGATTGCTTGAAAACTGGGCCTGCCCACCTGCAGCCTGAGGTAGTGAGATCCATTCTAGCTGTCTCTGCCTTCACTCCCCAGCATGCATTGGCCAGGCAGTTACTGGCTGCACTGCAACAATGCCATGTTTACTTTTGGCAAGCCTCCCCTGCACACACCCATCCCATTGTCTTAAGGCAGCTGAGCAAGAGGTTTCTTGTTTGCTGACGTCATCTCACTCCCAGTGATGTCATAAATAAGGGTTTAACCTCAAGGCCCTTGTTTCCAGTGGCCTGGAGGCTTTTCACAAAGCTAAGGAGGAGAGAGCAGTGGTGCACAAGGGCTTCTCCTGAGTGTGGAAATTTTTAAAAAGCATCAAAGTTTGGAAGATTAGTCCCTTTGAGGATGAATCCTTTCATAAAGGAGCTCCTAAAGAGCAAGGCTGTGGAGAGTAAGGGGCCTGCTCCTCAGACTAGTCGAGGTCGGCGAGAGAGTCGGGAGGCTGTCCGAACCACAGGCTTTCAGCCATCAAGTTTCCAAGAACCAGCCAACCAGGGAACATCCCAGATCTTGCCGATCTTGCTCAAACCTCTTGTGCCGGCATCTGCTGAGCTCACGGAGAGGTCCCAGCCAGTAGCCCTCCCCAAACTGGTGCAGCCTCAACCCTCCGAGTCTGGTCTAGGGGCTAATACGACAGACGGGAGGGACCCATGTCGAGTCCAAGGCAAGACATCCAAGGAACAGTTCTTGCCAAAGCTGCCTGCCGCTAAGCCAAAGACAAGCGCCAGGCTAATGCCAAAAAGGAAACCGTCAGAGGGAGGAGCATCTTCCTTGCTAGAATGCTCTGATGAGAATTTCAGCTATCTTTTGAACAGCAAGAAGCTACTGAAAGGGAAACCTGCCAGAGAAGCAGTGGAGACGATGGATGAGAGTGAAGTCCTAGACACCATCCTGGCTCACCTCCAGCAGTCTCTCCAGCGGACTCCTGCTACAGACCCCAGACAAGCTACAAGGAGACTGACAGCAGCAGGCATCTCTGCTGCAAGCCAGAAAACGGCAGGACCCCAAAAGAGCCCCAAAACACCTAGCCAAGATAAGACTGCCCTTTATTACTACTATGGGGTGAAACTGCGGGAGTCAAGAAACAAAGATTTGGTTTGTAAACACTTGCATATACTCCTGAAATTAGCAGGACAGGACGAGGATAGAGAGGCAATCTCTGAAGCAGTTGGCCTGGTGGCTTCTTGCCATTTGCCTGAGATACTGGCCATACTTGGGGATTATGGTCACTCAGTTCGTAAAAGGAAATCTTTACAAAAACCTGGCTTTGAGAGATGGATGCGTGCTACTCTGATGCTGTGCTACGGTTACGCAGCTGTTGGGGCAAAGGCAGAGGACATGTTTCCACAAGCAGAACTTTTTGTAGCAGAGATCCTCTTTCAGATGCAAGGCATTGATAAAGATGAGGGAATGAAGCGATGCTTCTTGCGGTCTGTGGTTATGATAACCAAAGCACTTCAGCACTGCGGGAAGGAAGATTTCTGTGTCCCCCATAAAACTGAACTGGCCACAGGCATTATAGAAGTGCTTGATGAAGAGCCACTGGGATCATGCTCCATTCAAGTTCTGCACCAGGCCATCATCACCATCTCCTGTCTGACTGCCTGGAAGCCCCCATTGGACTCAGACATCAGATCTAGCCTAGTGTGCAAAAGTGTGGAGAAGGTCTTCTCTCTGCCCTCTCTGGAGGTGACAAAGCTGAGAGCTGGCAGCCCGGCGCACCCCACCCAGACACAGGACTTTTATCAACAGACCGTCAATGCCTGCAACAGCATGCTCACTGGCTTGCTGTCTGAGAGCCCTAATACTGAAACATTAAAGGAGATATTGTTGCATACAAATGGCTGGATTGAATCCCCCAAGAAATACGAGCGGGGAAGGGCAGTTAGTAGCACCAACTACATACTGAAGTTTGCCTCTGAACGCTCGGATTTTGCTTTCACCCAGGAGTTCTCCTTGCTTGGACATCTGGTGGCAATGCTGTCCCTTCGCATTGCTGACAGTGTGAAGGACATTGGTATGCAGGCTGCAGAGGCTCTATACTATCTCCACCGTATCATTATGGGCCAGCAGGAGAGGGATATGGAGAAGAAACCAAAGAATAAGAAAGGGAACATTGTGAAATGGTTCCGAGAAGATTTTTTGGTTTCTGGCCCCTCCGTATTCTTCAAGAATCCCACAAAGATCGCAAAAGCTTTTGGAGAGCACCTAGCTCCCAGCCAGATCTCAGAGCTTGCACTCAAAGCCATAGTCCATCTCAGGCACGAAGAGGTGGCCATCTCTCGGGGGGCAGGTGTGCTGCTGAGCTCCTTCCTGGAGGAATGTGGGGTGGACGTGCAGGACCTGCCCACAATGATCAAGGACCTTTACCAAAATCTTCCTGCTATTACTGACCCTGTCACCAAAGAGGAGACCCTGAAAGCTCTGTGCAACTTAGCTTTGAAACGCCTGAATGGTGTTTTAGACAGCCTTCTTGAATGCTCCCTGGAATGCAATAAGAGCATAGCAGAGATGTGGAAGGCCCTGGCCTGCGAGCCACATTTGCGCATGAGGCTAATAAGACCACTGCTCAAGAGGCTGAAGGATAAAGAGTCTCTTTCAGACATCGACCAGAGGCGTCACAGCACATCTCTTGTGCCTATCGCAGCTACCAACGCTTTGTGTTTGATCCTCTCCTCACCTGAGCCTGTGGATGAGATCCAGGGCACATTTGCCCACTTGCTCATTGCCCTGGTTACGCAGATCTATATGGTCATCGGAACAGGAAGGAGAGGATCCAACAGCTCAAGTAATGCTGAGTTCCCTGACACCCCACTGGGCTCTGCCATCCAGGCTCTGAAAAACCTGATTACATGTGCAAGCTATGGAAAGGAGTACAACATTCTGGGGACGCAAGGCTGTTGGGACATGCTGGCCACCCCAGAGAATTTCTTTGAAGGCCTTTTTCAGCTTATGAGGGTTTTGTTTGAATATAACAAAATGCACCTCAACGTGACTTTCAAATTGGCCTATACATACCTGCACCGTCCACACATTAAGGAGAGGACGATTGGGATGGCCTGCTTCACCGAGCTTCTTTTCCACAGAGAGATTGGCCCATTGTATGTCAAGCAAGACATCCTGGATGTCCTCCGAGAATGGATGGGGCAGCCCTGCCCGCTCATGCAGATCCTCAGTATCCGAGGGCTGGGGTACTTTCTGCAGCATTCCTTCAAGGAGAAGGCTCTGGAGCCCTTCCTCTCTCCCCTGCTGACCTGTGCCTTAGATTCTGACAGGAACGTTGCCAAAGAGTCCATTAAGACCCTCCACAATATGTTCCGGCACTTGGACACAAAGGATTATGCACCCATGGGGTTGACCCTCATCCCTCATCTCCTGAGGTACTTTAATGACCATGACAGTGAAATGCGGGCTTCTTCCATTGGTCTGTTTGGGATGATGTTGAAGGGAATGAAAGATGGCCCCAAACAGAGCCTGAAGGAAGACGTTTCCAAAGCCTTTGTTCCCCTCTTAGTTCAACTGACGGACCCTTGGACCAGGGTAGTCTCTAAGGATGCATTTGCCACCTGTATCCACTATATGAACTGGGGAGACATGCCCAAAGATCTTGGAGAGCTTGATCCCAATTTTGCCCCCTTCTATGTTTATAGAACCATCTGCAAGTACATTATGCAGAAGAACAGAGAGAAGTTACCAGAAATGGCAGCCCAGATGGTAGACTCTCTGAAGAGCAGGTTCACTTCCCACCGAGAGGCAGCGGCCATACTGATCGGGTGCAACGCACATTACATGAAGCAAGATTTGTCCACCAAAGAAATTGAAAATATTTATATGACTCTCCGAGAGCTCCAAGCAGACCACGAACCCACTGTGGCCAAGACTGCTGCTGAGGCCATTGAGGAGTTCCTGAGACACTGTGGGCATCGGGTCAATCCTAAAACCATCCACAGCACATCTGTCCGGAGAAGCAGCATGGCGAGTGAGACCAGAAAGTGAAGGAAAACATAATGAGCAAGATCTTTATTTTTATTTTTTTTTAATGGACAACACTGATTTTTTTCTAGAATGTTGAGAGATTATTTTGGACAATTTCTTTAGTGCATTAAACCACCACCTGCTAGCTGTAATGTTGTTGCTTATTTTATACTATTTCATATTATTTGTAGTTGTGTTTTTAGATGCTATTTTTACTGTTGTCAGTCACTGCTTTGAGCTGTTGTAAACTGCTTTGCCAGGAAGAGCAGTATAGTATATTAAATCAGGGAATAATGGCCAGTATACAAACAAACATCACACCAATGGAAGCAGGTGGTGCAAGGGAGAGGGGCAGTTTTCAGTGATCCGCTCTCCCTCCGCAGCCACTTGTGCCTCCCAAAACGATGTTCCTAAGGGTCACCGAACCATTAAGGATACTGTATATTTTCAGGATGTCTGCAGGAGGAAAGGAGGACTGTCAAAAGCAACCCCCACCCCTTGTGCAATGGAAACACTCTCCAGTTGGTGTGTCATTCGTCTGTATGTGAGCCAGTCTTAGCCAGTTCACTCGCATTGATTTGTTTTATTATTATTGCATTATTTATAGCTGGTTTTTTAATGGTTTGATGATGCCCCTTCTGCAGAAGACAGCTCTCTCACAAGAGGTTAAGGCCATGCAGACATGCATGTGGGCCAGTCAGCAGATGCTGCCCAGTCTAGTTGCTCCACACAAGCAAGCCACAGGGATGGGTACCCTGGGAACACCTCTTCCTGTCTTGGCAACTGCCACAAAGTAGCAGTTCAAGCAGGCCCTTTGCCAGTCCACCACACAAGTGGTGGCCCCTTTATTTGGATGGTCTAGCTCATGAGAGCGTAGTCCGCCAGAGGACTGAAGGTCTTGGAGCCTCTAGTGCTGTCCAGTGGACTGGCCCTCTCATGAGAGGAGCTATTTCCCAGCCGACAAGCCAACACGGGGGCAGGAGCCTGGTGTCCCTGGACTGCTTGGCCAGGGTCTGCCATTGCAAAAGCATCGTTAGTCACAGTGGACCAGACCCAGGGATCCTTTGCCCACCCTCATATACATATTCCCTCCTAGGAAGTCCTCATGATTCCTCCCCAGAGTTACAGAAAAATAGTGCCCCTCAACATCCCCCCTGTTGCAGCAATTGTGCTTGTGCAAGACTCTTTTGGTCCAAGACTCCTACGGGGGTGGCTCTGTTTTAGGAGAAGCTCTTGCATGCCATTAAAAGGGATGTAAATGCCCTTTCTTTGCTGAGGTTGCCTGCAGAGGAGGGATCCATTGTATAAAAGTTCTAGGGGCAAGTGGCCCATTCATTCTGAAAAGGCGAAATCATGCTTGGCACAACCCCTTGAAGATCATGGCTAATGGCTGACACCCTGCAGATGTGCTGATGCCTTGCCCACAGTCTGGTGGTGTGAGCACTATGGAGCTTGGAAGAGGGAGAAGGAAGAGGGAGGGAAGATCAAGATCTTCACTTCCCTGAAACCAGAGGGTGTGGGCTGCGGTTGGATGGATGTCTGTGGTGCAATTCATGCTTTTAATAATTAACCATGGGTTTGGCAAACTCTGGTTTCATCCTATATGCAAATACAGCCAGAAAGACCATTAAATGAACCTGAAGGATTAAAACATCTAGTCTACCATTCTGTGCATTAACAGATGTGCTCACCACCCTAACCACATTACAATTCCCAGAATTCCTTGGAGAAGGCCTTTCTAGTTCGACTGGTCTACAGTATCAATTTCTTGGGTATACGTGCAAGGAATGGTGGACTAGATGGATGTTTGTTTTGATCATACACAAAAATTCTTTTGGTCTTATTGACACACGTGAGCCAAGAAGCAAGAAAAAGCCTACATGCGAGCAGAGGCAGCGGCATTGACGTTGCCTTCCAAACTGGCATGCCTTTCCCAGCAGGTGTCAACTCCAATGTAGGACCCATGCGATTTGCCCCAGCAACATGATTTGGTCTTTTTTATGCAAGCCATTTACATACAACTCCCAGCTGTGTGGCTCCACTCATGGATATGCGCTGCTGACACGTAGTTGGGAGAATGTAAACTGCCCTGAGCCACTTTTAATGTAAACTGCCCTGAGCCACTTTTGGAAGGGTGGTATAGAATTCAAATAAATAAAAAATAAAATAAATGTATCAAGAGGACCTACATCTGTCTGAAGAGAACAGATCTGGTTAACAGAAAAGAAAAAGAAAAAAGATTTGGTTAACAAAAAAAAAAAAATGTTTTCTACTGATTGGCAAGGAATTCAAGTCAGAGGAATTGGGGTTTTTTAATTATACTGTTCATGAGAACCAGCCTGAGGGGATCCTTACTGAAGTAGAAATTCAACCCAGAAATGAACCGAATAAAGAGAAGGGGCAAGAAACAAGTTAAGCATCCTGCCCTGTGGGCCTTTTCTTCCTTATTGAGTCATATCTGGCAAAAAGACCTTGTGAAATCAAAACAGACACCTATCTAGTCTTCCATTCTGTGCATAGCTACCCAACAAATATACTGTTCTATATAGTATTAAACATTTTGAAACATCTAGCAAACAGCTTTCGTTTGCAGAAGCAGCACCAGAAAATAATATTTACCCTGCACAGCAAGGGCAAAATGCATTTATGGGTGGGTGAACTCTATCCAGAAATAGGGGCACGTGGGAAGGGCTAGCCAATTGGGGGGGGGCTCACCCATGCCCCCTCTCTGGAGCTGCCCTTGTTCATTTATCCATTTAACAGCAATACACTGAAACTCTAGAAACAGAAGTCAAACCAGAATCAAGCCAGGCCCCCAATGATATATTTCACATCTCTTACACAGAGGCCACATTCACACGTAGGACTAGAGTTGCAGGAACCCGCAGTTTCCTTATCATTATGTCTGAACACGTACAGTCCTGTCCATAGTGTGACCGAGGTTGCCCTGAAGAGACTCCAGTGTGAATCCTTGGTTTGTAGTGAGTTTTACTATTCCAAACTGAGGGTGCAGGGAGCTTCCATTCCATACGAATGCAGCACTGAAGGCTGCATTCGGTCAGACTGGAGTTGAGGGAGGAAGCACGAAGCACTCCCTGAGTGGTTGTGTGGGCTGTCCTTCAAGCAAGAAGGAAGTCCACACAACCAGCTCCCCCACCTCTCTGCAGTCTTGCTGACTACGGAAGGGATGCTCTCCTGTACATCCGAATGAGGATGGGAGAGTGGGGCGAGGGTGCACGGAACCACGGGTCCAGAATTACATGAGAATGTGGCCAATATCTGTTATCTGCCTTGGCTCTGGAATGCCAGGCATCAGGTCTGAAGATCTTTCTCTGGTTTGGGTTTATTTTTTATTTTTTGGTGGGAGATCAGTAAATTTAAATTTAGAATTTAACCCCCACCCCTTGTGCAATCGAAACACTCTCCAATTGGTGTGCCATTAGTCTGCATGTAGGCCAGTGTTAGCTGGTTCACTAGCATGGATTTGATTTTTTAAAAATTGTATTGCATTACTTATGGCTGTTTTTTTTTTTTTTTAAATGGCTGCAATCCTCTGCACACTTACACACACTGAAATTGGCCTTACTTCTGAATAAATATAGAAGCGGCATTTCAGATTTCCATGGGGAGACAATATTTTAAGCCAAGATTTAACAGCCCAAAGGGTGGGGCAGGGGGAGGAGAAAGAAAGAGAATTTGAAGAGCACGTGTCTTTATGTTTTTGCTCCTCACAACAACTATAGGTTATCAACTCAGGTCAAACAATCATCTTTTAAAGGAGATGGATTGTGCCTTTGGCATGCATTGCTGATACACAGGCCCATTCAAATATTTACTACAACAGTCACTCAGAATCTGCATTCAGGCATCACATTTCCAGCCCTCTAATTCCAATCCAGGACTAGGAATAAGACTATGCTTGCACACTCCCTTCTCCCCCCTCCCTTTGCACACACAGCTTATTTTCATTTAATCAAAGCGTTGGTTTAATTAAACTTTAGTTTAATCAAAGCATTATTTGGTGTTCCCTCCAAACTAGCAGACTAAAGACTAGCAAGAAGTCTTTCATGCTACAGTTATAAAGCACAGTTGACCACTTTGGACAATACTGTCCCTGCCTATGAGATTAGGAAGTGGGCATGCTAAGCCTTTGACCATGTGGATCTTCTCCACAGACATCCCAATGCCCTCCTAGCATGTTTCCATTCCTCATCACACCAGCAGGGATGGAATTGTCTGAACCAGCCCAATTTGATACTGGTTTGAAATCCTGGTTTCAAGTGCTAACTCAAATCAAATCAAATTAGGCTTCAGTCAAAGTAGGAAGTCTTCTATGAAGCTGAGCTTGAAAAGGGAGGAAAGGGATAGATCTTAATCTATGGAAGATGGTGTGAAAGAACAGTGATGGAGTGAGGTGGGGTACATACTGCTTTACTTGCCCCTCTTAAATGGAGCCTCTGGATAAACATGCTCCATATTACACTCTGTGTGTATGATTTCAATTATTGGAAGCCAACCCCATTTCATGAATAACTGCAGAGGTATGGATATTTAAATACATAAACAATACACTTGGAGCCAGTTATGTTATTAAATCAGAAGGAATAATCCAGGACAAATCTCCATAACATATATACTTAGCTAGCAAGTATTTATCATCTTTTGGCTGCCTAGGGACGAACTCTGAGGAACCCCAGTTTCCCTTTGGTAAGGATGCAGCAATTAACCAGCTAAAGACCTGCCACAATCACAAGTGTGCCAAAATTGTAATACTCCACTGTTAACAGTATTGTTGTTCATAAATATAATAGTTCCCATTAGACAGACAGTCTCCTGACTGTCAAACTGAAACAGTGTCACATAAGGCCCATTCACACATTATGTTCTGTGAGTGTACATTGTACACAAGTACAGATCTGTACACAAGTGCAGTCATTCACATGTAGAACGGAGGTACAGAAGTACACTTCCTATTTGTACCATGCATTTGAGAGGCCTGTATCCAGGTTCATTTATTAAATGAACACAGGTACAGTCATTCACACAAACAGATGTATGAATGTCCAGAAATCTACACACTCGTACAGCATAATGTCTGAATCAGGCTATTGCTGAATGATAAAGAAACGGAAGTGCAGAAACTGGCTTAAGGAAGGGAACCTCTCTTCTCTCCATCCCCTCACAAAAGCCAGCGGTTATTGTTGGTAGGAGAGATGTTAAACAGCATGGGTGAATAGATCCCTGTGGCACTCTGTAGTGAATAGTGGATTTAAACCCAGCCTTAGTCTCAGAGCAAGCCCACGTTGGGGGGGGGGGGAAATGCTGCATCATTTCCTCCATGTTTGCTCAACAAAGGCTGTTCCTTTAAAACTTAACTGCTCCTTGGTACTTATATTGCTGCCACCACACCCACTTTTTAACAGAGTTTAATCCCTCCCTGGTGTGGGTGAAATTCCAGGGAAAACTCTCCTTCTCTTTGCCAATGGAAAAATACAAAGTCCCCTCCATATCCAGCCTATATGTGAAGAGAACACTTGGTAGTGATTTACTGAGCAATCAAACTTGAGACATGTTTTCACCAGAATAAAACTCCTTCTCCTAAATTAAAAATACACTCAGAGGCAGATAAAATACAAAGAACAAAAAGAGAATACCTTTATTCAAAATACTACAGACTACTTCAGTCTGAGGCTCTCTCAGCTTTTAGTTACAGGTAACAGAAACACTCAGTACTTGCAAGAATACTTCAAAAAGCACCCTTAGATTATATTGTGGTGGCACACTTTAAAAATCATGGTCACCCAGTTGCATAGAACATAAATGCAAGAAAACACAAAAAGCCCCCTTGAGAGTTTACAGAGACCTTTGCAACACCCCATTTGGAAAGAAAGAGCAAAGGCTCAGTTTCTCTTAATTTGTTATTTAATAATAAAATCACAATGAAAAAGTTGTAAAGATTTACAAAGCAGAAAAAGAAAGAAACCTAACGCGAGCTAACTAATAGACTGTTGCCTTGCTAAACCCTTCAGAAGCCCAGAAGCTCTGGCTTCCTTCCCCCTTGAAACTCACCCCAAACTCCAGGAGAGATTTCAAGCTTCCTGCGATGCTGTCTCTCAAGGATCTGCAGATGTTCT
The DNA here is from genome assembly GCF_027244095.1 of Hemicordylus capensis. Taxonomy (NCBI): domain Eukaryota; kingdom Metazoa; phylum Chordata; class Lepidosauria; order Squamata; family Cordylidae; genus Hemicordylus; species Hemicordylus capensis. The sequence goes on from NC_069657.1 coordinate 213,095,453, forward strand.
TCCATGAGAAAATTCTTCAGGCTAGCTTTTGATTATGAGGCAGCAAAAGCTCCATTGTTACGGTACGCTCAGCCTTCCGCCCATCCTCTCTCACCTCCTTCCTAGCTCCTACTGAGAACAAAGAAAAACCTTTACTTCCTGCTGCCAGGTCCTCTAGGTCCTGGCCACTGTGTGCTGGGTAGCTGATCCCCAGAGGTCATTGCCTGTCTGTCAGGACAGGGTTCACTTCTGGTTCACTCTTGAGGGTAAAGGAGGGTCGATTGCTACACACCCCATAGGCCAAAGAGCAAGGGATGGAGCGGGCATCCCACAGCACCACCTTCTGAGTACAACCCTCCAGGTAGGAGCAGGGCCACCATATAACCCAACACAGTGAGAGGTCCCAGAAGGATACCATGGTCGATGGTATCGAAAGTTGCTGAGAGGTCCAGAAGGATCAACAGAGTCACACTCCCTCTGATTCTCTACCTGCATAGGTCATCCACCAGCGGTGACCAAGGCAGTTTATGTCCCTTATCCAGGTTGATAGCCAGTCTGGAAAGGATCTAATAGTCAGATTCATCCAGGACTGCCTGGAGCTGAGACACCACAATGCTCTCCAATACCTTGCCCAGGGGGCGGAAGTTTGAAACTGGTCAATAATTATTTAAGTAATCTGGGTCCAATTAAGGCTTTTTAAGGAGAGGCTTAATGACTGCCTCCTTCAGGTGAGGGGCCATCACCCCCTGCTATAGAGAGGCATTCATCACCCCTGCCCACCATGGACCCAGTCCCTCCCTAGAAGCCTTCACCAACCATGAAGGGCAAGGGCTGAGGACACACGTGGTAGGCCTCAGCCTTCCAAGCAGCCTGTCCACCTCCTCAGGCAACACAGTCTGAAAACCATCCAATATAACAAGACCAGACGGTGCATTGGCAACATCCAGTTCTGGTGCTGCAAAGATTTTAGCATCCAAGTCAGAACAGATATGAATGGTTTCATTCTCAAAATGTGACCCAAATTGGTCACAATGGGCTGCCGAGAGTTCTGTTTGATAGTCCTTGGGGTCCTCACTTAGGAGAATGCAAACCACCCGAAAAATCTCCGCTGGACAGCTTTGAGCAGACATGATGGTGGTGAGAAAGTAGGATTTCTTCGTCACCACCACCATAGAATAGACCCTAATATGGGCTGTAGCCTGTGTTTGGTCACATTCATTCTGAGTTTTCCACGAATGACACTCAAGCTGTCTACCAGCCTGCTTTATTGTCCACAACTCACCTGTATACCAGGGACTTGCTTGGAATTGGTGGGTCAGGAGAGGACGCCTAGGCACGACCTTGTCAATTGCCTGATCCATCTCCTCATACCAAAGGGAGACCAGGGCATCAACAGGATTGTCCACTGTCTCAGCAGGAAAATCCACCCAAGCCATCAGGCATCCATCAGGATCTATAAGCCTCCAAGGACGTACCATCCTAACTGGTCCCCCAAACTTTCAGAGGTGTATTGGGTCCACCCTCAGTCCAGTCTTCACCAGATAGTGATCTGTCCATGATAATGGTATTGAGCCCTCCTGGGCTATCAATGGATCATCACTGCCTACCATTCACCCAAAGACCAAGTCAAGCACATGGCCTGGCACATGTGTGGGACCAGAAATCAGTTGAGACAAGCCCATGGTCATCATGGAGGACATGAAGTCCCGAGTTGCACCAGATAAGGCAGCCTCAGCATGGACATTAAAGTCCCCCCAGACTAACAGCCATCGGGTTCTCAGTGGCACGTCCACTACATTTATATATTTATATCTATGTAAACCACTTTGGGAACTTTTTGTTGAAAAGTGGTATATAAATATTTGACATACTCGTCATCATATTCTTTAACAGCTTCTTGATCCTGTATCTTTAGTAGCCACTTGCTTTTAACAAGTGATGATCATCCTTATCTCTATGCTGTGAAAACCATCACCTGTTCATTTCTGCATATCAAATTTCGCAGGAGATGCACAAATAGCACTAGCAATAGCAATAGCACTTACATTTATATACTGCTCTATAGCTGGAGCTCTCTAAGCGGTTTACAATGATTTAGCATATTGCCCCCCAACATTCTGGGTACTCATTTTACCGACCTCGGAAGGATGGAAGGCTGAGTCAACCTTGAGCCCCTGGTCAGGATCAAACTTGTAACCTTCTGGTTACAGGGCGGCAGTTTTACCACTGCGCCACCAGGGCGCAGTGGTAATGCAGGCAAGCCCAGTTCTGGTCAGTTGGCAACCATACTTCCATGCCCATCCAGATGTGCATGATTATCTACACTGTGAATTACTAGGGCCTTTTTGGTTGTGGCCCCTTGACTTTGGAATGCCCTCCCAGAGGAGTTTCACTGTGCTGCCTCTCACAGGGTTTTAAAAAAGGACCTAAAACCTGTCTGATTAGAGAGGCTTCTTAGTGGTTTATCTGCAGCTTTGTCTGTGTTTTTTAATTTTAGGTTTTTAAGTTTCAGCTTTTACACTTGGTTTTAACTGGGTCCTGTTTTTAGAGGTTTTTTAAAAACTAAAATTAATAATGGTATTAATTTTATGTGATTTTGTTTTATTATGTTTGTGAGCCACCCTTAGCAGTATGGAGAGATGTGCTATATATATTTTAAATTACTTTATGATAGTGATAAAATGTATATTCCCACTTATTATTTGTACACATGCCAGTAATTTCTGTTCTCCTCTAAGATGACCTACATGTGGGTAGTCATTTTTCCAGACTGAAACCTCTTATGTTCCAGAGCTTCTGGGATTGAATGGGATTTTAAAAACAAACCAACTACCCTGAATAAAGCAATTCCAAAGAAAAACAGAATTAATGCAACCAGGAGGCTTGCATATATATTTAGAAAACCTATCCAGTTTCATTTTCATCCCATGAAGACAAATGTGATCATAGCCTAAACCGGTAATTTGTTCTTTAATATACCTCCACTTGTTCCATCACAGCACTCAGGTTTCTGTAAAGGGAAAGCCAAAAGGCAACATTTATGGAACAGAATCTGAAAGACTTGCATTCTGAAACTTTAAATAATTTAACTTACAAGGCTGGAGAAATGATTAGCAAAAGTGTGGTCAGGGGGACTCAAAGAAAACAATAAAAAAATGAACCAAACATCTGTATTCAAACTTCAAAGGCTGCCCAGATTCTGCATGTACTTGATGCTAAAGGTCTTTGACTTTTGTGAGTTCAATCATTTCTTTTGTCCCAAAGGGAAAATGGCATTAATCTTTGATCTGTTTTCTGCTGGCTTTCTCTACACTACAATTTAATATTTATTTTATCAGCTGAGTTTCATCAGAAATTTCTTCTCTGTAAACAAGCTTCTAAGCTTATTTACAAGTGACTTATTAAAATGTGTGGATCATTGCGAAGGACCTATGGTAATAGTTGCATATCCCAACCAGGTCCTGATGCCGGTAGAACTGATCAAGGTTCCCTCCTGCCATATCTATTTATTATGGTGTTTAGCACTGGCTTCATGTAACATGGGGAGGGAAGGATCCAGCCTACAACAATCCAGCCTCCCAAAAGGCAGGAAAAGTCTGGTTGGTCCTTTCTTGCATTGTCTCTTATGTTCACCCCATGTATGGCATTTTCAGTGCACTTGACCTGGAGAAACTGTAACCCAGGGTGTTGTTGGACTACATCTCAAATTATTGGCCACTGTGGCTGGGATATTGGAAGTTCACGTCCAGCATCAGCTGGAGGGTCAAAGCTGTGCAGCCTCGCTGTAACCTATCAGGTAGAGATGTGCATTTCGTTTTGGATACAAAACATTTTGTGCACAAAACAGGCCATTTTCGGCTGTTTTGTAGCTAAAACAAAACACCGAATGCTGAAAACAGAAAATTTTGTAGCCAAAACGTCCCTGTTTCGGATACAAAACATTTTGTTGTTTCGGCTGTTTTGGAACTCCATTTTGCAATCGCAAAAAGTCTTTCTCCTTCAGTTTCCATTTTGAGTTTTGACATCTGTTTGAATTTCCAGCCCTTCCAGCCCGCAGATTGGCCAGCGAAAGCATGGGCTGATCTGCTGGCAATTGCCTCCTTATTCCTTTTAAGCAAATTTAAGGGTAAATTTTACCCTCATTGGCTAGGGGGCAGTGTGCTTTTACCCTCATTGGCCAGTGGGGCAGTGTGCATTTCATTGTTGTTGTTTCACACTGTTGTGTGTAGATCAATTGCATTTCGGGCGGGGGGGATGTGGATGTGCATGACCTTTGGAAATCTGCCTGATTTTTTCTAAAGCTCTGCTGTTGTTGATGTGTGATGTTGATGTTATTTGGGATGGATTGGGGCAGAAAGGGGGCTTTAGGGGCAGAAGAGTGGTTCAGGTGGTAGTGCTCCAATGGGTGCCTGCTGCCACCCAGATTCCAAAGAAATTGAGAAAAGGGCTGATTTTTAAAGAATTTCTGAAGTTGACATGTCTTTGGGGCAGATTCTGGGCAGAAAGGGGACCTGAGGGGCAAAACAGTGGGTTGGGTGGCAGTGCCCCAAGGGGTGCCTGCCACAACCCAGATTCCAAAGGAATAGGGCAAAGGGCTGATTTGTTAGGAATTGTTGAAGTTTATACTTCTTTAAGGTCCCCCCCACCAGGGAATAGTGGAGGTTTCAGCAGACCCATAACTCCACCTGGGGGGCACCGGGGTGGCTGGGAGAGAGTGGTGGTGTAGTGCACATAGGGTGCCAAACACCCAAAAGGGTTGCTAACTCATGGGGTGCTGAGTTCTGTTGTTTCTGAGGTGTTCTGAGTGTAGATTCTCTGGTAGCATATAGCAATAGCAATAGCAATAGCACTTACATTTATATACCGCTCTATAGCCGGAGCTCTCTAAGCGGTTTACAATGATTTTAGCATATTGCCCCCAACATTCTGGGTACTCATGAGAGTGGATTCATGGTTTGTCATTGAAAATCTCATGTGCTACCAGAGAATTCCCTGGGGCCATTTTTTGAAATCCAAAACGTTTCGGATTTGGATTTTGCAATTTCGAACAAAGAACAAAATGGGGGTGTTTCGGATTCGGGCCAAAAACAAAAGAGAAACAAAACAAAACGCACAACCCTACCATCAGGCTAAATGCATCCCACCAGCCATGAATGCTTCTGGAAGCATGAATGACTTGGGGCTCAATAAACTTCCTATAGTTGCTGCCTAACCTAGACCACAAACAACATTGGACTGTCAAGTATGAACATATGAAGTGGCAGTGCTTTCTACTGAGTCAGACCATTGGTCCATCTAGATCAGTATTGTCCACATTAGCTGGCAGCCAGCAGCTGTCCAGGGTCTGAAGAAGGGGAGTCCCCAGCCCTACTGAGAGATGCCAAAGACTGAACTTGGGACTCTCTGCATGCCAAGCATGTGTTTTCTACTGAGCTACACTTCCTCCACAAGTATATGTTCTGGCAGGGCAATTATGTCACTGGTGGGCCATGTATGGGTCCGGCAGACATGCCTTACATGGGAGTCAAATGTACAATGGCTGAAGGATCATTTTAGTTCTGATTCAGTTTTGGAAAGCAGACCACAGGTAATCACTGCAGATCCAGATACTGATTATTTTAGAATTATGAATTGCCCAGAGAATATCAGTGTATGTGCTAGACAGAAATTTTTATGCTTTTGGGAGAGCAAGAAAATATGAACAGATATTAACCTAGATATTCCCTAGGTTGTGGAATGCCCTCCCCTCTGAGGTGCGCCACGTTCTGACAATGTATCAATTCAGGAGAATGGTGAAGACACATCTTTACTCTGGCTGTTGACTAGAGATGTTGTGGTTCTTCCCCTCTCAGGCACTGCATTTTTTTTAAAAAAAAACACCACTGTATTTCTGATTTTATTATGTTGAATTTTTATTATCCTCTATAATAAAAAGCTAAAGCGTGATCCCGTGTCTTTCTTCAGCCCGTGTCTTTCTCGGCCGTTCTGGGCATGCGTGGAGCGCATGCCCAGAACGTCCGAGAAAGATACGGCCGCCCAGACACGGGCGGCCATGTTGACGACGTGTTGCATACGGGCAAAAGCGACAGCAGGGGGACCGGGAGGACAGAGGCAGCATCGGGGGAACCGGGAGGGCTGAGGCGGCAGCGTGGGAACCGGGAGAGCAGAGGCGGCAGCGGGGAACCAAAAAAAAAAACCAATGGTGGGGAGAAAAGAGAAGAGTAAAAAGACGGGCCCACGGGGGGGCCGGGAGAGCAGAGACGGCAATGGCGGAAATTAAAAACTGAAGCGGCGGGAGGAGGGGAAAGCCGGGCAAGCGGAGGGGGAGAAGGCCGGACGAGCGGGGGGAAGGCCTGCCGGGGCCTTGGCTGGCTGGCTGTTGGTAGGCAGGTAGGTGAGCCAGGCCGGGCCCCGCGCTTCCCTCGCCGGCAGCGCAAGAGGCCAGACACAGTGCGGATCTCCCAGCAGCGCACAGGCCAGCCCGGAGCGGGACCCAGCCACCGCTGCTGCAACAACAGCTGGACCCGCCCCCCTCAGCGGCCGTGGGTTGGAAGGCAGCGGCAGCGGCGGGCAGGGATGGGGGAGTGGGAGGCAGGCGCACGGCAAGAGGCAGCGGCGCGGAGACCAGCCTGGCTCACCTACCTGCCTACCAACAGCCAGCCAGCCAAGGCCCCGGCAGGCCAAAGGGGTCTCGCTCGAAGGTCGGGTGGCCAGCGAAGAAGGCTCCTCTCTTGCGGGGGAAGGCTCCTCTCTGGCGAATCCCAGGAAGGGGGGTTGAAAACTCAACTAGCGCCCGTTAATTTGAAAGAGAGAGAAGGAAGGAAGGAAAGAGGGAAAGAGAAAGAAAAAAGAAAGAAGGGAGGGAGAAGAGGGGGAAGGAAGGAAGGAAAGGAGAGAGAGGGAGAGAGAAGGAAGGAAGGAAAGAGGGAGAGAGAGGGAGAAAGAGAGAGAGAGAGAGAAGGAAGGAAGGAAGGAAAGAGGGAAAGAGAAAGAAAAAAGAAAGAAGGGAGGGAGAAGAGGGGGAAGGAAAGAAAGAAAGAAAGAAAGAAAGAAAGAAAGAAAGAAAGAAAGAAAGAAAGAAAGAAAGAAAGAAAGAAAGAAAGGCTACTAGTGCCCATTAATTTAACGGGCTGAAAAATACTAGTGTTTTATATTGGTTTTATTGTAAACTGCTCTGAGACCTTTGGGTATAGGGTGGGCTAGAAATGTAAGTAATTAAGTAAATAAACAAATAAATATGAGAGCCTTCTGTTTCGACTTTCAAGTCAAATAGTATGCTACTGTCAGAATGAATTTCAGCCACCACAGCAAGCACGGATGTTGTGTAGTAACTCAGAAGTTTCCTGTTATCTGATTCTGAATGGGGCAACCTTAGGAAAAAGTAAAAATTTATCCTCCTTAAAATAGTGGACTGTGAAACCTATGGACTGATTTGTGATCATCTGGAGCCACAAACTCCTGGAGCTCTGACATTCGATAATGTAATTAAGGCAATGACAGGTGATTATGAACCAAAGCCTTCAGTGGGTGCTTTAAATGCACCTCCTGTGCCAGGCTACCTAGTGAATCTGCCTCTCAATTTGTGGCAAATTGATGCCAGCTGGCTACCCACACTATGCTTGTAAGTGGCCTGGATAATATATTATGAAATCATATTGTTTGTGGGAATCAGTAATGAAGCTGTGGAGCACAGCATCCTGGCAGTGCTGGACCTGACACTCTGGGTCTTGGCTATTTCCAGGGTATTTTCACCAGCTGTGGGAATTATCCGTGGCCTTTTCCAAAGCAATTTCGAGCTGTTCAGTAAGTTGGAGATGGAAATGGAACATCCAAGCCACATTATGCAGGTCTTGCCTGCACACTAAATAGGAGCTGCAGTATGAATAGATGGAGTAGAAAAACTATCTATCTATTCAATCTATCTGGAATATATATAAATTTGGTGTTCAGAGGCAATGTACTACTGATGCTGGAGACATGTGGCCCAGCTTATTGTAGTGTTTAGAAGACCAGTTCGTGTTTTTGTTGTAGTTCTAACTGGGTAGTATATGTGGGTAATCCAGGCCAGGTTTTGCTGGATATAGTTGTGCCAGCGGGTCAGTGTCGACTCCTGGCCACCACAGATCTCTGTGGTTTTCTTTGGTAGAATACAGGAGGGGTTGACCATTGGCATCTCCCGTGCAGAATGAGATGACGCCTTTCAGCATCTTCCTGTATCACTGCTGCCTGGTATAGGTGTTCCCCTTAGTCTGGGAAACATACCAGCAGGGATTCGAACCAGCAACCTCTTGCTCCCTAGGCAAGTTACTTCCTCGCTGCGCCATTAGGTAGCTACTTTTCAGAATATTCAGAGGAAAGAACTAGGAGGCGAGTCTCATGATCGTTGAGACCTGCCTTCAGAGGGTTTGTGGGCTTAGCCCACTCTCTCCACAGACAATTCCCAGACAACTACTGGCTCTGTCATGGGCACGTGGGGCATCCTGGAGAGACCCCCAGGGTCGGGAAGCTTGTTTCAGCCTCCCGCCAGGGGTCTCCTCATGTGTTGCCATGGCGTGCAGCCACACCGCAGCAAATCACAATAAAAAAGATGGGGATAGCGGAGCGCTCGTTCCACTAACCTCGGCTAAGGGGAGGAGGAATTAGGAGGGTTTGCTGCCGGGAGCCGCATGGCTCCTGTGGCATCAGACAATCAGCAAAAAGTGGGCTAGGCTCCCTTAACCCGATTTTTGCTGGTCGTGAGAATCCCCTCTAGGTCTCTACAGCCTACCTGTGTGAGTCTAAACAAAACTGTTTTCTTCAGATTGTTCTTATACTTTCTTCAAACATCAGGGGGAAAAAACACTTATGAGCCTTGTTGGAGACAGTATTCTTGTCAATCTAGATCAGAAGCCAGACTCAGCACTTATACTCTTAACTTAATATAATGGTTGTATGGTTGTTCTCTTACTATTTATTATATTGGTTTTAGGTGTCTGCTTGGAATATTTATGTCCCACTTTTCAGCAAAAGAATTCTCAGAGCAGTACGGTGGTTTACAAAACATTTAACTAATGCTAAGTTTACAGATTTCTTGGTCTCAGTGGTAACCAGGTAACCAGGCAACCTTCCTTTCAGGGGTCACAAATTGCCCCCTCCAGCTCTTGCTGGACTAGTCACAATGGCCAGTAGCCAGGGTTGATGGGAACTGTAGGCCAACAGTTGCATAAGGGCTGCAGTTGAGACCCTGACACCCCCCACAATCAGATGCAAGGGGTGGAACAAACAACATTGTTGGAATCTAGAAGTCTGGGCATCTCCCACCACACAGTTCTTCCTAGTGATATCATGATGGCAGTTAAAGTCCTAACAGGAGAGGGCTTGATGGTGTTGCTCTCCTTCCTCACCAATGCCAAAAGCTCTTAGTTAGTTTCAGGATAGTGATTATTCTGGATTGGGCCTGTATGGTCCAGTTGCTATAGAAAAATATAACAATTGGATCATAAGCACCATTCCAGAATATTTTTCTATGCTACTCCCTTTGAAGAATTCATAATTGACCCGTGTTGGTGAAATGACATGAGGCTGTCTCCTTCCTCATGGCTGCTCCTGACTGTCTCTGTTCTCTACCAACCCTTTTACTGCCTTGCTTGAAATCTTTGAAGAGGAGAAGAAAACCTTAATTATTATTTACCATGCCAAATCATTCACCTGTCTTTCATTTCCTGCTATTTGAACAAAAGAGTTAATTGTAACATTTCTAGGAAGGAAATGGAAATGATGTTAATATCCACCTGCAGTCCTCTCTGCTGCTTCCTCAGTGCATGTTGGTACTTATCAAAACTTCCCGTGTGTAGAAGAAGTCTAAGCTCAAGGGTCTGTGCTCTTTTCCATGCATAATTAGCAACACTTGAATATTTCTTTCAAGTGACAAAGTTCTAATGAATAATGGATCTAGGGAAAATAAGGTCCCACCTGTTAAAACAGCTCTATTTCTGCGACATGAACTTGTATTTCTGTTCTTTTATGTGAATCTTGAGCAGTCAAGAGTGTCTGCATAAGACAAGTTCAAAAATTAATCATCTCATTCTTCATTCATTCATTCAATCATCTACACATTGTGAAATTCCATATCTCTCACATTCACGTTATTGTTACCATTCTCTATCTGTCTGTTTGTCTGTATGTCTGTCTGTCTGTTTTAATACCATTTTCAGAATGACCAGTGTTGTATGAGGCCGCTTTATATTGAACCATTGATCCATCTAGCCCAGTAGTGTCTATACCAACTAGAAATGGCTATACTGGCTTCCAGACAGGGTCTTGTCCCAGCCCGACCTGGAGATGTCAGGGATTGAACTTAGGACTCCCTGAATATAACATGAGTTATGGTGGTCATTTTTTTTTTTGTCCAGGAGAGAATGCTGTGCAACTGGTGCCCCAAACTAATCTACAAAAGATGTCCCTGGTCAACACTATGTCCTGGGTAACTTGGAGCAGTGTCAGATTCAGAAGTGCCGCAGAATAGTGAGCATGAGCCTTACAGAGAAATGCAACCCCATCTAAAATAGGTCATACTCCTAGGTCTGCTGATTCTCCAGCCATCAAGAACTTTGTTTTGTCTGGATTGTATTCTAGTTTATTTCTCCTCATCCAGTCTATCACTGATCCCAGCTGCCATCCTGGAACTAGATGGAAAGGAGAAATAAAAGTGGGTGTTCTCATCATACTGATAACATTGTGCCCCAAATCCCTTGATGACCTTACCCAGAGATTTCATGTAGATATTTAGCATGGGAGACATCAGAGAACTTTTCAGCATCTCATAGGCCAATGGCCATAGGATAAAGCAGAAGTCTCCCAGCACTACCTCATTATATTTGGGTGTTTTAGCTTGAGGCAAGGGTTCCCAGCCTTGGATCCCCAGATGTGGTTGGACTACAAATCCCATCATCCTCAGCCACAATGGCAAACAACACCTGGAGACCCAATATTGGAACCCATACCTTCTGGTACTATGCCCATGGGGTTTCAGCACCTTGTTATACCAGACTTACAACTTTCGGAGGCTTGTCTCATGAACAGACGGTACTTCCGGCCACTTCTGGCCGAGGATAGGGAAGGGGTGGCAGGGAGGTACGCTACGGCCCTGAAGGTTTTGGAAAGTAACAAGCGCCAGCGGGGGGAAAGTGGCAGGAGGGGTGAGTGCACCCTCCCCACTCTTAAAGTGCTACCCCCGCCACCTTCGAACTTTGAACTGGCTCTGGGGTTCAAACCTGTTCGGAGGCCCATAAAAGAGCCTCCGAACAGGTTTCTGCACATCCCTACTAGTGGGTTCATAACAGTGAGGTTCAAGCCAAGACGAATCTGGTTCATAGCTCAGTCTCTCAGTCACTCCACTCCACAGGCCCTTGCAATGCTCTGTCTCTCAACAATATTAGAATGTTATCACCATATCTGGGATCTCCGCATTAAGCATATGGTCAGTGCTTCCATCTGGAAGGGAAATCTCTGTATGTGAAGGTGTTCTTCATATTTAGTTATTCTTTATATTGGCGTCTTGTCCCAGGAATTGATTATGTGTAGCCCATCTAAAAGGGCTTTCTTGGGTTTATCCACATTTGTCTCAAAACTTGCACTGACAGCCACGAAGGGAATTCATTTTAATGAGTTAATATTTTTAATGGCTTCAACTGACATACTTCAGAAGCAGAAAAATGGTCCAGGTAGGCAGGCAGGCAGGCATGAAATCAGACCTTTACCACTTTCTGCAAGGGTATTGCCAGTCTGTCTCTTACAACTCCATGTCAACAACATAATTATTCTCAATACCTGGCCTGTTCTGTCACTAATATCAGGATAACATTATGCTGTACAGTTATGAGTGCTCTAGCTTTGCTGTCATACTGGTAGAAACCTATGTAGAAAAGTGGAAACAAACTGTTGCTTTTATAATCTTTGTGGGGTTTATCTTATCTTTGGAGGGGGGTTTCCCCTCAAAAGAAAAAGAGAAATATGTTTCAAAATAGCTTAACAATTTTGGCTCTGCTGAGCATTCTCCAAAAAGGGTGAGAGGAGAAGTGCAAATGTCTCATGTACATACTGTCCCTAATTGTAGGCCATGTCCAAAGTCAGATGTGTATACCCCCTGTAGAGAGAAGCATGTTCTGTCCCAGATTGGATTAATGTACATCTTTCCATGGCCCCTCAATTTCTAAAAAAGTCCTGCAAATATTAACCATTGTGATCCTTGCTGAAATGTGAAAGATTATCCAAAGCCCCTGGAGGGACGAACAAAGGATGATAATGCTTCAAAGGCTGTGTTTTCAAGGGAACCATGTATGGCATGTTTCCATAACTGATGCTAAATCAGTTGAGCAAAGGAAATCCCAAGTTAGAACAAAAGTTAGAATAGTTTTGCTGGATCAGGCCCAAGGCCTATCTAATCCAGCATCCTGTTTCAGACAGTGGCCCACCAGATGCCTCTAGAAACCCATAACCAGGAGATGAAGGAATGCTCCCTCTCCTGCCTCTGAACCTGGAGATAACCAATTACTATCAAGACTAATAGCTATTGATAGACCTATCCTCTATGAAGCCCCTTTTAAGCTGTCCAAGCTGATGACCATCGCCACATCCCATGGCAGAGGATTCCATCAAGTAATTATGTACTTAATTGTAATTGTAATTGTAAATTGTAAATTTGTAATTGTAAATGTAATTGTAATTGTAATTGTAATTGTAAATGTAATTAAGTACTTCCTTTTGCCAGTCCTGAATTTCTGGGCAATCCGTTTCATGAGATGACTCCTGGTTCTATTGTGGTGAGAGAGGGAGAAAAAAATATGAAGCTTTTCATATGAACAGGCAAAACTGAGATAAGGAAGCCCATCCGGGTTTCGCATGCGCATGTGCACCACTGGGAACGGGTCTGGTCCCGGTGGCCCTCAGTGGCAAACCCACCTAGGCAGCTACCCTCTAAAACAAGGTTAGGAGGTTGAGCACTCTCCTAACCCCGTTTCTGCAATCATCTGCCCGCTGTGGTTGCTTGCAGCCACAGCTGGCAGATGGTGGGGATCCCAGCCAGCTCCAGGGAGGAGGGATCCCCATAATGCACTGCACACTTGCGCAGTGTATTATGGGTGCTCTGGGGGTGTGTGTGTGACATGAGGCAACAGGTCCTGGCCCCCCAGGTCCCCAAGCTACCAGAAGCAGCCAGCAATTGTCTGGGCGGGTGCTCCACCTGCCAAAGACGGAGCCCTCGATTGTCTGTGGGGAGGTAAGCATTTTAAGGCTTCCTCCCCACTAACCCTCTTGCCCCTTTTCACTGCTTGTGAGAAAGGGCTCTATCTCGATCACATACATTTCTATATGTCTCCCCCTTAGTCACCTCCTTTTCTAAACTAAAAAGCCTCAAATGTTGTAGCCTCATAAGGAAGTGCTTGAAACCCCTGATCATTTTGTTTGCCCTCTTCAGCAACTTTTCCAGTTCTTTCCAAGTTCCATTTCAGGTCATGGTAACTTGGCAACTATGTGCTAAAAACCCAGCAAAGGGGCAATATAACAACATTGGTAGAAATGCATTTTCACTCTGCAAAATTCTGGAGAGATCACCTGCATCCATGAATTATCTTTGTGTCAGCTTGCTGAAAGCTTTCCATGTGCGTAGCGAGTAATTGCAGTCTGAAATGAGAGTTTATGAACTAGATAACCCTCTATTTTGAGACTAAATTTGTAGAGTGAGAAGTGTGAAAGCCACCGGTGCTTTGTAACACATTGCTATTCCTTAACTCTAGGGATCTTTGTCCAACAAATAAAGGAAGTGAAATCTATAGTTAACCTAACATACATTCTGTGCTTACTCAGTACACAAAGATATAGATTGTTGTGGCACTTTTGAAATCTCTGCAGACCCCTGTGATAGATGCTTTTGTGATCTCCCTGTCACCTCATCTTTGCCAATGAATGTTGAGCTAACATTTCATGTCTATTACAACTTGAAGGTTAGAATGATCACCATAAGAGCGGTAATGTGTCTGTCTTTTGTTATAAAGAACAGTTGTGGTTGGACTGCTGTTGCAATATTCACACACACACACACACACACACACTGCGGTAAATCCAATATGGCTGTGACTGTATGCATGCATACGTGTGTGTATGTTCATGTAGTTGTGTATAAGTAAACTTGGTATACATTGCAAATTGGGGGTGGTAGATATTGCAATCTAAAACCATTTTAGCTGTTTGTTATGATGGGTTAAACTCCAAGGAAAGTATCTTGGACATAATCAAAATAAAATTAAGTATTTTTTAAGGCTGCAGGCCTATCTACACTAATTTAGGACTATTATTTATGCACATGATTAATTCTCAAATAATTGTGATTGAAAACTGTGGATGGATCATGCTCTTTTGTAGTTTTTATTAGGTGTACAATGCTATTTAGTGCCCAAAGTGACATACAAGTCTCTCATTCATTCCACTTTCGAGATCTCAGATTTTCTCTATTCCTATGGTTTCAATCTATTAAAAAATAAGAGTGCTTAAGTATATATGCCTACAGACATTAAGAAAATGTATCTGCTTCTTGCATGCAGCACTGTAGCCATATGCAAGTTAAGGTCAAAGAACTTGTCTACTTGCTGCAGCAAGACTAAAGCAGCCATGTGGTCACTATTATTAATGTTTTACAGATGCAAAACTGTAAGGCTGAGAAATGACTTGAACCTAGGACCATAAGGGAGTCCCTAGTTGCTCCTAGACCTGACCCCAGATGCTTCAAGTTCAAGTCATGTAATTCTAGAAGAGAATGCAACCAGTTTGATCCTTGATAACCCAGTTTATAAGAGGCCTGCACTACTTGTGACCCAGCAAGCTGAAATCGGCCAACTATCCATGTGTAGTGGTTTACCTGGGTCAAGGGAAACCTCCAGTTTTTGCTGCCTGCCTGGGACTGCAAAACACCAGGGGGTTGTTAAGCATTTGGGATGGTCCCTTAAATGAAAAGGGACACAAATTGCAGCCACTTTATGCACAGAGAAACTACTACACGAGGGGAAGGCATTGTAAAGCACCAGACTGAGAAGCAAGGGGTTATAGAGTCCAAAGGACTCTGATTATTTAGCACTCAATGAGGCTATTCTCATGATGGGGGAAAAACTGGGCTAAAGAAGCCCAGCCCAGTTTCTCCCCATTGTGAGAACCAGCGGGCGAGCCCGGTGGTTCTCTGGTGGCTAGCCCACCAAAGTAGCCCTCCCCTTAGCCCAGGTTAGCAGAGCAAGCGCTCCGCTAACCTAGGTTTTCCGATTGTGTGCTGCCACGGCGCGGCTCCACACCATGGCAACACATGAGGAGACCCCCCCACTGAGAGGCTGCAAGCAGCCTCTTGGGCTCAGGGGTCTCTCCAGGATGCCCCATGTGCTCATGCAGGGCATCCGGGTACTTCTGGGGGCCGCAAGGCCCCCGATCCCCGCAGCTCCTGCCGGCTCCATAACAGAGCCAGCAGTTGTGTGGGTGGCCGATCTGGCCGCCCAGGGCTGCCTGCTGATCGTCTGTGGAGAGAGCAGGCTAAGCCCACTTTCTCTGCCTAGCCCCATCTGGCGCTTCACACCGATCATGTGAAGCGCCTCAATGACTCATACTACAAAGATGTTTTTCTCAATCCTCTTCACTTACAGGCTAAACAATTTTCCACATGCTTGAGGACAGTCACATTTTCCACATGCTTGAGGACAGTCACTGGGGAATCTCTCTCTCAGAGTTCCATGGAATATTTCTGTTTACAAACGCAAGCATCCCAACCAAGTAACCTATTCTGGGGTCAGAAATTTCAGTGGAAATCAATGTTTTAATTTTCAACCCAGCATGGGGAGTAGTAGTTACAACACGCAGATGAAACCACTTAACTACTTCAGAGTCATTACAAAAGTAGTTCCAATCACATTTTACTAAAATATAGCCAAAAACTAGTTAAAACTACTTTGGATAATAGTTTAGCTACTTTTAAAGTAACTAGTGCCTATCAGTACTTGCTTCATTGGAATGAATGAGCAAGGGATGCATGTAAAAGAATCCTGTGTGCATCTGAGTGCTTACAGGCCTCTGGAGTGGGGCAGTTGTCTGAACTGAGCCTCCAGCTGAAATTAACAACAACAACAACAACAAAAGTTCAAAAGGTTGTTCATTCCCCTTTGCTCCTTGATATCACTATTTTAAGCATGTTGAATGAATTCAGGGATAGGGCTGTAGCTCTGTGGTAGAACACATACTTTGCACACAGAAGGTTCCAGACTCAATTCCTGGTATCTCCAGGAAGCACTAGGAAAGATCCTTGTCTGGAACCATGGAGCGTTTCTGCCAGGCAGTGCAGACCAGAGCTGTATAACTTTGGCCACCAGCAGTTGCTGGACTACAATTCTCATCATCCCAGGCCAATAGTGGCCAATAGTTAGGGGTGATGGAAGCTGTAGTCCAACATCTGCAGGAGGGCCAAAGTTGTTCAACCCTGGTGTAGAGAATACAGAGGTAGAGGGACCTATGGTCTGATTCAATGAGGTTGTTCCCTATGTTGAAATTAATGAGATAGATAGATATTTGTTTTTTTAAAATGTGTATCCCACCTTGCTTTCAAAAAATTCAAGATTCCAGAAGCAAGATTTAAAAACATTATACAAAACATAATTTAAACAAGCTGCTCTAGTAAGAACTAATCAGCCTACTTTCCGTTCACTGCCTCTACAACTGGACTAAATTTGGTTCAAATCGAGGTCCACAAGTTAGATCTCTTGCTCCTCAAATGTTCATGCGTCTTGTTCATGCCATCTTGGATCAGGGTGGATGACATCATTACAAACTACACTATTGGAGCATCCCTATGTGTCCATACAGCTGTAGCAAATTTGGTTCAAACCGGTTAGACAATCCACAAAGTAGCCAGCTTGCACATCAGTAGTTTACATGTCCACCATCTTGGATCAGGGTGGATGACATAATCACAAACTACACCATTGGAGCAACCCTATGTGTCCATACAGCTGTAGCAAATTTGGTTCAAATCAGTTAGACTATCCACAAGTTAGTGCACTTGTGCCTCAAAAGTTTATGTGTCTGCCATCTTGAATTGGGGTAGATGACATCATCATAAACTATGTCATAAATTATGTCCCTATGTGTCCCTACAGCTGCAGCAAATTTGGTTCAAATCAGTTAAGCAGTTCACAAGTTAACCCACTTGTACCTCAGAACTTTACCTGTCCGCCAGCTTGAATTGGTGTGGATAACATCATCACAAACTATGCCAATGAGGTGTCCCTGTGTGTCATTCACTTCAGCTGTACCCAATTTGGTTCAAATGGGTTAGACAGTCCACAAATTAGCCCGCTTGTGCCTTAGACGTTCATGTGGCCTCCATGTTGAATTAGAGTGGATGACATCATCATATACCACACCATTAGGGCATCCCTATGTGTCCCTACAGCTGTAGTAAATTTGGTTCAGATAGGTTAAGTGGTTCATAAGTTAGCCCACTTGCACCTCAAAAGTTTACACATCCACCATCTTGAATCAGTGTGGATGACACAATCACAAACTACTCCATTAAGGTGTCCCTGTGTGTCACTCTCTGCAACTGTACTTAATTTGGTTTAAATTGGTTAGACAGTCCTCAAATTAGCCCGCTTGCATCTCAGGTGTTCATGTGTCTGCCATCTTGAATTGGAGTGGATGACATCATCACGCACCACACCATTTGGGAATCCCTATGTGTCCCTACAGCTGTAGAAAATTTGGCAAGTTGGCCCACTTGTGCCTCAAAAGTTTACACATCCACCATCTTGGACTGAAATCACAAACTACGCTGTTGAGGTGTCCACATGTGTCCCTACAACTATACCCGATTTGGTTCATATTGGTCAAGGCATTGTGAAATTGATGGGGGCAACACACGGAAACACGGACACACACAGAGAATGTCGGGTGATCTCATAAACCTACTGGACAGTAGGCTAAAAATTCCACCAGATACTAAAAACAACAGAGATCATCTAGCATCAATAAGCTCTTGTTAACCACTAAAACATGAGGCTTATGCATTTCGATTCAGGTACAAAATGTTTTGTGCCCGAAAATGGCAATTTAGGAGATTTTGTAACCAAAACAAAATCAAGAATTAAAAAACAGAGATTTTTGTTTCCAAATCAAAATGACTGTGTTTTGGACATAATGCTTTGTTCTTCGGAAAAGCATTGCAATTGAAATTGACTTCTCTGACTCTCTCCACTCCAGTTGAGGCACTGAGTGATTAGCAGAAGATAAGATATGCAAAAAGCTGTTGAGCATGAATGGTTTAGTTAAGTATGTGTTGTATTCAGTGTGATTGAAATGCAAACTAGCCTTGCAAAGGGATTTGGAAGACAGCATTTTGGGACAGAAATACCCAAATATCTTTGGGAGCTCAATGCAATTCCAAAGCTCTTGCTAAAAGCCATGGTATAAATTGTGTGGAGAAGCTTTTCGAGAAGCTGGTTAGGAAAGTTCTGGAATTACACAGGTTTTTCTTTCCAAAGGTTTAGAAAGAATGTCTTGACTTGTTCAGGGGTCTTTTGAAGAGCTATTTTGTTTTTCTTCTGGTTTTTATGAGTTATAGTGGTGTCTAAGTTTTGTTGCCCAAGTTGAGCAGTCTAATGTAATTGAGGCCACAATGTAATTTGGTGGGACATGATGTCTAAGCCAGTGGTTCACAACTTTTGCCATTGCAGGGACAGGTCATCCACATGGGACTACAGGAGACAAAAAGAGGGGGTGGGAATACCCCTTTCAATCTATTGACATTCCCATGCATCTTAGTTGCTTCTCTCTTTCTTGTAATCATGACCCATGGTTTTGCACTTTCTTAAAGGCAGTGGTGATAAATCTCAACAATTCTGAACAGTAGGCTGATTTGTTTTGGCTACTGTTCATTCCACTTCAGTTCAATGAACATTTGAAGCTGTCCCATAGTACCAAGGCAGTTCATTGGTCTATCTTGCTATCTCAAGTGCCCTGTGGTCACTGTTCCATGGGGAGGGAGTGTTTTTATTGAAAGATTGCTTGAATACACAAATGGGTTGTGCTTCTGTGCTAGTGCCAAAGGGACAGGCTCCCACCTGCTGCAAAATTCTCAAATAATGGTGCCAAAAAATTAAGTGTTGTTGTTCATCATTCTCTTCACTCTTTCAACTTGTTTATGTGGGGCTTCAGGGGCAAAACAGTGGGCTGGGTGGCAGTGCCCCAAGGGGTGGTGCACCCAGATTCCAAATAGGGCAAAGGGCTGATTCCTTAGATATTTTTGAGGTTTATGCATCTTTAAGATTTTTCCCTATAGGGAATAATGGAGGTTTCAGCAGCCCCATAACTCCACCTGGGGGGCACTGGGATGGCCCAAAGCGAGTGGTAGTATAGTGCACAGCCAACCAACCCCCTGGATTGCTAACACATTGGGGTACTGGGCTTTGTTGTTTCTGAGGTGTTGAGTTTAGATTCTCTGGTAGCAAATGAGATTTTTAATGACAAACCATGAACCCACTCTCATATGCTACTAGAGAATCTACTCTCGGAACACCTTTAGAACAACAAAACCCTGTACTTCATGGGTTTGCAACCCATGTGGGTGGTTGGCACCCTATGTGCACTACACCACCACTCGCTCTGGGCCACCCCAGTGCCCCTCAAGTGGTTATGGGACTGCAGGAACCTCCATTATACCCTACGAGGAAAATCTGAAAGATGCGTAAGTTCATTAATTCTTTAAAAATCAGCCCTTTGCCAAATTCCTCTGAAAAAATTGTGGTCTCTTCCTTGTACCAACTGAGCACTACCACCAACCGCACTCCACTCTTGGCCACTCCTCCCCCCCTCTTAGCGTGAAGCTATACTTTTCCTGAAACCTCCATCATACCCTATGGGGAAAATCTGAAAGACGTGCAAACTTCAAAAATTCACCAAAAATAAGCAGTTTGCCCAATTCCTTTGAATTTTTTTGTGGTAGCTTCCACTAACTGGGAACTAAAACCCCCACCCACTCTTTTGACCATGTGACCCATTTTTAAATCTGAATTAATTCAGATTTGGATTTGGATTAATTCGGATACAAAACAAAACTGAGGTGATTTGGAAGGCTTAATTTCAGACAAAATACAAAATGGGGTTGATTTGGATTTGGTACAAATTGAAACAGAAAAAAGACAAAATGTGCAACCCTATAAAACATCCCTAGAGAGAGAGCCAATTTAATCTCTCAGGGAAGGGAGTTCCACGTTACTGCAGCCACCAATAAGGCTGTCTCTTGAACAGCCACCAACTAACTTCTGGAGAAGGAAGAAAATGGAAGAGGACCTCTCTGAATGTTCTCATGGAATCAGTTCTCATGGAATCTCATGGAATATTCATGAGGAAGGAGGTGGTCCTTCTAGTGCCTCTATCTCAAGCAGAGTTTAGAGCTTGAATGTTTAAAAGCAACGTCTTGAATCAACCAGTGTAGCAGGAAGAGAACTAATTCAATGTGTTCTGATAGTAAAGACCCTTGCAGCTGCATTCTGGACTGCTTGAGGGATCTTCAAGGACAGTCCCGTGTAGAGCGCATTGCAGTAGCCTAGACAAGGAGCCCTTTCTCACGTGCAATGAGAAAGGGCTACCCATTTTGCTTGGCCCGGTTTTTCATGCACGTGTGAATAGCCTCAGAATGCAACAAGGGCATGGGTAACTGTGGGCAGATCTAGGCAAAGCGGGGCAAAGGCCTCCCAGCAATGGCCAACATCTGGATGTAGTGCCAGAGCCAGGAGAAGTCCCAAGCTAAGAACCTGCTCTTCTAATAGGAGTGCAACCTCATGAAGAATAGAATAGATCTTCACTGATCCAGCTGTTTTGCTAACGAGAAAAGCCTCCATCTTGCTCAGATTTAATGTTCCTATGTCCTTAATAGATGACATCAATTGATTAATTTTTAGGCATATTTTCCAAATGGCATTACCATTTTATAAATCCAGACAGAATACTATTGTGTCGTCCAAAAAGAACCACAATACAATATAGATGTCTATGAACTTTAGTGAAATAATGCAAAAATCAATGTATGTATGTATGTATGTATGTATGTAGATAGACAGACAGACAGACAGATAGATAGATAGATAGATAGATAGATAGATAGATAGATAGATAGATAGATAGATAGCTGTTTTGTTTCCAAAATCAATTGGGGGGGGAAATCAGGAGGATATTTCCTACAATAACGCCCCCCCCCCCCATTTTCTTATATATTTACAGCAGTTTCATATGCAGTGAAAATCAAAAGAAACCCTCTGTTCCATCCATGGAGCTGCTGCTTCTTTCTTTATTGGGCTGGCTGCATTCAGGTACACAGTATTGGTTAGAACACTGGCCTTAGGCAGCAATATAGTCTTCTTGTTAAGTTCTAATTTCTGAACTTCAGTGGCATCCCCCGGGACACTTCAAGTTTCTCCACTAGCTGCTACATTCATCCTTGCTGGAAGCACCAGGTACAGAAGGAGAACAAGCCATTTCTTAAAGGAGAAGTATCCCCTAAATTGACAAACAGGCCTTCAGCCACTATGTAGAATGAATACATTCATTAACACATGGATTGTAACACATCTGCATAAATACATTGCACAATCAGAATTACATTTCTGCCATAGGATGTTCAGAGCATCCTATTTTGGGCTATAACCAAGATAGCCACTGCCACTATTGCCACTAATTTGATCATATCCCATTTTAGAAATAGTGTAGTAGAGCACTGAGACTTGGACCAGGGAGACCTGGGTTCAAATCCCTCAGAGTTAGCCAATTATAGACCTGTCTCCAATCTTCCATGATTAGGCAAGGTGATTGAGTGGGTGATGGTGGCCTTATGTCTCCTGGCAATCTTGGAGGAAACAGATTATCTAGACCCATTTCAAACTGGCTTTTGGGTGGGCTGTGGGGTTGAGACTGCCTTGGTCGACTTGATGAATGATCTCCAATTGGGAACTGACAGAGGGAGTGTGACTCTGTTGATCCTTTTGGATCTCTTTGTGGCTTTTGATACCATCATAGGAACTTAGGAAGCTGCCATATACGGAGTCAGACCATTGGTCCATCCAGCTCACTGTTGTTTGCACAGACTGGCAGAACTTTCTCCAAGGTTAAAGGCAGGAATTTCTATGAGCCCTATTTTGGAGATGCCAGGGAGGGAATTTGGAACTTTCTGCTAGGGGTGTGCACTTACCAGAACTCACAGTTTTGGCTCAAATTAGAATTGAACCACATGCTGTGAATTGGCTAGTCCGGTCTGAACCAGATTTGACTGAACCAGATCAGTGGTTCGGCTATACTTGTAAAGGAGAATCCGGTCAGGATTCTCCTTTACAAGTAAACAGGTGCGGGAATCTACTAAGGGGTGGCCAGGGAGGGGGGCGAGAAAAGTAATGCAAGTGTTTTCTGGCTGGTGCGGCTGCCAACACTGGTGCTCCCCGCCCCAGTGCTGCCAAAGTGAGCAGCAACCTGTGTTTACCAAGCTGCCCGTGCAGTGATGGTGCAATTGTGCCCCTCGTAGATGCCAGGAGACCTTTTGCACTCCTTCTGTGTAGACAATACTAAGCTAGATGGATCAATGGTCTGACTCAGTATAGGTTCATGATTGAGGTGCCGAACCGTGCTGGTTCAAGGTGAACTGGTTTGGCATCAAATGGTTTGTGCACACCCCTGCCTTCTGCCTGCAAGCATGCAGATGCCCTTCCCATAGCGACCTTATCCCCTAAGGGGAATATCTTACAGTGCTCAATGTATTCTCCCATGCAAATGCAAACCTGGGCAGACCCTGCTTAGCAAAGGGGACAATTCATGCTTGCTACCACAAGATCAGTTCTCCTCCCCACCATGGTATCCTTCTGGGTCACCTGAGGAAGTTGGGATTAGGTGGCACTGTTTTACAGTGGTTCCGTTCCTACCTCTCTGGCAGATTCCAGATGGTGTCGCTTGGATACTGTTGCTCTGCAAAGCGGGAGTTAATGTACGGAGTTCCACAAGGCTCCACACTGTCTCCAATGCTTTTTAACATCTACATTAAATCAGTGGGAGAAGTAATCAGATCACTGTAAGATATTTAAGAGAGCACCTTCTTCATGAACCCTGCTGCCAATTAAGGTAATTGGGAGAGGTCCGTTTGTGGTTGCCACTGGCTCGCTTGGTGGCAACCCAAAACCGGGCCTTCTCTAGGATTTCCCTGAGGCTCTGGAACACACTCCCAAATGAAATCAGAATTTCCCCATCTCTGGTTGTTTTCAAAGAATTTTTGAAATTTTTTACCCCTTTTATCAGGTTTTTAGTTTATGATATGATAAAATCGTATAAACATAAATAAAACAAACTTTTAAAAAGTAGGTTTTATTTATGTTTATATGACCTTAATCTGTTTATATGATTTTTAGGTGCTGGTTGTTGATTGGATTGTAAACCGCCCTGGGATTTTATTTTTATTTATTTATTGTTGCATTTATATACCACCTTTCGTTAAAAGACAACCCCAAGGTGGTTTACAAAAGTTAATAAAAAGACAATAAAAATATTAAGCTAAAAAATATAAAAACAAACCAAATTTAAAATCTATAAAATACAAGCATAAAAACAATACAACAGGTAAAAACACACAGAAGCAGCAGTAAAAACGATTATGTAAAAGCCTGGGTAAAAAGCCAAGTTTTAGCAAGCTTTCTAAAGCCATGATGGAGTCCGAGGAGCAAATGGCCACTGGGAGAGCATTCCAAAGTCTGGGGGAAGCAACAGAGAAGGCCCTGTCCCGAGTGCACGACAGCCGGGACTCTCTCATTGTTGGCACCGGGAGCAGGGCCCCCTCAGATGTCCTCGTGAATGGGGCAGAAACCCTTGAGAGAAGGCGGTCCCTCAAACCCCAAACCATTAAGGGCTTTAAAGGTCAAAAACAGCACCTTGAATTGGACCCGGAAATGAACCCGCAGCCAGTGCAACTCTTTCAGAATGGGGGTGATGTGCTCCCAATGGGAAGCTCTGGATAAAACCCTAGCTGCCGCGTTTTGCACTAGCAGCAGTTTCCGGATATTTTCCAAGGGCAGCCCCACGTAGTGCACATTACAGTAATCCAGCCGCGACGTGACTAAGACATGGGAAACCGTGGCCAGATCTGCCTTCTCGAGAAAGGGAGGCAGCTGGCGCACTAGCCAAAGCCGTGCAAAGGCACCCCTGGCCACTGCCTCCACCTGAGCTTCCAAAAGCAGAGCCGGGTCCAGTAGTACCCCCAAGCTGCGTACTTGCTCCTTCAAGGGGAGCGCAACCCCATCCAGAACTAGTAAAATCTCCTCATCCTGAATGGCTCTCCTACTGACCAACAGTACCTCCATCTTATCCAGATTCAATTTCAGTTTATTAGCCCACATCCAACCCATCACGGCCTCCAGTCCCCGATTCAGGACATCCACCGCCTCCCTAGGATCAGATGATAAGGAGAGATAGAGCTGAGTGTCATCCGCATATTGCTGACAACTCAGTCCAAGTCCCTGGATGACCTCTCCCAGCGGTTTCATGTAGATGTTAAACAGCATGAGGAACAAGACCGATCCCTGCGGGACCCCACAGGCCAATGGCCACGGGGCCAAGCAGTAGTCCCCCAGCACCACCTTCTGGACCCTCCCCCCAAGAAAGGGACCGGAACCACTGCAACGCAGTGCCTCCAATTCCCATACTCAAGAGGCAACCCAGAAGGATACCATGGTCGATGGTATTGAACACCACCGAGAGATCCAGCAGAACCAACAGGGACGCACTCCCCCTGTCTAGTTCCCGGCGTAGGTCATCCACTAGAGTGACCAAGGCAGTCTCAGTCCCATACCCGGGGTGGAAGCCAGATTGAAAAGGGTCCAGATAATCCGTATCATCCAAGACCCTCTGCAGCTGGGACGCCACCAAATGCTCCATCACCTTGCCCAGAAAGGGAAGGTTAGACACAGGTCTTTAGTTGTCCAGGTTGGAGGGATCAAGGGAGGGCTTTTAAAACAGTGGTCTTACCACCGCCTCCTTGAGGCACGATGGCATCCTGCCCTCCCTTAATGAAGCATTAACGATCACCTCCAGCCATCTGCCTGTCCCCTCCCTGGCAGCTTTTATTAGCCATGAAGGGCAATGGTCAAGAGCGCACGAAGTCGCCCGCACACTGCCCAGGATCTTGTCCTCAGGCCGCACCAACTGAAAAGGATCCAACACAACGGGACCAGATGGTACCAGAGGTATGTCTGCCAGAACTGCCAAAACTCTGGAGTCCAGGTCAGCACGGATGTGAGCGACTTTATCTGCAAAGTGACAGGCAAACTGATCACAAGAGCTGTAGATGGCTCCTTCCCCATTGTCTGGGGGGATGTGTGGAGCAAGGTTTTTACCACACAAAACAGCTCTGTTTGTCTGCACTGAGCAGACACAATGGAGGCAGAGAAAAAGCATTTCTTCGCCGCCCCCACCGCCATGGAGTAGTCCCTAAAATGGGCTCTAACCCATGTTCAGTCGGATTCATCATGACTCTTCCTCCAGCATCGTTCCAGCCGTTGTCCGAGTTGCTTCATTGCCCTAAGCTACGAGGAAAACCAAGGAGCAGATTGGGCTCAACCAAGCCGGAGACGGCGTTTAGGAGCAACCGTGTCAACAGCCCGGGCCATCTCTCCATTCAAGAGATCAACCAGGGCCTCGACAGGGTCACCAGCTCTGGACACTGGAAACTCCCTGAGGGCTGTCTGGAATCCAAACGGATCCAGAAGCCTCCAGGGGCGGACCATCCTAATTGGTCCACCACCACTGCAGAGGGCAGACGGAGCAGTCAAACTAAACCCCACCAGATGATGATCTGTCCATGACAAGGAAGTCGTCTCAAATTCCCCCACTTCCAGATCATTTATTTCCCGGTCGGCAAAAACCAGATCCAGAGTGTGTCCCGCCACGTGGGTAGGGCCCGATACCAATTGAGACAGGCCCATGGTTGCCATGGAGGCCATGAAATCCTGAGCCGAACCCACTAGGGAGGCTTCAGCATGGACATTGAAATCCCCCAAAACAATAAGCCTGGGGGAACCCAAGGCCACCTCCGAGACCACCCCCGCCAGCTCGAGTAGGGAGACTGCAGTGCAGCGGGGTGGTCGGTACACCAGCAGAATCCCCAGCCTATCTCAGAGGCCCACCCTCAAGGACAGACACTCAAAATTCTGAGATTGCCTGACCGGGCACCTGGAAATGGGGAGGGTCTCTCGAAAGATGACTGCAATGCCTCCTCCCCGACCCTCGAGGCGGGGCTGCTGCACGATCTGGAAACTTGGAGGCCAGAGCTGAGAGAGACCAACCCCACCCAGCCCATCCAACCAGGTCTCCGTCACACATACCAGGTCAGCATGCTCATCCACGATCAAATCGTGGATGAGAGATGTTTTTGCATTAACTGACCTGGCATTCAGCAGCAGCACCCTAATCCTCGAGGGAGCGTTCTCAGAGCTCCCTGGGGTCAGAGAGTTGGGAGAAGATTTTATATAGGGCAGTATAGAAATGTGACAAATAAATAAATAAACTTGGTGCAGGGTGTTATCTATATGGTGATGACACCCAAATCTATTTCTCCATATCTACTTCATCAAGTAATGACATTACTTTCTTAAATGTCTGCCTGGTGGTGGCATGGATGAGGGATAAAAACTTAAATTGAATCCAAATAAGATGGAATCCATATAAGACTCATTGTAGGGGGTCAGAACTCAAGAGATGGTTTACATCTGCCTGTTCTTGATGAGGTTACACTCTCCATGAAAGATCACGTGCCTGGGAGTGCTCCTGGATCCCAAACTCTCTCTGGTTTCTCGGGTTGAGGCAGTGGCCAGGGGTGCTTTTTATCAGCTTGGTCTGAAACGTGAGCTATGCCCATTTCTGAAGATAAGTGTATTTAAAACAATAGTGTATATGCTGGTAATCTCTAGGCTTGACTACTGTAATGCACTCTATGTGGTGCTGCCTATGTATGTAGTCTGGAAACTACCACTGGTGCAGAACACAGCAACCAGACTGTTCTCCGGGATAACCCGAAGAGACCATACAACACCGATCTTGAAAGAACTGCATTGGCTACCGTTATGTTGCTGAGCAAAATACAAAGTGCTTGTTATTAGCTATAAAGTGCTTAATGGGTCCAGGGTATTTAAGAGTGCCTCCTTTATCATGAAACCCCCCACCCCCACCTATTAAGATTATCTGGGGAGGTCTGGTTACAGCTAACACCAGCCACTTGGTGGCTACTCAGGATTGAGTCTTCTCTCTGGCTGCCCCAGGGCTCTGGAATGTACTCCCTGCCAAAATCAGAGCTTCCCCATCTCTGGCTGTTTTTTGTTTTGTTTTTAAATACCTTTAAGACACATCTGTTTTTTCAGCATTTTAATTAATTATGGTATGATTTATATCATACAATTATTTTAATCATTTTATTCTGTTTTATACTTATATTTTAACTTATGTACACTGCTTAGGGATGCACATGTCAGGTGGTATATAAATATGATAAATAAAATAAATCCTATTGGGTCATAAAGGTCACTGAACCAGTCATCATCTCACCATCGAATCTATTCATAGGTATGGTTCACACAATTAAAATAATGTTTGGTAAACATAGAATCCTAGATTCACACAGTAGTTTCAATGCCCAGTCGTGTGAACATGGAAAATATTGGTGATATTGGGTTGGCCAACCTGACACTTACCCGGAATAGTGAATCTCAGATCTGAACTATGGCTGCTGATCCTCGGCAAATGTTGGATTGGCACAGTGCCAACCTGACATAGCCAAAGATTTCCGGGTTCACATTACCAGAAATTGGGAGCATGTGAATCTAAGACTTCATATTTACCAGATATTCTTCTAATGTGGACTGGCCTATAGAGCTGTGAGAATAACAGGGGCAATAACATGAATGTAGGTTCCTGAAGGAGGTGTGAAGTACAAATGTGATAGATAGATAGACAGATAGATAGATAGATAGATAGATATCCATCACATGCTTGCTTCTAAGCATTGTATGTGCCCAAACTGCTATGAAACAGAAACCATACCACTTTCTCTTTCCTTCTAAAGCCTACAGTTGTCTCATACATGCAATTGTGCGGCAGGTCCTCACTCCAGGACTGTACCACCTTAGCTTCCATGTGAATGTAGAATCCAGGGGAAAGAATTGTGGTATACAAGAACAAGGCAGTGGAATGGAATCAGGAATATTAATAGTTTAATGAAATTGATACTATGTATTGAGAGGCAGGGCCGACTGCTTTCCAGTGCTCTTGCTGCTGGCTGCTTGTTAGCCCCGCCTCTACTGCAGGATTGGAATAGAAGTAACTAAAGCCACATTCAAAAGCTGGCCTGGATTGAGGAATGGATTAACAAAAACACCACAGAGAAAAGCTGTTTGAAAGCACACATGCCCCAGTGAAAATAATATCCATGTAAAAAGCATATTACAGCACCCCACCCCCGGCATTAGGATTTCAAACAAATTGTGTCCCACTTGAAAATGGGTATGATACAATCCTCAGCAGACTATACAATTTTACTGTTGCATGTACAAAAACATGACCCACAGTCATAATTACAGGGCAAACCCATTGCTGAATTATGATTGGCTAGGGCAATGGGAAAGAAGAACAAAAACAAGTCTATTACCTACGCTGCCTTAAGTCTCCTTTTTCTTCACACTTGGAGACTCTTCTTTTGTGGGGCAGAAGGAAAAGGTGCTTATAACCACCAGTCCACTTCATCTGTCAGGACATTCTGACAGTCAGTTGTGGAAATTCATTCCAGAATGGGCAGGAGACGTGAGGTGTAAGCTCCTTTGCGTGAGAACCAATAGGGATGATGAGGAAACTGCATGTGGCTCCATCCTTCACTACTCTGACTGGGTGAAAAGGCAAGTTTTCCAGTTGTCCCACATTCTTATAGCTTCTGGTCATATGCTCTCATCTTTCTTGTCATAAATGGCAAGAAACATTCTATGTTTGACAGAGAATGTGCTTCACAGCCTGTCTTCGGTGTTCCTAGCACAGTGCTGCCTATTATAATTTGCTCAATTTATAATAGGTCAAAAACTATACCAGGCTGGGTATTTCTGTTGCTTCACCTACTTTGCTGGCAGTATTTCACACTGAAATTTTTATAAGTCTGTCATGTGCTGGATAATCTCCCTATAAAATATCTTAACTGTATAACTGTAGGAATGACTGGATCAGAAATAGCAAATTGATCACACTAGACTGTAAATATAAGGCGACATGGAGATCAATAGTGCGCTAGGTAGGAACACTGCTACTTTAGCAAGTGCAATTGAATCATTTTTAGCCCTTAACATCAGGAATTTTGATTTCATTGTCTAAAACTGAGGGAAAACACTTGGAAAAAATCCTTCTGCAGTAGGCTGCTGTGTTTTTTACAAGGAGAAATCGGCATTAGCTAGAGCTCTGTACAAACAATTTCTGTTCCGGTATCTGAAGCACAGCCATCTTATCTCATACTCATATAAGCGCATGTATCCTGCAATAAAGCTTGAGTGGCAAATGGAGCCAGAGATTGTTAAACACATTTTTTATGTTGTCTGTTCAGCTCCATGCTGTTCTTCCACATATCTAGAACTACAGTCCTTTCATTTCACAACATTATAGTTATGAATGCCACTGTCAAGGCAGCCCAAGTAATTTTGGCACCTGAGGCAAAACATTTAAATGGCAAGCTTCCTGTGGTAATATATCGTTGGATCTTAAGAGAGACACATGGAAAGAGATACCTGTAAGGCAGGCCTGCTCGACTTTGACCCTCCAGCTGTTTTTGGACTACAATTCCCATAATCCCCAGCCACAGTGGCCAATAGTCAGGGATTGTGGGAGTGGTAGGCCAAAAACAGCTAGAGGGCCAAGGTTGAGCAGGCCTGCTGTAAGGGAACTTTCCCACTCCCTCCTACTCATAGGAGCCCCCCTAGATCCCGTGAAAAGTCTCAGAATTGGGGCACTCAGAAATGGGATGGGATATGCACAGGGGTCTGCATGGAGTGGAGAGAATTCCCAGAAATTGGGTGGAGGCATCTTGCAGGAGCAGAAGAAATACTGAATGATATTCTGCATACTTTCTAGGATCAAACCCTTTATAATTTTAAGTAAATGATAATGTACCATCCTTTAACCAAAATCTGCTGACTGAAGTAGCTGCCTCACCCTGTCTCATGGCCTTTCCTAGCAACTGTTCACCATTAATGCCAGTTGGGAATAGATTTGGGATTTCCAATATTGGGACTGTATTAGCTCAAGGGCTGCACAACTTCTAATTTGAAATATCACATGTTTTTGGTCAATGACCATAAATAATAAACTGAACTGGTCACCCATAAAAACGCATGGCTGGCAATGAGCCTGTGCATGTTTATTCAGATGCAAGCTGTAGTAAGTCCCCTGAGACTTGATCCCTAGCAAATGTGTCTCGTATTGCAGCCTAAGTAAAGTGTGAGATTGGGAGAACTTGGATCTGTACTTTGCCTCGTTGAACCTCAGCTAGCCAGCATGTTTCCTAGACGGGTTTGCCTCCAAGGCGCTGCTGGGAGCCACACAGCTCCCAGCAGTTCTCATGGGCAGCCAGGCTTAGCTGCCCTAGCCTGGTCTTGGCTGCTCATGAGAACAGCCTCTAAGTCTCATGGGTCTGATTCAGTAACAGAACAAGAAAAACAATGATAGCAGAAAAGCAAACTTTTGAATGCAGCTCCATAATTCCATCTTTTTATTCTTCTGCAGTGGCCGACTGGCCAGAGTGTCAGCTTGCCCAATGGCAAGTGGGCCCCCTTAAACATTAGACAATATGTTAAAAATGTTAATGACCTTTTAGTAGTTTGAAAATAGAAGTTCCAATATTATTACTGTATGCAACTAAAATTTACGTCGTATTACTATTTTAATAATTTTTTAAAAAATAAAATCATTTTTTAAAAGGATACTTTATATTTAAAAATATTATGCCCAGCCAGCCGGGGGTGCCTGGCGGAGGGCAGCGGGCACTGGCGAGCCTCCGGCAGCATGCCCACCACAGCCCCCGCCTGCCTCTGCCACCACCTGTGGCAGTTGCTGCCTCCGCTGCCGCCACCCCGCTGGCCATCATGGGCCTGATGCCGCTGAGCGACACCATGCAGCTGGCCCTCGAGCAGATCCTCCGCGAGTCGCTGCTCAGCCCCTACGCCCTCGACCTGCAAGCTATTGCCCATGCCCACATTGCACAGACAGCAAATATTTTTCATTGCGTCGGCCTCCTCAGTCTGAGTGTGCTTCGTCAGCTCTTGTGCTTGCTGTGTTTTATGTGTTTTATAAAAAGTATGTATTTAATTAATATTTTTATATACTGTGGCCCTAATATACTGTGGAGACAAAGGGGGCCCACCCACAACTATAAGGCTATCTTTACTGTGGAGTGTTATAATTCAGCAAGGAATTCTGCAGCACCCCTTGCAGTAAACTGTCTGCATCGATGTCTCTGGGATCGTTTGCTCTGGACTGGGGCTCTGTAGGTGCTGTCTACTCTTCAGAAGCCTGAGGCCTACTTCTTATCCCTTGATCTTATAAGTCCTGCCTGGCTTTTGCACCAGGTCAGGCTTAATGAGGGTGATTTCTGCCCCTCCAGCCCACCACCGCTTCATCATTCACTCCCACAGGTTCCATATAATCCCTGTTCAATTCCTCCTGCACCTTCCAAATCTGTTACACCCTGGCTGGGCCTTCAGAAAGTGCCTCCTCTGAGACAGGGTTCTCTGGGGAGCTTTGTTCAGTGGCTTGACTTGGAAAAAAAAAGAAATGGAATGGGATGGAGAAGAAAAAGCATAAATCTGGATCACTGAAATGCAAAGAGCGACAAGAAGCAGAAAGGCAGGAATCAGCCAAGCGAAGCAGGTCTATTACAGATTTTATAATACCACAACCACCATCCACATCAATGTACAGTTCTGCAACAAATAAGCAAGAAGCAAGAAACAATACTCATGGTGACGATGCAATGACTTGTAAGTTACAAGAACAGGAAAGAGCTACTTTGAATGTAGAGACAAATACAATAGCATCCTTTACTCACCAACCCAGCCCAGTACTTCTGGCCTCATTGTTCCAGTATCTTTACTACCTGCAGTTGCAACATCTGAACACATAGCTTCAACTAGTTACAGGGAATCAGATATACCTTCAGGCATAAATGACTTGGTTTCTGAAGCACATCCTATAATGAACCTACACAAGAAAATGCAAGATCAACTGCTGGAAACTTCCAATATCCATCATGAGCAAATCTGAAACAGTTTTTTGCTGAACATCCATTTCACCCACTTGATGATCTGCCATTTGATGCTTGTTTGTATGAGATGAAAATTATGAATGACTCAGTCCCAAAAAATGGCTAACATATAACAAAGAAAATAGGTGCTTATATTGTTCATACTGCTTGGCCTTTGAGTCTCCCAACACTTGTAATCCATCACCCTTTGTACGTGGCTTTAGTGACTACAGGCGTATTAGCCAGAGCTTGGTTTTACACAAATCGACAACACATGTAAGAAATGTTCAGCAATTTATCAGTGTGGTTAATGATGGCACCTTAGATAATTTTTTTGCATCTTCACTAATTAAAAAGAAAGAAGAAGTGTTGAAGCAGAGGAGCATTGTCATGAGGATTATAGACATCATTAAGATGTTAGGCAAGCAAGCACTTCCTTTTCGAGGTCACAGAAATGAATCGGCCTATACTCTGGATAATGAGGTTCTGAATCATGGCAATTTTTTAGCTACAGTGCAGTTGATGGCAAAATATGACCCCATTATGGGAGCTCATGTTTCTGCAGTACAAAACAAGTCTACACAAAGAATCAAACGATTAGAACAACAAGGAAAGGCTCAAAGTAAAGGCCATGGTGGACTTGTTACATACCTGAGTAAAACAACTATTAACATTTTAATCCAAATTATGAAGAATATGATACAAGAAAGAATTAGTCATGAAGTTTCTCAAGGAAACTATTATTCTATTCAAGTTGATTCAACACAAGATAATTCATCCCTCAATCAGTTTAGCATTATTATTCGGTATGTGCTTAAAAGTGTTATCTGTGAGCGACTACTTTCAGTTGTGTCAAGTTATGATGGTACAGGACAGGGACTTTTTGATCTATTGACTGAAACATTACAGCATCTTAAAATTGGTCCCAAAAATGCTTATCTGATAGTACAGATGGAGCTGCAAGCTACCATGGCCAGTATAATGGTTTACAAAGTAAAATTACTGATGTGGCTGACATGAACATGTTGAACATGTTCATATATGGTACTATGCCCACGTCTTGAATTTGGTAATAACTGAAACAACAAAATGTTGCATGCCTACAGTTTCTTTTTTCAATTTGCTCCACAATTTAGCAATTTTTGTGAAAACATCATACAAGAGAATGGCTGTATGGATAGAAGTTGTTGGAAAACATCTAGGACAAGAAAAAAAAAGATTAAAGCTAATTGGTGAGACAAGATGGTCAGGAAAATTCAACGCAGCAACAACTATATTTGGACGTTTTGATGATTCTGCTGTCAGTACTTTTGTAAATCTATTGACGTGTTTATCAATGATACAAGATTCAGACAAGTTTGATGCAAAAACAAACCAAGAAGCAAATGTTTTACTTCAAAGTGTTCTAAAGCATGAAACAATATTGACAGCATTTACTTACTTGTATATATTTGAAACTACAGCCCCATTATCAAGTTATTTACAGACAAGTGGTTTAGATATGTTTCCTGCACGGAGTTTAGTAGATTCAGCTACAACAAAGTTTAAGGAACAGTCAAGAACATTTGATAACATTCACAGCAAGGCATTGGAATTTGTAAACAAATGTAATGACAACATTTCACAGTTGAATATGGATGAAAATCAAACATTGGAAATTGATTCTTTGGAAACAGCATTGCCAGTTAAGAGGCAGAGGAAGAAGAAAAGAATGGCAGATGAGCTTATAGATGATGAAGGAAATTCCTCCGATTCTCTAGCTGATTTTTGAGTAAATGTGTTTAACCTAATAATGGACCGCATTGTCCAGTCACTAGATTCACGCTTTGTACAACACAAAAAGTTGTATGAAGATTTATCCTGCTTGGACCCAGCAAAGTTTAAAACTATTGCAGAGAAGGGCCTTGGAGATGAAGCATTGGAAGGTATTATTAAGCTGTCTCCACAAATCAGCAAAGATCAAGTAATATTGGAATTGTTTTCTTTTGCTTCGAACTTTGATGTATTAAAGCTATTGCTTAATGATGGTGAGAATATGGATTCCAGTTGCAACAAGGGCATAATTGGGGGGGCAGCCAGGGCACGTGCCCTAGGCACTACTGAGGGAGGGCACCATGCCAGTTCCTCCCCCCCACCCCATTGCCCACCTGCCCAGCCCCAGGGTCCCTCAGCCACTTCCCATCCTGCTTGCCTTGCCCTCCGGCCTAGGATCGGCCTGCAAACTGCAGACTAGCTCTTCTCTCCCCACCTCTCAGCTGATTGGCGGGTGGGTGGGGCTTACAGAGAGTCCTCTGTGCAGGCCTCCCTGAAGCCTGAACTAGGCAGGCCCCAAGCAAGCAAGGAGGCAGGCAGGCAGAGTTCTCTGCAGCAGAAGACCCTATGCCCAGACCATTCAGTACAGCTTTTGCCAGGTAGAATGGGAATTTCTTTTTGTGGTTAAATCCCCCCCCCCCACATATAGAGGGATCGGCTTTGATATGGGGTGTGTGGGGGAGACTGAGAAGCCTCTGAATATTTAATTTAAAACACATTGGAAAATTTGCTGGTTTTAAGAAAACAAAAACTGTCTAAAAAGGCTTATAAGTGGCTTGTTTCAAGGCATAAAATTACAAAAACTTCTGGAACAATATTATATTCATTCATTCATTCATTCATTTATAAATGCACTTATGTTCAAGTTGTTTTGCAACCCAGAAGGTCTGAGTGAGAACTGTGAAGCATGTGTGGTGCTTTTATTTTATTTTATTTTTCTTGTGTGTGAACCACTCCCCAATAACTCGCATGGACTTCAGGGTAAATCTGGCCAACATGTGAATGCAGCACCTCCATTCCAGAGATGTGTGTTAAAGCGCTTTAAAAGCCTCGTGTGAAAAACCTCCTGGAATCAAACTTTACTGAATTTGTTCAGAATTTTGGGAAAACATACATAGGCTCACACTCCATGGTTTAAAATGTCCTTTGCTAATCTGCAGTGAGGGAGCCATTTTAATAATTAGTGTTTCTAGTGTGTTCTAGGCATTAAAAGTGGCACAAATGTATAGTACTCAGTGTATATCACTATATATTTTGAAGTGTGCATGTGTGTATTCAGTGAAATATATTTTCAGGCAGAATACTTATTTTGAAATATCAGACTTAAATCCTTGCGGGCCTGGGGTGTGTGGAGGCCCTGGACTTTGAGGGGCTGGGGGCCCATTTTAAAATCTCATCTCTGGGCCCACTCCAACCTTGCTATGCCCCTGGCAGAATAGTTACATATGTATTGATCACTACACATGGGTTTCTGCACAACACCTGCACAGAAGAAACTTCCATGTAGAAAATGTGTCTCCTGTAAATTGACCCTGAATTTTCCATCCATGACTGGGATATCTGAGAGAGTCAATAATAAAAGAACAGCACACTGTTTGTGACAGGAAGGGGCAAATTACAGTGGCAGGGGCTGGTTTTGGCCCTGGCAGAACTTGGCTGTCTGATCCTGTTGCAAATTCTTCTGTCTAGTGTGGCAAACTAATGTGTCAAAGTAAGCACTAGAATGGTGAATGCAAATATACCCCATCACAAGCCAACAGTCATCACAAGACAAAAGCTGGCAGGAATCATTCACTGCTTTATTGGCTCTCCCCCACCCCCCTTCTTCTCCCCCTATTTTGCTAGTGGCCATTTGGGCAAGTGATCCTCTAGGACAAAGTCATGTTTTTTTTAAAAGCATGAGATGAGACAGAAAATGACACTTGGAATCCTCATATAACTCCTGACTGTTGTTCTAAGTCTTTTACAGAGATGGCTCATGTTTTCAGGTTTTGATCAACAACCATGTCTAGATGGTACAGTGTTCCTTTTAACAGAGATTTCCAGATATTGTTGACTACAAGTCCCATCATCCCTGTCTGGATAGAGGCGCAATTTCAGTGCTTGCTCTAGGCGCTATTTTCCCTAGATACGCCTCTGCTCCTGCCAGCCAATATTTTTAGACCCAGTCCACCACTGTTCTTCTGGATCATCCATTACTGGCATTTAAACATTGTCTCCATATTTCTGTCTTCTCTGATTGCTACTTTGATCTTTGAAGCTTCATATGCTATCAGTGAGGAAGAATAATAAATGTAAATGTAACATTTAGGCCATTGGAATGTTTTTTTCCTGGGAAAGCAGTTCAAAGGAAACATCAGCTTGAAGCTATTGGTTAGATGATGAAATCTGAGGCAGGAGACCAAACTGTCTCCTAACTTCAAGGCGTCTTTGCATGGGGCTAATTAAAAAACAAAGCCATTGGACTGGTAACTGATTAGCTATTTACATTTTTGATGAAATGTTCTGAAGTAATGTTTTGATCTCTAATTAGAGATGGCCTCTATAAACAATTCTTTCCTACACTTTCAACAAGAAAACTTAGGAATCATTCACTCACTTTGTTTAAAAAAGAAGTCCACAATGCTCTTAGCTCTCCCTTGAGTAAGCACTTGACTAATAGAGGTGGGGGGGAGAGAGAAAGAGAGAGAGAATTTCCAAATAGCTGCCATTTTAAAGTATTCCAGCATCTTACAAGTATGAAATGATTTCAGTTTTAAACTACAATGAATCATGGTCTTGTCTTTTCAATTCTTTATAACCTGTGCTACAGAATTAGCAGCTGTTTGTAAAGGAAAATATGCCCAAAGGGGAGTATGCTATGATTGATCATTTTTTGACATGCTAGGGTGGGGAAGATAATGTTCTACTTTAGCTATTGATGCAATTTGATAGCATCCTGTTGTCTCAGAACATATGCTTTTCTTTATATGAATCATATTTTGCTTTTCTCAATAGAGAATTAGATGAGAACAGACTGGCTGGTCCAAAATCCAGTTAAAACCAAACTACTTGGATTTGAGCCTACATAGTTCTGATTTCAGTGGGGCTGTTCATTTATCTCTTTATTTCTTTACAGCTCGTTCCAAAGGCCTGCTCTGCAAAGTTGCCAGTGGACAGGATCTAGCACAGGGGCTTGCAATAGTGCATCAAAATATCTAGGGTGATGTGATGATGTAGCTATGCAACACACTGTAATGGCACTGCTGCAGACTCAGTGTGCAAGCCTGGGCATGAATCAGACATGCACTGGGCCTAGTGGGCAAGATGGGGAAGGGCAAAGTTGGAAACTTTCACTTCAGAAAGACCATGGCACACCCATACTTTGGCCCAGTTCATCTGTAACACAGAACCGCAGGTCCAATGGACCCTTGGTTCTGCTACCACCACCCCTGCTTTCCCATCCATGTTCGGATGTTTGTGAGACCTGGCTCTCTGCAGTCAGTGAGACTGCAGAGGCAGGGGAGCTGGCTGTGCGGTGGGCTTCCTTCTTGACAGAAGGACAGACTGCACAGCTAATTGGTCTAGAGTGAGGGAGGAGTTTCCTCCTCAACTCTGGTTCTGTCGGGCCCAAACTGTGGTGCCAGCATTCATAAGTAACACTGGCACTGCAGAAATGGAGTTTGTGTTAGCGAAACTGTGCTCTGACTGAAGGCCATTGACTGAAGGTTCAGAGTGGAGTTTTGGGAGGGAAACCACATGTCTTTCCCCCCTGCAAACTCCATTTCCTTGAATTCGGATGTGTGGCGTGGGAAACCAGTGGTGAAGGGAAAGGGACACCTCTGTATGTCTGAAGCCGGCCCTTCTTTTGCCTCAAAAGACCACAATAGCTGTAAAACATGATGGAGAGAGAGAGAGAGAGTATTTGTCCTCATCATTTCCTATCCAAAGGTACATTGCTTCTTAAATATGGAGTCCCACTTGGCTATCTTGACAAATAACTATTTATAGAGTTTTTTGATTGACCTTGGAGACAGTACAGACCATATATCTGCTGGCCCCTCCCCATCACATAGAGCGGGAGCATGTGTGTGCATTTGTCTCCCATCCAAACTGCCCCTCAAGGTATGAATTAAATACATCTTTAAAGCAGGCACATAGCAACCATACCAGCAGCCAGGGGACAAAGTGCAGCCAGGGGACTTCCATCTTTCCCCTTCGCATTCATGAAGCACATATGCACCCCAGGCCATGCCCCCTGGCCACGTGCCCCAAGTCACACCCCCGGGCTGTGTGCAGAGGCCTGAAATGATATGGAGTGTGGTGCTCCAACAGCACTTGCAGCAGTGAGGGGTGAGGTGAAGCAGAGGCAGTGGCAAGAGCTCCTTCCATGGGCCTGCCTGCTGCCCAAATGGCAGATCAGGCTGTTTTCGGCTCATTTCAGGCTTCTGCATGCACATAACTTACATGTCACACATGTGTGATGGTGTGCAAGTCACACATGCGCACTGGCCACTTCCGGTGTGATGCTGGCCAGAGCGGCAAGAAGGTATGCTTGCCCCATGCCAGTGGTTTTGGCGAGAGAGTGCCAGTAGGGGAAACATGGGGGTGGGGGTGGTTAAGAGCACCTTCCCCATCCCTTAAAGGTAACCCCCCACCACCAAACCATCAAGACCTCTGGACCTCTGAACTGGTTTGGGCACATCACTACTCCTGTTGTATTCTATCCAGTATCTTTTATGTTTTGTTGTTTAGAAGTTTGTCCCAGTGGGGATCCTGTAGAGTGTGAGTGGGGGGGGGGGTGGAGCTGGAAAGGAAAAGGGAGGGAAGAGAGAAAGAGAAATTGAGTTGTTTCTGATTAAACACCAGCACTGATTAAACACTGTGGCCCAGCTACAGGAAGCTGCTGAGAATTATATGGACTGCTGGAAAACCAAGCTGGAAAAACCAGGTAGCCCTAATCTGGGGCAGCTGGGTAGACGACAATCCCATGGATCCACACAAGCCTGTGGAGGTGCATTTAATGCCTCCTACCCTGGAAGTGCTGAGAATTACCTCATAGTCTTACAACCCTTTAACCAGGTGTATTATGGGTAGCTCAGCCATTTATAACCCCAAGGATGAAAAGCTGAGATCAAGAAGGCTTTATTATTTTTTAAATAAATAATGCATTCCAGAAAAAGGTCACAAAGTGCTCTAGACTCTGCAAGACCTCTTTAGGGGAGCAGTTGATGACCGATGTAGCTACACTTTAAAGAAGTTGTTCTAGTAAGAACTAATCAGCCTACTTTCCTTTCACTGACTCCACAACTGGACTAAATTTGGTTCAAATTGAGGTCCACAAGTTAACTCTCTTGTGCCTCAAATCTTCATGCATCTGCCATCTTAAATTGGAGTGGGTGACATCATTACACACCACACCATTAGGGCATCCCTATGTGCCCCTACAGCTGTAGCAAATTTGGTTCAAATCGGTTAAGGGGTTCACAAGTTAGCTCACTTGCACTTCAAAAGTTTACACGTCTGCCATCTTGAATCAGGGTGGATGACATCATCACAGGCTATGCCATTGAGGTGTCCTTGTGTGTAATTCGTTGCAACTGTACCTAATTTGGTTTAAATTGGTTAGACATGCCACAAATTATCCTGCTTGTGCATCAGATGTTCACACGGTCACCATCTTGAATTGGAATGGATGACATCACCACACACCACACCATTTGGGCATCCCTATGTGTCCCTAA
Organism: Hemicordylus capensis; assembly: GCF_027244095.1. NCBI lineage: Eukaryota > Metazoa > Chordata > Lepidosauria > Squamata > Cordylidae > Hemicordylus > Hemicordylus capensis. The sequence goes on from NC_069657.1 coordinate 213,135,314, forward strand.
AGCTGTAGCAAATTTGGTTCAAATTGGTTCACAAGTTAGCCCACTTGCACCTGAAAAGTTTATGCGTCTGCCATCTTGAATTGAGGTGGATGACATCATCAAAAACTATGTCATTGAGATGTTCCTATGTGTCCCTACAACTGTACCCGATTTGGTTCATATTGGTCCAGGTGTTGTGAAGTTGATAGGGGGACACACATGGACACACACACACACAGAAAGCCTTGTGATCTCATAAGCCTACTGGAAAGTAGGCTAAAAAGGACATCCAAGCAGATACAGGATCAACTGCCATTCGATTCAGAGATTTACACCAGCTGTTAACTTCCTTAGTGAAGGGATACAGCTTCTTTAAAATTAATTGCAAAGAAGTACAACAATCAGTATTGATTAAATATTGCACAATGAACATTATATAATTGCTTATTTTCCTATGAAGAAAGTGCTTCAGTTTTCAGAGTTGGGATGCTGAACAAAAACAACAGCACTTTGCATGTTTCCACAAAACAACTTAGCCTTTGGGTTAATATTTTTTTGAAAGCCAAACACACCCACACCATATTTGCTGTTGCTTTTATACTTCCTTCTAAAAGCCATTTCCTCTCCATCCTCAGCACCTAATTCTGAAACTGGAAGCAGCACAGTTGGTTGGCTCAGATGACACAATTCTGCCTCCACAGAAAAGATGGCGATATTCCTCTCAGGATCATTTTTCTAATTAAGATGGGCAGAGTTCCTGAAATATGAATAGCCCATAAAAAGGCACAGATGAGAACCCTAAGGCCTAGATTGTGGAGGCATATCTGCACTAGAGAGTTAGGTCTGATTTGCCATCACCTATATAACATGAAACACAATTACAATTTTCATGTCATCTGACATCAGCTCAAACACAGTGGCTGACATCCAGAATAATAAAATGTTCATGCAGTGACATTGCACTGGTGCTACAGGGGAGGGGCAATTTCCATCATTCTACCCTTCCCTCTGAAACTGATGATGACTCCTGAAAATAGGCCCCTGGATGACTCCTGAAAATAGGCCCCTGAGGGTCACGCAGCTCTTGAGGACATATTTCAGGAGTAACAGTGGGCTTCAGAAGGAAGTACCAGTGCAGTTAGCAGCACCATTTGTCTGGAAGTTGCTCAATATTTTTTTTTAATTGGAGTTAGTTTACGTATTTAGCTGCCAGTTCCAGAACTGTGCATTAAACAAGTAGAGAGAAAGCTGGTCTTGTGAGCATGAACTGTCCCCTTTGTTAAGCAAGGCTCACCTTGACTTGTGACTACATGTGAGTGTTGTCTTCTGTAAAATATTCCCCTTAGGGGAGGGGGCTGTAGCTCAGTGGAAGAGCATCTGGCTTTGCATGCAGAAGGCTTTCAGTTCAATCCCTGGCATCTCCAGGTAGGGTTGGGAAAGACTCCTGCCTGAACCCTTGGAGAGCTGCTGCCAGTCAATGTGGACAGTACCGAACTGGATGGACCAATGGTCTGACTCGGTATAAAACAGTATCTTATGTTCTTATGAAATACAATGAAATGTGTGCATGTGTGAACCAGACATTTAAACTAGTGTAACAGTTCATTCTCTCTTCCAGTGTACCCTTGGAAACTGTAGTTTTGTGATGGTTTACAGATTCTGATCATCTTCAGCAAAATATAATTCCCAGAATGATTTTGTAGAAGGCAGGATGGTTATACTAGTACAAAATTAATTCAAGCTTGTACTATATATATACCCTAATACAACAATGAAAATGTATACACTGTAAAGTATTATCCTTTACAATGTTTTTAAAGAGTGTTCACCTGGGATTCAAAAACTCCTTTTATTATTTCAACACAAAGAGCAGCAGAAAAACTATAATCATTTAGTTGAGTTGAGATTATGTATATTAGCTCTTCCAGCAGACACATTATTGAAATTAAACAGAGATAAGAAAACTATAGCTAGTTCTGGAAACTTTACATTTTTATGGTTTTGGCACAGATTCTGTAACATAGAGAAACACACAAAGGTCCCATTAATATTCCAAAAGATTTTAAGTAAAAAGCTATTTAAATTAGTCCTGCTTCTGTTTGAGCTGTTAATTTTCTGTGGAAACTAAAAGGGAAAGGTCTCTGGAGTCTTATGAATGTTTCTTAATTCTAGCATTTAGTGCTGTTAAAAATACTTAAAACAAGCCAGCTTTGCTTAAAGATGCAAACTGTGTCAAAATAGTCCCCCAACTCCATAGTTCGAGCTTCAAGAGTGTTCTAAAAACGACAATTTAAACATCTTAACATAAATGTTAGGAGTATTTCAATACTTCGGGTACATACTAGGCCTGTGCACAGCCCAAAATGTCAATTGTGATGCAACCTAACCTGATCCTGGCACTGTTGGAAGGGGTCATGTTGGCCCCTCCCAACTGTTATGACATGGTGTGCCAAGTTGGAGACCCAACATGTCTGTCAGACCCCCACCCCTTCCTGTCCTCCCCTCCCCACTCTTTTACTTGAAGAGTGGGGAGGGAGTAAGACACCCTTACGTGGTAAGGGTAGGAGACAGACAGTAGCATGCTTTCTTCACTCCAGAGGGAGTGTACAAGCAGCTGCTTTACCTTCTGTGGTTTCCATTTTAAAAGCACTCTCTGCCCCAGCATTGTTATGTCAAAACTGCCTCTGTAAATGCCTGACAGAAGACATATTGGTCTGAGTTGTCTGTGGGACCGACACTACTGCATTGCCTTAGTATATACCTGTACAGTATCAGATAGCATATGGTATTTCAGTTTTAGAAAGCATTTAATTTGCAAATAACTTACAAATGTACATTCTCAAAAGAATGGTACTCTGCCATTGGAAGCTCTGCTTGCACAAGGACTCATAAGAACATAAGTACAGCCCTGCTGGATCAGGCCCAAGGCCCATCTAGTCCAGCATCCTGTTTCACACAGTGGCCCACCACATGCCACTGGGAGCCTACAGGCAGGAGTTGAGAGCATGCCCTCTCTCCTGCTGTTACTCCCCTGCAACTGGTACTACTACTGGTACTCATTTTGTGAGTGCATCATTCCTTCCAGAAAGAGCTTCAGATGATGGAGCAGAGCTTTGCTGAAGGTCGAGATGCCTCCTCTCATGTTGCCTTAATATATAGTGAGGCTGTTCTCACATGCAGCCTAACCCAGGCTAGGAAAGCCCAACCTGGGTTAGGCTGCACATGGGAACTGCTAGGATCAGGCCCAATCCCAGTGGGGCAGCACTGCCTAGCCCATCTTTTTAACCCGGCTTTTAGCTGGGATTAAAGTTGTGAGCACACCCTTAACTCCGGCACTGGGGTCGTGTGTTTGCTCGGGCTGCATTCTGTCTCCTGCAGGAATGCCCCAATGCACCACATACATCACACAGTGCATTGTGGGATATCCGGAGGTCAGGTGGTCCTAGCTTCTGGAGCTCCATATTGTGTGCTGCAGCATGGATCATCTGGGAGTGCAGTCTACGCTCCCAGCAACATTTGGTCACTCGTCTGGGGTGGGGGGGAAGGTGAATTGGCCCAACCTTCCCCCTGCACCTGCCTGCCCACCTGCGTGGTCATGTGAATAGCCCCATATCCTGTTCTGTTCTGTTCTGTTCAGTTCAGGGGCATGGATATAATGGAGACAGGGGGTGTAGCTGAGGCAGGGCTGAGGGTCTCCAGAGGCCGCTTGGCCTCTCTCCTGTGAGTGACTCCACATGTTGCTTGCAAGTGGTGTGCACAGAGAACATTTCTGGGCTATTGCAATAGCTCGAAGCAGAAAGATAGCCACAGCCAAGTCTGGCGGTGTGGCCCCTTTAAGGTAGGGGCATTCCCTTGCTCTGATGCCCAGAGCCATGATGTGGCTTCAGCACCCAAGGCTGAGTGTGGACATCCCAGGCAAAGGCAGGTGGTGATGGTGATGGTGTGGGAGGCAGGCAACAAAGGCAGGTGGCATTGAGGAGGAGGTAGGAGTCGATGGTGGTGGGTGGCAAATTTGGTGGTGAGTGGTAGGCAGGGGGCCATCTTCAAACCTTGCTCTAGCACTGCCTCCAGTCTTGCTATGTCTCTGATTTGATTCTGGTTTTATATCTATTTCCTCCTTTTTGTCAATGGGGGACTAATTATGGAAGATGTTTAAAGATGTCCAAATGGCATCTAACCCAAATTTCAAGGACATATGGTTAATGCCTGTCTGTAGCTATGCCACCTTAGAATGCCTCTATTCTAAAATCCTCCTACATATGGAGTAAAAACTGAAATAGTTTTATTTCAGTTTTTGAAATCTGAATTTTGAGCTTGACATTTTAAAATGGACTGTGTGTGTGGAACTACAAAGGAACTACTCTGATGTAAGCTGCATGGGAATTGCAAACCCCATTTTTTGCTAGACTTCTTTCTGCCGTTAAACTGAATATTCCACATAGAAGTAGAGAAGGTTGACTCAGCCTTCCATCCTTCTGAGGTCGGTAAAATGAGTACCCAGAATGTTGGGGGCAATATGCTAAATCATTGTAAACCGCTTAGAGAGCTCCGGCTATAGAGCGGTATATAAATGTAAGTGCTATTGCTATTGCTATTGCTAAATGGGCCACTCCCAATGAGGTTACTTAATATGCTTCATATATACTTCCCAATGCCTTCGATTAGTGTCATGAGCAACTGGGTTGCATTCCTCCTCCTCCGTGTGTGTGTGTTCCATGTGTGTGTTAAAGAGGCCTTACTCACAAAGAGACTGGAGTTTTACTGCCCATGAAAAGTAAGGCAATGCTTCCTAGCCATTTGCCATCTCTCCCCTGCTGTTGGGCGGACTAACTCCATGCAGCTGATTACTGCCCTTGAACACATGAGAGTTCATAAAATACTTTGGGATCTTTTGAGGCAGAAGTAAGTCAGATAATATTAAAAATGTAAGAAATCTTGAGATAATATCATTTCACTTTTCACTTCCATGGCACCTTTCATCTCCAAGGATCCCAAATTGCTTCATAACTATACATAATGGGTGCCATTAAAATTTTTATGCTCTCCGCAATGCAGCATTCACCTTCCTTGTAGAACTTTCTCTACTTCTATGTGGAATATTCAGTTTAACGGCAGAAAGAAGTCTAGCAAAAAAATGGGGTTTGCAATTCCCATGCAGCTTACATCAGAGTAGTCCCTTTGTTTCCCATGTGACAGATGGAAGCTGGATTTTCAGGGGTTGTAGTCTATGTTTCAGTACATGAGGCAGACATGCTACCTGGTGGTTCAGCAGGACATGATGATGGTGCCCAATCTGTACGGAGCTGGTTCATACATTCATGTTCTTGTCGCTTGATGGCCGCAACATCGAATGATGATTTGCACACATGAGTCACAGCAAGACAGAATGTGCAGAGTTTTTTTTCTGCTGTGGTGCCCTGTCAGTGACATGCCCTTCCTGAGATGTTTGCTAGGCATCTTCTCCGATACCTTGTAGGCACCAGGTAAAAACCACTCTATTTCACCATGTCTTTGTTTGGGGAAGGGGAGGCTAATCACAATGCTTTGAATTATGTCTGCTGTAAATTGTTGTTTTTTGATCCTGGTTTCTGATTCTGATTGCAATTACATGATATTATATTGATTTGGCCTTGATTAAAAAAATAATTTATATTGTATTGACTGACATCCAAACAAGTTCAGTTGTGCTGGTGTAATGCTTCTGATGTAGTGTGATAATGTTGCAAACGAAAGGAACTTCTGTTCCTGTCAAGTTCTTGTATTAGTGGAAGATGTTAACATGTGCAACACAGCGCACAACCGCTTGCTCAGTATGTCTTGAAAAAGGTCTTCCATTTGTGATTGTCCAGCATGGCACAACACTGCAAACAACCTAGTCTATCTCTTCTCACATTCTACTAACATAGTGCTAGTAAACACCATCTCGGCTGCAGCCCTTTTTCAATGGAGTTATTTCACACATTCAGCTGCCCATCAATAAAGCGCAATAGTCATCATGTTTTGAGTAATTAAGTGCTGTATGTCTACCTATGTGAAGCAACTCATTGTTATAACTATTGTTATATCTACTCCAGATATTCTACACAGTTTCAAGGAGTGTGCCTTTGTTTTGCAATGAATGAAGAAACAAACAGAAGCAAGCCCATTTGGCTCAAAATAAAATATTTCGTGCCAAAGTGAATGCCTACAGTAACAAATGAAGGTCCAAACAAAATGAATGGCATGTGCCGTTTGTTTCATTTGAACACTTTTGTCAAGGCGGACCTGGTAGCAGCATTCCCCACCCCCTTCTTTTTCTTTATAAAAAATCTGTTACACACTGTGCAGGTAGCATCAGTGGCAGAGCTCCTTTATCAGTGGCTGCCATTTCTTCCCCATAATGCTCTAGACCAACAGAATATCTCAGGAATGGGAAAGGGGCACTGCTGCTGTTTCAAGTGTAACAAATGTCTCCCCCCCCCAAAAGAAACCTGATACTGTTATCACGCTACAAGGAAGGGCTGTTGGGAAAGGGTTGTAGAGCATCAAGAAGGTTCCTGTTTCAGTTTCTAGCATCTCAAAGGGTTGAGAAAGGGTTCAGAAAGACTTCTGCCTTAAACCCTGAAGAACTGTTGCTAGCCAGTGCCAATCTTGCTGAGCAAGAGGAACCAACAGAAGTCCAAGGATAACGAAGGAAACTTAATGAAAATAAAATGTGAGTAATCAAATGAATGTAATTGCAACACATGAATAATATTTTAACAAATGACTGAAGCATTTCATATCAAGAATGAATAGAACAATGGGATTTTTAAAAATCCCACACACTCCTAATGGTTTCTCTCTTCTCAACGGTTACAATCACGAAGAACCTGCAACTGGCATTTCCAAATACCAGTTGCAGGGGAGCAACAGGAAGAGAGAGGGCATGCCCTCCACTGCTTGCCTGTGGGCTTCTCAGAGGCATCTGTTGGGCCACTGTGGGAAACAGGATGCTGGACTGGTTGGGGTTTGGGCTTGATCCATCAGAGCAGTTCTTATGTTCTTATTAACCCTCACAACAGGCCAGAACCAGATGTTACAGAAGACACAAGGCTTGAGATGCAAAAACCCAGAATCCAGCAATAGATTTGTGAGTCCAGAACTAAAAACAGATATTGGCATGGACATTTGCACATCCGGCTCTTTGACAAGTAACAAGTACCACAGAGAGAGAAAATCAACACAAAGACACATACTCTGGGTTCACACCATACTTCTACTCACAACACACAGTGATTTAAAAAACAACAACACTGTACCTGCAAATGTAACACCGATTTTCAAAAAGGGATCCAGGGGGAATCCGGGAAATTACAGGCGGGTTAGCTTAACATCCGTTCCAGGCAAATTGATGCAAAGCATACTCAGGGATAAAATTGTAAAGCACATAGAACAACAGACCCTGCTGGGAGAGAAACAGCATGGCTTCTGCAAAGAGAAATGCCTCACAAACCCTTTTGACTTCTTTGAGAGTGTCAACAAGTGTGTGGATAAAGGTGACCCAGTTGACATAGTATACCTGGACTTCCAAAAAGCTTCCGACAAAGTTCCTCATCAAAGACTCCTAAGAAAACTTAGCAGTCATGGGATAAGGGGACAAGTACATGTGTGGATTGCTAACTGATTGAAGGGCAGGAAACAGAGAGTCGGTATAAATGAAGAGTTTTCACAATGGAGGGAGGTAAGAAGTCAGGTCCCCCAGGGATCTGTACTCGGACCGGTGCTTTTTAATTTATTCATAAATGATCTAGAAGTAGGGGTAAGCAGCGAGGTAGCCAAATTTGGAGATGATACCAAACTCTTTCAGACAGTGAAATACAATGCGGATTGTGAGGAGCTCCAAAAGGATCTCTCCAAATTGGGTGAGTGGGTGACAAAATGGCAAATGCAGTTCATTGTTGGCAAGTGTAAAGTGAGGCACATTGGGACGAAACCCTCCAACTTCAAGTATATGTTGATGGTATCTGAGCGGTCGGTGACTGACCAGGAGAGGGATCTTGGGGTTGTGGTGGACAGCTTGTTGAAAGTGTCAATGTGCAGCAGCTATGAAAAAGACCAATTCCATGCTAGGGATCATTAGGAAGGGGATTGAAAATAAAACTGCTAATATTATAATGCCCTTATACAAAACTGTGGTGTGGCCACACCTGGAATACTGCGTACAATTCTGGCCACCACATCTAAAAAAGGACTTTGTAGAACTGGGAAAGGTGCAGAAGAGGGCAACAAAGATGATCAGGGGCCTAGAGCACCTTCCTTATGAGTCAAGGCTACAACACCTGGGGCTATTTATTTTAGAAAAAAGATGACTGCGGGGAGACACGATAGAGGCCTATAAAATCATACATGTTGTGGAGAAAGTGGATAGAAAGAAATTCTTCTCTCTCACATAACACTAGAACCAGGGGTCATCCCATGAAATTGATTGCCAGGAAATCTAGGACCAACAAACGGGAGTACTTTTTCACACAATGCATAATCAACTTATGGAATTCTCTGCCACAAGATGTGGTGACAGCCAACAACCTGGATGGCTTTAAGAGGGATTTGGATAACTTCATGGAGGAGAGGTCTATCAATGGCTTCTAGTCGGAGGGCTATAGGCCACCTCCAGCCTCAAAGGCAGGATGCCTCTGAGTACCAGTTGCAGGGGAGTGACAGCAGGAGAGAGGGCATGTCCTCAACTCCTACCTGTAGGCTTCCAGTGGCATCTGGTGGGCCACTGTGTGAAACAGGATGCTGGACTAGATGGGCCTTGGGCCTGATGCAGCGGAGCTGTTCTTATGTACCTTGAGAACCACATAGAAATATGAGGTTGGACATAATTAAGAATAGCACAAATATCAACCAGTTTCTATTTCCAAAGTGACAATATCACTATTTGTAGCTTTAGATAAAGGACTTGTACAAAGCAATACATTTTAAAACTGGTTTTCATGGAGATGCACACAAAAAGCAATTCAAGACACCTGCACAAGATACTGTACAGTTAAGACCATTGTACAGAATAATGATGCCCAAGAGCTCAGTTTGTTCTCTTCAATTGAGAAGGCTTTCTAATAGCTAATTCTGTGCTTTTGTTTGGAGAAGGAAGTACACTAACTAATATTTTCTTCTGATTGGGGAACTCAGTACAACTAAGACACTTTCTTCCTCCATCCCTAGAGCAGCTTTATTTTAGAATAAACATATATAACTGATGAGCAGATATCACCAGTTATATATAAAAATAGTGCAAGGCTCCCTGCTAGCTTCTAAATAAAAAATGATGCACAACAAAGCCAAGACTGGGCTTTCAGACGGAGAACAATGAGTAATTATACCAAAAACATCTCAAAAACATATGGAATAATCTGGAAAATCCTGTTCTGATGAAAACCACAGATCCATTTTTGTAGATAAGTGTAGTGAACTGCAGTATCATTGTTTGGCAAGGTGGAAATATCCACAGAAATAATTGGAAAGGTTTTGCACAATTCATAGTAATTATAAGTTAAACAAGTCTCATGAATCCAATTAGCCAAATGTATGTTGACTGGCAATCCAAATAAATATTGGAACCATCTCAAGTCCCTGTTCCACGTGGAGCTCACTGCAGGGAAAGCTCTCACAAGCCTTGCTAGACCAATACTACTTTTAATGCTACCTTTTCAGTGATTTATTTTCTAGTTAAGACTGTTTCTTCGGAAAGGTTTTTGAAATGGAAATAATTTTCAGCTGAAGATCTCTCAAATTATTATTATTGTTTAATTGTTGTGTACTTTTGTTTTGGGAATGATGTTATTCTAGGTAATCATAACCTGCCATGATTTTCTTTCTTGCTTCTTTTCACATAACAGCAGCAAACTAGTCCATGCTTAGTTTAGTCCCCCAAACAATATTTGATTAAAATATCAAAAAACCTTAAACCTTGGTTCAGATGGGAGTTAGTGATTACACATTTCACTTGTACTCTAAAAAGCATGAATATTGCAATTTAAGGTGGTCACATTCAGTTCCATGCAATGAAAGCAATAAAGATTTTGTATAGTATTGCATATTATGCTGATTTTACAAATTCGACTCCATGCACCCACTCTTTCCCTTGGTCTTTCAGCTCAGCATTGGGCAATATCACTTGCTAGAGATGCACTTGATGAATTTCTGCCTAGTGCCTCTCTATAAGGCATAGTGCTTCCTCCAAATGACACTTTTTATAGTAAATGTCAACTTTCAATAGGTCCACCATCCATCAACAATCACATGCTACAGATGCACCTGATGGATTCCTGCCTGATAAATTGTGACACTATCTACAGCAGGGTTTCTCAACGTGTGGGTCCCCAGATGTTATTGGACTTCAACTCCCATAATCCCCAGCCCCAATGACCTTTGGTTGGGAATTATGGGAGTTGAAGTCCAATTACATCTGGGGACCCACACGTTGAGAATCCCTGATCTACAGGATACCAAAGCTGGGCTGCTAAGAGAATATGCCATCATACCATGAGGTAGAGCTACATTCTCACAGCATCCATCTGTGGTTAAAAAAACAAACAAACCTGCATTGGGAACTTTCAGCTCTGGGAAGTTCAGTTTAAGACCTCATCTGAAAAATGTATAAATTTGTTAAATAGTAATGTTTGTTGACCAGAGGACATTGGAAGAAGAAATCTTGATTCCCAGTCTGAGCTGGTAGAATGAAATTACTTCAGTATTGCTTGAGGGGGGTGGGGTGAGATCAACAGGAGGGCAAGCCCATCTCTGTGTAGCCTGTACTTAGTTTGGGAGAGTTCTTGCAGGACTAAGGCTTTGGGATTATCTGTTGTTAGAGCTATGACTACAGGTGGTCTGAGGATATTCAAGATATGAGAAGCTATTGTAGGGTCAAATCACAGGGTGTTTCAAATAATTGCAGGAATCAACCAACAGACACAGTGGGAAATACAGTTAGAAAACAAGAGCGTACTTCGTAGCAGGAGTCCAATACAATCAGGCAACAGGAAGGAATGCATCAGAACATAGTGCTAAAACAGGTGAGCAAAACCCCTATGCGGTGTGTTGCTGCACCATACTATTTCATACTGCAAGTGGGGAATCAAATGTTTGAATGCATAGGGCTAATAAATGAGGGAGGGTTTATAGCTTAGCCCAATCATGGTTAGTTCTAATAATGTTATTTGACAACATGTCAGGACTGAAATAGTGTGGCCATTTCTCTTTTCTTTGAGTGCATCACTGAGTATGGAATCCAGTGGGGTTCATCAGTAGTGTAATAAGAAAATGGACATCTTGCCCAGCCCTCTATCTGTTTGCTTGGAAGTATGCCCACTGATTTCAGTGGGCCTTAGACTACTAGTCTTTACCCTTTCACACAAAGAAGAAGGGTATTTCCCAGTAGGAACTTTATCATTGGAACAGCCAATTAGGGGACAATGAGTTGGTAGTGGTGTAATGGAGAATGTGTCATCATCAGATAAAACAATAATGAGCCAGAACTAAAAAATATATCAGTACCATTTTGTTGCATGAACCATGTCTTTGCTATAACGTTACATGCTTGCCATACATAAGACTGCCAAGAGTTAAGTTACCTACCACAAAGTGACATTCAGGTTATGTCTGTAATAAATCAAAAGGATCCACCACCATTAAATATTCAGTGACACAAGATGACGCAATAAGTTATATATTGCTTCCTACATCTTGATTGATGGGGTGCTGCATGCTGTACCCATATATCAATTGCTTTAGTATACAGTAGGTGCATAATTCTTTGCCTTCTATATACCAGCACAGAGGCAGAAGTCGATACGGACACAACAGCAAACTGTACTTAATAAGGGACAAAATGATCATCACAAGCTGGTTACAGTTCACACTGCTTAGGCCTCTAAGCCAGAGTTTGCACACTGGAAGCAATGACACATTGAAGAGACTTGTATATATGACACGGGGACAAATACAGTAATGTAGCTTCTGCAACTGTTGGGTTTTACAAGCATTGGGTCTTATCTTACAGCTTCACTACAGTCCCATATGGAGCGACATGGCTCCATTAAACTATGCATCATGACCACCACTGGTTGTTTACCATACTATGGACAATTCAGTACAGACAGAGCTTTATAACCCTTATATCATTTATTCTCACTACAGCTCCAGGATGGATGTTAGGTTGAAAGGGCAAGAGTCTTTTCTGTTCTAGGATAAGTTCATAAAGGATTACAAAATGTCAGGGTTCTTCTCAAGAGAAATGGGGGATTTTCTGGTACCGTTTCTCCACATTCCTACACTGGCATCACCTCCTCCTTCCAAGCACAAGAGGCTTATGCCCTGCATTCCTGAAGGTTGTCCTCAGTGGCCTCAAACTCTCCCTTTATAGCCACAAACTGTAGCCCTTCATATGCCTTCCTCCATTGGCCTTCCTCCTCCATCTGCCCATCTTCTCCCCAGGAACATGTTATATATGTATAATGTATAACATATTGCTGTCCTGTAACCCCATGCCCCTTCCACTGCTAGTACTCTTTTCTGTCAGCACTGTTGCCTCATTCCCCATCTGCCTCCATCACTTTGTGGTCCCTCTGGTAAGGCCTATCTCTGTGGCTTGCATCTTACTTCCCTAGATTTCCTTACCTTCTGGAAGAGGTACACAATGATGCTACAGTTCAGCACTCCCCCGAGTTCCCCACAACTTGGCAAAAACTATGGAGTGAACTTCATGGCTGAGCAAAAATAAAAACTTAGGGCGGTTAACTGGACTAGTTCATCACCCAGTGCTTACTAAATAATAGGACTGTGCATTGAATAAGAACAATAATAGGATCCCATTCAATACAGTCCCTTTTGGCATTTTTCACCGGAAACTACAACAACAACAACTACTACTATTATATTTATTTATTCAATTTCTATACCGCCCTTCCAAAAATGGCTCAGGGTGGTTTACACAGAGAAATAAATAAATAAGATGGATCCCTGTCCCCAAAGGGCTCACAATCTAAAAGTAACATAGACACCAGCAACAGTCACTGGAGGTACTATGCTGGGGGGTGGATAGGGCCGGTTACTCTCCCCCTGCTAAATAAAGAGAATCACCACGTTAAAAGGTGCCTCTTTGCCAAGTTAGCAGGGGACTATTCCAATGGCAAATGTCCCTGGTATCGATAACTGATTCAGATTAAAAATCTCTCTATCGATAATTGATTCAAGGCAATGCTGCATTGCACCAGCATCCTACTGAATATTATAGTGGGGAGGGCTTACTTTTCTTTCAGAGCTGGCTGTTCCAGAAGAATTTGGCTGCCCAGAAGGCAGCAGCAGCAGTTGCAGTGTGTCAATCACCACCTTTCCTTCCACTGTCCTGCTCTTGAATGCACCTGAGTAAGAAGCAAGGAGTCCTTCCTCTGGAGCAGGGCTGCTCAACTTTGGCCCTCCTACAGACGTTGGCCTACAGTTCCCATAATCCCTGGCAATTGGCCACTATGTCTGGGGATTATGGGAGTTGTAGTTCAAAAACAGCTGTGGGGGGGCCTATGTTGAGCAGACCTGCTCTGGAGGAAGGTTCTCTATACTAGAGGAAGCTTCTAAGGGGAAAATAAACCTTAGGACACAACCAAATACAAATAAACCCAGTACATTTAACATAATACATTCTTTCCTTCCTGCTCAAAATATTTTCTGAATGAAACGGATTCCATTCCTCATGGGGCGGGGACCACTTTGGCCTCTGCACCAGCATTTATTGCCCAAGTGGAGATAAATATGTCTCCTAGTTAGGCAACAAGGTTAACACATAATGAGGCCATAACATTACATATGCAAAATAATATGTTTCCTCTTGTTCACTTATCATATGAATTTCAACCTGAAAGAAGCTGTCTGGGTTTGTCATCTTTGCTTCTTTGTATTAGACAAGCTACCTTTCTGGTCGCTCTCTCCAGATGCCAATCTTCATACACAGGCATAGTTGCTTTGTGCTGAAGCAGAATGTCTTGTACTTAGGTGATTACATTGAAATGCTTCTTCCCCTTCAAAATATGGCAAAGGACAATGGGTATTGGACAGACTTTGTTAATGCTTCATTTATATGCAGGGCCATGAGTTCCACCAGGTAACCATCAAATTAATGAAAGGCATTCCTTCATATTTAAAGTCTTTCTATCATTCCAGATAGCAGAATGTTTTATTAAAACGGATGCCTTCTGATCGGTTAATACTCGGAGATTATTTGGGATCACCAATATAAACTTGAGCTTTCTTCCAGTTTCTATAAGAGAATTTAAGGGGGAAATGTCTGAGAAGATAAAAATGCAAAAATGGAAAGAAATTGAGTCACTAGGTAGGTCCTCCATTTGGCAAATGTAACTGATTGCTGGGCTTGCTTGCAAAAACAAATGGATGGATCAATTAACTACAGTGGGAAAGAAAGCTGTAAATAAGACAAAGCATGGGAGTTGTCACTTCATGGTACAAGTATGACCTAGGGCATCTTAAGGGTAAACTTACCATGGTACACACACACACACACACACACACACACACCTTTGGATTGAAGACTGTGGTCTCATCACTTCTGAATTTGTATTTAGACAGCCTGGTAGCCAATCCAAAATCGCCATGATTACCTAAACAAGCAGTATGTATCACTTACTTATCTGCATTTGCACGATGTATTTCAGATTTTTATTGCCAAAACCTTTGTGTTATGGCAAGCAAAATTCACGTGCAAGAGAATGACCTTTTAAATGAAGCATCGGACTACAGTGTGGTGTAGTGGTTAGAGTGCTGGACTAGGACCTGGGAGACCCGAGTTCAAATCCCCATTCAGCCATGATACTTGCTGGGTGACTCTGGGCCACTCACTTCTCTCTCAGCCTAACCTACTTCACAGGGTTGTTGTGAGGAGAAACCTAAGTATATAGTACACCGCTCTGGGCTCCTTGGAGGAAGAGCGGGATATAAATGTAAAAATAAATAAATAAAAATCCATGATGTAGTGAGACCATATGTGAAACACAAATGTGTGTGAAGAACTTCGTATGCAAACTTAAAAATACAGAAACTCTAGACAAGCACATATGGGACCGAAGGCAAAAGAAGGAATGAATCAGTAATTATGAATGAAACAATCAAAAACTGAAACCTGCTGAAATCCAAATTGGTAAGCACAATCTGCTGTTCTAAATCAGAAAATTATTGTATAAAACTGAACTCTTCCAATAAAGGCCAGTTCAGATGATACGTTGCCTAACAGGCTTGCCTTGTAGGATAAGACATGAATTTTGTGTGAGCACGCACGTCTCCCCTCCCTCCAGTGTGCCATTCCATAACCTTGTGTGGGAGTGGGTGGTCCAAATTTCCCCTCTACATGCAATCCAGATATGAACTGTACCCCCATGTTGTTAAGGAACAGTGCTCTGGGAGAAAATGTGCATGCTCACAGCACATGCATGTCTTCATCATGTGGGGTGGGCTGGTTGGCAAAAGCAAAGCACCATCCCAAACAGCCCTAGCTATTGCACAGGGGTGACTTTGAAAAGGTATGTGTTCTGTTTACCACATACATTTCAGTCTATAGTATAAAGTATTTGAAGCACTAGAAAGACAGAAGACTTCCAAGCCTTTCAAATTAAAGGGTTCAGCTGCACATAGCAGTACCATCCAGATATAAAAGACAGGAAGCTGAGTTTGCATAGACTTTCCAATTACTGCTAATGAGAAGAATTTTCTTACTTTTTAAATCTACCTCATAGGGTTCAAGTTGCAAATATATCTGACTGCAAATTATTCTTCATCTTCTGTTCTTCACATTTTAAAACACTGCACAGTTTACTTTTCTTTGTAATTAGATGGGTGATTATAATATCTTTTAACACACACTGCTGTGTTCTCTTTAATTGTTAACCAAGGGAGCCCTCTGAGGTCTCCTGGCATTTCCTTGGTTTCCCCCCACTCTGAGCTGAAAATTAAACTGTATATGAGAGTTATGACACCCATACAAAAATGAAATCTAGAAATGTGAGGCGGGCTCCAGTGATCAGATGACAATGACTCTAAATAATAACAACAGTAATAACAATAGGCCCACTAATTAGATACCTGGAAAAAATCCCCATTATTTAGGAGCATCTGTCTATATATTTAATTCTCTTGGGACCATGCGTGCCCAGGATTTGGCGGCGGAACTCTCGCGACACGCTGTGAGAGTTTGGGACTGAGGGGTTGGAAACGTCGGTTGGAGGTTGGAGGAGCCCGCCCGGAGGAGGAGGCTGAGGGGGTGCCACTCCGGCAGCTGGGGGCGGCTAGCGAGGGGCAGTGAGAGGAGAAGAGGCTAGGAGGAGAGGAGAGGAGCCCGGCTGGGCGAGCGGCGGCGGGGGTGGGCTCCTCAAAATGGCCGGGTGGAGGCTGGCAAGCAACTGGGGCTGTTGTGGTGGGCATGGGGGCTGGGAGGGGGGAGAAAGCAGTGGAGAACCCCTGGAACTATTCAAAGAAGGCCATCTGTGACTAGATAAGATGGTAAATGTGTTTTTGTTTAATTAGGGACTTAAATGTACTCTCATGAAGCAACTGTATGAGACCACATCAAGAGACTATGATGCAGAGGTAGAGGCTGTTTAACTTATGCTCCATGCCATCTTCCTACTAAAGATTGCCCCCTGGAACTTTTGCAGATAGCTGGCTTTACTGCAGCAGGAAGTGCCTAAGGTTAAGCTGTTTTGATTACTGAACGAAAGGGCTACTTTTTTAGGACACACCTAATGCACAGTCACTGTGAATCACCAGGAGAAAAGCTTAATAATACCATTGCATGATGTCCTGACATCCCTGTAAATGGTTCCCTCGTATGAACTCCACCCACCCAGCCTAAGTATAGCAAAGCTGTGTTAAATCGCCATCTGGAAAAGCTCCTGGAGCAGCTATGTAACTCTGAAAGTGCCACTTGCTACAAAGATACTTTCAGAGTTAAAAATCAACTAGCTGACCTCGCACAGAGCATCTGTGCAGTTGTGCACTTAGCCTGTGGCATCCCCCAGCAGCGCGCTCGCTCACTCCCCCTGCAGCCCGCTTGCTCATTCTCCCCCGCAGCTCGCTCTCCCGCTCGCTCCCCCCGCAGCTCGCTCTCTCGCAGCTCGCTCTCCCGCAGCTCGCTCCCCTCGCAACTTGCTCCCCCGCCCTCAACCCGCAGCTCGCTCCCCCCGCCCTCACCCCGCAGCTCGCTCGCTCTCTGCCCTGCAGCTCCCCCCCCCGCTGCTCTCCCCATTGGGCAGGCCAGGGCCAGGCCATCCCGCCACCACCTCCCACCTGCCCCCGCCCTCCCCCTGCAGCTCGCTTGCCCTCCCCCTGCAGCTCGCTTGCCCTCCCCCTGCAGCTCGCTCGCCCGCGCTCCCCCCGCAGCTCACTCGCTCTCTGCCCTGCAGCTCTCCCCCCCCCGCTGCTCTCCCCATTGGGCAGGCCAGGGCCAGGCCATCCCGCCACCACCTCCCACCTCCTCCTCCCAGCTGGTAGGGCTTTGCCTGCCATCGGCCCACCTCTCCGCTGCTGCCATTATTTCTCCCTGCTGTCGTCCCCTCTTCCTGGTGCGTGGGGCTTCACCCGCTGTCCACCCACCTCTTCTGGCCGGAGGGGCTTCACCTGCTGGCCCTCCACCTCTGCCTCCTGGGCGCCACCATTATTTCTCTCTGTTTCAATGCTGGAACGCTCTATGTTTCAATGCTGGATGCTCTAGAGCATCTGCACGTTAGTACTTGATTGATCCCCTCACCTCAGAGATCTCCCCACCCTCACCTGAGCTGCACTCCTGCTCCTCCATCCCATTGCTTCCATCCCCCTCACCCTTTTTGGTCATGGCGGCAGCATTGCTGCAGCCTATTGGCCAAGCTGCAGCCCCCTATCCCCAGAGACCTCCCCTGAACCCCGCTCCTGCTCCTCCCCCCAGGAGCAGCAGCAGTGGTTGACCGGGCCATTTCTCTCTGCTGCCACCACCATGGCCACTTGTTCCCCTCAGGCTGCTGACAAGCCCGGGGCCGTCCCTTGCCTGCCTCCCTCCCTCTGCCAATGGCCTCGGTAGCCCCAAACAGCAGCAATGGTTGACTGGGCCCTTCCTTGCTGCTAGTGCTGCCATGGCCGCTCATTCCCCTCGGGCTGCTGACAGGCTCAGGCCCGTCCCTTGCCCTTTCTTCTGTTTCTCTGACCCCTCCCTTCTTTTTCTCTTTCTCTCTCCTCCACTTGCTCTTCCCCACTCTTTCTTCCCCCTCCCTTCATGTTTTTTCTCTCCCTCCCTCCCTCCCTGAGTTATTTAATTCACACAACGGCATCCTTCTTCTCTTTCCTCCCTCACAACCCCTCTCTTCACAGACCCCTGCCCACTATCCATTCCTCTCCTCTACAATCAACAACATCTTCCAACCAGTAACAGTTGCATTCCAACTGACCTTAAGCATCACAGGCTCCTCCTCCTTATCTGCATATGGAATCCCCACTGTCCAATCAGGTGCTTCTGCTTGAAAACTCTGTCAGCCAATCGCCTCCTTTCTACCATGTCCCCACGCATGGCCCGTCTTGGAGAATTAATAATATAGATGTGTGGGTTCCATTTTTGATGGGAAAATGGTGCAGAAGTCCATAATTTAATACCTGCTGCTTCCATACCATGGTGTTGATCCAAATTGAAGTCCTTTGTGGCTGTTACCCATGAGTACACTTAAGCCTCTATCTAGAAGATGATGCATTTAACATCCAATTTAGTTTGGCCTTTAGTCAGAATAGCTGGATTCTGAGGTGATTCTCTCGATCAGCCAAAATCGGGCTAAGGGAGCCTAGCACGATTTCGGCCGAGTGTGAGAACCACCAGCTCGGTTTCTCCAAAGTGAGTAACTTGCTTGAATACCCTTCCACTTAAACAGGGTTAGTGGAGCGAGTGCTCCGCTAACCCTGTTTTTTTGATCGTGTATTGCCAGATTGTTAGATTTTTGTTTTGAAACGGCATTTTCCCCCACTTGTGGATTATAGCAAGGCAGCTGTGAAGTAACCAAAAAAAGTTTCATGTCACCCCCACACCCGCAACTCCATTGGCCCAAATGGAGGAGGAGCAGATAAATGTGTTTCAAGGAGAGAATATGGACAGTGCTGCCTTGAAAACACGTTGCAATGGGCGGAAAATATGAATGGCCACCAGTCTACAATGAAGCATTGAATAACGCTTTATTTTATTATTTCTTTATCATATTTTTATACCGCCAGATATGTACATCTCTAGGTGGTGTACAAAATTTAAAACAATATTTAAAAATAAGCACAGATTAGAATACATGGAACAATTATAACAGTAGTATAAAATGGAAATAAAGGCAGTAGTATAAAACAATTATTAATAGCACTTACATTTATATACCGCTCTATACCTGGAAGCTCTCTAAGCGGTTTACAATGATTTAGCATATTACCCCCCAACATTCTGGGTACTCATTTTACCAACCTTGGAAGGATGGAAGGCTGAGTCAACCTTGAGCCCCTTGGTCAGGATCGAACTTGTAACCTTCTGGCTACAGGGCAGCAGTTTTACCACTGCGCCACCAGGGGCTCATTAAAACAAATTACTAAAATTAATTCTAATTAAAAGCCTGTGAGAACAGGTGAGTCTTGAGGGTCTTCCTGAAAACAAACAGAGAACGAGATGCACCTATTTCCTCATGGAGCATATTCCAAAGCCCTGGAGCAGCCAGAGAGAAAGCCTGGTCCTGGGTTGCCACAAAATGAGCCAGTGGCAACCATAACCAGACTTCTCCAGAAGATCATAACAGGTGGCAAGGCTCATTACAAAGGAGGGACTCTCTTAAATACTCTGGACCCAAATTGTTAAGGGCTTTATAGGTAATAACTAGCACTTTGTATTTTACCTGGAAACATATCAGCAGCCAATGCAGTTCCCTTAAAACTGGTGTTATGTGGTCCCTTTGAGTAGTCCCAGAGACCAATCTGGCTGCCACATTCTGCACCAATTGTAATTTCTGGACTATGTAAAAGGCAGCCCCACATAGAGTGCATTACAGTAGTCAAGCTTGGAGGTTACCAGAAAAGTACCACTGTTTTAAGGTCAGAAATGGATGTAGCTGTTGTAGCAGCCCAAGTTGATAAATAATGCTACTGGCCACTGCCTCAACCTGAGAAACCAGGGAGAACTTGAGGTCCAGGAGTACTCCCAAGCTACGTAGCTGATCTTTCACGGGGAGTGTAACACCATCCAGAACAGGCAGATCTAAACCATCTCTCAGGTCCCAACCCCCAACCCCCAGTCAGTACCTCCATCTTATTTGGATTTAACTTCAGTTTGTTATCCCTCATCCAGCCCATTACTGCCTCCAAGCAGGCATTTAGAGAAGATATGCCATTTCCTGATGAGGCTGACATGGAGAAACAAATCTGGGTGTCATCAGCATATTGATAATACCCAGCACCAAACCTCCGAGTGGTTTCATGTAGATGTTGAAACGCATTGGACTCCAGCACATGCAGAGGCACACCAAGGTAATCTGGGTGCCCAGACCACCCCTGCTGCAAGGCCCCCCCTGCTGCCCCCACAAGTCTTCCTTTCTGCCACCGCCGTGAGGCTCAACCACCAATATTCTAGCCGCCATGTGCATGGCCGGGGAGTGGGGGGGGGGGGTGAGGCGAGCAGGCCACCTCCCTCATGGCAGCAGCAGCAGTGGGCAGAGTGGCTGCCAAGCCTGACGGTCTGTCTCAGCGGCCTCTGAGAAGTGTGAGGCACTCCGGTGCGCCTGTGCAGTTAGAACAGAGTGCTGCAAGCCCATGACGTCACAGGCTTGCAACACTCTATTCTAACTGTGCAGGCCCACTGGAGTGCCTCGTACTTCTCAGAGACCACTGAGCTGGACAGTCAGGCTCACCATGTGTGTGGGGGGGAGGCCTGCTTACCCTCGCCACACACATGGCAGCTAGAATGTCAGATGTTCAGCCTTGCACTGGTTGGGAGGAGGGCTCACAGTGGCGGTGGTGAGGAGGGCTCGAGGTGACAGGAGGCCCCCCCCCTGGGCCTTTGGAGGCCCCCCGGGCCTTTGAGGCCATGGGCCGGGCCCCAAGCTCAGGGGTAAGAGCGCCTCTGAGCACATTCTATTTACTGAGGGGAAACCAAGTACTTCAGCCCGAATTGCAAGCTCAGTATAACTTTGGCCTTCATCTGAGCAGCTTGCCTCTTGTGTGAGGATTCTGTGTAGCGCCTGCTCCCTTGTTCTGATTACTGATTGGATCTTGATCTCTGCCTGCCTGTCTACACACTGGCCTCCGAGCCTTCTGTTCTTCACTGCTGCTCTGGATCTCTCTCCCTCTCCCTCTCCCTCTCTCTCACACACACACCTGCTTCTGACCCTTGCTGAGGTCTAATAGGAGCAGCTGGGACAGGGAGAGAGCTATTGTGGCAGAGTGGTTGAAAGGAACAGTCACCTATTAATGTGCAAAGGACCAAATCCTATTCCAGGAAATGCCCAGTCATCCTCATGCACATATAGCTTCTGAGTTCGTATTTAAAAGTTATTATATAAAAGTATGACAATGCTCTCTTCTTAGCAAATAATAAACTTAAATTCAAGGCTGCTAGAACAGCTTCAGTGATGAAACCAACTAGGGAATTAAACTGCTAGACTATCAAGCGGCATTACATTGTCCAGGTACAGATGGATTACCCTGTTTTGTTGATAAAGTGATTTTCATTTCCCCCATTTTTAGTTAGACTCTTTCAATTAGAATGGTCTCTCTTCAAGGAGAATTAGGGAGAAGCTATTTGGCCCTGTAGTCTTACATTATAAGTCCTTTCTCTACTCTTTGTATTAGCTGACAGACCAGTGAGTTTTACACTTCTGAAATTATATTATATGGATCATATCATTCCATTTATTTTGGGAGAACTGAACCTGTACCATGCTTGTTATATCTGAAAATAGGAAGAAATGGCTTTCACATCTCATTCATTCAAGTGGAGTTGCAAGTACCTATTTAACCTATAAATGTGGTGGTTTATCAAAGCATAAAAAGCTTTCCACCAGTGTGGCTGAAGAGCTTTAAGTCCTATATAGCTCAACATATACCTGGATTTTTCATTAATACTGGTTTCGTAGATGTAAATGGTATACTCGGTCTTTAAGCTGATATGTTGGTGGTCTTTAAATGGTGTTCTGGGGACTACCTGTGTCCCTGGAATGCTCTTAAGGGTTATCTTAGACTACCATAAAAATAATTGAGTGAAAATGCTGAAGAGGTTGAGTTTTTTCTGAAGTTTTCACCACAGGTTGTAGAGGCAACCCACATTCTCAAATGCACATGGGAGAGCAGCTTGCCTTTTCAGCAGTGCAAGCAGCTGCAGTGGAAACCTCAAAAGAGTCCCAAACTGTGTCCATGTTTCCCCTTGTGTAGCCAATAGCTTTGCTGGATAGGAGCCAGAGAAGATCAACATAGTAGATGACTCTTGATTCAGCAACTTTTGAAGTGCTCTCTCTGATGATGTTCCTGATAGGAAAAAATAAATTGGAATAGTGGGCCTCCTGTTGCAGAGAAATTACTTTTCTACTGTAAGTAATTGTACAGGAAGCAACTTTAATTGAGAAGCAAGAGTTTGATATGTATTACTTATGAAAAACATAGGCTAAGAAAACATTAAACAGTCTTTTATGCAAAGAGAGGGAGAACCTCTCAGATTGAATTCAGGCCAGCAAGTGAGGAGGGGAGACACACAGTGACTCCACCCACCAAGCCAGCACACAGTCACAGTCAAATATACAAGCATGTCCCATATAAAGAACGGAGACAATGTCCATGGCAAAATCCCATCATTCCCCTTCTCATTGTCTCATTCTTGAATTCCGAGTCCAACATTTTGCTTCATGGTGTGATGCAATCTTTTCTTTCCCTGATTGCAGCAATTTATTTATCTCTGAATCTGGCATGCCTTCAGTTTTGTGCCAATCTGTAGGTTCTAGTATTTATTTTCTCCGCTTTGGCTGCCAGTGACAATCTTTTAGGTAGATTTCCTTTATTTATTCTTCTTGAGTATCTCACTTCTTGTTTTATTTCAATCTCCCCTTCCTGATTGGAACTCTGGTTCTGACTCAGTCTTCCCTTCTCGACTGAATCTCTCTATTGTATAACAGTCTATGATTACTTGTTCATTTTGTTGCTGTGGTTGCTGTTCAGCCTTTTCACTTATTGGAAAATCCAGGTCACAGTCAGACATTGCATTGGCATTTGTCTTTTGTCTCTCATCAAAATATGCAACACTGCACAGTTTAACAGTAATGAGCCTTTCATTAGAAGCTTTCCTCCTTTGAAAATAAAGCAATAGTCCCTTCTGAAAAGAACTCTACATCCATGCCTTGTTTTTACACTCATTAAACTGTTTTGTAAACTTGGAACATAGTATGCCCCTGGAATACACACTTCATTCATTCTATTTGCATCAAGATTACACTTCAGTTAAATTGTCCCCTTTTCCTTCTTCCAATTAGGTGCCCATTAGCCAAGTATATAGAACTTTTATGTCCCATGCTTATTTCAGATACATCTTGCAAATTATTGAAGAAATGTGAAGTAGCTCCACTATCCAAATATATTTTGTTTCTACATTGAATTGCATCAGTCCTGCAGATGTATTTTGCAGCAAACAGTTTTTATTCTACTTTCCTTAAGGAAAGTAAGCTTATGTGATCATCCGTGTGTGTGTGTGTGTGTGTGTGTGTGTGCGCGCGTGCACGTGCACGTGTGTGTCCCTATCAACTGCACAATGCCTGGACCAATATGAACCAAATTGAGTAGAGTTGTAGGGACACATAGGGACATCTGAATGGCATAGTTTGTGATGTAATCCACTCCAAATCAAGATGGCAGATGCATGAACATTTGAGGTGCAAGTGGGCTAACCAATTTGAACTGTCTAACCAATTTGAACCAAATTTGCTACAGCTGTAGGGACAAATAGGGATGCCTCAGTGGTGTGCTTGTAATGATATCATCCACCCCAATTCAAGATGGTGGATGTGTGAATTTTTGAGGTGCAAGTGGGCTAACTTGTGAGGATAGTAATGATAAATTAAGATTATAGTGAAAGAAAGTAGGCAAATTAGTTCTTACCAGAACAAGCTGTTCATCTATTTCATCCTCATTTTCATTTCATAGGCACTTTCACTTTTGCATAGGCAAGTGTGTTTGTTAGAAAGTCCATTTTTTGGAATTTAGTCTTATCCCCTATTTAAAATAATTCCCTTGTTCTTTACTAGGACAGGTATTCCTCAAAAGCATGGTGCTTCCACATATAAAACACTGCCTACCATCAGCAACTTTGTAAACTTTATTTAAAAATGATTCCTCCCTTTCTGTTTGCTGTTCAAATTACATTCTTGCAAACATTCCTGCACAAAACTCAAAGTCACATTTTCTTTCATTTGCAGAAAATTGACAATATTATCATATTCTTTAGTCAAGGTATTAGGCAAAAGTCCAATTTTGCTGGTTCTTGCATATTTATCTCTTGAAATTCCAGCTCTCTCAATGTTTCAAAAAATGAGCATATGTGCTCTTGCAGACTCTCTCCCTCTTTGAATCTTTCGTTACACAACTGCAGCATAAGATAAACTTGAGTATTCATGGTTCTTTATTGAAATATCTCCTTTAATCTTTCCCACCTCTCTTTTGCTGTAATTTTATCTCCTAAGTGATAAATTAACTGATCACTTACAGTCAGAGATATGTGTCCCATGGCTTGCTTGTTTGCAGAATCCAATTCTCGCTGTTTCTTTTTATTCCTCCAGTACATAGTATAGTCAAGTATATTCAGCAACGTCTTCATTCTGAAGGACCATTTTCTGTAGTTTGTTTCATTGAGCAGTTCAACAGTGGGATGCCTCCCCACAGATGCAAAAGTAGTCATCTTGTCTAGTTTTCTTGCCTACAAACTCTTTGTTATCTTGCAACTTATTGCTTCACATCTGGTTCCATAACCCAATGTTGCAGAGAAATTACTTATCTACTGTAAGCAATTGAACAGGAAGTCAACTTTAACTGAGAAGCAGGAGTTTGATATGTGTTACTCACAAAAAACATAGGCTTAAAAAATATTATACAGACTAACAGTCTCTTATGCAGAGAGAGGGAGAACCTCTCTGTTTGAATTCAGGACAGCAAGTGAGAAGGAGACAAACAAACACAGTGAATCAATCCCCAAGCCAGTACAAAGTCACACTCAAATATATACAAGCATGGCCCATATAAAGAACTGAGACAATATCCATGGTAAAATCCCACCACCTCTTCTGTAAAATATGGGCCTCCTCTGTAGAAGCCACTATAGTAAGCTTTTTTTCTGTAAGGTGTCCCAGCTCATGACTGGTCATATGCTTCCATGGGAGGATGTTGGTATACACTGATATGGCCACAATGAATTCTGGGATTGTGGCAGCTGAAAACGAGCACTGCATCATACAACAGTCCAGTTACATATAATCAAGGGTTGGGACAGCTTACATAAAGAACTGTGTCCATTAGCAGTAATATAAAATGTATCATCAGTGTAATCTGAACAGGTTATTAGTGGCGGATATTTTAATTCACCCTCTATAACCACACAGTTCTCCTCTTTGTACTTTTTTGTATGTAAGAATTGATCTTTGGAAATCTGACAGGCATTTAAAACTGATTTAGAGGCTCAATGATTTGAGTATTATGAGTAGCAAAGCTAATGAGAGGAGGTGAAACAAAAACTAAGGGGGAAAGACACACTGTGGGTAATGAAGAGATATTCAAAGGTATTGAGATAGGTGGATATATGATTTTAAGGCTGATATTTCTGTCACTGTACAATAGCTATTAGCTAGTACAATATTATACCAAAAGTATGTGCTCAGCTATTGTTTCCTGATGTTCAATAGCACAAGAATTCATATTGTCTACATTTGATAAGTGCTATTAATGTTAATCTCACTTCGGCTCTTAACTTAGGTTCAAAATACATGGGTCCCCCCCCCCCTTTATTGCAAATAAGACAAATCTATTATAGTATATACAATTTCTGGAAACCGTATATACAACAGTTTATTGTACAACTTATTCTGATTTCAAATTGACTGTTTTTGATTCATGACTTCAGAGGTGTGTTTTTATCAAACACAGTAATAACTGAAAACCTTAAGTTTGTAAATTCAGTAGTAAACCTCCTTGAACCTGATCCAGCAAAGCAGCATAGATGTGCACATGACACACTACTGGCTAACATAGGCAATGTCGGGCAGGTTCATGGGCAAACCAATAGCTCATTTGGACATTGCATTTAGCAGCATGGAAGTAGGGATGTGCATGAGCTGTGGTTCGAACCACCATTCAAGCACTTCTTGGGCAGGGAGACTAGGAACTTTAAGAAAAAGGAGAGCAGGTCCTTACCTGCTCTCCACTGCCCACTGCAGCTTCCTTCTGGGGTGGCATGCATCCCTAGAAGCCTTGCACAGTGTCAGCACACACATGGCATCCGTGCATGCACGGGTGCCATTTGCATTGTCAGCATGGTTTTACTGACCACACAAATGGTGCCCATGGATGCCATGTGCATGCTGACGCTCCACGGAGCTTCTAGGGATGCACACTGCCCCAGCAGGAAGCTGCATGGGGCAGCAGAGAGCAGGTGAGGACCTGTTCTTCAGGGACTTTTGAAAGCAATCCTGGAGAATTTAATGGCTTGATATTGGGAAACTATTGTGTGGGGAAAAAGACTGCAGGTATAGTTGCATGCCCAGGCCCAATAAAGACAAGACACATGTGACTGGATGAACCAGGGCCACTTTTATTAGTTAATATTACATAACCTGTAACGAGGCATAACAATTTATAGTGCGGGCACCAGCTCTAAGGGCCAGCTTCATAAGGAGGACCACCTAGAACTGGGCGAAAGACTGGGTGTTAATTCAGTCTGGACCAAATCTGGACATCATAACAAACATGAGGTGTTAACCCCACTGAGGGGAGGCCAACCAGCCCCACCCACCTAGGCCTCAAAACTCTGAGTGGTGGGTGCCAGCCAGCCTCCGAGTAGGGGCAGATCCCAGCCCAAGGGCAGCAAAACCTACAAGGGCTGTTTCTCAGCTTGCCCGCTCACTTTAAATGGTTCTCCAGTCAGACACTGATCAAGACAACCTATACCAACCCACACTCACCAGCCACAAAAGCAGGGCCACCCTCAGTTTAGCCCTGCTTACCCCACCCATCCAAAATTCTGCAAATACCCTGCTGCAGGGCCCAAAGAAATAAATCATTGCCATGATTAGACAAATGGAACCCATCACTCCAATACAAGGTTTTGTCTTGGGTCTGTATGTCAGGATGTGAAATAACATGCCCACCCATAGCCAGGATAGCACAGCCAACCTTTTGCGGGGCATGAGTAAAACATTGAATCCCACCCTGGCTGTGCCAAGGCAACTGGGGAATCATGCAGGACCAAGCCAGCACAATATCTGGAAAATGGGTAACCAGACATCAAAAATCAGCAATCGCCTGCAAAATTAAAGCCTTACCACATAGCAGCCCAATATCATTCCCACCCAAATGCGTCACCAACAGGTGAGGGACACCCTATTTGGCAATATACTTATCCAGGATGGGCATGAAGAGGCTCCAGGTTATTCCACAACATCCAAGCCATTCAATTTCGGCCACGCCGGTGAGGCACAACTGGGTGCCCATGTTGGCCTGACACACCCGACAACTGGCCCAAAACACAAAACTGTGGCCAAGAATAAGAATCCTAACTGGGAATGGTATCTGCACCACTGAAAAACAAAACAGGTTAGTACCTCATAGCAGTAATAATACTTACTAACAGCATAAAGGCTTAATATACCGATGGCAAGCAGATGAGCGCCAACGCCAGAGAATGCGAATTTGACCTTCAGGCATGTCAACTGCTGCTGCAGAAGATGCAGCACATATACGAAAAGAGTGAGTACTGAACTCTGCTGGATCCAGACCTGCTTTACACAGTGCACTATGAACCACCGTTCAAAATTGGTAATGGGTACATGCAGAAGAATCTGCATGACAAAAAGCGGACCCTGATCATGAACCCGCACGTAGTCTATACCTGCCGACATGGGACACAAAGAATCAGTATCATTACGAGAAAGACAAACAATGCCCCTCTTCCTGTGCTGGTCAGTCTTAGCCTGTCGAATCACCAACTCGACTCCCTTACGTGTTACACGCATATTATTATTATTATTATTATTATTACATTTATATCCTGCTCTTCCTCCAAGGAACCCAGAGCGGTGTAATACACACTTTAGTTTCTCTTTCACAACAACCCTGTGAAGTAGGTTAGGCTGAGAGAGAAGTGACTGGCCCGGAATCACCCAGCTAGTATCATGGCTGAATGGGGATTTGAACTCGGGTCTCCCCTGTCCTAGTCCAGCACTCTAACCACTACACCATGCTGGTTCTTATGCTGCAGGGCCTGGGCTGAAGTATCTTGCTTAGAAGATGCAACAAGTTCACTTAACCAAAGTGTGCTAAAAAAAATGGCCACAAAATAGCCTGGAAGGTGAGAGCCACCAACCTGGCACCTATAGACCTAGGCACCAAGCCCCGGCTGTGCAAGTGAACTGAATAGTGTAACACCTGTTCCACCGGAATAGTCCAAACATCATCCAACCCAGATGAATCCCTTAGCTCACAGAACTCATGTCCAGCCACAGCACAATGTTTCCTGGTGTTATGAGTCAAAGAGAGGCAGATAGCTTGTTCAGTTTCTACCTCTCAAGGTTCCACAACTCAACCAGAAAGTTTTCGGAAACTTCCGTTGCCATTGGTGCGAGGGACCGAAAACGCTCCTCCTGCTTCCGAGACAGGGCATCTGCAATATTATTATCCAAACCCGGAACGTGGCCAGCAAGAAACAAAATATTATGCCACAAGCACTGTAAAGTAAAATGCCACACCAGCTGCATGACCCAAGGATTGCGAGAAGTCTTGAAATTAATTACATGAACGGTGGACAAATTATCACACCAAAACTGAACAGTATGATTTGCAAACTCACGAACCCACACATGTACTGTCACTACAATAGGGGAAAATTCAAAAAATGTCAGGTCACAAGTAATCCCCTGTGTTACCCAGTCCATTGGCCATCTGGCAGAACACCATTCATTCCTTAAAAATAAACCATAACCGAGTCCCCTAGCTGCATCAGAATGCACTTGCAGCTTAGCTTCAGTAAAAATTTGGAACACCAAAGGGAAATACCATTAAAATCCAAAAGAAATTTGGACCAAAGTCTGGTATCTTTCCGAATATTGTGGGTTACATGCATGTGATGATGAGGGGCATGAATCCCCTTAGTAGCATTGCATAAATGCCTCAAAAAAGCCCTATCAGGCACAATCACCCAGCAAGCAAAGTTCAGATGACTGATGACACTCTGCATATCCCATAATGTAATCTTCTTGGCTTCCAGTAATCTACCCAGGAGCTGGCCCCAAATCAAGACCTTATTGGCCGGTAAATGGCAACATTGAGCAACAGTACCAATTTCAATGCCCCAAAACGTCAGGAAAGTAGCTGGATCTTCCGATTTCTCCTTCACTAAGGGAACCCCCAGCTTCTGAGTCAGTCCCTGGAAGGAAGTCATGAGATTTTCACAAATCAAAGAGGAACCAGGACCAGTAAAAAGAAAATCATCTAGGCAGTGCACCATGTATGTCAGACTTGTTTGATCATGCACAGCCTAGGCTAAAAAGGAAGTAAAATGCTCAAATGCTGAACAGGAGATAGAACATTCCATTGGCAGTGCCAGATTCAGATAAAAGGCTTCATTGAAAGAAAATTCTAACAAGTCAAAGTCGTCAGGATGGATTGGCGAAAGCTGATTTAATATCACATTTTGCCATCAAAGCCCTCTGGGATTGGACCATATTCACAGCTGATTCAAATGAAGCATACTGCACTGAGCACAAATGCAGAGGAAAAGCATCATTCATGGAGCTGCCTGCTGGGAAGGACAAATGATGTATTAAACAATATTCCCCTGCTGATTTCTTAGGAACTACTCCCAAAGGCGAAATCTATAAATTAGATTAAGGTGGTACAGAAAAGGGGCAGACCCTCCATTCCTGAACCTTGTTCTCAATTTTAGCCCAAAGAATGTGCTCCATACCCATTATAGATCTCAAGTTGTCAGCCCAAAAGACCACCCTTGAGCCCTGGTAAGGTATCCTGAAACCATCGTGAAAGTATTCCCAAAGGTAAGCAATATCCTGCTCAACAGGATAACACTGTAATAAAGACTGAAGGGGGCTTAACTTTATTGGACTAGGTCCCTTTTGAAGCGGGGGGTGGATCTTGACCCAGCCAAACCCCTTTGACCCTAACACCAATGCCTACCCCTCTGGCAATCACTAAAAGAATGTGAGCCCCCACAAATTGAACCTGCGTGATGATACAAACAATGGGGATGTGAGCACACACCACTTACCCAGAATTCCCAACACAATTGATGAAAAGAACCACCTGGGGCCTGCGCCTGACCTTGAATGGGAGTAGTTGAGGACTTGACCACCAAGTGACTGCTATTGGAGTATTTCCCCAAAACTGGGCAATAAGGAGTCATGATTTGTAACCAAAGCTTTGGTTGGGGATAATCTCAAAGGAGAGAAGGATCCAACGCTGAACGATGCCAAAATGATTCATCATAGCGGGTCCACTAAACAATAAAAATGCGTGATAAATGATATCTAAATATTTTATTATAGAGGCTGCCCATGCTGGTTGTTTATGTAAGACCACCCCCATGTAAACCATGTCCCCCACCAACCAGTTTAGCCAATTACGGTCAACTGCTTTGGCATTGAACATCTCTTTACCTCTAGCATCACTTTTATCACTTTCCTGCTGCTCGGATTCCCAATACAGCAAAGAGAACTTGTCAACATATTCATTTTTCCAAATCTTTTCCTTAGTGGAAAGAAGCAAATGATCTCCCAAAGGCAAGGATACATCATCATGAGGGTAGAATTCAATCCATTTGTCAGTAGCCCGCTAAGCAGCAGTAGCTTCTCATGATCCAGTAGAAAGCTCTGATGGTCTATCTCCACCCATCTATTTTCATTCCCATGGTGTAAGTTGGGAGGTGGGTGAAGCCTTTTAGCTGTGCCAGAACCACCACTGGCAGGCAAAATGTCTGCCCAAGTGGCTGGGAGGAATCCTGGGCCAGGAGGCCAGACTGGCATGCATAAGCATTGGCCATTTGCATGGTGACGCAGAATGGGGTGCAGAGAGAGACGCTGCTGTCCCACACACGCTTTTGGAGAGAGCGCCGGCAGAGGAAGAGTGGTGGGACGGGTGCTGGCAGGTAGGTTGCGCCTTCCCTGCCTCTTTAAGTGAACCCTCCAATATTTGAACTGGCTCGGACGCCAGTCAACAGAACTGGTTCAGAGCTCCAGAATATGAGCACCAGATGCGTTGCATGCATATCCCTACTGGAGTCCCCTGCTCTGCTGCTCTTCCTCTTTGATGTAACTTCCTGTTTGTCTGACCCCTTTGAGCATGTGAGCCATGACCGAAGTGAAAATGAACAACAGTCTCTGTCTCTTTTGCCTTCTTTCTCTAGGCAATGGTGCAGATTGGGCCCAGAGGCAGAGGACAAACAAATAAGCAGGAGCATCAAAGGCAGGGAACGGTGAACACAAAAAGTGGGGGGCACTCAAAGAGCCTCCCCAAACCTGAAACTAGCACCAAACAAACTTATAGGGCGTTACAGGCATGGTTTCCTGAGGCTTACAAGAATTACAGACTGAATCCCACGACTCTGTAGATAAAGTGAGTGGCTTTTTCAGCATTCTGTCATTATAGAGCCTGAAAAATTTATTAACCATAAAATCAAAACAATTTGTCTGATCAGATATTTGGAATGATGATAATGTTCTGCTTTGTGAGTAGTGTAATCTGACCAGCTTTCAGAGCATTTTCTTGAAGAGTGGCTAAATTATGGCAGTTTAAATTTTTTTGATTGAAGGGCAAGAGTCCCTTGCAAAGCTGAGCTGAAAGATTGCCCAAACCTGCCCTTATGGAATTGGCATTAAGAGATGCAAGTTTTGGGCGGTATAGAAATGTGTTAAATAAATGACTTTCTCAAGCCAGGCGAAGGCTTTTTCTCATTTTCCATGGCTTTTTAAAATACTAGCCAAATTATTTTCAAGCTGCGTATGCTGGCCCTGCTGTGTTTTATTCTTCCTTTGCTTTTTATTCCTTGAGGCTGTTCTCATGAGCAGCCAAGCCCAGATTTAAGCAGCCAAGGCTGGGCTGGGAACCACTGGGATCCTCTTCGATCCTGGCAGTGCTGTGGTGCCAAACCCAGCGCTGCAGCCTGGCTCCTAACCAGTACCCTTAACCCTGGCTCTGGGATTATGCGTCAGCGCAAGCTGATTGCAGCTCATGCTGACACAGAGATGGGTGCCTAGAGAGCCACTTCCCTGAGGGAATCACCCAGTGCATGGTGCTTGGTGCATGATGCACTGTGGGATTTATGGAGGCCGGGACGAAAAGTCCTGGCCTCTGTTTACCAGCACAGCTGGGAGCAGCATGGATAGTAATCTGCACTGCTTCCAGCAGCATTGGTCGCATGGGCTTGTGGGCCACCTGGGCTGTAAAGGGTCGGGAAGGTAGGTTGAACCCTGCCTTTCCCCCCACCTGCCCAACTGCACACAGGGCTGTGTGAACAGCCCCCTTGTGTGCTATGATTATTGATTTAATTTTTAGATTTGTTGTTGTTGTTATTGTAGTACTGCCCAGAGGATATTTTGCCAATGCAACTTTACATATACTGTGTACAAGGATGGTGCCACATGCACCATAATCATGCTGTGAACTCTTACGTGTGTCGTCCAGTTCTAAAATGGCTGCTTAAGGCTTGCTAATGTTCCTGTAATTTGAAGGGCTTACAAATAATGCTTGAGGCAGCAGGTGGGGGCAAAATGCAAAACTGATGACAAGACTGCAGAACTGATTTCTGGTCTTTGATGTTGCTGATAATTCCAGGAAGAGAGCTTTGCTCTCTTGTATTATGCAGGAGAAGACAGTTATGATATATTTGGCACATTCCAAGACAGAGGGGATGAAGATGGCTTCTAAAGGGCTCTAAAATTATCCATATATCATTTTAATCTTGAAAAAACCACTGAGTTCAAAATGCATGTTTCCATCAGAGGATGTAAAGAGCTGAGGCCTAGTATTGCTTTCCTATTGTTTCCTTTATATGGAACCAGGACCTGAGGCGGTTGGAGAGAGGGAAGGAAGTCACTCCCCCATCCTTTTCCTTTCAGATTTCCAACATGAGGGAAACTTCTCCCAGGCTGGCCTCTTTCCTGCAGCCTCTAGAGAACCTCAGAGCAATCTGCTCCTCAGGACGGAGGCTTTAGTTCACTGGTGGAGAAGGCCCCAAGTTCAATCCCTGGCATCTCCAGGTAGGGCTGGGAAAGACTCCTGCCTGAAACCTTGGAGAGCCACTGACAATCCATTCTGGATAATACTGAGCCGGATGGACCAAGAGTCTGACTCAATATAAGACTACTTCTGATGTTCCTCCTCCTCCATCTACCTATACAGAAGAAGAACAATATCATCAGTGAGGTGCAGTTAGCTCCCTCTGGGTTGCCAGCCTTCTAGGACTGGCCTGGAGTCTTCGGGAATCGGCATCAATCTCCAGGTGAGTTTTGAAATACTAGCGATTTTAATAGCTTGATGTGGCGAACCATATTGGAAAAGAGACAGCGGGGGAAATTCTGCAGGAAGATCTTCAGTCAGAGTTGCCAACCCTAATTCTAAGTGCTTCTATTCTGACTCGCAGAGCAAGTTTTAGCAGCAAGCTATTAAATGGGACTTAAGCAGTCTAATACTGAGAAGGATTGCAGCCAAAATTATTTCCATTTATTCCATGGTACATTGTCCCTTCTTATTACTATTATCTAAAAATGCCTCCACTCTGGCCTCATCCCTGGTGCCACAATGCTGATAAACTTTGGCATGCTGACATTTAGCAGGAGGCTGTAATAAATTACTGCATCCCTCTGCTCTTGCATTTTACTTTTTTTTTTTAATTTCCTGTGAATTTGTAGCCAAAGAAAGTGTCAGGAATAAAAATGCATGAAGCCAATACCACCATAATACACTGAGCAATGTTATAGAATAGTCCCGTAGGCAAGCTTTAATAAGGAAGGAGAAAACATGCTTCTATAGGAGTTGCTTTAAATTACATCAAGATTAGTTTCATATGAAACACCCTTTATACAAGCATTTAAATGGTTTTATTGCTGACTTTTAAATCTCTGTTCATAGTGCTAAAAATCCCCATTACAAAAGCAGTAATTTTCTATTAATCTTCATCTATGTTCACTTTAAATGAAGCTTCAGGGGCTACTTTAAGTGAACTCTCACATGACATTTCATATCTGAAGATGCATGCACTTTAACTTCTCTTTGACACTTACAGTCAAGGAGGTTGGAGAACTGTGAAAGGCACTTTCTGCCTTCCCTCAGCAAGTGCTGAACCCTCATGAAATTAGCTGAGTGGGGTGTGTGCATGGAACCGGTTTGGCCGGTCTGGTTCTGGGTCCAGCCGAACTGGGTCTGGTCTGGTTTGGCCACCGAACCAGGCCGGGCTGGTTCAGGGATATACTTGTAAGGGGGAGAAAGAGTACTTGGTACCTTATCAGAGGCGGTGGAGGTGGCGGAGAGATTGGAGGTGGCAGGGAGCTGTGGCGGGGGCTCCTCCAACCCCCCTGCCGGTCTCCTGAAGGACAGACAGTATTGGAACCAACACTGCTCCGAAGATAAATTTAAAAGAATAGAAGGGTTCCTCCAAGGAGAAACTGAAACTTGAACAGGAATTTCAGGGTTCTTCTCAAGGAGAAACATTCAAGGATTTCCTCAGGTTGTTTCTCTCAGGGGTGGCCCAAGGTATTGTGTTGCCTATGTGAGGTCCAAAATGCTGCCTTGCCCCACTTCTCTAGGGAGGACCCGCCCCCTTTCAGAAACAACCCTTGTACGCTTTGAAAGTGCACGGTGGGGAAGGGAGGGAGGGGAGAAGGTTGCCAGCAGCTTCCTCTTCTCTCTTTGTGCTTCTTGCAAGCTTTGTAAGGAGCGTGAGAAGAAGCGCTCCTTGCAAAGCTTGCAAGGGTTGGATGGGTTGCAAAGAGCTTCTCTGATGGCAAAAATGGGAGGCATCTTGCTGCCATGCTGGCACCCCAGTAAACTACTGCTTGAGGTGACTGCCTCATCACATTGCCTCATGAAAGGGCCATTCCTGTCTTCTCTGTGTCCCAGCTTCCTACTGGCATGGACATCCTGTGTGCATACAACTGCATGTGCACAGGCACTCCTTTCCAGTGCTCTGCTGAATGTGTGGAGGTCAGCGGTGGGAATGGGAGCAGAGCATGGCCATATTAGGGCCAGGGCCAGAGCCAGAAAGCATGACCCCACTTCTTCCTCCACGTGTTCATTATACATGTGTGTTTGTGGGGGCACCTCTAAATTATCTGTGATTATGGATACAGAACCAGGCTTGACATTCATTCTGAACTGAAAAATTAATATGGAGTAAAATACTGAACTTGTGGAAGTGCCATTAGAGAAAATATATATTTCATCTCCAAACTCTAGAAGTGAATCTGGAGTGAAACTCCAGAAGTTCAAATCTTCATTATTTGTACATATACAACAGTTATTAAAGTTTAAGAGGTTAAGAAGCCTGCATTAATTGATCTTGAATATGTATCCCAAGACACATACATATATTACCATTAGCATTAAATGTGTATTACCATTATTACTTGGTCACCCTAAGTGGCGCAGCAGGGAAATGCTTGACTAACAAGCAGAAGGTTGCTAGTTTGAATCCCTGCTGGTACTATATCGGGCAGCAGTGATATAGGAAGATGCTGAAAGGCATCATCTCATACTGCATGGGAGATGGCAATGGTAAACCCCTCCAGTATTCTACCAAAGAAAACCACAGGCCTCTGTGGGCTCCAGGAGTCGAAACTGCCTTGATGGCACACTTTACCTTTACCGTTGTTATTAATCAGGTCAGACATCAAATTATTGATCAATGTGATTCTATTAGGATGAGATCAAACTTACAACAAAAAGGAGTTTTTTAAATTGTAAAAATTATTTTTTTAAATTAAATTATTTAATAATATAATTATTAAAAACATTTTAATTATAAAAAACCTTTATGTAAAGGAAAAGATGCCCTTGATAAAATAATTGTTAATCATTTTTAATATAAGTAGTTACAAAAATGCAGATGATCAGATAATGCATATCTGTAAGACGCTGTTGATGCTGCTGTAACTGTAGAGCTGATTTTATTCATGTTTGGTAGTCCTGTCTCTGAATATATCTATCTTGGAAAGAAATTATGAATCCAATTTAATTATAACTTTTATAGCACTAGACATATTTCTGGGGTTGTGTTGGCAATCCTGCAATTCAAGTCAACACAATATTAACATTGTTAGTAGCAACAATTTTAGTTATATCTAAATGCCATACTGTTGAAATACCTATAATTCAAGAGTGGCTGGCAAAAAATTAGAAAATTTGTGAAAAGACTACATTAATAGAAACAGAATATCTACACAGGGAGAGAAAGAAAAAATAAGGCTTTTGAAAAATGTTGGTCACCTTTCCAGTAGGCTTATGAGATCACCAAGCATTCTGTGTGTGTCCATGTGTCTGTGTGTCTATGTCCACTACTATCAACTTCTCAACACATGGACCAATATGAACCAAACCAGGTACAGTTGTAGGGACACAAAGATACACCTCAATGGCATAGTTTGTGATGATGTCATCTACCCCGATCCAAGATGGCAGACACGTAAATTTTTGAGGTGCAAGTTGGCTAACTTGTGAACGGCCTAACCGATTTGAACCAAATTTGCTACAGCAGCAGGGACACATCAGGATGCCCAAACGGTGTGGTGAGTGATGATGTAATCCACTCCAATTCAAGTTGTCAGCCGTGTGAACATCTGAGGTGCAAGGGGGCTAATTTGTGGACTGCCTAACCAATTTAAACCAAATTAGGTACAGTTGCAGTGAATGACACAAAGTGACACCTCAATGGCATAGTTTGTGATGATGTCATCCACATCGATTCAAGATGGCGGAAACATAAACTTTTGAGGCACAAGTGAGCTAACTTGTGAACCGCTTAACTAATTTGAACCAAATTTGCTACAGCTGTATGGACACATAGGGATGCCTCAATGGTGTAGTTTGTGATGATGTCATCCACCCTGATCCAAAATGGTTGGCATGTGAACATTTGAGGTGCAAGAGATGTAACTTGTGGACCTCGATTTGAATAAAATTTAGTCCAGTTGTAGAGACAGTGAAAGGAGAGTAAGCTGATCAGTTCTTACTAGAACAACTTGTTAAAATTATACGACATGTGTAAACAAATATAGTGTTTTGCTCTTTATTAGTAGTGTTTCAGGTAATCATACTGATTATAGATACTGGAGATGTATTTTTAATCAAAAAGATTTAAAAATACACAAGAGGCAATTCCTTCTCTTTCTCACATAGGAGGGTGTGCCCTTTCTAATATGATGCCAGCTGCAACAGGGTAGCAACATCTAAAACCAAGGAAAGTGTGCTTTTCGTCTTCAGAGTGATTGTTCTATCCATATGCAAATGTCAGGTCTTTAATTAAAATCATACACTAGACCAACTAATTAGTTGTATTAATTAGTCCAAATAATTTGTTTAGCTGGGTGACCACACTGCTTGAAATCTAAAACACATTCAATATTGTGTATTCATTTTCAGCTAAAAAGAACACTTTGCATTCTTGTCTCAGTCTGTTTTACAAGAGAATAAGATGATACATTGAAAGCTTTTCCATTCCTTGTTCTCTTCAGTGGATTTTTTTTTAAAGAGCATGCCTTCCACACAGGTCAAGAAATACTTGGCTCTTTATGTTTACAGCTTGGAAGATATTTGCCTGCCTGTTACAAAGCATTTTTGGAAGTCATCGAAAGAATGGTATACTCGCGGATGGGGGAAGAGATGAGAATCACTTTTTCAGTAAAAGTATAATGCAAGCAATACAGGAGTTTATAACACGTTAGACAATGCACTATATAAATTTGCACCCTACCACTGTTTATACTGAGATGGGGTGATTTGAGGTGAGTCAGACCAGCATGGGGTTATCTGTCCCACCCATTGCACCATGGCGTAGGGCAGAGATTTAGTCTTGGCGTGTTTCAGTTGTTGTTTCAACCTGTTATAGAGCAGTCACACATTGGTTGCTGTCCAGTCTTGGAGGCTATTCACACGATTGTAGAAAATCCGGCTAGCCTCTGCTAGTCCGATTTCCTACAGCCATGTGAATCACCGGGCTCAGCTGTGAGCCCGGTGGTTCTTGAGCGGGTAACACGCTCAAGTAGCCCACCCCTTAAACCGGGTTTTGGGATCGTGAGTAGCGGTGGCGCGGCTCCGCGCCACCGCTACTCATGAGTATACCCCCAGCGGGAGGCTGAAAAGCAGCCTCCCGGCTCGGGGGTCTCCCCAGTATGCCCTGTGCACTTGCACAGGGCATACTGGAGCTTCCGGGAGCCGCATGGCCCCCGAACTCCCCAGCCCCCGCCGGCTCCGTCACAGAGATGGCAGTCGTGTGGGTAGCCAATTCAGCCGCCCAGGGCTCCCGCCCTGCTCGTCTGTGGGGAGAGCGGGCTTAGCTTAGCCTGCTCTCCCCACTTACCTTTACAAACCGGGTCTCACTGATCGTGAGACCTGGCTCTTGGTATTTTCTAAATGTCTCTTTGTAGCCTAGCATTGCTCCTAAGTGGCGTGGCTCTGTGCCATCTACCCCATCCTCACTGGAGGGGGTTTCTGAGGAGATGCAACATCAGGCCCTGTTGGTCAAGGACTGTGAGCATTTGCTGTGCTTCAAAAGGAGAATGGGGCCTGAAGAGTGTAATGCCAAGGGATGTGGGGCTGAGGCGGTGGGTTCAGCTTTGGTAAGCTCTGCTCTGTCAAGTCTTTGGGGGAGGTTTCAGGTGGCATTTCGGCGGCACTCAGTGCCCTTTGCTCTCATTTATATACCCCTGAAAGACATTAATCCAGAATCCACTTTTTATCATGTAACCCCTCCCTACAGGTAGTCTAGATGAGTGGAGCCTTGCCTTAGCTTGCCAGCCATTCCAGATGGCAGGTTACCCATGGTATCGCCCATTCAGGTTTAATCTGCCTTAGAGAGGGGTAGTCAGAAAGCATGGGGTCTCCATGGACTCCCCACTGGCTGTGGCCACACATGCTGCAATCTGCCCAGGCCTCTTTGGGCCTGCTGTGGCCTGTGTGGCAGCACCAATTGTTTGGCAGCTGTTGGGAGTATTCTCTTCCCCAGCTGCAGCAGGCTACCCTTGGTGGTATTTGTCAAGTGATTATTGCTCCTGAGCAGATGCCTGTGGTGATTACCAGCCCAGGTGATAGTGGGGCTTTAGCTGTGGCCTCCGTGGCAGGCAGTATAGCTGCCCACCCCAGAGTGGGAGGTTCTTCAACCTCGAGCAGACCAATCAGTGCAGGGAGTACCTTGTCTACACAAGCTTCATCGGGAACAATGCCGCACCCAAGAGCTCACCAGGCCTAGTTCATGGTGTGGCATGTCTGGCACTCATGGAGATGGAACACTGCAGCCCAGGACTGCTTTGGATGCTACAGGTGATGTTGTGAATGACTGAGGAGCTACACCTTCTGTTCCTGGTCCAGAGGATGGTGGTCCCCCAGCTGCTCTTCAAGTTAACCCAACTTTCTCATCTACTCCTGGGAATGGGGTTATGACCATAGACCCGGTTTCGGGGCAGTGGGTATATTTTCCCATCAGTGGATCACAGGGTAATGGTGTGGGAGTTAGCTGGGATAGTTGATCTTCCTTATGCAACCCTTATATAGATGTGGCTGCTCATTTAGAGAGCCATCTGCAACAGGCCACAAGGGAGAAGATTTGGTGGGGGGAATATGTTGACTTACCCCCCTCTGCTGTTTCAGAATCCTGAACTGAAGCTTCTAGTCAAGGATGGGGTGTTGGTCAGTCTCCCTAAGGAAATTAAACAGATTAAGAAACCTAAAGTTGAGAAGAATTGGGGCAATTGGTTATATTAGTACTCCATATTCATGGTAGTTGTTCCTCAGGCACAACCTTGGTGGGCCCCGTCCTTGGTAAAATATTTGGACATCATTCACAAGTCATATAATGCTTACACAGGGACTTCTTGAGTGGCATATGATGAGCTTTTTTGCATGCTGAGCTTAGTCAACAAGGCTCTGCCCTGGGACCGAAAGGACAATAAGCTTTGATCTGACGTAATGTCCTTGGATGGGGCTTGCATGGGCAAGGACTCTGACAGAGGCCATATTTTGGCTATGGGCTCCACTAGGGGTCAATATTGGAAAGCTGAGGTGGGAAAGGATACCAAAGGATACGGCTGACATACACTTTTTGGACTTCCAAAAAGCTTTTGATAAAGTTCTCCACCAAAAGCTCTTGAGTAAACTTAGCAGTCATGGAATAAGGGGACAGGTTCATGTGTGGATCAGTAACTGGTTGAAGGACAGGAAACAAAGAGTAGAAATAAATGGATAATTTTTACAATGGAGGTAGGTAGGAAGTGGGGTCCCCCAGGGATCGATACTGGGAACAGTGCTCTTTAACTTATACATAAATGATCTAGAAAATGGGGTGAGCAGCAAAGTGGCCAAATTTGCCGATGACACTAAACTATTTAGGGCAGTGAAATCCACAAAAAATTGTGAGGAGCTCCAAAAGGATCTATCCAAACTGGGGGAGTGGGTGACAAAATGGCAAATGCGGTTCAATGTAAGCATGTGTAAAGTGATGCACATTGGGGCAACCCACCCACCCCAAACTTCATGGGATCTGAGTTGTTGGTGACTGACCAGGAGAGAGATCTTGGGGTCCTAGTGGACAGCTCATTGAAAGTGTTGACTCAGTGTGCAGCAGCTGTGAAAAAGGCTAATTCCATGCTAGGAATAATTCGGAAGGGGATTGAAAATAAAAGTGCTAATATTATAATGCCCTTATACAAATCTACGGTGTGGTAACAGCTGGAGTACTGCGTACAGCTTTGGTCACCATATCTTAAGAAGGATATTTTAGAACTGTAAAAGGTGCAGAAGAGGGCAACCAAAATGATCAGGAGTCTGGAACACCTTCCTTATGAGGCTAGGCTACAGCATCTGGGGCTCTTTACCTCAGAAAAGAGATGACTAAGGGGAGACATGATCGAGGTGTATAAAATTATGCATGGAGTGGAGAGTGTGGACAGAGAGACATTTTTCTCCCTCTTTCACAACACTAGAACCAGGAGTCACCCAATGAAACTGAAGGTTGGGAAATGTAGGACTGACAAGAGGAAGTACTTTTTCATATAGCACGTAATTAATCTATGGAATTCTTTGCCATGGGATGTGGTGATGGCCACCAGCTTGGATGACTTTAAAAGGGGCTTAGACAAATTCATGGAGGAAAGCTCTATTAATGGCTACTAGTCTGGTGGCTGTGGGCCACCTCCAGCCTCAGAGCCAAAATATGCCTCTTAATATCAGTTGCAGGGGAGCAACAGCAGGAGAGAGGCATGCACATACCTGTTGCCTGTGGGCTCCCCAAAGGCATCTGGTGGGCCACTCTGTGAAACAGGATGCTAGACGAGATGAGCCTTGTGCAGGGCTGTTCTTATGTTCTTAATTCTCATGATTTAGGAAAACTTGTCTGTTTAGATTTCCATTTTGTTGGCAAATGTTTTCACATGCAACACAAGCTTAAGCATGAATGTTCCCACTGCAGATGTAATAATCCAGGAACCAACTGCTTTTGAGCAGGAGTCACATGGTGGTGTGGAAACAGTTCTCCCAAGCAGCAGCCTAATGCAGGAGCAACTAAAAGTGGTCAAAACAAAGGCACCAACGCTTGTGCGGTTGGAAGCTCTTCGTAGATATCTCGCTGTGTATCCCGACAGAGTGGTGACTAATTCTGTGGCTTGGTTTTCCCCACGGTTTTCATATCCCATATATGGGACCTACAGTAGGTTGGCTTGTTCTGTCAACAATTTGATTTTAGTCAAAAGTTTGGAAGACACCGTATATGCAAAGAAGTTGAGGCTGGTAGAGTGTTGGGGCCCCTGCATTTGCCCAGTCTTAGGATTTCGCCTTTAAGCACTGTCCTCAAGAAGACTCCAGGTGAATTTAGATTGATCAATCAACTGTCCTATCTTAAGGGTGGCTCAGTGAATGATTTTATTGCCCCTAAATTAGGATCAGTTAAACATGCTTCATTTGGTGCCGCTGTGGAACTGGTATGTGCTAATGGCATGGGGGCACTCATGGTAAATGTGGTATTAAGTCAGCTTTTCGTCTGCTCCCTGTGCATTCTGGTGACTTTGAGTTATTTGGTTTCTGCTTTCAGGGTAGTTTTTATTTCAGCAAGGCCTTATCCATGGGTTGCTCTATTTCTTGTTCAACTATTGAGAAATGTAGCACCTTCCTGCAGCGGTGCTTCCGATGGGTTACAAGGTCTAATTCCATTCTGCATTTTCTCAATGAGTTTCTTTTTGTTGGCTCAATGGGCACTGATGCATGTTTCCAGGTTATGGGCAAATTAGTCATACTCATATCAGAGCCGGGAGTTCCAGTGGACGCAGGGAAGTCAGACAATCCCACTTCTACCCTTCAGTTTCTGGGCATTGAGTTGGACTCTGTCCACCGTGTTTCTAGGATTCTGAGGCCCAAAGTGAATGCCCTTCGGGAGCTGTAGCTGTCTTATAGGGGTCACAAGAAGGCTTCGTTGCATGAGCTGCAGTCTGTAGTGGGGCACCTTAACATTGCTTGCAGAGTGGTGGCTCCAGGAACACCTTTTTGAGTGTTCAAAAAGGAACACGGGATTGCAGATGCCCTTTCGTGCTTTCAGTTTTCCAGGTTCAGGCTGCTTGCTCCAGAGGCAGACGTGGAACCATTGCCCCTTTCTCTGGACCTATGATTGTGTGGTGCAGCAAGGTAGACCAGGTCCTTCTCTACTCATTGGCCCCTTCCACTCGTGCTGCATACTCATAATGCTTTGGGGCATTTAAAAAAAATCTTTCTTCAGTTTTTCCCCACTGTTTTTGTTTTCTTCACTGGTTCTGGTGAGGGAGTGGTTTTTTTCTTGTTTCTTCATGAGAAGAAACTTCTTTCCTGGTCGCCCCTCACAAGGGCCATGAATAAATTTTGCCTCCCTGCCTGATTGCCCATTGGCGGGGGGTGTTTCACCTCCATTGGGAAAGTGGTTGTTTTGTTGTTAGTTGGGTGCTGGAGACTGTGAGACAGCATGACAATTAATCTTGAATGTTAATTTTGAGTTTTTGTTTATCTCTTGCTACCTTGTGTTAATTATTTTGCTCGGTCAATTAGCAGATGCTTGTAACTTCATGTTAGTCGATTTATAGTTTTATACAGCTTATTTGCATAGACTGAAGGATAGTGCAAGCCTGCACTGCCCTGGATATTCTCCACTTCCCATTGGTTGCTGTCCTTCAGTCTCCTTTTGCAAAAAGGAAAGGAAAGATTGTGCCATCAAGTCAGTGTCGACTCCTGGAGACCACAGAGCCATGTGGTTTCTTGGCGGAATAGAGGAGTGGTTTACCATTGCCTTCTCCCGCACAGTTTGAGATGATGCCT
The DNA here is from genome assembly GCF_027244095.1 of Hemicordylus capensis. Taxonomy (NCBI): domain Eukaryota; kingdom Metazoa; phylum Chordata; class Lepidosauria; order Squamata; family Cordylidae; genus Hemicordylus; species Hemicordylus capensis. The sequence continues at coordinate 213,179,081 of NC_069657.1, forward strand.
TTCAGCACCTTCCTATATCACTGCTGCCCAATATAGGAGTTTCCCATAATCTGGGAAACACACCAGTGGGGATTCGAACCAACAGCCTCCTACTCTCTAGGCAGATTGCTTCCCTGCTGCACCAAACACCTAATTGGTTGCTTATATTATTATTAATAAAGTTATGGACTTTTTTTTGCCCTGTGCCCTTTTACCATCATTTCAGTTGTCTGGCCTAGTCATTTACCACCTCAAATACTTTAAAAGCAAAAACGATCACAAGAGGAATATGCATAACAATGAAAGTGTCCAATGCTCCCCAGTTGCTTTTACCTTTAGAAAACAACTTGGAGATCTGAACACAGATCTCTTGACCTTATGGTACATCTGGCTTGGCCCATACTGTGGTATCTAATCTATGTCTCTATGTTTGGAAGAATTACAAAAATAAATAAATATTTTACAGTGCATGGACCTAGGGTGACTTCACAGATGCAATTCATCATAATGGCAACATCAAATGATAAATTGCATACAGGTGAACCTCGCCATTTGCAGATCTGACATCCGGAGCTTCGTGTAGCTGTGGTCAGGTAATTAATACCCTACTTCGGCATATACAGGATAAAAAGGTTCACAAAGAGTTAACTTTGTGTATCCACAGGTTTGGGGTGGCCAGGGATTACCTCTGAGTTCATTTCCAGCCACCATTTTGAGGAGAGGAGCCATTTTGTGGCTCATTTGTTTAATTTTTTAAAACTGTGATTCTTCATGTAAAAATGCTGGATTTGGGACATTGGGAAGGAATTGCTAGACACCTGGAGACCCACGGAACATGGGTCTCTCTCTCCCTTTTTTGGTGCAGTTTATAGGGTCAATTTTTTAGTTTTTCACCTAACCACCCAAGTACCATTGACTCAGTGACTCAGTATCCGTGGTTCCATTATCTGTGGCTGTAGCAGAGGATGTAACTCCTGTGGATAACGCAGTTCACCTGTATATTAAATAGCCACCATGGAGGAAACAGCAAAAACATAGCTCTCGTATTACCTTAAACACGAAGAAGCTATTCTGATGATCAGTGGAAAGCGGGCTAAGGGTGCTTAACCCACTCCCCACCGATCGTCAGACCTACCAGGCTCGCAGACGAGCCTGGTTCCATCAAAGTGGGTCACCCGCTTCTGTAGCCTGCCCCTTAAACCGGGTTTATGGAGCGAGTGCTCCACAAACCCATTTTTAAAAATAGTGAGTATCCGTGCCACAGCTCCATGCCATGGCTACTCACAAGTAGACCTTCGGCGGGAGGCTGAAAAGCAGCCTCCCAGCTCGGGGGATCTCCCCAGTATGCCCTGCGCACTCGCGCAGGGCATACTGGAGCTTCCGGGGGCCGTGCTGCCCCCAATCCTCCCAGCCCTCGAGGCTTAGCCCACTCTCCCCGCTTACCTTTACAAACAGTCTGATCTTTACAAACTGTCTGATCTTCCCAATGGAGACTATCGTGATGATTTGAAAGGGACCTACATTCTGATGCACATATGAATGCATATCCGCACACATATTCCTGCACAACTGCACAGCATCCTTGTCCATATTCTTGCACGAACAACAATAATACTTTGTTCGTGTATAAATAATTCCCAGCAGGCAGCTCACATGTTCGTCTGTGAGTCATGCAGTGACAGGGTATTGAGATACTAAGTGCACATGGCTTCTTTTCATTGTTCTGCAGCTTCACCAGTAATGAGTGCTTTGTACAAGTACCTGGAAAACATTTCCTGTATCAGGGATAAGCAACTTTCTGGAACTGGTAGTTCTCTACCTGTCTCTCACCCAGCTTCCCTACCATTATTTCATTGTCAGTGTTATCATCATCATGAGTTATAGATCTGTTACATATAATTTTAAGTGACCTCTATTTTTCTCCATCATTCATCTTTGGAACATGATGTGTTCATTTCACTTTTTAACCACTTTCCTTTTTTTTTTTTAAATGTTAGCAAAGTATTCATTTAAAATGCGTGCACTGTCTGGAAGTAAATTACTAGGGTAAAAGGGCATTTCAAGATGATTGAAAATGTACCTCTCAAGCTATTACTTTTTCTATTTTTTAGCCAGTCTCACTGAAAAAAGGGTAAAAAAAATGCTATGTTAAAGGCAAACATTTTTCCATTTCAGTGTATTTATTTATGTCCATCTCTTCTTTCTCCTCCTCTCATTGTGATATTTCAGTGGAATAAATCGCTCTACCATATAGTAAATATTCAAAATATGCTGATATATTCAAAAATATGATATATTTTAACCATTCCATAGCCAAGGATAATGATAATGTACAGGTAATTCCCGAGGGAGCACTTAGTTTTACCTTTGGTCTGTAAACAGACAGATCAATCTGCTAAACAACTTGTTAAATTTCTACTTTCTGATGAAGATGTTAATTTTTAACTCCGTAGCCAAATTGTGCTGTATTGCTTTTAAGATGTATAATGAGAATCTATAGAGTTTCTTATAAATTTGTTTCGCCTTTTGCATGTATGGATTGTTTGGTCTAGGACCGTAAATAAAACTTGACTTGACTTGACTACAGGTAATTCCCACTGGGATTCTGAGGACTTGGCCCCCACATACTGATTGGGTTATCTATATTTCAGGTTTGCAATCAACAGCACACTGAAGATCTCTGATGATGACTGAGATATTCCCTTGTTTTTTATTCCAAGTATAATTGTCCTTTCACTAACAGATTTTCTTCTAAAGTTTCAGCATTGGAATTAAAATAGCTGAGACACCATTTTCCATTTTAGAGCTTGCGGCAAAACTGGCTAACATTTCCTCCTATCTTGCAGGGTATTAATAGGAAGTGTACTACCATATAGACACAATGTAATTCATGGAAAACTGTATGTACATACTCTGTGCACAGACTGTACTTGCACTTGAACATATAGCCCTGTGCAGTTACTGGGCCGGTTTGGGAACACATTGAGAGCACGCCTGTCATGATGTCCTCCTGGCATTCTCCTGGCATGTCCTGCGTGTGTGTGTGTGTGTGTTGGGGAGTGGGTGGCGGCAATCAAGTCCTCACTGTTTAGTAGAGGGACTCAAAATACCCAGAGATAGGATTGCCAATCCTCCAGCATTGGCTTAGAGTCTTCAGGCATCTGCATCTATCTGCAGATGACTACTGAAAGCAATCTTGGAGATTTTAATGGCTTGATTAATGTATTGGTGGGGTGGGAGGTGGGGGGGATATCTATATATTTAATTCTCCTGGGTGAGCTTTGGAATGTGCATCCTGGCAGCCAGCTGATTGGATGGGCAGTGGAGGTGCCTGATTGGCTGAGGCGCACCCAAGAGAATTGGTCGCTGGCTGGAGACTGGGGCAGAAGGTGGGGCGGGGCGGGGCAAGAGGTAGCCGGCCCCAAAGAGCACACAGATGCTCTGTGCGGGGTCTGCTAGTTGGAACAAAAATCTCCAGGAGTAGCTTCAGTCAGAATAGGCAACCCTCCCCAGAGGCATAAGGTGCACTTGGCATTTGGCAGTGTTTGGATGCCAGGAACAAATCCCGTTTCTGGTAATCTAGTACTCTGCAATGCATACACCACATGCAGTATCTCCCTGTTTCTTTGCTGCTGTGTTTTTACTATGGCTATCAGTTAGTTTTGCAATTTGCACTGGCATTAAGCCCAGACAATCTTTTCTAAATTGCAGCCCTGTTTGAAAGGGAGAATGGAAGACATTACCCTTCGCCAGTATAGACTTTTTGCTGGCTAAGAAGTGAGAGTGGTTTTGATGAAAATCTCATCACTGTTGACATATTTTTAGTTGATCTTTCCAGGCAACAGACAAACCAAAATGGAAAATTTCACTTCAGTTTTAATGTAGCTGTAAAATAACAGCTATCAGGCCATCACAGAGTTAGGTTTAAGGCCTGGTTCAGCTGTAGTGCTAAAGCATGGTTTAGTGATATGTGCAAGCCCCAGTGATCTTACACCCCAGAGAAAGAAAATTAAAGGTTTATAAACTGCAATTCTCTGCTCCATATGAACTCAGGGAACTGTGGTTTCTGAACTAACTAGTGTTAGAACAAGCCAGGATTTCAGGCTATTGTTTGATCCTGGTTTGAGATGCTTCCTTGTTTTGACTATGAGGCTCTTCACACACGCATGCAAATCCAGGCTAAGGGACCTCAGCCTGGTTTTGCATGTGTGTGTAAACTGCTGGGATCAGGCTGATCCCAGTGGCACCATGGCGGCAAACCCACCTATGAAGCCTCCCTTCGAAATGAGGTTAAGGGACTGAGTGCTCCCTTAACCTCATTTTACCAATCATCTGTCAGCCGCCCGCCCAGAGGCAAGGAACTGCTCATCTGCAGAGGAGGTAAGCTTTTTGAGGTTTCCTCCCCTCACCCCATCGGAGCCCTTTATTTGCTTGTGAGAAAGGGCTCTATGTCTAGTTACGAAACCACATTTGCTGAGTTTGTACATAATGAGGTGCTTCACATGATTAGTGTGAAGCACCTTGAGGTAGTTTGTGGGGAGAGCAGGCTTAGCCTGCTCTCCCTGCAGATGATTGCCTGCAGAGCCCTAGGTGGCCGGATCAGCTGCCCACATGACTACCAGCTCTGTCACGGAGCTGGTGGGGGCTGCGGGGATAGGGCACTGCTCAGCCCCCGGAAGTCCCAGGATGCCCTGCGCAAGTGCATGGGGCATTCTGGGGTGGGGGGACCCCTGAGCCTGGTAGGCTGCTTGTAGCCTCCCAGTTGGGGGTCTACTCGTGTGTCATTGCATACTGCGGCAGCACACGATTCTGACAATCACCAGAAAGCACGCCAGGCTCCCTTGGCCCTCTTTCTGCTGATTGTCGGAATAGCTTCAGAGGGGAGCTGTGGTTTGTTCTTAAAGGGAAGGTAGAAGCTTTCCGTCTCTTCTTGTGGGCTAGTGTGGAGGAGAGGGAAGGAGAAGCAGGAAGCCACAGCCCACTCAGGCTTGTTTACATTGTGCTAAACCACGATTTAGCATTTCATCTGAGCCATGTCTAAGTGTAACCAACTGTTGAATTGCAGTCAGAAACACTGGGCAGCATCCTAAGTTAGTCATAATCAAATCCTATTGAAATTAACGGGACTTAAGTTAATCATGACTAACTTGTCTAATTGATTTCTATGGTGCTTAGTCATGACTAACTAGTATGGATGCTCTCCAGCATATCCAGATGTAATCATGGGTTCTATTGTAAACAAATAGACCCACAATGGAATATTTTCTGTTTCATCCTTCAAGAACGGAGTAAGGAGGTAGTACCTTCTTGCCAAATGCCTTGAAACCATTTAAAACTTGATTTATTCTGAATGGAATCATCTTTTTGGTAAAAGAAATTGACAGAGGGGAATTGTGAGCAAAATTTTTGCTAACTCAAGGGGAACTGGAGGTTCATCCAAACCCACCAATGTCACATTGCCAAGATTGGGTAGGCAGTGTTGGATTTCCTCCACTATCGGACATTTGTAACCTACATTTGAAGTTGGGCGGCAGAAGTTGGCTGGTGGAGGGAATCCAGTACTGTTGACCTGTCAGTGGCAGGTTTAGATGAAACCGAAATGAGTAAAAGTAGTGGTTCACACTGGAAGTGTGTATTCACTGGGAATTTTGAATTCCCTCCACCTTACTTTCCGGTGGGTATGCAAACCTGCCCTTATTATCTGAAAAGCAAATTGAAAAGCAGCCAGGTATAATGCTGAGCACCGGGATGCATTTTGCATTTTCGATTAAACATGAAAAGTCACCTGGCTCTGTCCATTTAGAAGTCCTAAAGCACCTGAAGGCTCCCACCCTACAGGCAAAGAAAGCTGGAAGGGTTATCTATGGGGAATATTCTGTATTTTGTAAATAGCAGTTATCTCCATGGCTGCTAATCATTTTAAGTTGTTGGTGGGGGTAAACCAATACAACAGTCTGGGACAGATTTCTTTCCTTTTGCTTGTGTTCTATTTTGGCTCCATCATTATCTGTTTCTGACTTGAATAATAATATCAAGCGCAGAATTAGCACCACAGCAATTCAATAACCATATTCTATTCAAACTGTGACAGCCCTAGAAACATGTCATTTAAAAAGCAGACATTTCAGTTGCTTAGAAGAGTTTTGTGTAGAACTTCTGCTGCGACGTTGAACAGCTGTTGCTGTTGGGTTCCCCTCCGGGGTGCCAAAACGGAGTGGATGCACACAAGCGTGCGTTGCTCCTTGAAATGTCTAGCCGACAGCTCATAGCACTTCCCAAGGACAGAAATGTCAATGATATGCAGAACAGAGAATACAATATTGACTTTTTCATATGATATGACTTAAGGGATCCTTTAATCATTAAACAGTGGAGAATGGTGAGTTGGAGAGTGAAAATTAAATAATGCAATCGCAACAACTTCTAATGACCTAATTATTGTATTTCATATTTAGAAATGGGCATCAGAATGCCGTGTTGTTGTTGTTTTAAATAATACCATGCTTTTCACTCCTAGGCCTGAACTATACATTTAGTAGCAAAGATGGGGCTGGAAAATCCACTCACTATGGTAGTTCTCCACTTTAAAGCGAGTAAGAAGCAGCAGGTGGCAGCAGCTGGAAGACTGTGGCTACTGGGGATATACAGCTGAGGGAAGCTGCAGGGGGAAAGCAAGGGTTTTTCTGTTGAATGTGTAGTTTGTCTCTTCAAATACCAGCAGCAAATGGAAAGAGGAAATGCTGTTGGAAAAAGAAGGTCATTCACGCCTGTAATTTAAAATGGCCTTTATTTGAGGTTGGGAACTAAAATAAGACAGGCTTTGTCAAAAGTGCACATCAAAAGTGTGCATTTCAGCATTGCTATACACTCTCTAGATTGGGGCTGGGCACCCTGTCTGTTTCAAAAGCAGAGCACTCCTCCCCTGCTGAGGTGTCAAGCAGACATCGGCTAAATTAGGTAAGTCTTGTCTGTCAGGCTCTTCCACACGTGGTGAGCAGCACGTTTACTGATGGAAATGCTGTGCAAACAATGCAACTGATCATGCCTGCCCATTTGCCTGCTTGCCTATCTATCTATCTTCAAATTTCCCCCTGCAAATTTACAGGCAGAATTCATCTCAGTGTTGCTTTCTAAGCCTGCTGCAAACTTTGCTCCATTATGGAATAGGACATAGAACTACAAACACAATCATGGTCTGAAACATTTGCAGAACATTATCAATAAATTCTAAGGAGGTAACTTAGAACCTTCTATATGCAAGCATGCAGGTGCTCTTCCTAGAGTGGCCCTATCCCCTAAAGTGAATATCTTAGAGTGCTCACATATAGTCTCCCATTCAAATGTAAACCAGGGTGGTCCTTTGCTTAGCAAGGGGGCCAATTCATGCTTGCTACCACAAGACCAACTCTCCTCCCATTCAAGTGGATTCTTCTGTTTCTTATTAGGACATTCTAAAGCTTATGATGTATGTTGTTTTCATTGAATCTCAGAGCTCAGATTGGACTTTGTAGGCCATCTAGTCCACCCCCACCACCCCGCTCAATGCAGGAAATACAGAACATACCTGAGAGATGGCTGTTCAGCCTCCACTTGAAGACTCTTTTTATTGTTGTTTGTAACTGTTTTTAGGCAATGGTATGAACTTTTAAAAACGTGAGTCCATTTAGGCATTCTCTTTGACAATGAAAATATAGTAGGAGTGTGCACGATACAAATGTTTTGTTCTGTTCTGAGCTAAATGCAGGAAGCATTTTGTCAGAACAACTGGGCAAGCCGGTTGTGCCGGCGGAATGACCCCACTTCTGCCTGACCATTCTGGTTGCCATTTTGGAGTTCAAAATGGTGCTTGGACCAGGGTCAGAACATTCTGCCTTGGAATGGATCATTCCATTCCTAGCTTGGAACAGGACTCCCTTTCAAAGGGTGTTCTGTTCTGAGCTCAGAATAAACAAACAAGAACAAATATTTATATACTGCTTCTCAACAAAAGTTTCCAAAGCGTTTTACACAGAGAAATAAATAAATAAAATGGATACTTGAAACAGAAGAATACTTGAAACGGCCTGTTTCGAGGTGGAACATTCTGTCCTCATAATGTTCTGCACATCTCTAAAAGTTAGGATAAAGTTTCCTATTAAATAAGCCATATATTTTGGCTTTGATGTGCCACTTGACAATTGCTCAGTGTCTGTGGTCTTAGGAAGGTCCAAAACCAGGCACTGAGCCTCTGGTAGGTTGTGTTTCACTTGGTGGGTCATAAGTTGTCCAGGGGTGCAATAACAGAATAACCATGATGCTCCAGCAGAGAATAATAATGTGTTTTCTTAAAAATTAACAAATCCACAAATCAAATTTTTGCATTACTATAGAAGAGGAAGTGACATTCCATTAAACACTACTGGCATGAACACTGCAAGGCTGAAATGCCCTCAACTTGAATGAAGTTATTCATTTTTCATTTGCCTAGGTTCTGTGCCTTCAAATGTCAGTACTTAAGAGCTGTACTTTCCCCTTTTGGTTCTTGTCTTTAACGTTAACATTAAAAAAAACCCAACCCTAAGCATCTCCCAGTTGCAAACCAAAGTAAAAGCATTTCCCATATGTTCTCATATCAGCAAAGGCTATTAGCAGGTTGTCATCGTTGCCACTGATTTGACCCAATAGTGTACATACTCTCCCACACGGAAAGACATAATGCAAGTAGAATCTTCGAGTAAATCCTTTTATTTTCTTTCAGAATAAAAATCAGATCTGGCTTTCTTCATTGTTCTTGCTCATCATCTTGAGCCAGGAAATATGGGCTTATTATAACATTTTCTATTTAAAGGGATCTGCCTTCACTGGGGCAAAATTCCTCTCTTTCTTGACTAAGAACATCTATCATAGTTTAAACAGTTTTTCAAGAATGACAGGTACCTTATTTAGATAAGGTGACACATTACTGCTTCCCTTTCACCCCTCATCTTCCCCCCTTACTTTGAGATCTATATGGCAAGTAAATTACTCTATCACACTAAGCAAGTATCAAAGTCAGACCCCATCTTCTTGGTTTTCTATTTCATATCCCCTTGAATCCATCTCCTCACCATTTGAAGGGCAACTCAAGTGGATTTCTGTAGCAGCACTCCCGGAATCAAATATTTCTGTTCACTATGCCTAGTGATAATGCTGACTGAAATATCACCCCTCCCCACTGCTCCATAGCAGATTATTGCCAGGAATTGCATTGCTACCAAATGACTGCTACTGGTTGCTTAGAATTTGGATTTTTCTTATTTTAAAAATGAAATGGCTATGAATGTCAGACTCGGTTGTTTAAGATCAATTTTACATGTCAAGTTTAAATTGCATTCTCCACAATGGAAAAAGAGGAGGGAAATGGCATGAATATTAGGAGTTAAGAGTTCTCCGAGAACATTTCTGAAATGCTTATGTGTCAGACATCAAACATATCCATTAAGACTCAAAGGATTTTTGAACTGCAAAAAAATACCTTCCTCTTCATTCTGAGGCCCAACCATTACAATAGATTTACAGCATTAAAAGAAAATAACATAATCCTAGGGAACTGAAGCTGGAGGGTATATCTGCGTGTTGTTCATTTTGGGGATCTAATGCATTCACACAACACCTCTGATCAAATTCTCCACAGTCTGCACATGTCAGGACGTCAGCCTTCTCTGTGCCCCTGTTATAATGGTGCCACAGTACATAAGAACTGTGGTAAAGTTACTTGGGAAGGAAATACATGAAAATACTGGAAACAAATCTGTATTTAAATCTGTATAGTTACATACATATTTTTTTTCATTGATTAGGGGAAAATCCTGAGAATGTTTAGCAGAGAACACAATGAGAATCAAGGGGAAATGTATGAAGCTTGGAAGGAATGGCAGCAGAAGGCCCATTCACATGTTATGTTCAACACTCGTACAATGAGTTTATGGTGTTCACAGGTACAGATCTGTAGACAAGTAAATTTATTCACATGTTAGGTTGAATACAGGTACAGCAGTACACTTCTTATCTGTACCATGCATTTGAAGGGCCTGTATCCAGGTTCGCTTTTAAAATGAACACAGGTGCAGTCATTTACACAAACACATGTACGAGTGTACAGACATCTGTGCACTCGTACAGCGTAATGTCTGAATCAGGCTAGAGAGATCTGTCAATCCCTACAAATATTTGTACACAGGGTACACACATGACCTCTGTGCATGTTCAGACTGAAAAGATAAAATAGAAGAGACTTAGTTTATACTGCAAGTAGGGGTGTGTGCAGGCCTGACCTTAGGGCGGGGCGACCAGGGTGGTAGCCTGGGGCCCCACTGTGCCAGCGAGCATCGGGCAGCCTCGCAGACTGCCTGCATGCTTGGCTGCTGGCAGCGGTGTGCACAGCAGCCGCTGCAGCTGCCTGCCACCACTGTGTGTGCTTGCCTGGGGGAGGAGCAAGCCCCATGCCCCCTGTGCCTGATGCTGTGTGCTCCATTTCAGAGCAAATACCCACAGTGCTGCATTCACAGTGTGGCCGGGAGCTGCTTTCTCTGCCTTAAGGCAGGGAGAGCAGCTCCTGGCCAGCACTGCACTCGCAGTGCTGGCCAGCATTTGCTCTGAAATGGGGCGGGGGGGCGCAGCCCCGTTTCAGAGCGAGGCCACTCCCCCTGCTGCGTCTGACGTCAGGTGCTGCTGACGTCAGACGAAGGGAGTGGGCCCCGAACCCCGCAACCCCCCAAGGGACAGCTCTGGGTGTGTGAACTAGTTTGACTCAAACTGAGTTTGACATTGAACAGGCCCATTTTGACTGGTTCAAGCTCAAACCAGACTGGTCGCCCTGATGGGGAGAGATGCTGACAGTGCTTAGGGGAGTCCTTGACAGCCTGCCGCTGCTGCTAAGGTGCTGCTGTAGCACATAAGGCAGCCTCCGCCTGCCTTCCAAGCAATTAGAGTTCCCCTGGTGCTTGGAATCATTGTATTTCCTTTTGCAAGCATCCTGAACCAGGCCGAACCAGCTCGACCTAGTTCAACCCGGTTCTAGGACATGAACCAAACTACCGGCTGGTTCTAACAAATTGGCTCATGGACCTGGCAGTTTGGTTTAAGTCCAGTTTGAGCTCAAACCAAACCACTCGGGGCAGTTCCGTGTACACCCCAAGCTCCAGACAACTCTTTTCTGCTTAGAAATGCTGCTTAGAATTTATATATATATATGTGTGTGTGTATATGTGTGTGTGTGTATATATGTATATGTGTGTGTGTGTGTGTGTGTATATATATATCTCCATTCATTGTGTGCATCTTCTTCCTTACTTTATATCAAAATGATATTTTTTGAAAATTAAAAATAAAGGGAGAAAACACTAAACATTTACTAGGTAACTTTAAAGGGCCAAGTCATACAAAGTTAATACAGTAAATAGTTTTACCTTTTTATTTTGTGAAATTGTTTTGTTATAACGCTTATATTTGTTGTGTTTTAAATTGTGTACACTGCCTAGAGGTCCACATATCAGGTGGGATATAAATATGATAACTAAATAATAAATACAGGTCAATAGCCTAACTGGACCCACTCCAATAGTCCTATGGGAGAATGCACTCATTATGCTTCCTATGTCCCAAAGTTCATGATATAGGTTTAGGTGCACACACCTACAAGTATATGGCAGTGTCCATGCACATTTGATCATTACCAATCAAGTATCTTCTTCCTGCTGCCAGTAATCTTTACAGTGTGGCAAAGTAGTTAAGGATTGAAAGTAGGGGTGAGTGTAGAATATTTGCACAGTCAAACAGGGGCATGCCCTCTTCCCACTCTGTCCCTTGCTCCCCCCTCCTGCAGACAAGAGGGAAAAGGGGTGGGATGAAAGGACGGCCACTAAGTGCTTTACTCCCTGAAAAAGAAGCAACAAAGATGTATGTTCACAAGCACTCCAGATGGCAACATAAACAGGGCACCTCATTAGAGCACAAGGACAGGAACATATGGCTGGATGGAGATACCTGGGGTTGGGTTTAATGGGCGGCCCCAACCAGAGTTTCTTGAATAGCTAAGGTATATTTTTTGTACAAAGATGTTGAGGAAGTGGGGGGAATAGCTCCTTCCCTGTTGGGGTACCTGTGCATTCCCTAGACATACTCATGAGAAGGGCCAGGCAGCAGGAACAGCATTTCCGACACTGAGAGGGGAGATCCCTCCTCTGCAATGATGATGGGTGCTGATCCCGAGTGGACCACTCACTCATGAAAGTGTAAGGCCATGGAAACACCCCCCCCCCACACACACACAACTCATGAGAAGAACCGTCTATGGGGACAGGGGTGTCAAGCTGGACAGCTAATAATGTATTACGACATCCCCTTCTCCCATGAGAGTGTCAGGCCATGTGGGCCAGATGGTAGATGCTGCCCGGCCAGGTTGCGCTATATAGGAAAGCAGTGGGGATGGGTACCCCGGTAACTGCTCTCCCTGCCTTGGTGACTGCCGTGAAGAAGCTGTCAAAATGTGTTCTCCGCTGGGCAACTAGAGAGAGTGGAGGCCCCATGCAAGTGGGGTGGGCTTTGGGGGATTTGCTCAACTCCTGAGTGCACAGTCTGATGGAGGACGGAGGGTTTTATACCCTAAGGTCCTCCCTGGTAGTCTGCCCCTCTCATGAGAGTTGAAGTCTGCTAACAGCAAGCCACCAGGGGAGCAGGAGTGTGGTTTGGTCTGCATGGACTGCTTTGCCAGGGTGAGCCCTCACAAGAGCATCCTTGGTCACAGCAGGCCAGAACCCCCAGGATCCTTTGCCCTCCCTCAAATACATATCCCCTCCTAGGAAGTCATCATGTTCCCTTCCCTTTCCTGAGTAACAGGGAAATAGTGCCCCCAACTCCCCCCCCCCCAAAAAAAATCGTGCTTGTGCAGGACAGTTTTGTTTTAGGGCTTTTAGGTGGGCAGCAGTGCTTTCACTGTTAGAAGAAGCGCTGGCATGGCATGGCATGGCATGGCATGGCATGGCATGGCATGGCATATAAAGGGATTTAAACATCCTTTCCATGCCAAAGGAGGGCATACCGTTCTGAAAAGGCACGATTGTGCTCAGCACACTCCTTTAAAGATTGTAGCAAATGGCAGCTGTTCCTTGACGTGCTGATGCCCTGCCCACAGTCTGGTGATGCAAGCGCTACAGAGCTTGCTGGGATACAGCCTTAACAGACCAGGAAAAGGGAGAGGCTCCCTTGCCCTGAAACTGGAGGTTGTCAGACTGCGATTGGATGAACATCTGAGATGCACTTGGTTTGAAAATTTAATTGCAGGTCCGCCAACTTCTGGTTTTGTGTTACGTATGAATACAGCCACTCTCTTTGGTTGCTAACAGACTTTGGAAAAAGTATGATTTGTCAGGCTTAACCTGATACTCAGTCATTATGATGAGACAGATTTTGACTGATTTCTGCAACTGCTGCAGAACAGAAATGTCTATAAGTCTAACATATTAATCAGTTCAGTGTGTGTATAACTTCTATGGTATTTGAACGGATGAATAACTTGAAGTGTGGGGCCACAACTATATGATCAGGACCCATGAAGCATTGGTAAGGCAACCTAAGGAATGAGCAGATCATATTAGCACTTCCCACATCTCTCCATGGTGGTGCTGGTATAAGAAACAGCAGCGTTGCCAACTGTCCTATGTGGTTTCTGCCCATAAATGCAGCTGGTGTGGCATGGAAGAAACAAAGCAGCAGAAGTGGGTATCATGATGCAACAGTAATATATAAATGGGACCTTTTGGTATCAAACTATAAATATTTAAATGGGACCTTTTGGTATCAAACTGGTACATCTACTACAAATGATTAGAAAGGGTAGCTAGAAACTACCCCATTGGTTATGTTCAATTCATGTACCACTTGTGTACAGTGTAATAATATACAGTACTATATGCACATACAGTTATTCAGATGCAACATTCAATGCACATATAGTAGCACACTTCCCATCTGGATTCTGCATCTGAAGAGCCTGTGCCCAGGTTCATTTTTAAAACACATCACACAGAAACATGTACATGTGTACATATAACTTAATGGCTGAATAGTGCCACACTGTCCCATGATTCATTTTGATTCACTTCAGCAAAGCACTGTACTCTCACGGAAGACTGGAAGATTGTGGTGCTAACCAGGTTTGTTTACTGTTAGTCTTAGAAACTCCACTGGGAGGGACTGCCCAATTAGCATGTTAATGAATGCAGACCTCTGATGCACTCTCTGAGAATGACTGAAAGCAACTAATGAATATTAATGGAAAGGGGACATTCACATATATTTGGAGTGCAAGGAAATGTGAATTCCAGTGCTGGTATCTAAACAATGGCCTGTTTTGTCTTTGTCTCAAAGGAGAGGCCCTTAATTTAAATGGTGTAGAATGTAATTCCAATGGTTTGTTCATACCTGGGGCTTATCCCTGAGCAGCAGGTCCTCCACCCACTGTCAACTGAAGTATTAACACAGACTTTCAAGGGTAATTGACACTTAATCCCTAACACGTTGCACCTCATTAATGAAATACAGACAACCCTTGTTAGCCAACCAGCTGAATTCCTTGGAGATCACAATACCTGCACTGAACTTAGATTCCAACTAAATCAGAGGAGGTGGCATATGAAGTGTTTGGCTTGGTGGGGCCAGAGAATAGTTTGGAGAGGAATGGTACACCCTGGACATTCCCTGACTACAGGCCTGTATGGAGGCCATGCCTGATGTCTTATACAGTGCAACTAGGGATGAGAGTTGAAAGATACTGAGGCTGTTCTCACAGTCACCCTAACCAAAGCTAGGGAAGGCCATCCTGGGTTAGGCTGTGCATGAGAATTGCCAGGATCAGGCCAGATCCTGGTAGGGCAATGCCACCTAGCCCAGCTTTTAAACCCCAGCTCTTAGCAAGTGAGCCCTTAATCTGGGGAGTGTGTTTGCTGGGGCTACATTCAGTCGCAGCAAACACAGAGAGAGGTTCCTAAAGCACCCATCTCCTGGGGCAATCCACCACGGCATCGTACATGTCACATAGTGCATTGTGGGATATCTGGAGGCTGGGATGTGTGGTCCTGGCTTCTGGATATCCCACAATGCACCACATTATGCATCGTAGCCAGCAGATATCCAGGGTGTACCATTCCTCTTGTGGCCTCGGCCTCTGGAGTTCCACGCAGTACTGATCATCTGGGAGTATGGTCCATGCTCCTAGCAACAGGCAAGTGCTCATCTGGGGTGGGGGGAGGTGAGTTCAACCAGCCTTCCCCGCCACCTGCCATACACCTGGTCATGTGAATGATCTCACTGTGCCATACAAGGCATTTTTCATTTAATAACTATGTATTGTCCCAGAACTGAAGCATCCTGCAAGCGCGCAGGGCATACTGGGGAGACTCCAGACCCGGGAGGTAGCTTTTCGCCTCCCGGCCAGGGGTCTACTCATGAGTAGGCATGGCACAAAGGCGCGCTGCGGCTACTCACGATTGTAAAAAGCAGGTTTGCGGAGCGCTCGCTCCGCAAACCTGCTTTTTACCAGGGGTACCAGAGCAGGTTACCCGCTCTAGAACCACCGGGCTGCAGCCAAGCCTGATGGTTCTTTTTTTTTTTGCAAATTAAATTTTTATTAATTTTGACAATATTCTTATTAACATTCACAACAAATAAACAAATACGGACTCCCCGCTCACACCTCTTCGTGAATCATCAACTATAAAATTTACCTTTGCTATAATAATAATTCAAAACATAAATTTAAACCTTACAAACACAATTTTAATCTACCCAACCTGCTATTATTACTAAATTTCAAACCCTGCTGTAAAATCCATAGTAGGAAAATAGTTCTTTAGATACAACAAGAATGGTTTCCAATCTTCTTTAAAGCATTCTAGATTTTGATCTCTTATCAATACTGTAAGTTTTGCCATCTCCGCGTATTCCAAAATTTTTATCAGCCAATCAAGCCTGACAAGCCTGATGGTTCTGATGATTAACCAAAATTGGGCTAGGCTCTCCTAGCCCGATTTTTCTTAATCGTGAGAATAGCCCCAATGTGTGATTCAGATGAACTGCTTGGGAAATAAATCCACCGTATACATCAAGCAGATACAAGATTTTAAGCAAGCTGTTGAGTGCTCCAGAACTCTTTACCGTGCTGGATGTTAAGCAAAACAAAAGGTTTGTGGGGGCTGACTGGGCATAGTGGAATAGCCTTGAATGTCTGCGGCTGGAGTACAGGAGAAGTTAAGCAGACTCCTGTTGATCAGCTCCACTAATTATGAGAAATGATCTCAGGCGGCACCCAGGTCTTCTAGGACAAAGAAGAGACAATACTGGCTGTTTCTCCATTTCCAGAAAATATAAAATCCAGCAGTTACTCTGTTAATTCCCTAGTGCTAACTAAAGCACACAGTCCCCTTGTAAGGCACAGAAGAGAAACAAAGGAGAAACGTGGTGGAACTAGTCTAAGGTTTTCAGGTACAGAGTGTTCTTTTTAGGTCAAACTGTTATCTGTGTTGTCATTTCAGATTTCAGGTGCATGAGGTTCCAAGGCACATAAGATTTCAATAGGGAGGCAGAGGTTTGATAAGGTTAAAAGATTTGCTGTTTAGATGCATTCAAGGATAAATTGTTTTAAATATAGGAACATTTGCTGTGATGATTTCTGTTTTTATACCTCACAATAACTATAGCAGTTCTATGAATACAGAATATTTTTTAAAAAGCAGAACTTATGTGTGCCTTTAGTATTCGCATCTGCTATGCAGACATATTTAATTATTTTAAATCACAATCATCAATCTATTGTAGAACCAGTGTACTGGTCAGATATATAAGAGGAAAACTGACACATGATCTGAAAGAAGGATATATTTATTATTATTATTATTATTATTATTTAATCGAGAAGAAAGAAAAACAAGTCAAAATAATCAACATAGCAATACCAGGGGATAGCAGAATAGAAGAAAAAGAAATAGAAAAACAATCACAAAATACAAAGATCTACAAATTGAAATGCAAAGGCTGTGGCAGAAGAAGACCAAAATAATCCCAGTGGTAATTGGCGCCCTAGGTGCAATTCCAAAAGACCTTGAAGAGCACCTCAACACCATAGGGGCCACAGAAATCACCATCTGCCAATTACAAAAAGCAACTTTACTGGGAACAGCCTATATTCTGCGATGATATCTATAACAACAGCAACAACATTGACAATAAAATTCAGCCATCCCAGGTCCTTGGGAAGGACTCGATGTCTGGATAAAACAAACCAGTTAATAACACCTGTCTATGTAAATAAATAAATAAATAAATAACAACAACAATAATAAATAATTTGTTTTGATTTATATACCACCCCTCGAAAATAGCTCAGGGGAAATGGTTCATATGCTTTTGAAATGTAGAAAGACTGAGAAAATTGTCCAGTGTTTCTCTTTGGGAAGAACCCTGAGGAGAAGCTCTGAAATTCTCCTCCAAATTTCACTTTGGATAAATTTCACTTCTCTTGCCCTGTCCTTGCTTAAATGGCACACCTGTCTAGCTCTCTTCAGACATGAAAAAAAAAAAAAGGGGGGGAGGTAGGGGTATACTAGTGTTCAGTGTCCCAAAAGTGCACCAGCAAGCCTTGCCCTAGTGTGTTGAGAAGCAAGCCTTGCCCTAATGTGTTGAGAAGCATCACTTTCCCAACGCTTTCCATGCTTACAGCATTTGTCTGAAGAGGCAAATTCCATAAGCATGATGGCAGCCGTTTCCGTGATTGGGAGGTTGCTGTACAACTGAACTGAGTAATAGATCAATGCATATTTAAAATATTTGTGGAGAATAATGGCTACAACTTGAGGTGGAATGAACCGACTGTATTTCAGTTCTACACAGAAATGCATTTCTTTAAGAGCCGTGGTCCCGCTCCAACATTGTGTCTGTGCAGCCACTCTGCAGATGTAGTACTGTAAAAGGAGATAGTCCCACCAATCAGCTGATTGTAGCAGTGGGCAAGTGTGGGTATGAGGGAGATTAAAGTCAGACCTCCAGTCCCAAATAGCTTATTGATGTGGTTCCAGCCTATTTTACAGGGCTGAACAGTCTAGGTACATGCAACCCCTGTGGCTGGGTCAGGCTAGGGAAATCCACACACAAAAAGTTCTTCCCCCTCCCCTGCATTATTATGCTACTTTCACTCAGCTTTCAGTCTGGTGCACTGAATATACTAGATGTTGGGGAAATCTTCCTAGCCTTACCTTCTTCCTCATCATGCTTGCTAGTTGTATAATGGAAAGATTTTTATTTTTATTTTTAAAAAATGAGGAGTATTTCATAATGCAGTGCTCAGATGTGGTATAGTCCAGACACAGGTTTTACTACATCATCTGCTGTTCATGAGAACTAGGCAAGATTGAGCTTACCTTCCCCCCAGGAGGACCTTGCTACATGTGTGGGACATGCTACTCATGCACCCACACAATCTGCACTGCTCCCAGCAGCACGAATCTCTGGAGGCCAGGAAAATGAGTCCCAGACTCTAGGAATCACAAAATGAACCATGTGAGTACTTTGGTACACTGGGGGATTCCCCATGAGTTGAGCGCTGTAGGCAGTTGACTCTGTGTGTGCTCGGGCTGCGTACAGCCCGAGCACACACATGACCCCGGCACTGGGGTTAAGGGAGCTGTCACACCCTAACCCTGTCTAAATGCTGGGGTAAAAAGTCAGGTTAGGTGGGGCAGAAGCACCAGGATAGTCTAACCCAGGCTGGGATGCCCTAGCCTAGATTAGGCTGCTTGTGAGAATAGCCGTATTGTTTATCTGAATACTAAATGTTGGGGACAAATAGCAGAGGAAAGTCATCACGATGCCCATTGAGTGGACTGTTGAGAGTCATCTAGTTGGCTAATGTTGGGAAACAGGATGCTGGTCTAGATGGAACCTTGGTCTGATCTCTCACTGCAGTTTCCCACCCAGATATGTTATGAGATTCTAGACCTATTCAGACGTTCTGTTGCACCCACATTCCAATGTGTGTACATGTGTGAATGACTTTAGCTACATTAGTTTCAAAAGTGAACCTGGGTACAGGTCTCTCAAGTACAGGATACATACAGGAAGTATACTGCTGCACCTGCATTTGATATAACATGTGAATAACTGCACAGTTCAGTACCTGTGTACATTGTACATTCATTATACAAATGTCGAACATAACATCTGAATAAGGCTTATGTGCATGTCTGGTCCCTAGCTAGATCAGACTTATGTGCTTTTCATTCCACTTTCCTAGGGAATATCATACTCTTAATGAGCGCCTCTCTTTTAGTCTGTGTTTTACAGGAATCTTGTTTTTGTGAAGATTATAGAAAAACACAACAAAGCTGTCAGTGTACACTCAAGCTGCTCATTTACTTCCAGAACGCAAAGATAGAGTCAATTTCTAGGAAATCTTTTCAACCTAAAGGTCTACTTTCTATACCAAGCTTGCTTATAGAAAGAGAAAAGAAAAGAAAAGAAAAGAAAAGAACCCACATTTGCCACAAATGTTTCTATTTGTTTGTTTTTGGAAATGTCAACTACAGAAGTTATTTTAATTTACAAGAATTAGGAAAACAAATCGTTTATTATTTATGTGGAGTTAACCATACAAAATATCCTGTGTGGCGGTACATTGTCATTTAAAAGGAAAGGTTCCCACAATGAAATGGCCCCTAAATCCTCTCTCACATAACTACAACTAGTCATGTGCAACTAGTGGCCCTCAGTGGGAATATGTATCGCAAATTCACATCGAAAGACACATCCAGTCAACTCAGTTGAATCCAAATGTTTTATATATAACATGTTTTAAATAAACAAACTGGGCCTGGACAGGCATCAAAATGAGCCTATCAAAAGGATGCAGTGGAATTTTGACCAAATTCTTCCAGGGTAGAATTACATCCATTACTCCATGAATGGTCAACCTGTAAGCAAATACAGAGAATTTTGCTAGACATCACATGGGCCACATTTGCATGTAACACAGAGCCGTGGGTCTACTGGACCCATGGATCCACTCCCCCCGACCGCCACTGCTCTCCCATCCGAATTTGGACATTCATGAGTTCTCTCTTTCTCTGCAGTCTCGCTGACTGCAGAGAGGAGGGGGAACTGGCTTCTTGGGCTTCCTTCTTTACTGAAGGACAGCCCCGGCAGCCAATAGCAACTGGAGAGAGGGAGGAACATCCTTCCTCAACTCCAGTTGCAAAGCAACAAGACTGTGGTGCCAGCGTTTGGTCATAATGTTGTCACTGTGGAACCAGAGGTCCAGACAGCAGACCTCACTACAAACCGAAGTTACTAGTCACTGTCCAGGGAGGGAAACTGCAGGTCCATTTTCTTTTTTAACTGCACTTGCCCACATTCAGCCACAGATTGAAACTGGATGACCCTTCAGCTCTGGTTTTGTATTAAGTGCGAATGCGCCAATGACACATAGAACCATTAGGCTACAGAGACCTCAAAATTGGCCAGTCCACCTTCCTTTATTGAAAAATTGCTCTTCATACCTCCACAGAGAACACCAAATAGATTAGAAGGAGATAACCAAGTATATTAGAATGTTTCACAAGAAGACAGCAGAAGAGGCCAAATAATTCCACTTAAACATCAGAGATGGTTTAATAAAATTATATCCATACGAAGTTAAACATGTTGGACTCAGTGTTGCCATGCCATGTTGGACTCAGTGTAGCTGACCATGTTCTAGACTTGTGTTGAAAAAAACAATCAGCAACACCAGTAGACACGCTCTTCAGATGTTTTGTTAAAAAGATGGTGTACTCATGTATACTGTCTAAACTGGATCCAGAAGTCCTGCCCCGGCATGTCACTCATTCCCATCCCACACTACTCATAGTACACAGCATTTGTCTGAAGAGGAAAACACCATCATTGTGATGGTGGGCATTTCTGTGATCAGCAACCTGGCTCTGACAGCAGAATTACATCTATAGAGATGTGTTCTTCTGTTAGATAGATGAAGCTCCAAAACCAAGTTGCTGATACAAATTACAGTGCAGAATATGTATAGATATATGTAGCGCTTACAAATGTAATTCCAGACTTTCATCAATAATTACAGACTTCCCACATCATGTGTACATGTACCTACCACATGTCATAATGTACATAACTGAGTCAGAGTCTGGCACATGCAATCATGTGTTTGGAAGTGGCAGCATACCATCTCTATATGCAAAACTAACTTAATTAGCTATTGAAAATGGGTAATTATGCATATTAATGGGTGTTAGAGGATGGGTATAAAATGCAGCTTGTGTGTGCAGTTAACCAATTTGTGCATAATACAAAATAATTTGATGACAAAATTAAGTATTTCTAGATTTAGTATAACATTCACACACACACACACACACACACACACAACCACCAGAGATTTCCTCCAAGCCTAAGGCCTTAAAAATGTCAAACCTAATTTCTATGAATTTGTTCAGACCGCTAAAACTTGTGAATAAGCTGAATATAGTCCCCCACAGGTGTATTGTGGTCTCTGGGATGCTCAACCATCTCCCTACTCCACCCACCCCATTTTTTTTGCAGTCCTGGGGGAGTCAGCAAAAACAGGAAGTTGGTCAAGCCCCTAATGGCCCACCATACATTTCTGTTGGGCTGTGCTCTATTTGGTGGGCAACATGTTGTGTAAGATTGGTTCTGTTGCTAATATCAGAATATGAACTTACTTGTGGATCTTCCAGAAGCGTCTGGCAAGCCACTGTGGGAAACAGGATAATGGGCCCTTTTTCTGATCCAGCAGGGCTCTTCCTATGTTGTTAAAGTCATGCATGATTTTTTAAAACCCTAACTATTATTTACACTTTGGCTAGCTGAAGATCAGTAACCTAATATGTTTAGAATGGTTTTGAAAAATCTCCATCCTGGACTAAATGGAACAGGGTGTGTTCCGGTTTTATTAATAGCATCCACTGTTCTGCAGTTACTTCTTCACTGAAGCCTATTTTTTCACTCCCAGAAGTTTTAAGTTAGGGCATGGAGAAGGCCTTGTCTCATGAAAGAGATATTGCAAAAGAAGTGGACACATATAATTGTGTGCTTTGGGGGAAAAATGATGTCAGTTACTGAGCACAAAAGAAGGCCCCCATGAGTAGATCTGACTCAGTATGAAGCTGAGCTACTCTAGGAACAGACAAGGAAAATTTTCTCTGGGGGAACTTGTAATAAAAGAAAAAGACAAGGAAGAACCAATTACAGTGAAAGTCTTGCAGTAAATAAATGATTAAACCTGCTTCAAAAATGTGTATGGACATTATTGCCTGAGATGCATATTAATTTACAGAATGGGAAAATTTCCAAGAAATGTATCAAATGTTTTTTAAAAGAAGAAGGAAAGGAAGATATATATATATATATTTTAAAAACCCCACAGAATTTCATCCCAACCATTACATAAAGCTGAACCTCGGACCGCTAACATGTTTGCCTGCATATTTCTGTGGAGACATACTGTATTTGGTAGTTCTGGATCTGTAAGCAAGAGCAATTGTAAGTGTTGATTTAGAGCTGGTTTGAATGATCACCAGCATCAATACACAATCAGGACAGGGTTGTACCGAGAGAGTGCTTGCCCTGATGTCACTGCAGGATGTCCTGACATGCTGTCAGGGCATTCTTGAGAGAGAGGTGTTCATCTGAATCGCTCCTCTATATGAACTCCAAAACGCTTTTGGAGTGATTCTGAGGAATGCCCCACTTGATTAAAGGATGACCCAACAGTGCATCAGGGCATCCTTCAATGACATCATCTCATCCTTGTCACATGTTGATGCTGGTGATCATTGAAATCCACTCTTGGATGATATGATAACTGAGAGTAGTTTCACATGTGCATGCTATCACTTGATAAGTACAGGTCACAGATCAACCATAGCAGATAGAACTGTTCTATCATCTCAAAATACAATGAGGTCATTCACACAATCAAAAAGTGTGTTCTACCCAGGTTTGGGAACTGTGTGTGCTCCCAATTTTTGGTTGTGTAGAAGCAAGGTAGGAGGAAAATGTGGGTAGAAATGACCGTGTGGAAGCAAGGCAGGAGGAAAAAATACCCAGATTTTCATCCTACCCTGCTTCCACACAACCAAAAATTGGGAGTGCACACAGCTCCAAATCCCAGGTAGAACACACTTTCTGATTGTGTGAATGACCTTACTATTTTCCAATCAAGTCATTTAATACTGGACTATACCAATTAACACCCCATTCAGGAACTCTAAAATCCTCCACACAGAGGATTCTCATGGGCACGGCCATATGGAGGACAAAATGTTTGAACCAGGGTGACAGAAGCTTTCTTCTTGGCAGCAATTTGTGTGAATGCAGCACATTGCTTTTTAATCCACCATGCTATTGTGATTATTGTTGAACAGCAGTGTCTCTTGGGGAGAAACCACAGCTCAGGTTCCAGTTTCAGCAACTGACATCTGCAAATAGGGCTGGAAAATACTCTTGTCGGAAACCCCGAAGAGCCATTGCCAGTCACTGTAGACAAAACTGACCTCGATGGACCAAGGGCTGATTCAGTAGAAGGCAGCTTCCTAGGCATCAGTGAATTCATTCCAACTCAGTTGTTACTTCCTCCATATCAGTGGTGGCCCCAAAGACATCTCTTGATACTAGCAGTAGATAGTGATGATAGCTCTTCTCTGTTGTTTGTTTTCAGCATCCATTAATGAGAGGTATTTTACCCTGAAAAATGGAGGTTTGATTTGCATACATAATGGGAAATAGCCATCGATGGAGCTATCCCCAGTTTGCCCTTAAAACCACCCAAACTGGTGGCCTCCCTAGCATATTCTGGCAATGAATTCCATATGTAACGATACTGATGTGTAAATGCAGATTCTGTTCAACATGACACAAACATGGTGCAGCGCAGGTTGAAGCCAAGTTCCTGTCTGAGTGGCTTGGCTTCAAGGGAACCCAGGGATGGTAGTGGTCAGTCAGTGAAATTAGTTAGGAACAGACCCTCCATTTTCAGAGGCAGTATACCAGCACCAGTTGCTTGGTACCAACAACAGGAAAAATCTGTCCTTGGCCCCTGCTTGTGAGCACCAAGAAGCTGGCTCCTTTTGGGAAACAGGACTGAACCATGAAGCTTTGCCTGATACAGCAGGGACTGTCCTCCTGGCTACATTCTGTGCAGCCCGCCATCAACGGCAGTGACCTGCTGGAGCTGCTACGTAACTTAGAAGGCAGCCCCAATGGTGTAGTGAGGGGGCTGCTATGGAAAGTCTTTGAAGAGCTTCTGGGCTGCAGGGCAGCACTTCTTGGGAAAGTGATGGAAAGTTACTCCCGTGAAAAGGAGTGCAGTGCTGCTGCCCAGAAGAAGTGCTTTAAATCATTTCACAGCAGCCCTGTTGCCACACTTTCAAGGCTGCCATTGAAGTTGTGCGGCAGCCCTGGCAGGTTGCTGACATCCACCGTAGGCGGCAACTGTGCATATGTTCCTCTCGTTAGCCCTCCTGACTAAAAGGCAAGAGAAGACATAACCCACATGCAACACTCTTGTACATCATGAAGACAGGAAGTGGCAGCATTTCCTCTTGAGGGTTTTCCTGCAATCCGTTAGGTTTATAATTATACAGAAAATATGGCTGATGTTTAATGAGTTGCCACCAGTTGTGTTATTTTAATTAGTTTATGGTGATAAGAAGGAATCCAAAGAGGGCTGCTGTGAAGATTTGTTATTTTAATTAGCTAAGTGAAGCGACAGAAAATCCAGCATTAAACCCAGTCCAATATCTTGGCCTCCGTTTCAGTGGAGCTAAAGTAGGAGAAGAGGTGGCAGAGACACTTTGGTCACAACAAGATGGGAGGGGAGCCTCTCTTAAGAAAGCTACACAGGCATCCTGTAAGATAACCCATGCGTTTCATCTGCAGCCTACTTTTAAAATGCCTTGTTGCATCAGGCACAACTTTATAGGCCAGCCCTGTTTCTGACTATACTGTACTTGAGTGGGAGCAATTCTACATTATGGCTCTTAATATTTAGCTTTCTTATAAAACAGACAGCGACTCTAGGCTAGTAAAACCTCACCACCACCACCACTCCCTGGCCACCAGTGAAGTTCTCTCACTTATGCTGATACTATTCAGTTCTCTCACTTATGCTGATACTATTCAGTTATGCTTAAACTAGCCAATTTTAAGGGATGGATAGTGTGCGTGAGAGAGGGAGGGAGGGAGGGAGATAGATACTACCACTAATACTACTACAACAAATATTTATATACCATTCTTCAACCAAAGTTCTCAAAGTTATTTACATAGAAAAATACATAAATATATACATAAATAAGATGGTCCCCTGTCCCCAAATGGTTCACAATCTAAAAAACATAAAGCAGATACCAGCAACAGCCACTGGAAGGATGTTGTGTTGGGGCTGGATAGGACCAAATGGCGAGAGATGCCAGAGAGAGATGCTGGAGCTCCCAAAGTTCTGCTTTTTTCAACCCACCACTTACTTTTGTTTTCCCTTACCAGCAAAAGCCACAGTCTAACAGAGCACTCAGCATGCTTAAGCATATTGATTTCAATGGGCTTAAGGGTGCATATTTCTTGCTTGGAATCTGGCAACTATTCTTAGAAATTCTCGTTCATAGCTTCTTTGCCCCCTGTAGTGACCAGCCAGCCCTCCCCTAAAGAGTTAACAGGAAGTGAACCCTGTCCTGACTGACAGGCTGGTGAACTCCAGAGATTAGCTAATCTGCACACCAGGTAGGTGGGACCTAGGAGGCCACTGGAAGGAAGAGAATACTTTCTTTGTTAGAAGGAGCTGGCTGGAGGAGCAGAGGAGATGTTGCTATGAGGTCTGGCAGGAAAATTTCTCTGCAAGTCCGGGGAAGCCAGGAGGGGAGGCGTTGAATTCTCATCCAGGATTTGGTGAATTCAAGACAAAGGAAGCCAGGGCTTTTGACTTTGGAAAGCAGTCTAGGGAAAAGTTCATTTAGTCAGACTTGGAGTTAGACTTTTGTTTTCTTTTGTGTGCTTTGTAGATCCCTGAAATTGTTCTACGTTTGTTTACCAGTAATGTAACTAAATTAAGAAATACTAACCTTCGCCCATCCAGCCAGGGCATTGTAAAAGACTTTGTAAGCTTTTTAAAGGTGCTTTTGTATCTTCCTACATCCCTGTTCCCTGCAACTGGGGTACTTTTTGAAGTATTCTTGTAACCATGGAGTATTTTTACTTGTAACTAAAAGTTGAGAGAGCCTCAGATGGAAGCAGTCCTTAGATTAGAATAAAGCCCCCCCTTGCATTTTATGAGTCTCTCTGAGTGGATTTTTGGCTCAGGAGGAAGTGGGGGGGGCTAAAAGGGGATTTTACTCTGGTGCAGACACGCCTGAGTCTCAGTCCACTTGGATCAGTTTTCTCACCATGTGTAGGCTTGCACGTGGAAGGTTTTTGCATTTAGTTTAAAGCAACATAAAGGGAGTTTTCCCCTAGGATTTACACCCCAAGTCCAGGAACGGTCAAGCTCCGTGATAAAGAGAGGTGATAGTCGTGGCAGCCATTTTTTAAACTACTAGAAATACAGGAAAGTAAGGAAAAGCCTTACTCAGAAATCATAGAAGGGATGATTCAGCATTTTTCTTTCCCTCATGTGAGCTTGCTTATAATCCGCTACACCCGCCTTTTGCCATAGGCCTAATTTCTTTCTTTCATAGCCTACACTATTATTTATTTATTTTTGCACTTATATATCGCCTTTCGTTAAAAGACAACCCCAAGGCAGTTTACAAAAGTTAAAACACAATAAAAAGGCAATAAAAACATCAAGCTAAAAAATCTAAAAACACATAAAAACAGGCATAAAACAATACAACAGGTAAAAACACACAGAAGCAGCAGTAAAAACGATTATGTAAAAGCCTGGGTAAAAAGCCAAGTCTTTACAAGCTTTCTAAAAGCCGTGATGGAGTCTGAGGAGTGAATGGCCACTGGGAGAGCATTCCAGAGTCTAGGAGCAGCAACAGAGAAGGCCCTGTCCCGAGTGCACGACAGCCGGGCCTCTCTCATTGTCGGCACCCGGAGCAGGGCCCCCTCAGATGTCCTCGTCAAGCGGGCAGCAACCCTTGGGAGCAGGCGGTCCCTCAAATACCCCGGGCCCAAACCGTTAAGGGCTTTAAAGGTCAAAACCTGCACCTTGAATTGGACCCAGAAACGAACCGGCAGCCGGTGCAACTCTTTCAAAATGGGGGTGATGTGTTCCCAACGGGCAGCTCCAGATAAAACCCTCGCTGCCGCGTTTTGCACTAGCTGCAGTTTCCGGATATTCTTGAAGGGCAGCCCCACGTAGAGCATGTTACAGTAATCCAGCCGCGACGTGACTAAGGCATGGGTAACCGTGGCCAGATCTGCCTTCTCGAGAAAGGGACGCAACTGGCGCACTAGCCGAAGCTGTGCAAAGGCACCCCTGGCCACCACCTCCACCTGAGCTTCCAAAAGCAGAGCCGGGTCCAGTAGTACCCCCAAGCTGCGTACTTGCTCCTTCAAGGGGAGTGCAACCCCATCCAGAACCAGTAAAATCTCCTCATCCCGACTGGCTCTCCTACTGACCAACAGTACCTCCGTCTTATCCAGATTCAATTTCAGTTTGTTAGCCCACATCCAACCCATCACGGCCTCCAGTCCCCGATTCAGGACATCCACCGCCTCCCTAGGATCAGATGACAAGGAGAGATAGAGCTGAGTGTCATCCGCATATTGCTGACAACTCAGTCCAAATCCCCGGATGACCTCTCCCAGCAGCTTCATGTAGATGTTAAACAGCATGGGAGACAAGACCGATCCCTGCGGGACCCCACAGGCCAGTGGCCTCAGAGCCGAGCAGTAGTCACCCAGCACCACCTTCTGGACCCTCCCCCCAAGAAAGGACCGGAACCACTGCAACGCAGTGCCTCCGATTCCCATACTCGAGATGCGGCCCAGAAGGATACCATCGTCGATGGTACTGAACGCCACCGAGAGGTCCAGCAGAACCAACAGGGACGCACTCCCCCTGTCTAGTTCCCGGCGTAGGACATCCACTAGAGCAGTGTTTCTCAAACTTTTTGGAGTCAAGGACTGCTAAATTCTTCGTGCAGAGTTTCAAGGACCGCTACATTCTTCATGCGCAGTTTCCCGGACCAGCAGTTAGTAAAGGGGTTTCAAGTCTGTCTATCTAT
Source organism: Hemicordylus capensis (assembly GCF_027244095.1). NCBI lineage: Eukaryota > Metazoa > Chordata > Lepidosauria > Squamata > Cordylidae > Hemicordylus > Hemicordylus capensis. The sequence goes on from NC_069657.1 coordinate 213,207,322, forward strand.
CTATCTGACTTCTATACTGCCTAAAACTTGCATCTCTGGGCAGTTTAGAATGAAAATAATATAAGCATTAAAATAATTAAATTTGGAATCTTTTGCAAACATGGAATATTAGGGGTTCTTAACCTTGGGTCCCTCAGTTAAACTCCCATAACCCCCAACAACAATGGCATTTGGCCATTATGGCTGGGGATTATGGGAGTAGAAGTCCACCAACGTCTGGGTACCCAAGGTTGAGAACCCCTGAATCTAAAAGCCTGGGTGAACAAATTTGTCTCCAGTATGTCTTCAGTATGTGCGGGGTGGTGGTGGAGGTGCTTCTGATTACTCAGTGGAGAGGGGATGTTGGGCCATTAGAAAAATTCAAAAGCTACATGGGGCCAATGAAAACAACATACAAGCAAGCCCCACTGATGCAAGAGGGAAACAGCGTTCCCTCTCAAGGCGCCTCGACCACAACAGGCAGCTGGGTTTCAATCAACCAACCTTTGGCTGCAAACAATGAGCATGCAAGAACCAGCAGCCCTTCAAGTGGCGCCCACTGCCATACCTTTTCCTCCATGCCCCTGCACCGCATACAGTTTGAAGCTGTAAAGATAGGGAATAAGATAGCTGTAGGAAGATCTCAGCAGCACGTGGAGGCAAGGCACAAGAAGGGTCCCATGCCTCCGTGATACTCTTCCTCTTCCGTGCCATGTGCAAAATTGAGGAAGTGAGTGCCTTGATTTCAGTTGGGGGGGGGTTGACTCCCAGTCAGGGACCGGCACTCAACCCTTTGGGGACCGGCAGCGGTCCAGGGACCGGTGGTTGAGAAACACTGCACTAGAGCGACCAAGGCAGTCTCAGTCCCATACCCGGGGCAGAAGCCAGACTGAAAAGGGTCCAGATAATCCGTACCATCGAAGACCCTCTGCAGCTGGGACGCCACCACACGCTCTATCACCTTGCCCAAAAAAGGTAGGTTAGAGACTGGTCTATAGTTGTCTAGGTTGGAGGGATCAAGGGAGGGCTTTTTTAGTAGTGGTCTTACCACCGCCTCCTTGAGGCATGGTGGCATCCTGCCCTCCCTTAATGAGGCATTAATAGTCACCTCCAACCATCTACCTGTACCCTCCCTGGCAGCTTTTATTAGCCATGAAGGGCAAGGGTCAAGAGCACACGATGTCGCCCTCACATTGCCCAGGATCTTGTCCACATCCTCAGGCCGCACCAACTGAAAAGAATCCAACACAACGGGACCAGATGGTACCAGAGGTACGTCTGCCAGAACTGCCAAAACTCTGGAGTCCAAATCAGCATGGATGCGAGCAACTTTATCTGCAAAGTGGCAAGCAAACTGATCGCAGCGGGCTGTGGATGATTCCTCCCCCATTATATGGGGGGATGTGTGGAGCAATGTTTTCACCACATGAAACAGCTCTTTTTTTTTTGCACTGAGCGGATGCAATGGAGGCAGAGAAAAAACATTTCTTCGCTGCCCCCACCGCCACGGAGTAGTCTCTACAATGGGCTCTAGTCTGTGTTTGATTGGATTTGTCACGACTCTTCCTCCAGCGTCGTTCCAGCTGTCGTCCGAGTTGTTATAGATTACAATGCACAGGCTCCATGGCAACTCTGCCCACCATCTAGGCAGTTCATTGGCTTTTGTTGACCCAGGGGCTTAGAAAGGCTTCCAGGTCAGATTGGAACTTTGCCTCGGCAATAAAGGGATTGCCCAGTGCTAGCCTCCATGTAGACTTGGAGTTTGTCTCCATGTGCAAGATTCAGACTCAGGTTCCTGGGACTCATGCTTTGTGCCCTATTTTTCTCCTGAGGCTGCTTAAACCCAGAGTCTGGCTTTGACTTACAAGCTGAAGTTAGGCCACTGCTGCAGTATATACTGGAATACCTAAAATTATGACTTAATAATTTTATCTGTTTTATCTGGGCAATTTTCCCTTCAATGTATTATAGACATTCCACAGACAAATTCTGTCCTTGCTTGCATTAAAAGCATGTATCCAATCTAATTCCAAATATATCAATCTCTGATGTTCTCTGCAAGGATAATTTAGGATAAAGTCTGTTTCAGTGCCTGAAAGAATGCCAATTGTATAGCAAAGACTGAATAGAAATCCATAATGGACATCAGGCTCTGTTAATAGTAACGCTTCGGGTTGCTGTTGCTAATCTCTGCCTTTCTATAGCAAATAAATATTTGAATGTGCAGAAGGGGAAAACAGAATTATTTCAAAGGAAGAGTTCCTTTGGAAGAAAACCTCTGGATTTAGTCCAATAAGCTTAAAAAAAAACAAAAAACCACCCAGAGGAAGAAATCACAATGTAAGTTCTGCCACTGGTAATCCTACCCACCCACCCCATTAAGAGATGCTTGAAGGTTTGAGCTAGTGGATAGAATTGCCTGGGAAATAATGTGCTAGACCCATTTCCACTGGTGATGACTGAGAAAAATATCCCATTTCAGTAATTTTGTTTAAGGATATGAAGTTGCAATCTCCACTTGGAGCTCCCGGCCCATAAGAGTTTCCTGATTCACTTCCATCCATGCAGGCATTGAATTACCCTCTCCACTGAAGCAAAAAGCACTTGGTCAGGAGTGCCATGTGGACATCAACACACATTTTTTCAATATATGATAACAAATAAGGATCACTAGGGGGGAAAAAACCTGTTGCATTGGGGAGTTTCAATTTGCTGAAGTTATGCTGATGTGCATAAACCATAAGCCTTATAGCAGGTCAGAACATTGGTCCAGCTATTCTCATTCTAGTGGGGTCTACTCTGACTATGGCCACCTTTGGATATACCTTCCAACTGAGGGTTCAGGGGACCTGCAGTTTCCCTCTGAGTCCCACAGTACACTTCCACAGGATGACTATCTGCAGTCTGGGAGACTGCAAAGGGGGCAGAACTGGGTGTGTGGGCTTCCTTTGACCCAGGAAGGAAAGCTGTGCTAGCCAATGAATTTTGAGCAGCGGGAGGAGTTTCCTCTCTTAACTCTGCCCAAACCAGACAACACGCTCCAGCCTCCGGACCCTCGGTTAGGTAAGTGTACCTTACTTACAACCAAGGGTTCAATCGGAGGCTGGGGGATGGAATCAGAGCCGCGGTTGGGTCCCAGAGCCATGGCTCTGACTGTTCAGACATCACAGGGGCAAACCTGAGGTGAGTTTGCTTCAGGTTTCCTGTGATGTCTGAAAATGGCCTATGAAGGCTCCCAAGATCTTGGGCAACAGAGGTCTTTTGCAGCCTGGATACCCAAGATCTTTTAAACTGGAGATTCCAGGTAGTGATTGTGGGATCTTGTGCAGGCAAAGTATGTGCTCTGCTGCTGAGCAAAGCAGCTTCAGGGCTAGTTGCAAACAGAGTTCAAACCTTTCCATAGATTGAGTTCAAGTCATAGTGACTTTAGCATTAGCTCCAGCATCAGCCCTTCCTGCTAATAGACACTCTCCCTTCCCTTTCCTGTTGAAATGTATCTGTTGGTGGCCGTGATGAAAAGGACTGTGCCTTTAACATTTATTAGGCCCTTGAACACTACAGGAGCATTGTGGGTTCCAGTGTTCTCTCTAATTATTTTCAGCTTTGTGCAGAATGATCTTTTGCTTGGGGCAGCAGTATTAAGACAATGTGTGCGGACATCCATTTAGAATGGAACCTTCCAGATTCAACCTGAGTCGGATCTAAAATTAACTGAGCGGACATTAAAAAAATGTGTGAGCACCTGCACATGCGTAGCACACTTTAGAGGGAACACTGGTGGGTTCCCTGGGAATTGTGGTTTCCCACAGTTTGGGGGTCCTTACAGGAAATCCAGATCTACAGGATTAGAGAAACTACAATTCTTCAGGAACCTGGCACCCAAGGTTTTGTTCTTGTCGTGCTCTAAAGCCTAATCAAGGCTGCTGCACCCCACCCTCCACCTTTTGTTGCTGCCATTGCCTGGTACATTTTGAGGGAAAGGGAAAGGTGTAGCAGGGGAGGAGGGCTTTCATGGGCATTGGAGTGAGGAGTAGCTGCGGAGGAGGCCTTCCATGGGCACTGGTGTGAAGATGCCTCCAAGTGAGGATGCCTCCATGCCTTATCCTGTTCCTCAGTGGGGAGGGGGACATGAGTAATGTGGAAGGTGAATAGGTGTCATCATATTCTGTCAGAACCACAATGAGTCCTGGAGCTCAGAATGGGCTTTAAAATTTTCCATGAGCCTATTCTGAATTGAGTCCAGGGAAGTTTGCCCAGGTAAACCACAGGGGTGAATGGCCTTTATGTATGACTCCTTTCTGTTCCACAGAATGCTTCTGCCAATACAGTCATTTAAATGCTGCCTGGCATTCTCATTGTTTATTCCATTTTACAATTAAAACCCATAAGGAAAAAAAGTATTTTAAATTCAGATGTTTATATTTTTGGTGGAAATACTATGAAAATAGTACTGCCTTGTCAGCTTATTTTAAATTAGCATTATAGAAATCTAGAATATACTTAGAATGAATTGCTCCTTGCATGAACATTATTAGCAGTTCAGTTAATTTGTCCCAACATGCTTTATACGTGGCACAATGAAAAAAGCTCTTTATTTATGGAGTGACTAAAATTAATTGCATTCTTCCCTTTCCTTCATTGTTTTAATTCTAAGCTTTGTTAACTGACAGTTTTAAAAACAGGAGCAAGATGGTCTTATTGTGCATAATACCCCTCTAACAAATATTTCATTGAAATCGCACTGTGCAGTTATAAAAATAATAGAACTAAGGGTGTCATTACAGTAGGTAATAAAGAGGTGGAATTTAGTGACACTAGGATTTAATTCACTGTGTAACAGGAAAACCTTGCAGAATACAATAATCTCTGCATCTCACAGAGACACAGTTTAGAAAGCGCTGTTGTGAGCCAACCAATATTATGCACTCTTAAATCTTATGGATTTCAAGGAGAGAGATTTAAGAACATGTTTAACTCTTCCACTGATGAGTTAGATGAGTCTTAACAATGCTTAACCTTGGCTACATCTTATCCAACTTCTTTCTTACTCAAAAAAAAAAAAAATTGGTGGGCAGTATTCATTATTGTAAAGTGAATGTAAATAACAATCCCAGAATTACTAGAAATCCTGAAGTGCCTGTGAGTCCAACTTTGAGAATGGGAAAATAAATCACTCAGCTCATCCTCAACAGAGCTCGTCCCTGTTACCAATTCTGCTCAACTCCCACAATGACAGTTATCTCCTGGGGGGTACATAGGAACACAGGAAGCTGCCATATACTGAGTCAGACCATAGGTCCATCTCACTCAGTATTGTCTACACAGACCGGCAGCGGCTTCTCCAACGTTGCAGGCAGGACTCTCTCTCAGCCTATCTTGGAGATGCCAGGGAGGGAAATTGGAACCTAGAAGCTCTTCCCAGAGCAGCTCCATCAAGTCTCCCATTCATATACAACCAGGGTGGACCCTGCTTAGCAGAGGGGATAATTCATGCTTGCTGCCACAAGACCAGCTCTCGTCTCCATGCTTAGCTCACATCAGGGTGCCCCCTCAGTTGACCCAATCCCCATTCCTGGTGAGGAGGAATGGATAAAGCCCCCCTTACTATTGCTCCTGCAATTTCCCTATAGGCTTGTCATCCACCTCCTTGTAGGGCTGGCTTTAGAGAGGTGTGACATATGCATATTCAATCAAAGCAAAACAACAACACCCCCCTTTGGTTTACAGGATAATTTAAAAACTTCAATTGAGCTCTGAAGACTGAGATTATTTGATGGCCCACGATGTTCATCTGATAGGGGGCATGAGACCTGATATGTAGTCTGAGATACGGTACTAGATTACAAAATCATAAACATGGAAACACAATTTGGCTAAGTTCTCCATGTTCCAATACACTATCTGTGTAGGTTGATGCCCACAGAAAAAAATTGTGGATTAATGTGAGAGTAATGTTTAAGAAGAATTTGTTAATATGTACCTCTGAGCATAGCCACCTCAAGTGGCACAGCAGGGAGATGCTTGACTAACAAGCAGAAGGTTGCCAGTTCGAATCCCTGCTGGTATGTTTCTCAGACTATGGGAAACATCAATATCAGGCAGCACCAATACAGGAAGGTGCTGGAAGGCATCATCTCTGCGCAGGAAGAGGCAAAGGTAAACCCCTCCTGTATTCTACCAAAGAAACCCACAGGGCTCTGTGGGTGCCAGGAATCAGAACTGACGTGACGGCACACTTTACCTTTTACCTTTACCTCTGAACATATGGTGAGTGCTGTTACCTATGCAGCCTATGCAGGTAGTCCCCAGAGCTAACTGGGAAGTCATTTACTTTACCAACCCAGTCAGTCTATTTGAATAAAAGTAATAATAAGTCCTTAGAAAAGAAGAAAAAGTTTGGGTTCCAGGAGGGATAAGCAGTAACAACTAACCCTTTGAAAAGAAGAAAACAATTAGGTTCCTGAAGAGAACAATGGATACTGTGTATAATTTAATGAGACTGTTCACAAGCACAAGATTGGGTTTAGCTACCTTAGCCTGATCTTTGCTGCGTGTGTGAACTGTCAGGAGCCATGTGGCTCCCAGCGGCAGCAGGGCACCAAACCCACTTCTGGAGGCTGCCAACAAAATGAGGTTAAGGGAGTGTGTGCTCTCTTAGCCCCATTTTGTTGATCATCTGCCAGCCCCGGCTGCTTGGGAGACTGCAGGGCTCCTGGCCGGCATTATGGGATTTCCAGAGCATGTGTCTCTGTGTGTGTGTGTGTGTGTGTGTGTGTGTGTGTGTGTGTGTGTGTGTGACATGTCCTGGCCCTGATCCTCCGCCACTGCTGGGGAGAGCTGGAGTTGTGTGGGCATGTGATCCACATGCCCAGCACAGATGGGGCAATCATCTGTGGGGGGTGGGTAAGGTTTTATAGCCTTCGTCCTCACGCACCCCAAGCTTTTTTTAATGGATCATAAGAAAGAGCTCAGTATGCTTACAATAAGCAGAGGCCAAGAAGCCTTGAGGAAGACTGTATAGTCGAAATGAGTCTGGTAGTTATCTGCTATCAGCTATATTTTGTACATATGATGATCCTGGAAGTAATTGGATTAAGAAACTAAATATTGGGCTCGTGCACACCATCAAATGGTGGGTGGGCTGGAGGGGAGGCATGTTCCCATCCCATGCCTCCTTGATGACCCAAACCTGCCATGCACTCCGGGCATGTAAACAAACCCAGGCAAGGTCCTCCAGTGTCCCACAATGCACCATGTGAGGCAGCTCTCAGAACTGAAGTGGCTCTGCTCCGCCTGGCCTTTCTAGCACAGGAATCTATGAAGAGCAAGGCCGCTGGCTCCCAGGAACAGTTCAAAATGGTGTGGGAGCCCAGACAACCAAAAGTTAAGGTAGGATGGGCTCTGCTAGTGTCCTCCCTTGCTTTTAACCTAGGTAGCCAATCACCTCAGAGACAGCCCTTTCATAGCTGTTTCCAGGGCAACAAGGGCAGAAGCTGTATACTCCCCCTTCCCTCCTCTGCCCACTCACTGCATTCCCCTCCCCTTTTCTCTTCACGAACATTCCAACGGATCTATGTCCAAAACTGATGTTATGGGGTTTGTTCTTAATTCATAGAAATTCAAAACATATTTATTTCAGCTAACCCATGGAATTGTGTTGTATGGAAGACAGAACATCTAAAGAGACCTTTCTTGAAACAATTGAGTCAGTCTGTGCTTTCCTATTTGGATCCAAACAAGTTATAATAAGAATTAATCTGTCTATTTTCCTCTCACTATCCCTACAACTGGACTAAATTTTGTCCAAATTGATTAAGCAGTTCACAAATTAGCCCTCTTGCACCTCAAACATTAATGCATCCATCTTCTTAAATTGGTTGGATGACATCACCATAAACTATGCCTTTGAGGTGTCCCTATGTGTCCCTACAACTGTACCAAATTTGGTCCAAATTGGTTTCCCCTTGCACCTCAAATGTTAATGTGTCCACCATCTTGAATCATGGTGGATGACATCATTACAAACTATGCCCTTGAGCTGCCCCCATGTGTACCTACACCTGTAGCAAATTTGGTTCAAATCAGTTAGGCGGTCCACAGGTTAGCCCTCTTGAGCCTCTAACGTTTACACATCCGCCAACTTATATCGGGGTGAATAACATCATTACAAACTACAACACTGAGGTGTCCCTATGTGTCACTCACTGCAAATTTGGTTCAAATTGGTTAGATGGTCTGCAATTTAGCCCATTTGTATCTCAAACTTTTACACATCCAACATCTTAGATTGGGGTGGATCACATAATCACAAACTATGCAATTGAGGCAACCCTATGTGTCCCTACAGCTGTAGCAAATGTGGTTCCAATTGGTTAGGTGGCCCAGAAGTTAGCCCACTTATGCCTCAAACGTTTACGCATTCACCATCTTGAACTGGGGTGGATGACCTAATCACAAACTACATCGTTGAGGCATCCCTATGTGTCCCTACAACTATACCCAATTTGGTTAATATTGGTCCAGACATTCCAAAGTTGATTTGGTTGGGGGACACACACACGGAATGCCGAGTGAACTCATAAGCCTACTGGAAAGTAGGCTAATAAAAATCCCATTTTAAATATAGGAGAAAAAAGACTCAGCTGTGGATTTGATGTTTCATGTCTGCTTTTCAGCTTTTACTTTTCATACCGTAGCCATTTATTCCATGGATTTGATAAAAAATGGATACAGTTGTTGAGCAGGCAGTTCTGAGTAAAGCAGTGCCCCTTGCAACTTGAATAATGCGAACTGAAACTTTGGGAAGCCATAAAAGGCTGGGAGTGTTGTGTTGGGTGAAATAACATGATGGAATGCCACCCATAATACCCAGGCACTCCGATGCCTGTGTAATCTTATTCATACACAGTGCCCCAGCTGCACCCCTGCAAAAGTATGCTTGGTCTCACAAGTCACACAGCCTTAAAGCCATCCCTGAGGGCTTCACTCCTGTAGTCCAGCTCACTGCTATATATGCAGGACTATCCTCCCCACTTGCTGCTGCTTTCTATGACCTTTGCCATGGCTGTGGCTTATGTAAGAAATTAAGTGGTGTTGGAACATCACAGCCTGCCACTGGTGGTCCTGCATCACTTCTGCCCTCTGCACTTTTGTTTACTTCTGGCTGGGATAGAAGAACCAACAGAGAGCTATATCTAGCGTAAGGTCCTGAGTACACCTGACTGAAGGTCCATCAGCATCAGCAAAAGCTTTTCACTGACATTCTGATATTGAACCCAGCTATATTATTCCATTTGCAAGTGATGCTAAGAAATCTTGCCCTTGGTCACACCGGAGAATTTGCTCCAAGAAGCAAATATAGCTCACATGAGTACCAAGCCATATGGCGGCTATACTAGGCTGGCAGGTATTCCAAAGATTAAAATGGAAAGGCCTTTATTTCAGTGGTCTCTGCAGAAGCCAGTGAATTGCACGGCTGTAAGAAAAACTAAATGTCTGCCAGAAAGCACGGCTGCTTAGTTTTTAATTAGCAACAATTGGACGATGCAAATGCTTGCTGCCTGTTTCCACCAGCTGCTTTGGAAAACAATGCACTGTTTTGACAGGTAAACTTACTTGACCTCAATCTATACTTGATACAAGTGGTGTTAATTGCTTGACCCTGGAAATATGATTCCACAGTGACAATTCGTAACAGGATCTCTCTGAAGGAAATAAACAGGATATTAGAAAATATGCAGGAAATTGCCCAGTCATGATAGTGATAATAATAGTGAGGGCTGGCAACCAGTTAAAGAATTGTGACTTGATGCATTCTCAATCTTTAACAGATCAATTAACTAATCAATTAGATTTAGAAACATTGGCATATAATCAACATCTTAACAAAGACATTTGTTGAAGTTTTTTTGAAATATTGTTGAATTATTATTATTTTAAATATTGAAGAAAATGTAAGATAACATGCAATTCAGAAATCACAAGTTACCACTTACTGGCTGACATCCTGACTAATGAAGCAGTGTGATTCCAGACTAATGCAGTACTAACGCTTGTAGTGTGTGTGTGTGGGGGGGGGGGCGGGGAGAGAAATCTGACTGACCTCTCCTTCCCTGGAATCCTCTGTGTCATCTGAAAATATGTCCCTGAATGCAGCATGACCCTCAGAGACATATTTTGGGGTGGCATAGTGTGCTTCTAGGGAAGGTGAAATTCACCCAACCTGCACAAGCACCAGTGCTGAGTTAGCACCTTTTAGCACAGCACCAGAGCTTCTCATGAAGCACCACACTTCATGAGTCAGGATTATAGACAATCATTGTTAACAAGAAAGGCCACATTCAACATTCTCTTTTCACTCTCTGTTTCAGTACCACACCAGATTGAAAACAGGCTCTCAGTCTCATTTATTAACAATGAAAGGTTCTACCTAAAAGCTGCTTCTGTTTGCAGAAGACATTCTATCTATGCAAGGGGGAGGCCCTCCTGCAAGTCTACATCTAAAGAAGAGATTTGCAGGGAGAGGGGTCCTGCAGGGAACTGCAGAGGGAAGGGGGAGCTTGGTGAAGATCATCTTTTCCCTCTTACACACGTGGAGCTCCTTCCACAAATGAAACAAGTTCTTCAGATACAACCCCAACAACGGCCCACATCACATAAGCAATCACAGCTTCTATTATACTGATTATTACACTTTGTAGGAATAAAGAAATGGCTTCCTGGTAAATCTGTTTAGGAGTGCAGCCTTAGGACCCAGTCTACAACAATGCTGAACAACAATTCCAACGTGCTGTGCAAATGGCCCTCTGACCTCTGCCCCAGAAATTGAAGCTCTACCTAGTATCTAGAAAACCTTGGAACAACCCTTAAATCTTAAAAATGCCCAACTTCTTCCAGCTGTGACCAGAACCATTTCCCACAACTTTTGGTCAGGAGCTGCAGGAGACCTAGGCCACCTTCAGATGTAAGACAGAAGACCCATGGTTCCACTCCCCCTGCTCTCCCGTCTGCTTTCAGACATTTGGAAGAGCTGCCTCTCTGCAGTCGGCAAGACTGCAGAGAGGTGGGGGAGCTGGTTTTGTGGGCTTCCTTCTTGACAGAAGGACAGCCTGCACAGCCAATCGGGCCAGATTGAGGGAGGAGCTTCCTCCCACAACTCCGGTTTCATGGAGCCGAAACTGTGGTGCCAGCATTTGGATGTAATACTGTCCCCACAGAACTGGAAGTAAGAGTGCTGATACTCCACTGACCGAAGGTTCAGAGTAGAGTTTGGGAAGAGAAACGGAGGGTCCCTTCTTGCCCTTAACTCTGGTTTAATTACTTTGGACATGTGGCTTGGGAAACTGGAAGTGAAGGGACCTCCAGTTTCCTAGTATGTTTGAATTCAGCACTAATATTCTGTCTTTATCCCAGCAATTAAAACTTGCTGGTTGATTAATCTACTGATAAAGTCAATCAAAGCTACAACTCTATAGAGTTCATGGTCCTGTGACTGTAATTTTGTATTGATCTCATAATAAAGGATTGTAACAGTTTGTTTTCCCCCTCCTTTAGATGTTATTTCTCAAATGGAACCTAATATCTTAACCATACACAGTACAGAAATGCTCTGGAAGATTGGTTTGCTGCTCTCTGCCATCATTAATATTTGTGAATAGCAAAAGCAGTGGGATCCCAACTGCCCATGTTAACATTAACAATATGTTCCTTTCCACAATACTTAAATGGTTTTAAGTTGTGGCTAATAGTTGATCAACACAAGAAAATAGATTTTTCTGACATTTTTATTTGTTCACATTCAATAGCATCTGCTTTAACAATAAGCTCTCTAATGTGCTGGAAAATGAGCTTTTGCCTTTCAAGTGCTGGAAAGGCAGACACATATACTTCAGATCTGCAGGCAATCTAGAAAGGGACTAGAAGGGTGATGTCCGAGAGAGAGAGAGAGAGAGAGAGAGAGAGAGTATTTTGGATATAGCTTCATTTTATTTTGGCTATACAATAGTGAATGCTGATATAATATTTTCTTTTTAATCAAATTTAGGTGTCTCAGCATTTACTGGTGTATACAACTGGATTATAATGTTGTATGTTTATTCTGAGAGGTTCATTTTTATATGAGAAGTTACAATAAAGGAACTTCAATATAATGTATGCCCCAAATCCTCTTTTCACACTGTGCAATTTCCATTCATACAATTATGCACTGTAAGTGACTAACAGAACTTGTTAAAATGGCAAGTGCAAAGATAAGCCAAGGCACTGATCCAGTGATTCTGATGTGCTTATCTGGGCCCCTGCTTTCCCATCCTCTTAGATGGAAAAGAAAAACTTATCTTGGACAATAGGAAATGTCCGTGGGTTTGCTCAAAAAAGAAAAAAGAAATCCAGTATGGGATGGCCAAAGGTGCCAGTCATTGATCTGTAGGTTTCCCGAGGAATGTGGAGATCTTCTGAGAGAGTAAAGCCATTATCAGCTCTTCTATTGTTCTATACAGTTCATAAGCTTTTTCTTCAACTAAGGAATTGACATCAAAAGTGGTCTTTGGTTGTTTGTTTGGTTAGTTGGTCCAGTGGTATAGAGAGGGTAGTCAGGGGAGGAGCTGAAAATGTGTGCATGGGTTCCAGGAACCCATGTGCAGCTGCCATTGGGGCTACCATGCTCAGTGCAACAGGCACTTGTTGGTGGCCCTCTGTACCCCTCTCCCCCGTACATGTGCAGGCAGCAAGAGCCTCCCTGAGAGAGCAGCCTGAGGTAGGCTGCCCTGTTCCTGCTACTCAGGCACCCAGTGGTGGTGGCAGCCCCACTACGCTCCTTCTCTCCCTGCTGCATGTGTGGGACACCCCTTCTCTCCTTGCCATGTACACAGTTGTGGCAGCAGTGGCAGGGCAGCCTACCTCAGGCTACTCACTCAGGGAGGCTGTTGCCGAACATGTGTGTGCAGCGTGGAGACCAGCAATGGGCGGCCACTGCTGTGTGCCTATTAAGGCGAGTGCAGCAGCCCTGACAGCAGCTCTGCACGGGTTCCTGGAACCTGTACACACAATTACAGCTCCACCCCTGAATTGGTCTTCATCAATTGAGATCAAGTGGTAATGTTCTGCTATAAATTCCATCTTCCCAAGAGATTAAGCCCAAGTAGGGCATGTTCAGAAGCACTGAGGCATCCACTTCAGTTGAGCTACAACAGTATTATCGGCAGCTTGCGTTGAATTCTCAAAAGATGGCCTGTGGAATTCTGTACTAGCTTCTGGACCATTTTCCAGGGTAGCCCCAACAGAATGCATTGCAATAATTTGTTCTCCGTCTGTTTGAGAATCCAGGAACAAACAGCTGATTCTTTTGCTAGACTAGTGATGTACACATTATACTAGTGACCAGAATAGGCAGAGGGGCATAGAGAGGCCTGTGGACTTATTGCAGGCTAGAAAAGAGACAGCAGAGGAGGAGCTACTGCTCCTATCCATAGATACTCCTGACTGCTTCATCAAGCCTTTTTTTTTAAAAAAAGCAGTAGTGCCTTGCTTTGTGTTGCAGTGGGTGTTGTCCTCTATTAGGAAAAAGTTAGTTGTTTCTAGAGTAAACAAGGTCGTGGTGCATCAAAAAGGCAGGCCAAGCGTTCTCAGATTTGGGTCCCCAAATGTTACTGCATCACAACTCCCCTCATCTGTAGCCTTAGTTGCTGAAGATGACTGTGGCTGGGGATGATGGACATTGTAGTTCAGCCACATCTGAGGACCCAAGTTTGAGATCCCCTGGGTGTTGTTACTGAGCTTCCAGTTCTGGTAATCTTCACCATGGAACAAAACTTACTTCTGCTGAGATGAAGTTAGAGGTGTTTATTTTAACAGACTAAAGACAGGAGCTTCTGATAGCTTCAGCCATCTTGTAGCTAACACACACACATACATACACACCCCAAGAAGGAGGTTCTTCTAGAGGTGCTCTTACCCCTGGACTTCGGGGCCGATGTCCAGGGCTTCCTCACCCTCTACCCCCCCTCCTCTTTAGTCTGTCCTGGGTGGTGTGGTTTGTGCCCTCAAGAACCTACGTGTTAAAAAAAGATGCATAACTTGCAGTGGGAAGGGCTCCAAATGCCTTTAGGAGCAGGCTCCAATATTACCTACGTGCACCTCTGGTTTCTTCTTCCCAGACACCTCTGGTGGTAGAAGCCTACAACTCTTAACCTTTAAGTTCCCACATTTCTGTTAAATACACTTTCGTACCCTGGGGCAAGCCCTTCTGCAGGTGCCATCACTGTCAAAGATGGTAGAGACAAGGGTGGGTCTCCTTATTTTCCTTGAGTGTTCAAGGCAAGGTAAGGGGTAGGCCAGTCTTGCAAGCCTTTCTAGCCCTCTCTTTGTATACTAGTCAGTGGTGAAAGGGAAGCTGCTTCCATATGCAGTACTCAAAAATACAGAGGGGAACATAAACACATGCATCTCATCCTTTGAAGGATAATCGATTAATCAGGCCTTGGATTTCATTGGACTGAAGAATTTCATTTAATTTGAACTGGGTGAATCTTTGATTTGTTTTACTACAAGTTGGGTTGGAATACTTTTCTTACCCCCAATTCCTCCTTTACTGTTATTTACAAATGGTTGAATATTTGCAGCTGCTAAATCTCTCCTGTGTTTTTATATGTTAGCAGGGGGCGGGATAAGAAAACTGTTGCTTCATTTAGAAACAAACACCTGGGAATTAATTCCTTTGATATATTATAGATATTATGCAATCTTAGGAAGATACCTTGTAATATAAATGCAAAACTTAACATTTTGAAAAAGTGCCAGACTTTTATGTAAATAAGTTTGGCCTTAATAATGCTCACATTCATTAGCTAATATTGATTACTTTGAATCCATCTTTATTCATTTATATGTATATCAATTAGATTTTATGAAGAAATAGTTTCTTTTCATCTGAAGAATCTTTGGCAAATAAAGTTCTGTTCCACATTTTTTAAATTACTTTAAAAAAGATTTAATAGTGTTTCAATTTAACCCTTGAAGGTAACTTGATTTAAGAATTTCCCTCTATAGTTTGGCTGAAAATGAAGAAAAGAAAAGAAATCCTATATTTCCATTTTATAATTCTGTAATGCAATCTACTCCGTACTTGTGGCATCATAGTATTCTTCTGAATTTACTCAAGGATGATTCTGTATTGATTCTGACACATGAGAAGCTGGTGGAATGCTTCCATATTGTAACCTTATTGTCCAGACATTCACATGCTTATAGTCTTTCATATTTTTTTTCTTTGTATGTTTTGTGTGTGAATAACTGTACATGCATTCATTTTAAAAGTGAACCTTGGTACAGGCCCCCTTAAATCTAGGATACAGATAGGAAGTACACTATTATACAGGTGTTCTGTGTAATGTGTGAATAGCTGCATGTGTGTACAGGTCTGTAAGTGCATACTTTGTACACAAATTTATGTGCACTGAACACATGTGAATAAGGGTTGTGATGGCTCCACAAACTACTTTAGAGAGAAGAATCCATTTACCTAATTTATTACAACTGTTGTTACCCACTTCAAGCCCTTTTAATAGGGTTTGCAGTGACAAAAATATCAGTAGGTTTGTTCACATGAGTAGGAGAGCCAAGCATGTGCCTGATTTTTTTGTCATGTGCATGCAAACATTAAGGTAGGAGATAGGGAGAGTGATCACGTGCAAGGTGGCAACTGGGTGAGATTTTACCAAGGAAGGATGGTCATTCTCCCTCCCTCTTACCTTAATGTTTGAAAGCACAAGTGAAAATTGGGAATGCACCCACCTCTTCTACCCTGGCTGGACACTTCTCATACACTGATGACTGTTGTATGAACAATCCTATCAATATTGATTGATTGATTGATTGATTGATTGATTGATTCATTCAGTTTCTATACCTCTCTTCCAGAATGGCTCAGGGCGGTTTACAAATAAAACAAAAACAGTTAAAATCAAACAACAACTAAAATAAAGATTTTAAAATACCATAAAACAACAGTTAAACAATAAAAACAGTTTAAAAACCCTGAAAAACCAGGTACATTAAAACCCTTTACAACAGTTAAAAAACCCTGGAAGGCCAGTCTAAACAGATAGGTCTTAAGGGCTCTCCTAAAAGCCAATCAAGAGTTCAAATTACGGACTTCTGCAGGGAGTGCATTCCACTCGAGGAGCAGCTACAGAGAAGGCCCGCCTCTGAGTCGCCACTAGATGTACCAGTGGTAACCGGAGACAGACCTCATCAGATGACCTTAGCGTGTGGTGGGGATCATACAGAAGAAGGCACTTTCTAAGGTAACCTGGGCCTTAGCCGTTCAGGGCTTTAAAGGTAATAACCAGCACTTTGTATTTTGCCCAGAAACATATTGGCAGCCAGTGCAACTGTTTCAAAACAGGCATAATATAGTCTCTCCGAGTTGCCCCAGAGACCAATCTGGCTGCCACAGTTTGAACTAACTGAAGTTTCCGAACTACGTACAAAGGCAGCCCCATGTAGAGTGCATTGCAGTAGTCAAGCCTGGCGGTTACCAGCTGGTTCACCACTGTTTTGAAGTCGTCCTCTTCAAGGAATATCACTGAATATGTACAATAACATGACAAAATTCATTTCTAAATATGAACATTGTAATCAGCTTAGTGGGCCACCTAATGGTGCAGCGAGGAAATGACTTTCCTAACAAGCAGAGGTTGCTGGTTTGAATCCCCACTGGTATGTTTCCCAGACTATGGGAACATCTATATCAGGCAGCAGCGATATAGTAAGATGCTGAAAGGCATCATCTCATACTGTGCGGGAGATGTCAATGATAAACCCCTCCTGTATTCTACCATAGAAAACCACATGGCTCTGTGGTCTCCAGGAGTCAACACTGACTTGAGGGCACAACTTTACCTTTAATCCATTTAGTGCATATGGAAATGGAAAGGAAGCTGTAGTCCCTGCTTCTGAACTGAAGGTAGTAATTCATCCTGGATCTAGTGAGGGTGACCTGCATATGGAAGGCCTGCTCTTCAAGGTCTCTCTTTTATCCTTGTATCAGAACCAGTACTTCCAGGACAGTTCAGTGATAGTGGGCGAGATGACCTAGAGCAACTGATTCCATCTTGGCATGTTCCTAATGAAAGAAACAACATTCATACATGGAGTGCATTCTCTGCTCTTTTGTTGTTCTTTGTTCACTGCAGACTCTCTCAATACTTAACTGAATTTTATTTTTTTAGTATATATATTCATTTCTCAGGCTGTCTTGCCAGCTTCATTAGTTGACATCTCAAATGTTGTGTGTGCATATACTCCTTGAAATGAAATTTCAGAGTGTCACAGTCTGCTTGCTAATTTAAACCAGATCATTGTTTCCTTTTTGACAAGAGCAGCATCTTGGGGAGAAATTGTCAGTCTCCCAACAGATAACAAAACAAACAAACATGCCCTAGTGTAGATATTTCAAAAATGAACCTGAACCTCAGGCTGCCTGAGCTCAGTATGTTGTTGTGGGTTTTTTGTTTTTAGAGGAAGCAGCATACTGGACTCTCTTTTGTTCAGTGTTAAAACTAAAATCTACTCAAAGGGCAAATGTGGTATTTTATTGCAAGGGCATTTTGATACCAACTGATACTCAGCATTTGATCCTGCGACTTTAAGAGACTTCAAATCTATTGGTGCATCAAAAACACAGGTAAACCATCACTATTAAAACTTATGACCTTTCTGGTATTTAGAATAGCCTTCTTTGAGTACATATGACCTCAGTTTGTTGTATGTTGTTGTTCTATGGAATTTACAGATGTATTGGGGTATGCTTTTCAATAGCACATTATTTACTTGTTTAAATTGTATATCCCGTCTTTTTTGTTGCCAATCTGAAGTGGCTAACTGCAAGCAAAATATATAATAAAAACGTGCATCACTAATAAAAATAATTTCCACAAAACATAAAAAAAACTCCACAGGCAACACCACAGAAGGAGAAAAAAGAGTCCATCACCACACATTCTAGGCTCCTCTTTGTTAAAAATGGGCACTACACCCTAACATCAAAGTGATTTATTTTATAGGCTGGAGTTATATGAAAACTGATATTGCAGTTTTGAAAACTAGTTTGCTAGTTTATTGTGGTAGGAGGATTGATTCATATGGCTGCTGTTCCACCAGGGATAGAAATATTATCACAAATATGCCTCATCACAAATATGATGCAAAATTTTGCCTGTGGCAAAATTGAATGGCATCTCTAACCTGTGTGTTTGTCCCATGATATGAACTAGTCAATGCAGAAATAATGGTGGCATACACTATAGCTCTATTCTGATTCACTATCAGATTCAATAAGCTGCAGTCAAGTATCATCAGCATTCATCAACTTAAGAAACTTCCACCTTGAGGGGGGAAGTGATGTCAGCAAAGATGACAGACGCCTGGGGATTAATTATTGCTTAACTTAGTACTGAACAGCTCTCTTTGTTAACCAAAATGAGCAAGTCTGATGCTAAAACACCAAAGGATTCCACCAACAAGAGAAAAGATCTAAAAAAACCTTCCTTGTCACGCCACAAACCGATGCAATATTCTCGCATCTTCAACAAGATAAAGACAAAATGGCTGTAAAAGAATTCCTAAGTGCCCCAATGGAAACAAACACACAGGCTCTGCTAGTTTTGAAAGAGCTACACCAGGTAAAATCCAACACCTTAGAGCAGATGCAGCTATTACTGCAACCACTACAAAGCAAACCAACTGAACTTGAACATAAAACCTCTGAGATAGCACAAATATCCAATATGGCTATGGAGCTGGTCATAACCCTCCAGATAGAAACACAAGTATTAAAAAAAAAAGAAGATTATATTCTTCGTATAGAAATTTGGAAAATCAATTGTGCAGGGATTTATTGCGCTTCAGATGATTTGATGAACATCTTGAGCTTATCAGGTATTATTTATTTTGTGTCTAAATGGCTAAGCAAAGAGCTCTATTTGGAAAATGGTCTTTATCCAACCATTACTAATGCCTACAGGGTAGATCCTCTGTTACCTAGCCCTAACAACTGTTCAAAAGATATCATGGCAAATTTTTTAGATGCTCGTTCGAAAAACAAAATTCTCCAAGAAACTAGAAAGAGACAGAATTTCCTGCATCAAAACAAACCTATTTTAGTTTCCCCCGCTATTTCTCCAGGACATTAAAAAGGAGAAGATCAATGCACCCTATAACTGAAGCTCTGTCAACAGCTCAAATCACTTCTCAGAGGTGATTTCCTTTCTCTCTACAAGTTCTACACAAAGGAAAACTTCTGACAACTAATGATATCAACTCAGGTAAAGGCCTCCTCACTGCTTAAGGTCTTCAAGTGCAGTCTTCAGAAATTTGGATGGAGAGCCTCCCAAAGAAATTCAAATGGCAGACTCAATAGCAACCTCATTAGCATATTTCAGTTGACAGTCCCCTGTTTTCATCTCTGTGACTCTTCAGAACGAAAAAATCCACAAGTGGAATCTACATTAAAGTAACACTTCATGTTACAGTAGCTAATCTGTTTTTTGTTTATTTTCCCCAGTTCCTCTCACCGCCCTGTACCTCCTCCCCTCCCCCTTTCTTCCTATATCTCTCTATCTCCTTTTTTAATTTTTTCCTCTCTCCTCACTTCTCTTTCATCTTACTATCATTAGTGTTGCTGGTATTGTTATTTTCCCTTTTTTATTATAATAGTCATTCAACATTTTTGCAACACCTGGGACAGGACTAAGACTTAGGTTTTCCTCCCTATGTGGTTAGAGATCTGTATCAAAAATATTTTTACACTTGACCATTGTTAAATTGATTTGTCATCATCTTGATGATTGGATTGTTAAGGGAGCAGGGGTTATGGGAGTTTATTTAATTAGCCAAACAAACTTAATTTCAAAAATTAATAAGTCTCTTTCAATTACCAGTGCAGTCAAGTGTTCTTATAATGTGTGCCTAATGTTTTACAGGTGAAACTCGAAAAATTAGAATATCGTGCAAAAGTTCATTAATTTCAGTAATGCAAATTAAAAGGTGAAACTGATATATGAGATAGACGCATTACATGCAAAGCGAGATAAGTCAAGCCTTAATTTGTTATAATTGTGATGATCATGGCGTACAGCTCATGAGAACCCCAAATCCACAATCCCAGAAAATTAGAATATTGTGAAAAGGTTCAACAGTCTAGGCTCCAGGTGTCCCACTCCAATCAGCTAATCAATCCATAACAACTGCAAAGGGTTCCTGAGCCTTTAAATGGTCTCTCAGTCTGGTTCATTAGGAATCACAATCATGGGAAAGACTGCTGACTTGACAGTTGTGCAGAAAACCATCACTGACACCCTCCATAAGGAGGGAAAGCCTCAAAAGGTAATTGCAAAAGAAGTTGGATGTTCCCAAAGTGCTGTATCAAAGCACATCAATAGAAAGTTATGTGGAAGGGAAAAGTGTGGAAGAAAAAGGTGCACAAGCAGCAGGGATGACCGCAGCCTGGAGAGGATTGTCAGGAAAAGGCCATTCAAAAGGGTTGGGGACTTTCACAAGGAGTGGACTGAGGCTGGAGTTAGTGCATCAAGAGCCACCACACACAGACGGATCCTGGACATGGGCTTCAAATGTCATATTCCTCTTGTCAAGCCGCTCCTGAACAACAAACAACATCAGAAGCGTCTTACCTGGGCTCAAGAAAAAAAGAACTGGTCTGTTGCTCAGTGGTCCAAAGTCCTCTTTTCTGATGAGAGCAACTTTTGGATCTCATTTGGAAACCAAGGACCCAGAGTCTGGAGGAAGAATGGAGAAGCACACAATGCAAGATGCTTGAAGTCCAGTGTGAAGTTTCCACAGTCTGTGTTGATTTGGGGAGCCATGTCATCTGCTGGTGTTTGTCCACTGTGCTTCATTAAGTCCAGGGTCAACGCAGCCGTCTATCAGGAGATTTTGGAGCACTTCATGCTTCCTTCCGCAGACGAGCTGTATGGGGATGCTGACTTCATTTTCCAGCAGGACTTGGCACCTGCCCACACTGCCATAAGTACCAAAACCTGGTTCAATGACCATGGGATTACTGTGCTTGATTGGCCAGCAAACTCGCCTGACCTGAACCCCATAGAGAATCTATGGGGCATTGCCAAGAGAAGGATGAGAGACATGAGACCAAACAATGCAGAAGAGCTGAAGGCCGCTATTGAAGCATCCTGGTCTTCCATAACACCTCAGCAGTGCCACAGGCTGATAGCATCCATGCCACGCCGCATTGAGGCAGTAATTGCTGCAAAAGGGGCCCAAACCAAGTACTGAATACATATGCATGCTTATACTTTTCAGAGGTCCGATATTGTTCTATTTACAATCCTTGTTTTATTGGTTTCATGTAATATTCTAATTTTCTGGGATTGTGGATTTGGGGTTCTCATGAGCTGTACGCCATGATCATCACAATTATAACAAATTAAGGCTTGACTTATCTCGCTTTGCATGTAATGCGTCTGTCTCATATATCAGTTTCACCTTTTAATTTGCATTACTGAAATTAATGGACTTTTGCACGATATTCTAATTTTTCAAGTTTCACCTGTATATTGTATTTCCATTAAAAAATATTCATTTTATTTCAATATGTTTGGTAACTTGAAAATAATCTCAGCAAACTAAAATGGATTAGAGTCACCCATTAAAAGATCCGAGTTTATAAGACAACATTCAAAGATCACCCTGACGTGGTCTTCTTTCAAGAAACCCACTTGAAAAATACTCCAACTAAAATCTCGAGCTGATATTGATTCCCTGAGCAGTGAATTGCTTCCCAAACTTTGAAATCAAGAGGTGTAACCATTTTATTATCAAGAGATTGCTCTTTCCATCTATAAAAAATACATAAAGATCCAAATGGCCAATACATTTGTGCAGAGGGCTCACTAGCCGATAAACCCTTGTTTGTGCTCTGTTTATGCACATAATACTGGGCAATATAAATTTCTTAAAACCGTATTTTAAAATATGCAAGCAACCAAAATAAAAGACTGGATTGTGAGTGGAGACTAACGCTTATAGAGATGGGACACATTTTGTGGACAAAAACATATCCAAAACCTAAAAGCTCCCTCAGAATTATTGTTGAAAAAAATCAATTTATTAGATACATGGAGTATTACTCATCCAACAGAGAGAGACTACACTTACTTTTCTGCTAGGCATCAGATGTACTCTAAAATAGACTATATATATTTATAACAGATTCTCACCAACATTACTTGCAGGATACCCTAACAGGCGAAAGGACTTGGTCAGACCATAACTGGGTATTGTATCTATTACAACCACAGGTAAATAACAAAAAGATATTTTCTTGGCAATTGAACACCTATTTGTTAAACAACAAATTTGTTACAGCACAGCTAGAAAAAAAGGATGAATGAATATTTTTACTCTAAAATGTGACATAGAACTAAATATTATATAGGAAGCTTTTAAGACCACACTAAAAGGTAAATTCATCAATCAAGCTGCACAGGTGAATGAAATCAGGAATGCTGAAAGACAAAAGATGTTGAAAGATGTTAGAAATATAGAGCACCAACATAAACAATCTGGAAACAAGTTAATCTATAGTAAACTTCAGAAAGCTAGATCTAAACTGGAACTCTTGGATACCTATAAAATCCAGAAACAGTTATTATACATCCAGCAGAACTATTATGAAAAAGGAGCACATGCCAGTATATATTTAGTAAAGCAAGTAAATAATAAAATTCAGTTGCAGGCTGTCAAACACTTAATTCTCAATCCCATAAAAGATTGTCAAAGATTGTCAAATGAAGACAACCAACTAGAATCTGTTAATTATGATGAAAACCTATACTGCTCAGAGAAACTGCAATCAGAAACAATTACTGACTTTATAAGTACTCATCTAGAGTGCACAGTTTTACTAAGCCATATAGAACTGATGGAAACTCCTATTTCAGGGGCGGGGGAGATGTTACAACTTATCTTAAACTTGGCAAATCTGTGAAACCCGATGGTTTTCCACTAGATTTTAATTAAAGAATCAAATTCCTAATTCTTAAACCATTAGCTCTACTGTATAACAATATTCTGGATAAGGGTGACATTCTTAAATCCTGGAAAGTCACTAACATGATAGAGATTTCTAAACCAGAGACACTATCCATCCAAGTTCATATAAGTCCATATCTCTACACAATCAAGATGCTAAAGTGTTCACAGCAATATTATCCATGATACTTCATAATTTCATGGGCAAATACATTAATTCAGACCAATCAGGGTTTGTCCAAATTAGCAACATAATGGATAATATTAACAGGACTTGGATATCATTCACTGGAAGACAAAAACCCCAACTTTTAACCATCTTGGCACTGGATGCAGAGAAAGCATTTGATAGATTAGAATCTCTTATAAAAGAGGCTTTTTAATGCTTTGTCTGCTGCTTATAGCTGGAAGGTTCTTTTGTTTTTATGGTTCTTAGTTTTTAGCTTTTTAAATAACTTTTAATTTGAAACTTTAAAAAACCACACCTGTAATTGTAAATGTAGTTTTTGCCTGAAATTTAAACTTGCTTAACTTAACTTGTTTAACTTTATTAGCCTTTTATTTTACATTCTATCTATTTTATTAATGTTGTGAGCTGCCCCAAGCAGTAGTGTACTGGACGGATGGGGGTATAAATATTTTAAATAAATAAAATAAAATAAATGAACATGGATATCTACACTGTTTACTTGAAAAATTTAAATTTGGACCAAAATTCAGAACAATAATTTGTTTGCTTTATAATTCACCAACAGCTAACCACTGAATAAATGGACTTAAATCAACAAGTTTTAATATGCACAGGGGCACAAGGCAAGGGCTCCGTCTGTCTCCAAATACTATTTGCCCTGTCTACCAAACCCTTCGCTAATGCAATACAATCTTCTTCATTCATTGAAGGAATCAGAATTGGAAATATGGCCCACGTCATTAGCCTATTTGCTGACAATGTTACCTTATATCTTTCCAACCCAGACTCAGCAATTCCTAAAACTGAGAAAATACTAGAAGGTTTTAGAAAAGTCTCAGGTTTCAAAATTAACTTTAAAAAGTCAGTTGTTGCATCTTACAAGCTCAATACAAAATCATAGACATCGCTAAATCAAACTCAGAAATTTGAGCAAGCCTTTAAAAAAAATGGAGATTTCTGGGCATCTGGATACCGAGAGATGATTCCTCTCCCATTAGGATTAAAAATAAACCTTTATTCCAAACAATCAAACATGATCTACTCATATTGAATAAGCTGAATTTGTGTTTACTTCAAAGAGCTCTACTAGTGAAAACTGTGACTAAAATTTATCTTCCTTTTTCAAACTCTCCCTTGCCCTATCCCTTGTTTTCAGTTAAAGGTTTGGCAGCCATCACTTGACAGCTTCCTGTGGTGTAATTTAAAAAAAAAAAAAAAAAAAAACCAGAGTCCAGAGAGCTCTCTTGAGACAGCAAGCTAAGAGTGGCGGGTTGAAAACACCTATGAGACAGCTCTTTTGGCACAAATGCCTAAACTTCTATTATCACATAATCCACAACCCTGGGCAAACATTGAGAATCAGAACTGTTTCCCACACAATGTGAAAGACATACTGTGGCAAGACTTGAAGGACAGACAGTCCTTATCTACTCATCAGCTGACAAACCTGGGATAAATGAAGATATCAACTTGCTCCACCTCCTTCCCCAATAGCCACAATTTTGGGTCAAGCTCTTTCCCACCTGGAGGACATATTAAAGTCTTTCAAATCTGGAAAAAATCCAGACTCACTAAACGTGACTTGTTCATTAACATGCGGATGCCATGTGCCCTTGGGCTGAGCACCACCCCAGCAGGAAGTTGCATGGGGTGGTGG
Source organism: Hemicordylus capensis (assembly GCF_027244095.1). Lineage (NCBI taxonomy): Eukaryota > Metazoa > Chordata > Lepidosauria > Squamata > Cordylidae > Hemicordylus > Hemicordylus capensis. The sequence continues at coordinate 213,232,215 of NC_069657.1, forward strand.
AGAGCAGGTCCTTACCTTAAAGCTTCTGCTCCCACTTTCTTAAAGCTCCCGCTCCCCACCCACAGCACCAAACGGTTCAGAACTTGCCTGACTGGTTTAGCACCAAACCGGTGCTTGAACCGTGGTTTGTACACACCCCTGAATTGGATCTATATGGAGAAAAAGGAGTCACATCTCTATCAGAGCCTGGTTTGTAAAAACCTGAAGCATTATTCTAATGAATAAAGTCTCCTCATCTTTAAAACCTGACAGCCGTCATAATCAAGATACCCTTTTTTATATGAGGTGGGAACTCTTTTGGAACTACAAAGCATCACTTACTTATGTCTATTGCTGGTGATATATCTATTTTTAAGTTGCTGATTGGCAAAGACTGATGTTAGTTCAGGGGATTAAATTTAGTATTTTATGTTTAAATCATATCTAATTCAACATTTGCTTGCCACTTATATTGAAGTTCTTTCTTCATCTTTTTTGTAGCATATGTGAAAATTTCTCAATTTAAAAAAATAGAAAATCAGAATAGTTGGCACAGGTCTGGAATAGAATCATTCTCACTGACATGCCAGTTTTCTATTTGCTTTTTTATGTGGGATTGCTTGAAAACTGCAGTCTGAGGTGGTGAGATCCATTCTAGCCTTCCCTACCACCATTCCCCTGTATGCATAGGCCCGGCAGTTATTGGCCTCCCCTGCACACACCCATCCCATTGTCTTAAGTCAGCTGAGCAAGAGATTTCTTGTTTGCTGGCATCAACTCACTCCCGGTGACATCATATATAAGGGTATAACCTCAAGGCCCTTGTTTCCAGAGGCCTGGAGGATTTTCACAAAGCTAAGGAGGAGAGAGCAGTGGTGCACAAGGGCTTCTCCTGAGTGTGGAAATTTTAAAAAGCACCAAAGCTTGGAAGATTAGTCCATTTGAGGATGAATCCTTTCATAAAGGAGCTCCTAAAGAACAAGGCTGTGGAGAGCAAGGGGCCTGCTCCTCAGACTAGTCGAGGTCGGCGAGAGAGTCGGGAGGCTGTCCGAACCACAGGCTTTCAGCCATCAAGTTTCCAAGAACCAGCCAACCAGGGAACATCCCAGATCTTGCCGATCTTGCTCAAACCTCTTGTGCCAGCATCTGCTGAACTCAGGGAGAGGTCCCAGCCAGTAGCCCTCCCCAAACTGATGCAGCCTCAACCCTCCAAGTCTGGTCTAGGGGCTAATACGACAGACGGGAGGGACCCGTGTCGAGTCCAAGGCAAGACATCCAAGGAACAGTTTTTGCCAAAGCTGCCGGCCGCTAAGTCAAAGACAAGCACCAGGCTAATGCCAAAATGGAAACCGTCAGAGGGAGGAGCATCTTCCTTGCTAGAATGCTCTGATGAGAATTTCAGATATCTTTTGAACAGCAAGAAGCTACCGAAAGGAAAACCTGCCAGAGAAGCAGTGGAGACGATGGATGAGAGTGAAGTCCTAGACAACATCCTGGCTCACCTCCAGCAGTCTCTCCAGCGGACTCCTGCTACAGACCCCAGACAAGCTACAAGGAGACTGACAGCAGCAGGCATCTCTGCTGCAAGCCAGAAAACGGCAGGACCCCAAAAGAGCCCCCAAACACCTAGCCAAGATAAGACTGCCCTTTATTACTACTATGGGGTGAAACTGCGGGAGTCAAGAAATAAGATTTGGTCTGCAAACACTTTTGTATTCTTCTGCAGTTAGCAGGACAAGAAGAGGACAGAGAGTTAATCTCTGAAGCAGCACTCTGGTGGTGCTGTCCCTTCGCACTGCTGATAACGTGAAGGACACTGGCATGCAGGCTGCAGAGACTCTATACTATCTCCACCGTATCATCTCGGGCAAGCTGGATAGGGAGATGGAGAAGAAACCAAAGAATAAGGGAACATTGTGAAATGGTTCAGAAAGGATTTTTTTGGTTACTGGCCCCTCCGTATTCTTCAAGAATCTCACAAAGGTTGCAAAGGCTTTTGGAGAGCACCTAGGTCCCAGCCAGAACTCAGAGCTTGCACTCAAAGCCATAGTCAATCTCAAGAATCTAGAGGCAGCTATCTCTCGGGGGGCAGGTGTGCTGCTGAGCTCCTTCCTGGAAGAATGTGGGGTGGATGTGGATGACCCCCCACGACTGTCAAGGACATTTACCAAAATCTTCCTGATATTACTGACCCTGTCACCAAAGAGGATTCCCTGAAAGCTCTGTGCAACTTAGCTTTGAAACGCCTGAATGGTGTTTTAGGCAGCCTTCTTGAATGCTCCCTGGAATGCAATAAGAGCATAGCAGAGATGTGGAAGGCCCTGGCCTGCGAGCCACATTTGCGCATGAGGCTAATAAGACCACTGCTCAAGAGGCGGAAGGATAAAGAGTCTCTTTCAGACATTGACCAGAGGCGTCACAGCACATCTCTTGTGCCTATCGCGGCTACCAACGCTTTGTGTTTGATCCTCTCCTCAGCTGAGCCCGTGGACAAGATCCAGGGCACATTTGCCCACTTGCTCATTGCCCGGGTTACTCAGATCTATATGGTTATCGCAACAGGAAGGAGAGGATCCAACAGCTCAAGTAATGCTGAGTTCCCTGACACCCCACTGGGCTCTGCCATCCAGGCTCTGAAAAACCTGATTACATGTGCTGGCTATGGAAAGGAGTACAACATTTTGGGGACGCAAGGCTGTTGGGACATGCTGGCCACCCCAGAGAATTTCTTTGAAGGCCTTTTTCACCTTATGAGGACTTTGTCTGACTATAACAAAATGCACCTCAACGTGACTTTCAAACTAGCCTATACATACTTGCAGCGTCCGCACATTAAGGAGAGGACGATTGGGATGGCCTGCTTCACCGAGCTTCTTTTCCACACAGAGATTGGCCCATTGTTTGTCAAGCAAGACATCCTGGATATCGTCCAAGAATGGATGCGGCAGCCCTGCCCGCTCATGCAGATCCTCAGTATCCGAGGGCTGGGGTACTTTCTGCAGCATTCCTTCAAGGAGGAGGCTCTGGAGCCCTTCCTCTCTCCCCTGCTGACCTGTGCCTTAGATTCTGACAGGAACATTGCCAAAGAGTCCATTAAGACCCTCCACAATATGTTCCGGCACTTGGACACAGAGGATTTTGCACGCATGGGGTTGACCCTCATCCCTCATCTCCTGAGGTACTTTAATGACCATGACAGTGAAATGCGGGCTTCTTCCATTGGTCTTTTTGGGATGCTGTTGAAGGGAATGAAAGATGGCTCCACACAGAGCCTGAAGGAAAACGTTTCCAAAGCGTTTGTTCCCCTCTTAATTCAACTGATGGACCCTTGGACCAGAGTAGTCTCTAAGGATGCATTTGCCACCTGTATCCACTATATGAACTGGGGAGACATGCCCAAAGATCTTGTAGAGCTTGATCCCAATTTTGCCCCCTTCTATATTTATAGAACCATCTGCAAGGACATTATGCGGAAGAACAGAGAGAAGTTACCAGAAATGGCAGCCCAGATGGTAGACTCTCTGAAAAGCAGGTTCACTTCCCACCGAGAGGCAGCGGCCATACTGATAGGGTGCAACGCACATTACATGAGGCAAGATTTGTCCACCAAAGAAATCGAAAATATTTATATGACTCTCCACCACCTTAAGTGGCGCAGTGGGGAAATGCTTGACTAACAAGCAGAAGGTCGCTGGTTCAAATCCCCGCTGGTATGTCCCCAGGCGATGGGAAACACCTATATCAGGCAGCAGTGATATAGGAAGATGCTGAAAGGCATCATCTCATATTGTGTGGGAGGAGGCAATGGTAAACCCCTCCTGTATTCTACCAAAGAAAACCACAGGGCTCTGTGGGTGCCAGGAGTCTATCCTGGTCTATACCATTGGTCTATCTAGCTCAGTATTGTCTTCACAGACTGGCAGTGGCTTCTCCAAGGTTGCAGGCAAAAATCTCTCTCAGCCCTATCTTGGAGATGCTAGTGAGGGAACTTGAGACCTTCTGCTCTTTCCAGAGTGGCTCCAGGCCCTGAGGGGAATATCTTACAGTTCTCACACTTCTAGTCTCCCATTCATATGCAACAAGGGAGGACCCTGCTTAGCTAAGGGGACAAGTCATGCTTGCTACCACAAGACTAGCTCTCCTCTCTATGTTGATCTGCTGGTTCTGGATGGGTACAGTGAAATCACAAATCAAAAGGGTAATACATAAAATATCCGCAAATGAGAAAAAAAAACTGTGTAAAATGAAGAACAATGCAGTGGAAAACTAATGAAACATATTAAACATATTAACCATACTCAGTTTTTAAAAATAGATTCTAAATCACAATTCATATATAAAATTTAGAAAATCAATGCAACCAGTGGTGGCCTGGATGAGAGGTAACAAGCTGAGACTGAATCCAGATAAGACGGAGGTACTTATTGTGCGGGGTCGGAACTCGGGAGATGATTTTGATCTGCTTGTTCTGGATGGGGTCACGCTTCCCCAGAAGGAACAGGTATGCAGTTTGGGAGTGCTTCTGGATCCAAACCTCTCCCTGGTGTCTCAGGTTGAGGCAATGACTAGTGGTGGTGCTTTCTATCTGCTTCTGCTGATACACCAGCTGCATTCGTTTCTTGAGATAAACTACCTCAGAACATTACTAAATATGCTGGCAACCTCCAGACTTGACTACTGCAATGCACTCTATGTGGGGCTGCCTTTGTATGTAGTCCAGAAACTGCAGTTGGTACAGAATGTGGCAGCCAGTCTCTGAGGTCATTTGGAAGAAACCACATTAAAAGGACTACACTGGCTGTTGATAAGTTTCTGGGCAAAATACAAGGTGCTGGTTATAAGCTATAAAGTCCTAAACAGATTAGACCCAGGATATTTAAGAGAACATCTTCTTCATTATGAACCCCCATCACCTATTGAGATCATCTGGGGAGATTCATCTGCAGTTGCCACCAGCTCATCTGGTGGCTGCACAAGGACAGGCCTTCTATCTATTGCCATCCAAGATTCTGGAATATATATATTCCCTGCTGAAATAAAAGCCTCTCCATCTCTCACAACTTTTAAAAAGTCTCTAAAGACAATTTATTCACCCAAACATTTAACTAGACTTGAGGATTCAAATTGTTTTAATGTTTTAATCCTGTTTCAGTTTGTTATATGTTGATGTAAGCCACCCAGAGATGAACATTTGGGGGGCTGTAAAAATAAAATAAAATAAAATAAAATAAAATCTCTCTTGCTCAGGATACCTTCAAAAAGACATGAGGACAACCCCTGAGATGAGGCAGCTTTTAGTCTTAACTTGCCTTCAGCAACCATGGATCCTATAGAGATATAAGGGTGACAACTTTGCTATCTGTGGCATCACTGGTCCACATCATTTTTGCAGGTAATGATGGTGAACTGATGAGCTGTGACAGATGAAGCAGGAAGATTAGAAAATCAAACAGTGATGGGGGGGGGATACTCTCAAATAATCCACTTGACCGTAACATAAGACATTTGTAAAGGCCTAAATTGCTATAGCGATGGAAAACGAAGATGTCATTCACTTTCTTAATTGTATGGTTTGTTAAGTCATGACAAACAGAATGTTCAGGATAATGAGCGATTTAATCAAGCTGGGCTGCTGTTTCGAAGTGTCATCTTGCAAATCTCTAGCAGGTAAAGACCCAAGAAGAAGTTCCACAGAACTTTAGAATATCACAGAACCGTGGTTATACATAAAATTGCACATATTTCAGAAAGATTTGCCAGAATTCAACTGTCATTGACAAGAGTGAGAGTATTTTAACAAGTCTGGTAATTTCTTCCTCCCCAACATCTATTTTAGCAATGGAGTAAGCATGTGGAAATGTACTTTTTAAAGCCAGCAGCCAAAAATTTCACTTAAAAGCATTGCTTTTCCATTGGTTTGTCATAGGTACACTTAAATTGAGACTTTCTGCCTGCCAAGGGGATGACACAACATGTCTTACTTCAAGAGAATGGTTTTCTCTCTCTGAATTAGTTTGATTCAGGACAAGTTCAGACATCTCATGGAACTTCTGTTAATGCCAAGCTCCATGCAACAACCCTCAGCCTTTGGAATGCATGCACCTTCCTCATCCCCACATAGGCATCTACTTCCTTTCTAGATAAGGAAAAGCTGGGATTGGTTGTGACATCTGAACCCACCAATTTGGCTTCTTCTAACCTCTTGCTTCAGAGAACCCAAGATCTGGAACACACTTCAGACCTTCAGTTCAGAGGCTTGAAAAACCCATACTTTAGCCTCATACTTTATAAGTTGGTGAGGTCAAACTTGGGTATACACAAAAGGACTGGTTGCTGTCATGCCTGATTTGATCCTTAGCGTCTCCTTATTATCTCAGAAAACCTCAACAAGTTACTATCTATATCTAAAATGTTCACTGAAGCCACGGAAGGAAGGGAGGAAGGGAAGGAGGAAAGGAGGGAGGAAGAAGGAAGGAACGGAACGGAAAGAGAGAGAACAAATTTGTATGTAAAGACATGCATTGGAATTGTAAGACATGGCTAAGGCCTCACACCTGCCCAGTAGGAGTTGTGAACTACTTTTAAAAACAGACTATCATGTCGCAACACTAATAGCTTATGAAACTTTCCTCAGTAACATGAGGGGGTCTACTTTTTGAGAAACCTTCTTGGGCATATGAAACTAGTCACATAGTTATTTGGATCCTGGCCATTATTCCTTCCTCAAAAACACAATGCCTACGTTGTGTTATTTAGTGGGCAGTCTCATGTAGTGTAAGAATTCAGCACTCCTGTAGCAGCATTCATGCTCTCAGTCATCTGAAGGTCTGTTGTCATGTCACATAAAATGACTAAATGCTAAACAGATAAGAGAGAGGGCTGACACAATATAGAACTCTGTAAGATTACAAAAACAATGGGGGTACCCAGGATCCTGGCTTTCTGAGTTGCTTGAACCATTTATAATTCCCTAGAGTATAGGCAGCTATTGTCTCAGAATAGTTTGACGGATTAATAGGCTGTAATTAATGGCCTGGGCTTTGTAGTGTCAACCATAACACAAGTATCCCCATTAATTGTGCTTTAACTACAGAGCATGAATAAATACCACCACTTTGGTATTTAAATACCACCACTTTGGTAGTAAAGCCAATTACTGGCCAAACAGGAAAAGGCCTCTTGCCTCTTCTGCACTGTCTTCATTTCATGAGCTTACTCCAAGCAAAAACCTAATGCTACCACAAGATTTTGAAAGGCTGTGTGGATGCTGTGAAGCTACACAGGACTTTCAATCAATAGTGAAGCATGACAAACCAAAACTACACTGAGGAATAGAGCCAAATCTTTAGCTACAGTTCTACAGGTATCCCTACGATTACACCACAACCCTTTATTCCTAAAACACATAGAAATAACAATTTCTGATGTAATCGTAGAGATACTTGTTGACCAGCCAAAGATTTAGCTAGGAAGTTCAAATCAATATCTTCCTCTAGTTGTGTGATGAAGTCGTTTGTCCAAACCATTTCTTTACACATACTACAAATACTGTAGTGACTAAGAAAAACTGCTCCAGGATGCTGGAAGGTGGAAAGGGAATGCATGCTCATGGTATGCACAAGTCCTGACCATGTGTATTCAGGCTAGTCGGACAAGTATTGTTCAAATAGGCCCAGTGACCAATATGCAAACATCCAGTTCCTATGTTCACCTCTGCATTGGCTTTGTGGCCTATTCCTTCAGCCTCCAGAGTACCCTTGCCTGTTCACTTTTTCTCTCAACAGCTCCTAGCCTAATTTGCCAAACAGAATTATAGCACAGTACCTAGGACCGGTTTCAGAAGACTGACTCATACAGCTACAATCCAATTCCAAGTAACAGCTGTGAAATTTGCTTAGTTTGTTAAGGCTAGATTTTTCATTGTGTTGACACATATAGTATAGCGACCTGCCTTTGATCATAGAACCATCTAATGCATCAATCAAAATCAACCGTTCTCTTCAGCCGTTGGAGAGCATAATCATCAAAACTGTGAAACAGAGTTCTATTGATCTTTTATTAATCTAACCTTCCCTTTAGCATCAACCTTTCATTAGATTTCTACTCCTTGCAGAGTTCCCACCCTACAGCAATGACAGCTGGAGCTGTTATTCTATTGACACCATTCTCATTAAACAGTTACATTACCATCCATTATCAAAATACAATAGTCGACAATTTGAGAGTGAGCGCAGTTTGTGTCTTTTAGACAATTATGTAACAGTGAGACAACTGTCCCTGCAGTTCTACTGGAATAACTGTATTGGATAATGAGGTGTATTCAACATCTCTTTATTACAGGGGCGTAACTATAATAGGGCAAGGGGAGACAGTTGTCTGGGGGTCCACCGCCTTGGGGGGCCTCCAGAGGCAAGTCACATGACTGACTCCTCCAGCCACACACCCGCCCGGGCTTCCTTCAGTTGTATTCATCCTCTGAAACTGATGTGAGTGTTAAGACCTGGAGCTCCTAGGAGACAAGCTGGAAGCTAATCCCTTACTTCCTCTGACAGAATGCTTACCATGTTGATGTCACCTATATTGTTTTGCCTTAGTCAAATCCATTGATTAACTAGCCTCAAACATGTACCCCTTTGCTGTTACTTTAAACATTCTTTTCTTTATATAATTACACACTAGGTAGATGTACACAAGAAGGAATTCAATTGCTGTCTCACACATATAGCTCAGCTTCTTCCTTCTTAAACAACCCCTTTGGACTTTTTAACACTCTTTGGAGCAAGAGGCACCAGGAACCTGCCTCTTAGGCAAAGACAGACCAACAACTTAAGAAATGCAGATGTTTGGAGAACAAACAGAGGAGCAAATTGCTTCCTGACAACAAAAAGACAGTATGCGGAGGATGCTGCTCTGAAGTTCCAGTGTGGCCAGAACCTAAGGGGTATACTCGTGAGTCAAATGGGCCATAACCCAACATTTGGCTTTAAAAAAGCCAAATCTGGCAACAGAGCTCTGAACTGGTCTAACAATGAAACAGTTTTGTCATCCATGACTGAAATTGCCATCCTGAAAGAACTCGTAGTGCAAGTCTATAGGATCCAGCTGCTATAAAAGGGGGTCTCTGGACATGGCAAATCAGCAAGCTTTGCCTAACCAGCAGATCTTTGCTCAAGAGTGATCCCAGAGTTCACTGTTTAAGTTGCGGGGCTAAAGCAGGAATTCTTTCAATGGACAGAGACTGTCTGTGACCTCTGCTGTGCAGTGAGAAGTCAAGACTACCCAGCCATGGTGCTCTCTCTGTCTGCCTTGCTCTGAGCATCTACCACCAGCCTGCCTGACTGCTTGAAGCCTGTATCACTCCCAAGTCCTATCAATAAACAAGTCCTTTGCAGCCTTCTTTGTGAACCTGGTGAGATGCCTGTTCAATGCACAGCTCAGCCTGCTCCCCCCTTCCCCCCCACTAATCACTGCCATCCCTTTCCTAAGCTCTCCCTTCTTTCTTCTCTCTCTGTTTCTCTCTAAAAGGTCTATTAGGATTTGTTAAACAGCTGTAAGTATTGATTGCACACACATGTGATAGCTAGGCATATTGTACTACACCTTGAATCGGAAACATGTTTAATTTGGATGACCTGTTTGAGTTCTATCCTGATGAGCAACTTTCTATAATAAAGCCCATTGAACTTTCTGAGAATGTATCTATGTTCACGTGCCCAAATCCTACATGGTCACCATCTCCAAGATCCAATTCAGTTTATGTATGATGATGTGACTTTCTCTCTTTCCCTCTAAGCATATACAGATTGCAAAACCAGGTGTAGTTCACAACAGTATGCTTTCCATCAATTTACCTGACACAGAAGTTAAGCTAACCGGCTTGTAGTTTCCTGGATCCCCCCTGGATCCCTTTTTGAAGACTGGAGTTACATTAGCTACTTTCCAGTCATCTGGTACAGAGCCTGATTGTAGGGACAAGTTACATATTTTTACTAGGAGATATGAAACTTAGACATATCTCTCACCACATGTATAGGCTGGGACAAGTCCTTCTTTTTGTGATAGACTCATGGCGATCATGGATGCATACTTGCAGGATGTGACATTCTGCACAGAGTTGCAGATAAGCCTGGGGGGAAAGTCTGGAGCAAGCAAAAAGCTAGTAACAAAAGAGTTAGCATTCCCTACCAATTGCTTCATCTCCCCTCCCAAAGCTGTTTTTCTAAAAATAAAAACAGTCTGTAATGCGCACGTTTGCATGTAACGTGTAGTTTGTCCCCTAACTAGCTATATTTTGTCTGGCAAATCAGGGCTTCAAAACAACTGAAGCACGTGACAGGCATCTGCTGTGAGTGGAACTCGGCCAGGTTATTAATATTTTCATTCACCTTAGTGTTTTATATGTCAGGTATAGCTTTATTTTATTTTTATGTATTTAAAATCTTTTTAATTAGATTTGTTTTTATATTTTAGCATATTTTAATTGTGTAATTTTTATAGTCTTGTTTTAGCTTTTTCTATGTGAACTGCCTTGTGATTATTTTAATGAAAGGCAGTCTATAAATTTAACAATCAATCAATCAACTTCATATTCATTAAACAGGCAACTGGTAAAGGCTTGATAACTTTGTGGATGAGATGGAGATATTTTGCAAATATACACATTATGTAAGCTGTACATTGATTGGATGAGGCTTAATATTGTACTGACACCTTATTTTCAGATTAACAAATATTAATGTATCTTTTTACAGAAGATATCTGTCTTCCATAGGTAGAATATAGCAAGTAATGCATTTTTAAAGACTTTTCTATTTCTCCCCCCTTCCCCTTGTGTGGTCAGAAATAAAAAGTGCAATAAACATGTTAAAAAGGGCTAATGAGTCCCAAGCAGCTAGGTTCTCATCTTTGCAAGACTTTTATGGAATGTAATTAGATAATTACTGCTAATTGGTATAATGGGAGGAAAGGATATGATGGGTGTATAAGAACAAAATAAGTTCTTACAGTGTGCGAAATCTCTGGTATTTAATCAGGCACCACGGGGGATAATATATAATTTGCCATGCAGTGTTGCAAACTTCTAATGTTTTTAGTTTGCAGCTTTGCTAATATTTTCCTGTTTAACACAACTTGTGGTTTAGTCTTTTTACCGGCCGGGCCAAGAACATTTGCAACATCCATTCTTTAGGTTCAAAACAAATTTAACATACTTCACAGTTTATTATTATCTTGAAACTTTGCTTTGCTTTATTTAGAATATAAATGATAGAGAAGATCCATGAAAATATTTGCCTGCATCTTTTAAAAAACGTTAATAGCCGTTAAGGCAGGGTGTGTTCCATTTGGATTAGAACCACAGTGCTTGGGGAGGAAGAAATCCTCCCCTCCCAATATTTTCTGCATTGAAATCTCTCCTGGCTGGTCTGCTATTTTCCCGATAGAGGAGAACATCCAGGTACAAAACTTTGCTCTGCTTTTTGTGTTTTTTTGCTTGCTGTTGTTTTAATGCTGCTTTATTCTTTATTCTTTATTCTTTCGCTCGCTCTCGCTCTCTGTATTGTCTTTCCATTGCTTCTGATTTTGGTTATGTTTCACATAGTTAATGATTTTTCAAGTTATTCCTTGTAATAAGATAAACTGGGAAACCATTTTTTTTTTTTAAAAAAAAGGAGAGATGAGATCAGTTGCTAGGACTATACCAAACTGCTGATAGAGCCTTTGGGTGGATTACTCTGTAGAAACCAGTTTTTTCCTTGTTTTCCCAGGCATGGAGAACAACCTCCCTCTGAAGCCCTATTGACATGTTATGTCCAATTCTTGTACAAGTGTACAGTGTACACAGGTAGGTATATGTACACAGGTACAACTATTTACATGTTCTGTTGAACACAGATATAGTAGTATATTTCCTATCTGTACTATGCATTTGAGGGGCATGTACCCAGATTCACTGTTTAAATCAACACAGGTACAGTCATTCACACAAAAACATGTATGAGCATCCAGATATCTCTGTGCACTGGTACAGCATAATGCCTGAACCAGTACAGTATAATGCTTTCAATGTTCTCTTGGACCTTAGCTGCGCCGACCAGGATAATATCCAACCCACTGATTCGAAAGGGTAATCAGTGTGTGAATTAAATTCTCTCATTGCCCTTAGCATAGATAGCACTATAGGATTAGGCCAGTCTTGCAGTAAGATGTTTGAGCTGTCCACTTTGCTAAGCAGGCTTTGCCTGGATGCGTGGCTATATGTGAGCATGTGACTATGGTGTAGCTAGGGGAGAGGGCGGCCCATATTTTCCCCTCTCCCTGGACACCCCTCGGAGTGTGGGCGATAATGAATAAAATAGGGAGGAGTGGAGCAGGGGCAGGGAGGCTCAGGAGCTGGAGGGCCCGGGTTCTTTGATCTCATTTGCTCAGTTATAGCTACACCCTTGGTACTGCTATAAGATATTCCCCTTAGGGGATGGAGCTGTAGATCAGCGATACAACAGGGCCCAACCTGGGGACAGGAAGAATTTTGCGGGAAACCTTCCAATCTCCTCTCCCAGCTCACCCCTATCAGTGGAAGAGCGTGATCTCCATCGCTTTTTGTCTGAAACCCTAGGTTTAGCAGATAAGGCGTTAGCTGTATATATTTTTTCTGAATATTTCCTGATTTGTCACAAATCAGTTTTTGAATCAAATTATAAACATAAATTCAAATCTGGAACCAAGTTCACATATTGCCATCCAAGGGCAGCCAGTTGGCTGGATAGGCTCTGGGCATACCCCCTCTTTTGAGGTTTATGGATGTAAGTTGATCCTGACCCCATGGTCAGACCACGCGATGGTGGGCTTTGTCTGCAATTAATCTGAAGTCCTCCCACGTGGGAAGCCTTTGTGGCGTTTAGATCCAAAGCATTTGCATTATGATTTTAGGGATACTCTTTTGTTAGATCTAAACCAGCAGGTACCCCTTTTTTTGGATTCAGATGAGGATTTTTTTTAGGAGCATGGGAGAGGTTGAAAAAGAGGGTGCGCTATCACATGAAAACACCTGCTAGCGGCGTATACAGAAAAGATATTAAAGAGTACCATCGAGCAATCGTCCAACTCCTGAGGATTACTGATCAGATGAATAAAGGGGACTCTTTCGATGTAGACTTGTGCTGCTGCTGTAAATAAATCATAAGGCATTTTCAGAATGAATTACATTACAATCACTTGGCTAACAAGATGTACCGCAACAGGGGCCCTGTAGTAGAAAAAGGCGAATGGGCTAAGGGCAGAATGACTAGGCCTCAGTTGAACTTTCAGGGTTTGAGGTCTGATGAGGAGAGTCCATTGGAGGTCGATCCTTGTGACATGCTCAAGATTATGGCTCACTATTACATCAGACTGTATACAATGAAGGACATTTCTGATATTCAATCCTATTTGGACAGTTTTTACAATTTGGAGGGAGCCGGGCCGGGCTGCTCCCTTGCAGAAGAGGAGCGGGACTCTTTAATTCAACCGGTGACACCGGAAGATGTCAGGGAGGTCATTTCGAGGGGCAGAGGGGCATCTGCCCCGGGTCCTGATGGTCTGACATGGGTTTTTTTAACTAAGAATTTGCAGATTAGTTGATACCGGTTTTGGTTAAACTTTTTAATTTCTTTTTGGCCAGTGGCTGTCTGGGCAGGTCCTTTGGGGATGGGCTTTTGATTTTCCTTCCTAAGAAGAGAGATACATCTCTGCTGTGGAATTGAAGGCCTATAACCCTTACCAATGTGGATTATAGGATTTTTGCCAAGGTTTTGAACAATCGACTTGCAAAACTAGCACCTAAACTGATTCACAGTCTACAAACGAGTGCCATTCTCGGGAGGAAAATAACTGACTCTCTGTGTTTACTGAGGGAATGTTTTCACTCTATCCAGCGGGATTGCTGGAGGGACCATTTTCTATTACTGGATCAGATCAAGGCTTTTGACAAGGTTGACCATAAATACTTATAGATACTGCTGAGAGCTAAAGGCATCCCCCCACGTTTTGTTGGCTGGATTCAGATGCTTTACACCAATGCGACGGCGATGCCTCAGATCAATGGCTGGAGGGGTGACCCGATCGCCCTGCACTCGGGAGTTCACCAGGGATGCCCGTTGAGCCCTCTGCTCTACGTGTTTGCCCTGGACCAAATTTTGGTTAGGATCCAAAGGGAGCCTCGCTTACGGGGCTTTTTGGTCTCTCTCCACCCCCACCTGATGAGAATTTCCCAAGTGAGAGTGAGAGTAAGGAGTCACCCGAAACCTCTGTCTCCCTGGAATCACCGTCTGAATTCAGAGTGAAATTCGTGGCTCATGCTGATGACATGACTCTTTTGCTATTGGATGAACGTGAAGTTCAGGTCATGCTGGATCTCTTCACTGAATATGGAAAGATCTCTGGGTCCGAATTGAATGCAGATAAAAGTGTTTTTGTCAAGGTGAACCACACACAGCAACAACTCCTTCGCTTATCTTTGTCTGAGTGTAAAAGGGGCCAATTTTTGGAATTAGAATCGGGACTAAATTGGGTGGATATTATTGGTATTCTGGGGATTGGATTTGGCATTAAAAAATCAGATTTGGGTTAAAAATTGGACTACCTGGGAAGTGAAGGCTAACGCCAAAATCGCCTTATGAAGGAAGTGGAACATCACTATGTATCAGTGTGCAGTCTATTTTAGAACATACCTGATACCTATGGTCTGCACTCTGGCAGTTGTTTATCCCCCTCCACTCGACCTTCTGCAGAGAGACGAGAGTGAGGTCTTCAGGCTGGAGTGACACACAACGTCTTTCCCATTGGCCAGGGCAGAGGCCTATAGAGAAGTAGAAAAAGGGGGTTTAGCATTGCCTGCATTGCAACCTTTTTTTAATCACTGAATTTGTGTTGTGTAATTTTGGAATTTGGATTTTCTTTACTGTGTATAATAGGTGTAATCTTTTGTAGAGACTTTGGGTGTCCCTTTTCGCTATGGGTTGGCAGAGGTTGACCTGGGGCAAAAAAATGGTGGGAGGAAGGATCCTTTGCCAGTAACGTGACTCGAGTGGTGAAAGAGGCCAATCCAGACTATTTTGAGGATTTAGTCTTTCCGTTAAAAAAATGGAAGGTTGTACCAGCCCTGTTTAAAAGCTCCCTCTTGGTTAGACAGTTGAGGAAAGTGATATGCAGCAATGTTTTAGAAGAGGGCCTGTTCCAACCGGCCCTGTGACGTAGGCTCCAAAAATGTCATCTTTCACAGTACTTGCTGTGACCCGACGACCTTGTTGCATTGTTTAAGGAGAAGATGGTCCCTTTCCACCTGTGGGAGACTAGATGGCATGCATCATCAGGTCCTACCGCTTAATGCGGCCAAGTTGTAGCTTCTGCCAGACCAGCAAACGTGCCCCAGGCTAATCTGTCAACCGGAAGCCTGCGCATGAGTATGTCGTTTCAGGAAACTCACTTGCATTTCCTTAAAGAATGTGTAGTGGCAAGAGAGGTGTGGCGTAGGGTAGGTACATTGTTAGATTGACCTGAGTTGGAAAAGCAGACCTGGGAGGATTTGGCCTCGGGGACATGTAGGGTGACCCCTCTGCTGAGCCCTTGTAAAAAATGTTTGAGGAAGCAGGTAATGTGATATTAGCAGGTAATGTGATATTAGCTAAATGGGCTGTTCCGATTTCTGTACTTTGGTTAGTTAATTTGTATGTTATTCATGCTATGATTTTGCATTGAAATGGGGAGGTGAGGTGCGACTGTGAGATCCACGTGGACAAGACGGTGATTTTCTTTTGGAAGAGTGTACAGTTATGTACAAAAGGACAAATGTGTCTCTGCAAAAGCACAATGGGATAAATGTTGAAAGTGGACATTGGACGTGACTCCCCCCATCACGTGACTGTTTTACTATGTGGCCCCCTATTTTATCCTTTGTTCTGTACTGTTTGTTTTCCTGTTATGACCTTGTCACCTGTATATCTAATGTAAATATTTTCTCTCTGTACATAGTTGTATAACGATATCGTAAAGGATATTTCTGGTAGTTTGCTGTTTCAATAAAAAATTTGTTCCCAAGAAAAGAAAGTCCCAGGTTCACTCCCTGGCATCTCCAGTTAGGGCTGGGAAAGACTCTTGCTTTGAAACCTTGGAGAAGCTGTTGCCAAATGGGGTAGACAATGAAGAGCAAAAGGGACCAATGGTCTGTCTCGGTATAAGGCAGCTTCCTGTGTTCCACGGCTCCGGACATGGTGGGAGAATATCAGTGCACCCCAACCTCATGCTGGGGAGGGTGACTTTGCTTCGCCCAATGTTGGGATAAGGCCTGAGGCTGCAACGCTGCTGGGTTTTGGCTGGGGATTCCGTGAGGTGTGTGGCCGGTTGAGCACTTCAGGGAGCAACTCGCTACTGATAGCTCAGCCTCTGTTTGTGAGGCTCCCCTCCTTTCCACCCTGGTCATCCTTTGCAGGGCTAAATAAGAATTTTTTGCTTTTTGACAAATTGGCAGGGTTTGGAAGGGTGGTGGGGTTTTTTTAGTACTCCATTCTGCCCCCCGTTTGCAGATAAGCAATTAGGTCACAACTGGCAGGTTCAGTGTGGGCAAGCAGCAGTAGGTGTGGAGTTTTGATTGTTTGGTGAGTACTGTTGGGCTGCTATAAGAAAGTAGAGAGGGCTCAATTGGTCCTTAGCAACATGAGAGCGATGCCAGTCTGGGACTCATCCTGCTTTGGGGCTCCACCAACCACAAGGACCAAATGGCTTCCCCCCCTGCAAGCCATGCAGTGATAGCCTTTGAAAGGGCCCTGACCCCTTTGGGGTGGGAAAGAGGAGCAGGGATGCACACACTAGAATGATCCACTGCTCTCAGCCTGGGTGTGATTGCCCTGATATGTTTGGGGGGTGGGGAGGAAGGACACGGTTGTGTGACCTACAATTGAATGGGGGGTGGGATGTCCCTGAGCAAGACGGGGGCCCACCAGCTGATTCTCAGCTTACTATTTCTTCTCCCCATTCCACCTCTCTGAAGAAAAGGGCAAGGGAGGAGGGGCTCATCTTCACTTTTTCTCCCAGGGCCCACTTCAACCTTGCTACACCCTTCCTCGCTCTGATGAAGTGCTGGTGGAGCAGTCATCTGATTCATTTAATTTGCTTGCTTGCTCATTATGTTTATATCCTGCTCTTCGCAAAAGGCTCAGAGCAGCTTAAAACATTCTTTGGAATTAATAATCCTGTCCCCAAAGGGCTCACACTCTTAAAAAAAACAAACCAAACAAAAGTTAAAAGGGTGGGGGTGGGTGGGTGTCCAGTAGGTACTTGGTCCTCCTCAGGCCCATGGAGGGGCCTTGCTGCTTTTCTCACCCTCTGCTGCAGCCTGAGGACAATGGCTGTGGAGGCGGACTTGGTTCTTCACAGTGGGGAGGGGCCAGATGATAGCTAATCTTAATGTCAATCACCTTAACACTTAATAAACATGTGGCCCTTTCTCCCATAATATGCTTCAGTGTCTTTAATGCCTCATGCCTTCTGGTATGGTGGCAATTACAATTGCTGTTCTAGGATGCTGGCTGGAAAGAGGAGCAAATTCTAAAGGCCTCAGTGGTAGGTGCAGGCTTTATTGTGCTGGAACCTTCCAGGGCCCTGGGCCTTGTGTCAATGCCAGCCCTGAGCAGAAGGCTACTTATATTCCTCTATCACATTTTTCCTATTCCATCTACCAAGTTTTTACGAGTCGTTGGGGCTTTCAAATGCAAAGCATGTCAGCAGCTCGAAATTAAGTGGAAAACTTTAGTATCTCAGACTGTGTTTTGGAACATCCCCCTGCTTTCTGAAAAAGGAAGAAAAAAACCAAAAAAACGTTCAGAGCTGAGCAGCTGCCACACAGGCTTTTGTAGGAACTTTGTGAGAATGAACAAGCAGTGCTTCTGCTCCAATCTGGCATCCCATCTTCTTTTCTCATTCTTGTAAGAATGCTCAGTTTTGACAATTGCTATGGCACCTATATGAAACTCTCCTGTTTCATCTCGCAGTTTCTGGAGGGAGGCTGCTTCTCTAACCTTCATGCCCTCCGCCTTCTCTTACAAGGGTAATGGGGTGGAGAACTAGTTAGGGAAAAAGGGAGGGGAGATACGCTCTCTGATTCAAAATCCAAATTTTTAGAGAGTGAAGGGAAGCCCTGAATAAACAAGTATGCTCTCTCATTCAGCAGCGCCTTGCAAATCAGTGTTTAAATGGAAGACTGAGTGAAGATTTTCATATTGATCCTTCTCCCATATACTTGAGGGACCTCCGTCTTCTATCTAAGCTATCTAACCATTATTATATTTCTCAAAGGCCTTGCTCCACATGCTCGCTCCATCTGAAGTATAGTGGGTGACTGCACAAAGTGAGGTCTCAGATTTTATGCCACCTTTAATTAAGCATCTCAAGGCGGTTTACAAAAGTTAAAATATAACACAATTCCATCAAGGTTACATTTAAAACTTCAAAATCAACTAAACATTAAAACCAGGAAACACTAAGAAACAATTGAAAATAAATAAACACAAGAAAGCTAAGAAACCTGGGAGCCTCTTGGAGGTAAAAGCCTGAGCAAATAAAAAGGTCTTGAGTTGTTTTTAAAAAGAAGCCGCAGCTGTCACAGAGCAAATATTCACCGGGAGAGCATTCCAGAGTCTGGGGCAACAACAGAGAAGGCCCTGTCATGTGTGCACGACAATCTAGCCTCTCTCAATGTAGGCACATGGAGCAAAGCCCCCCGTCGGCCCGTGATCTTGTTGGATGGGAAGAAACCCTTGGAAACAGGCAGTCCTTCAGGTATCCAGGGCCCAAACCATTAAGGGCTTTAAAGACAATAACCAGCACCTTGATTTGGATCTGGAAACAAATTGGCAGCTAGTGCAGCTCTTTCAGAATAGGTGTTTTTGATATGCTCTGAGTGAGCAGTTCCAGAGAGAACCTTGGCAGCTGCATTCTGCACCAACTGAAGTTTCTGAATATTCTTCAAGGGCAGCCCCATGTAGAGTGCATTGCAGTAATCCAGCCACAACGTGACTAAGGTATGGGTAACCATAGCCAGATCTGCCTTCTCAAGAAAGCGCTACAACTGGTGCACTAGCTGAAGCTGTGCAAAGGCACCCCTGGCCACCACCAAGCTACGCACTTGCTCTTTCTAGGGGAGTACACCCCATCCAGAGCTGGTTGAATCACCAACTGGCTTTCCTACTGACCAACAGCACCTCTGTCTTGCCAGCATTTAGCCACAGTTTGCTAGCCCACACCCAGCCCATCTCTGCTTCCAGCCTCCAGTTCAGTACATGCACTGTTTCCCTAGGAAACAGGTAAGAAAGGTAGATCTGCGTATTGATGACACTTCATCCCAAATTAGGCTTGTGCCCAAAACATTTCAGAGGCCATTATGAAGGCCTCCGAAACGTTTCAGCTCCAGGGGCTGTTTCAGTGCTTCGGCACCAGCGGGGGTAGTCCTTTAAGGGCGGGGGAGGGTGTACTCACCCCTCCTGCCGCATATCCCCCGCCGGCGCTCCGTTACTTTTAAGTCCCTCGGGGCGGCAGCGTTCCTCCCTGCCGCCCCGTTTTTGTCATCGGCCGGAAGTTGCGGCCGTTGCGGGCGTGCACGTGCCCGTCTGCCATGCAGGTGCACGCTCACAACGGGCGCACACGCGGGCGCACACACTTCTTCCAGCCACTTCCGGCTGATGACAAAAACAGGGCGGCAGGGAGGAACACTGCCGCCCCGAGGGGCTTAAAAGTTACAGAGCGCCGTTGGGGGATATGCGGCGGGAGGGGTGAGTGCACTCTCCCCCACCCTTAAAGGACTACCCCCGCCGGTGCCAAAGAAACTTTGTGCACATCCCTAGCCCAAACCTCCTGATGGCCTCTCCCAGCAGTTTCATGTAGATGTTAAACAACATGGTGGATAATACTGAATCTTGAGGGGCCCCAGAGGCCAGAAGCCAAGGAATCGAGGAGATTTCCCCCAGCACCACCTTCTGGAACCGCCTCCCAAGAACCACTTCAATGCACTATCTCCAATCTCTATACCTGATTGTTTGTATTTGCTACTGTGAGTGACTTTTAGTAAGGCTATGCAAACTTTGGGGGTCACATCAAAACAGGTCATTGCAGCAGCTCCTGAGGTGACTGTAATTCCCCAGGTTACCGTGCCCCTTTCCCAGGTCTGGAGAGAGGAAATAGTAGGGGGAAAGCCCTATTGAAACTTATTTTAAGAAGAATATGCTGCTCCTTCACTACCAAGAATGAAAATAAAGAAAACACTGTCTTGTCTCTTGCTGGGCAAATAAGTAAAGGGGTCAGAGGACTGCTAAGGTGTGGGGAAGAGGTAGGGGTTGAAGCTTTGATCTGACTCAAAGTGACCCCTTTAAAATGGGCCAAAGGGAATGAAACCCCCTCAAAGCAGCAAATTGAATTGGGGAGCCCTTTGAAGAACCAAGGTGGTCTCTGAATCAAATTAGCAGTGTTTCACATAGCCCTAGCTTCTTTGATGTTTTGATGGATTGCTGTTGATTTTTACTCAGTTTTGTTTAGATTGTGGTTTTGGTATTTGTACTGGATATTAATGATAGCTACCTTGTGTGTGTGTTTTACTCGAAAGGCATGATAGAAATGTTTTAACAAAATAATGAATAAATACATATATGGCGTGGTATGCAGTTCTAGGCCTTGGCTTGCCAAACTCTTGGCAACTATTCCAGCCCACTCCACACTTTCATTGGCAGGGGGCTCTACTGTTCCTCATGTCCCCTTTAATGTCTGTTCCAAGATCTAGTGATGTTATGCATGTCATAACTGTTGGATTCATTAAAAGTAAACACTTACTGATAGGAAAAGTAATAATCTTAAAATCAGATATGTTTCCACCAAAAGTAAAAATGCTGCTGTGGGTATTCCAGCTTCACCATTGCAGCTGGCTCTACAACTGAGTTTCTTGACATTTCTTTCCTACTCTTCTTGACATTTCTTTCTGACTACTACTCGACGTTTCCTAGGGGAACGTCTCTGAACTCAAATAATGACCAGAAGGTCTCCTCCTGCCAATCTTGAAATCCACAGGTCCTCAAACCCAGAACCACAATCCAATAAGAGAACCACATGGGCCACTACCATTGTTGTCAGTAGTATGGTAATGTGCCCCCTGCCAGCATGGAGAGCCATCTCCATAGCCAGCAATGGGACCCTGTGAATAATGTTCCCTAAATCACAGCCAGATTGGTTGCTGTAGAGGAGGAGGAAATAGAGATGTCCCTTGTAATTGTTCCCATGACCATAGACATAAAATACATTCTAGATTTCACTTTTCAGACTCTTAAGCCTGAATGTTTCATAGATTTGTGTAAAAAAAAATCCTCATCTTTATTTTTTAAAACTATTATATATTTGTATTACAGTATAAGGAAATAGTAATACTATATTTGTAGTACTGCCTCCCTTTGTTCTTGGGCCAACACACTGGGCCTGAAAACAGCTGCACTCATCTGTCTTCAGCCAGCCTTTCAAGTCATACAGTTGGCTAGGACTGCCTGCATTACAACCTGCACAACTCTGAATGGGTGAGGTAAGCAAATCCCCCAGAGGGGAAGGGTGTCCATCAGTGGTCCCTGTAATTTTTTCCATCTCTGTGCGGAACGAGTTTTGTTCTGGGCGGCAGTATCAAGGCACTGTGTGCACACAGAGTGGGGCCTTCCTGATCCAACCTGAGTGGGATCTAAAATTAACTGAGTGGACATCAGAAAACTTGTGAGGGAATAGTGGTGTCCATCTACACCCTCGTGTCAGATAAACCACTCCCCAGAGCCGGATTATGAAATGCTGCAGCTCTAAACTATGTCGAGCTTAAAAGACCGCATAGCATTACCAAAAAAATTTATTCTTCTTCTAACAAAAATGAAAACGTTAATAGAGATAAACTTTTATTTTTCCTTGGCAATGATGCAATGAAAAACGAACCATCTCAGAAAAACAGTTATCTTGCAATAAGCCTATTTACATTAGAAATGCCTTTGAATGAAAATACATTATGTAAAACTTGAAATTTAGTCATTTTCTATATTCTGGGGCCTGTCATGATGTGAGGCCTTTAGCTGTAGCTTGCTTAGCTTAGCACTGTTACTCCCCCATGTAATGATGAATCTTCTAGAAGGTGTGGTGGGATGCGTATGCTCACACTCCTCATTTTATGTGAGCAGGGCCGGTTCAGAAGTATCAGCCAAATTATCTCAGTTACTTTTTTTATATGGGCACATCCCTGACGTTGGACAATTAAGAGCTTGATTTTTCATGCTGTCAACATTAGAAAAATACATCCACAAAAACCATTGAACACAAACATACAGCTTTAAACAGGACTCCTTTCTTGCTTTATCACTCTGACATTTACCCAAACCAGAAGAAAATTTGATGTGCATTAGGAAAACAAACAGGTCTCAGTGTCCATCATGAGTGTAATGCATGCCTGGACAGGCAACAAATACAATGTTCCTAATCATCTCTTTTACCCTAATAAAATATAGTGCAATGTTCCTCTGAGACCTCCCAGCTGTGAGCAATGCTCTAGCTAAACCACTGGTTCACTAGTTAACAATGGCTGTAGTGACAATTCTGCTGTGACGACAAATATCATACACCATGAAGAAGCGAAACTGCTGATGCTAGAAGCTTTAGCAATGCTTCATAGATTCAGCCTTTTAAACTGGGAAGCACACAAAGGACAGAATTCATCCTTTGCTTCTTGTTTTCTTTTGGGGTACTGAAATAAAAGATGGCAGAGCATTGACTCAGTGGAGCTGTCATTTGAAAACAAATAAGGAAAATGAATATGATGAAAGGCGCCATGATTCACCATTCCACATTTGGGTCATAGAGGCATTCTACAAAGCATACAGCAGAATAGGTATTTACATGTATAGGCATTTAGGCATATAGGTGTTGATATACCAATGCCAGAAGCCTCCAAGCCAAGATGGGCAAACTGGAGTGCTTGGTTGCTAATGAAAACATAGATATAGTGGGCATAATGGAAACGTGGTGGAATGGAGAGAACCAGTGGGATACTGATATTACAGGATACAAACTCTACAGAAAGTACAGGGAGGCGTGGATGGGAATGGAGTAGTACTGTATATTAAAGAAGGGATAGAATGCAACAAGCTAGAAAACCTAGGAGGACCGGAATCCTCCACAGAATTAATATGGGTGACAATGCAAGGACTGAAAGGAAATGTGTTACTAGGGCTATGCTATCACTCTCTGGATCAAAATGCTGAGAGTGACCTGGAGTTGGAGAAGCAAATCAGAGAAGAGTCAAAGAGAGACAGAGATATACTAATGGGTGGCTTCAACTACCCTCACAGAGATGAGGCAAATTCACGTGAGGTATTGAAAGAGAGGCCAAATTTTCTAGACATGCTAAATGACTGTGCCCTTAGAACAATTTGTCACGGAACCAACCAGAGAGGAGATTACCTTGGACTTAATCCTGAGTGGTGTCCAGGACCTGGTGCGAGTTATCAAAGTTCTAGAACCATTAGGGAACAGTGACCATAGCATGATCCAATTCAGCTGATATGCAAGTAGAACATAAGAGAAAACTTTCTAAAAAATGAGGGGACTGGTAAAAAGGAAGCTGAAAGGGAAAGCCAAGAGGGTTAAATCACTCCAGAAAGCATGGAACTAATTTAAAACCACAATACCGGAAGCTCAGCTGGCACGTCTACCAAGACGAAGGAAAGATACCACCAAGTTCAGGAGGATGCCAGCGTGGCTAGCAAGTAGAGTCAGGGAAGCTATAAAAGGAAAGAAGACTTCCTCCAGAAAATTGAAGTCCTGCCTAAACAAAGGGAACAGAAAGGAAGATAAACCCTGGCAAAAGAAATGCAAGGAGACAAGAAGGGATGTAAAAGAGAGTTCCATGACTATATAGCTAGAATTGTAAAGGGGGATAACAAAAACCTCTGTAAATATATCAGAAGCAGAAAATATGCCAGGGAGGTGGTGGGACCCTTAGATGATGCAGGCGTGCTTCCTCAGGGCACTCTTGGGATAGAAGAAACAAACAGAACAAAGCTTTCTCTTATTCTTCTGGTGGGGGCTGTGAGTGTAGTTCCTGCCCAGGCCTCTGGTTTGGTCTTTTTATTTTTCCAGGCTTTCCCCCTTATTAGGAAAGGCCAACGCTCCCAGCAGTTGCTCTAACATTTGAGTCCTCCCTCAAATCCTTCCCATCATTACAGCTTCTCAGAGGCATCTGGTGGGCCACTGTGAAATAGGATGCTGGACTAGATAGGCCTTGGGCCTGATCAAGTAGGGCTGTTCTTTCGTTCAGAATCACGTCATAATATTTTTTTCTTGACTAGACTTTAGGTTATAGGTGGAGACTGGTATGTACTAACGCTTCCCTGCCAACAACAAGAAGAACAACCCTGCTTTCACTTAGAAATCTAGCTTGTCAAGGAGTATTCCAAGTAGCCTTCTCTTTGGCACACTGTTTTTCTTTGTACATGGAGCTTTTTCACAGTGCATCATTGCAAACTCCTACCTGTAGACTCAACTGGTACAGCCCAGGGAATTCTTTTATCACTTGTTTCTGCTGCATGTTTTCACTGGGACCAAATTACATGGATTACAATGGCAAGCAGAGGTGACAGAATCCTGGACTGTACCACTTCAGACTGTAAGAGAGGGATGGAGTTTTTAATTATGCAAAGCATATACCATGTCAAGGAGAAAGGCATAATAAAGCCCTCTCCCTGATGTACTTGGTTACTGATTGCAGGGAGATTTTCTTGTGGCAAAGCATACATAAATATGACTCTTCTACTTGCAGTCTGATGTAACAAAGTCTAGACTTCTACCTCTTCATGCCATATCATTTTTGGAACTGCTTTCATTCTAATCCCAGAATAGGAACAATGAGTACCCTTTGGATGATATGCACCAAGCAGCAATGATTTTTGCAGTCGATTAAATTGTCACCATTGTTCAAATGCTCTGTGGGTAGAAAGATAATGCCAGTCACATGGGGGTTTGCAGCTACACGATGAGAAAAACAGGATAATCTTCAAAAGGTATGAAGGACACCCTGAAGGGAAAACACTGAATGAGGGAAAAGAATGGATGATTAATGCTGTTGTAGTTGTGGCCATTCCCATGGGACTCATAAACCTGCCTCTAAAGACCAGTTGCTTCACTTTATTTAGTCATCATATTTAGAAAACATAGCATTTTTGTTCTGTCACTTGCTGCAATCCATTTGTTTAGGGAAGTGCTGTTACAGATATATACAGTGCTTAATCATCACTGACACCTTATTGTGAGTTTCCAGAAATAGGCCAGGAAAAGCATTGCCTAGACTAGAGAGATTACTTTGGAGACAGAACATTTTTAATAATAGAAGTGATGGTCCAGAAATGATACACTGCAGGGTAGATGAAGAAGAAAGCTGGACAGAAGAGAAAACTTAACTAGGCCCTGAAATCTCTGGTGAATGGGCAGGGACTTTTAATGAAAAGAGGCGTGCATAAAAAGTTAGGACTCTGAGCGATCTGTCATCAAATGTGGCTGTATGAGAAGGCATTTGTGCTTTGGCAACCACCTCTCTTATGTGTATGCACAGACCAGCAATAATAGAGAGATGCAGTGACATGATCTGTTCAAAGAACTACAGTACCTTCAAAATAGTTCAAAAGTAATTACATATTAGTAATAACTAGTTGAACAAACCACATTTAATGGCAAGGATCCATATAAGCACAGTGGCAATGCTGGATTTATGAGAGTCAAGAGTGAAGAACTGGGAACTGGAAGGAAAATTAAACAGAGAATCTAGAGAAATGAGTACAGCAGTATGTCACACAGTCCTTCAGCCCTAGGTTCACTGGCACTTTTAGGCCAAAGGGATCATGCCTTCCATTTTGATCTCTTACAAATTAAGGAAAGCAAGATAATCTGTGAGCCCCAGAAATCTGATGCAAACTGTTGACCAGAAGGAGTGCTGTATTAAGTTCTGGGTCGCACATTTTAAAAAGGACTTTGATCATTCTTAAGGATCAAGTGTAATCTGTACAAAGGTACATTTAGGCATATAGTTTGGCCCTGTCTAGTTTATGCACCATTTTGGCTTGCAATTCATAATGTTGTTAACATGATATTGTTAACACAATATTGATACTGTGGGGCAGGGGGAGGGGAGGGCAAGAGGGGGGGAGGGCAAGAGAGCGTGGTGGAGGGGGGAGGACAAGAGAGCGGGGGGAGGGCAAGAGAGAGTGGGGCAGGGGGAGAGGGGAAGGGCAGGAAAGAGGATCAGGGGGAGGGGGAGGGCAGGAGGGGGAGGGCAAGAGAGGGTGGGGCAGGGGGAGAGGGGGAGGGCAGGAGAGAGGAGCAGGGGGAGGGGAGGGGGCAAGAGAGTGGGGTGGGAGGGAGAGGAAGAGGGGCAAGAGTGTGGGACAGAAGGGAGGGAGAGCGGGGCAGGAGGGAGAAGGGAACAGCCAGCCCCAAAGAGTGCACAGATGCTCTGTGCGGGTTGGCTAGTATCAAGAATTGTTGATTTTTTATGCTTGCGTGGGAGGTCTCCCAAAGGATTATAATACAACACTGGAAGGACAAATTTACTCCTGATCTGCAACTTTGGATAACTGACAGTTGTAGTGAGTGACACATAGGGACACCTCACCAGGGTAATTTGTGATGATGCCATCCAACCCATTCAAGCTGGCGCACACATGGATGTTTGAGGCATAAGAGGGCTAACTTGTGAATCACCTCACTGATTTGAACCAAATTTGCTACAACTTTAGGGACACATAGGGACATCTCAATGCTATAGTTTGTAATGATGTCATGCACCCTGATTCAAGATGGCAGATGTGTGACCATTTGAGATGCAAGTGGGCTAACTTGTTAACTGCTTAACTGATTTGAACCAAATTTGGTACAGTTGTAGAGATTGACACATAGGGACATCTCAATGGCATAGTTTATGATGATGTCATCCACCCCATTTCAAGCTGGTGGATGTGCGAATGTTTGAGGTGGAAGTGGGAACCAATCTGAACCAAATTTAGTACAGTCGTAGTCTGACTTGTGAACAACCTGATTCGAACCAAACTGGGTACAGTTTTAGTGAATGATACACAGGGGCATCTTAACAGCGTAGTTTGTGATGATGTCATCCACTCCAGTTCAAGATAGCAGATGCATTAACGTTTGAAGCTGAAGTGAACTAACTTGTGAAGATGGTAATTATCAATTAAGATTATAGTGAAAGGAAAGTAGGCAGATTAGCTCTTAGTAAAGTGTGTGTGTGTGTGTGTGTGTGTGGTTTGTTTTTGTTTTTGACATTATTTTTGTCAACTACCTCCAGGCTTGACTACTGTAATGCACTCAACATGGGGTTGTCTTTGTATAGTCTGGAAATGAAAATTGGTACAGAATGCGGCAGCCAGACTGGTCTCTGGGGCAACCCAAAAGGACCATATAAATAACACCGATATGTATAGAACTACGCTGGCTACCGATATGTTTCTGAGTGAAATACAAAGTCCTGGTGATTACCTATAAAGCCCTCAACGGCTTGGGTCCAGCGCACTTCAGAGAGCGCCTTCTTTGTCATGAACCCTGCCACCTATTAAGATCATCTGGGTTATTCTGACAAAGAAGCACAGCAGTCCTTTCTAATCTATTATCTTTCTGGATATTTATTCCATGCTCGTTACTATGCTAGCTTCTGTGATTGATCTAGTCACCAGCACTATCAGACTATCTATAAGATGTTCTATAAATCCTAAAGCTCACTTATCCATCATCCATAGTTTCTTCAGAAGAGTGATAAAGGAAGGAATTTAGTAGTATGATTTAACATAAATTTATTTTTTTCTTTCCTACGAGACAACTTAATTGATGTACAGCCTAGCAGCATCCATGTCCTTGTCTCTAGAATCTTCATTCTTAACTCACATTATGATGTCACGGCATACATAGTGCTGAATGAAAAAGAATGACAATTGAAGGCAACGATAAGAAGAACTGTTCTGTAATTCTAGCTAAGCTGACAGTGCAATATCTGCACTGCAAAATCCTTTGCAGTGTCTTTGTTCTTGTGGCTTTACATGTATGTACCACAGAACTGCCAACCCTCCTGGACTGGCCTGGACTTTCCATGAATCAGTACAAATCTCCAGGTTTCTATTGAAAGCACTCCAGGAAATTTTAATGGCTTGCTATTGTGGAAAATATTCGAGAAAAGGACTCTTCAGGAAAGAATCTTCAGGAATCTTCAGATAGAATTCCCAACCCTAATGTATCATGGAAGATACTTTTAGGAGGAACATTGTTGCTTGCCCATCTGCAGCTTCTCCCATATTGTCTATTCTTACCTAGCCTCCCACCTTCCCAATACCCCACCTCCTCCATCATTGCTGTCACACTCACACTGACATAGGATAGGAGGGAATGCCTTCAAGTGAGATCCATCCTACCCTCTCAAAGCAGCAGCTGCTGTAGCAAGAGAGGGAGGAGGAGGAGGAGAGAAAGTAAGAGGAGTGGTCATTGTAGTGGGCAGATAAAAAATTAACAGAGACAATGTAGGGCTTTGGAGCTGAAGCACTACCATGTGATTCTTCTGCTCATGTAACTTGCCTATACAGAAAACAGCTTTTGTAGGCCGCACTGGATTTACATTGCCAAAATCAGAACCTGTAGTAATTAACTCTGACAAGGATCCTATTAAATTTTCCAATACGTTTTCTTTGGTTTAACAGGAAATGGGTAAGAAACAAAAAGCAGTAAGTTAATAATTGAGGAAAATAGCTGAACAGCCAAGATTGAGGGGAATTCTGAGAAGTGGCTTGGCTATGATTTGAAACCCACATGGGGAAAATAAAGGATAATTAAGAAGCAGATGGGCTGCCTTCCCAGACTATCTTCAGAAGACTGAGAATTTCAGCTATGAGGAATACAGTGGAATGGGAGCAGGTATACATGCATTACATGGAGCTCCAGTTGCAATGCCCAGGAGAAGTGGAAGTGTCTATTAGTGGTGATGTCTATTAATGGTGGACCAAAAGGATTGGACCCGGCAAATCTCTTACAGGTGCAAGCACAGAGTTCATTCTTGAAGAAGTATGGACATGATGCCATCAACACTGCCATTAATTGAAGTGACAGTGACACTTGCAACCCTCCCATTATAGAAGAACAACTTGGACTTGATGTTTTATTGGGCAATGTGGCCTACTTTTCTTGACTATATTTTAGGGATCTGCACGGAACTGGCAGGGGCCGGCTCAAAGGCTGGGGTGGGACAACTATAAGGGCAGGGGAGGGGGCACTTACCCCCTCCGCTCCCCCCTGATGGCGCTCCATCTGTAAAGTCCCCGTCAGGGTGGCAGCATACCACCCTGCCACGCCACCGCCTCCTTGGTTGGAAGTGCCAGGTGTGCATGCGCACGCCGGGCATATGCATGCATGCCCGGCATGTGCACGAACGAGTGTGACGTTCTCACGCATGCACCCAGAATGCACACATGTGCCTGGCATTTCTGGGGTCTTTACATATGGAGCGCCAGTGGGGGGAAAGTAGAGGGAGGGATAAATGCACCCTTCCCCACCCTTAAAGGTGCCCTCTGCCTTTGAGCCTCTGAACCAGCCAGAGCCGTAAAAGGACCTCTGAACAGGTTTGTGCACATCCCTATTATACTTAGCCTAGTTCACTTAAAATTCTGGCCCATGTGTAAGACTTTTGGCCTTCTAAAGGCACTAACTGAAGACCTCAGTGTAGGACCTACGAGGCAGAGAAGCACCATACCTTACAACTGAAAATCACATAGGCTGAGTTCAGATGTAGCTCAAAACTGGAATTAAATGGGACAGAGTTGGAACTCCAGTAGGTCTGAATTCATGAAACTGTGGTTTCGGGCTGAAAGTGACCTGCTGTTTGCCTTGCCAGACTCCAACTTGAATCTTCAGTTTGCACAAAGGTTCACCACCAAGACCAACAGTTTGGCTGCCAAAGGGTTATTTTCGAACCCGGGCACTGCCATACCCATGGTTTCATCCCAATTTTGTAACGACAATCATAAAGGGGACAGCGTAGACCCGCCCAGGGATGCAGTTTCTCTCTGCACACTGTGCATCTTGCTGGCCTGCTCTCTGCCACAGTACCACGTCCCCACCATCCTCTCCTCTCTTCCATGTTCTGCCTGGCAACAGTGACACGTGTGGATATTTTAAAGAGACACAGCCCTTTTGGCTACTCCCAGCTAATTGCTGCTGACAAGGGGGACTCCGTTTCTCCCCAGATTCAGTGGGGGGAGAAAGATGGGGAGGATGGACAGTGCAGAGTCCCACCTGCAACTGCACATGTCTCGCCACTCGAGCTAAGGAGGTTGCCGTTGGTGGAAATAAATGGGTGCACACCCCACTGTGCTTCATTGCAGTTGTGCACCCCAGCAAGGCCCCCTCAAATTGATAGTTGCACTCCACAGAATCTGCCCAGTGCTTTTGTACCTAACACAGCAATGCCTTTCACAGTACATGCCATGGGTACCCCATCTCAGTGCTGGGAGGGGGGCATTTGGCAAGGGGGCCTGAGGTCAGGTTTAAGAGACAGCCTCAAGCAGGGATTCTTGATCAGGCAAGTTCTATTTTTTAAAAACAGAAAGGTTGGGGAAGGGGGACTCAGCCCCTCCCCCAGGGTGGATGTTCAGTCCCTAGGCTCTTTCATGAGCAGAGCCATTCATCACCAGGATCAGTAGTGTTCCAGTGAAAGGAGAGTGCTCACTGCTGTGAAGACAGTCAGACGACCCAGGGCGAACTGCTCAGTCATGGCAGAGTAAGGCCATGGGGACACCCCATCACAACTCATAAGTAGAACCATCTGTGAAGAATAGACAGGGGGCACAAATCACCGTTCCAGCAGATCTGCATATAGCTCTACACCAGACTGGACCTGGGAGTTTTGAATGGGTTTAAAAATCCATCCATGCACCTGGGGTCACACCCGTTTGAGCACACAGTCAGGCTCCAACACATGGAGCATCAAACTTTGGGTGCATGCAAGGCTTCACAGGGAAGGGGGTTGCAGCGCTTCTATTCTGTCTTTTACCATGGAGAGTGGGAGGTGGGTCCAGACAATCAGGGTCCCCTTTAGTGGATTAGGTCAACTTGTGAGCAAGCAATCCGAAGGGAGACCCACAGCCTTACAGCCACATGGTCCTTTCCAGTAGACTGTCCCTCTCATGAGAGGGCAAGCCAAATGGAAATTTGGTATACCCATTCATTATCAAGTAGTATACCAGTTCTTCAAAGGAATATGGTTTTACCCACATCTTGTACTGTTTAAGCATTTTACAAATGTTAAATTATGTTCTTCATAGATTATTATAAATTATGTTCTTCATTGTTGTAGAGCTGCAAACATTACAGATTGAATTATGTTTCATGTGAAATGTGAGGTGCATGTAAATGGATCCCACTGAAACATCAGCAGAAATTTGGAGGGAAATTAAAAGTTGTTTGATAAGGCTGATGAAATTTATTGAGGAGTTTTGCAACATATCTCTGGGCTGCTTGCTTGAAGTTCACTCGAGGGCCAAACCATGTTTGATTAGAGCTGAACTGAAACAGTCTATTCAGCTTGCAATGTATTATATAGATATGGCTGCCTTTGAGACTTTTCAGAAATTTAAGTTCATTCCCCTCAGTTTTTTGCTAGGCTTTCTAACCACCACCACCACTACCCTTGACTTTTTCCTTTCGTCCTAAAACTAGCAGCAGTATCTTTAAAACCACATGGCCTGTTTATAAAGGCTCTGGTGAACTGTGAAGTCCACAGGCTCCCCACAGAGCACAGTACAGGGAAACTCAAAAGCCTTGAGAGCAAGAAAAATGGTCAATCCTTGGGTTTCTCTAACCAACATGCGTGAGCTCAGTGTCTTTAAAACAAAAACAAAAAACCTAAGGGTGGGCTGAAAGTCCTCAACCCAGAACCTATTGGCAAACTGGGCTTTTGTAGACAAAGAGAGGAGAAGGTTTCACAGTTCAGGAGTGGGGAGCAAAGCTCACTTGCACCTTCTGGATGGTGGTTGCCATATTAAAGTAAAAGTAAGTAAAGTGTGCTGTCAAGTCAGTTTTGACACCTGGTGCCCACAGAGCCCTGTGGTTTTCTTGCCGTGTTAGTTTCCCCCAAAATGAGGTTATATCATGACAGAGTGTTGTTCTGAGTTTTCCAAGAGTGACCTTTGGAAAGATGCTATATCATGATGAAACATTAGTCTGGGATATTTTGGAGAAATTAAAATGCAACTACCTGCCAAGGGGAGCACCAGTGGGGTTTGTGCCCACCCAAAAGCTGAACTGCCCCCCCCGCCATCTCTGAATGGGGCAGTGGTAATGGGTAGCCACTTGGCCTCAACCTTGCTGTATACACTCTGTGTAAGCTCTCCCTCTACCCTGTATCTAGCCTGGGAACTTCAAATTCAGCAAAGCCTCAAAAATCAACCTTGGGGCTAAAGTACCATTCCCTCTGAGCTATGATTAAGGTCCAGGATGAGAAAAAGGGAAACATTTCCAATTATCATATCATGTGCTTAGCTGTTTTACAAAAGGTTCTCCCTTGGCAAATTTTAACATAATCAAACAGTTTTTCTGTGCTTAGATCCTCTTAAAACGGTCAAATGAAAAACTCACAAATGAACAAGGTCAAACAATTATATCCATGGCACATAGTTGCCATTATAACCCCATAGGTTTAGACAACCAATTGAAGCTATGTCTTGCAGAGCTTATTTTGAAAGACAATCTTCTCCTCCAGAAATAAACTGTATATGGTCTACGGTCAGGCAATGGTCAAGCTGACACAGTATTGTGTAGTAACTGTGGCTCCCTTCCCAGCTCTTCCCAAATGCAGAAGACTTTCTACTAGAGATGAGGCAAAGGAAGACATCTTCATAAGGATTTTCATCAGTGCCAAAGGATGGCCCTCCTTTTGATGATTTTTAAAGGATTGCTGCAAAGGGGATTCAAAGGTTCACCTGTACAGAAAGCATTGCCTAATGGTGTCATTTTCTCTCAGTGATATAACATGTGGGGCTTTTTAGTGTAGAAGAAAGACATATAAGGGGAGGCATGATAGAGGTTTATAAAATTATCCATGGTGTGAAGAAACTGGATATCTATATCTATATCTATATCTATATCTATCTATCTATCTATCTATATATATCTTTCTCACAACAGCAGAACCAGGGGTTATCCCATGAGAATGATGGCCAGGAAATTTAGGACTGACAGAATAATCAAATCAAAATGGTCAAATAAATAAATAAATGGATGGATGGATGGATGGATGGATGGATGGAAGTACTTTTCCCACACAGGACATAATTAATCTCTGGAATGCTCTGCCACAGGATGTGGTGATATACCCTAACTTGGATGGCTTTAAAGAGGGGTTATACAAACGCATGCAAATTTTATCATTGGCTACTAGTCTTGATGTCTATGTGCTACCTCCAGGACCTCTGAATATAAATTGCAGGGGAGCAAAAGCAGAAAAGAAGTGATGCCTTCATCTCTGGGCATCCCAGAGGCATCTGGTGGGCCACTGTAGGAAACAGAATTCTGGACTAGATAGAAACAGGTGGGGCACTGTGGGAAGCAGGATGCTGGCCTTGGGCCTTATCCAGCAAAAGTGGCTGGGATTACTCTAGAAAAAGAAGGAAGCCCTATCCAGAATAAAACTTAAGTATGCATGAGCCAGATTTGGCAGTTCTGTTCTGAGCTTGAAATGAAACATGAATGGCTGAAATATTTCATTTGATGGAACAAACTCAAATTTTTCGAGTGTTTTGGCCATAGGGAACAATGGGGAAACTCAAAACACCCCATTGTTCCCAATGGGTAGCTCCTAGGGACACCAAAGTGGGTTGGGTACTAAGGCATGATGGATACTACCTACCACCCAACCCCAAAAGAAATGGGCAAGCAGGCAATTTAATTTTTTTAAGCCTTTTCCACATAGGAACCTATGGAGGATTTAGGGAAAGGTTAAAATGTGTTTAAAATCATCTGCTTGCCCATTTCTTTTGTGGATTGGTTGGTAGGTAGAATCCACCATGCCATACCACATAACCCACATTGGTGTCCCTAGGAGTTACCTATGAGGAACAATGGGGTGTTTCAACTTTCCCCATTATGCCCTATGGCTAGAACAAGCTGCACTCACAGAGTGCACCGCACACAAGTTTTGCTTTGCAATTTGCAATGCATTTTGCAACCCTACCTTGAAAAACACTGTTGAAGCACACAGTA
Source organism: Hemicordylus capensis (assembly GCF_027244095.1). NCBI lineage: Eukaryota > Metazoa > Chordata > Lepidosauria > Squamata > Cordylidae > Hemicordylus > Hemicordylus capensis. The sequence goes on from NC_069657.1 coordinate 213,266,523, forward strand.
AAAGAGAATCTGTCCCTCCCAACATATAACACATATTCCAAACACAGTCCAAAAATGGTGAAAAAAAGAATCACCAACACAGAATCCACTGCCAGCCATAGTTCCTGTGCTTCAGTAACATCACTGGCATTAGTTGCTCTCTCACATACAATTATGATTCCTTACATTACTTCTTAGCATTGCAACAGCTGCCATAGCAGCACCCTTACTTAGCAGCAAGCATAGCCATAAGCTCAACTAGAGCAACTTCAGCCACATTTTGATTAAGTACACCCTGCAATGAAGATTACAGAGCAGACCAGAGCAGTGAGTGAAGCACAAATTAGTCTCAAGGCCAGACATGATCATAGCAATCACCAAGAAATATTACACAGACAGAGAGCGGCCACTGTCCATTTCTCACCACAGCACTCCCCCACAAACAAAACAAACCACAATTCAAGGAAGGCAGGTACCCAAGTTCTGCCTTTGTCAATCTGAGATCCAGCAAAACCAGATATTTATAGCAGCAATGGCACAGCATATAATACTCAGTGCTGAGAAAAGAAAACCACAAAATCAAGTCTACCTTCCTCCTCTCCTGATGTATTCTATTCAAGAGAGGCACACTATGAGGGCTTTCTCTGCCTCCCAGTCCCTTTGAATATATTTTGAAATTCCCTCCATCTCCCCCCTCCTCCCAGCCAATGGGGGCACTGTTGCCCATGACAACACTTGATTTGTATGATAACAAGCCAACTAAGAAGCAAGCCAATTGGAAGTTATTGCCAGAAAACCAATCAGCAAGGGAAAAACAGTCCTCTAAAATGGTGCTCAAAACAATGAAATGTTTTGATTGAAATGGGGTTGTTCTGCTCTGAGTTCAAAATAGGCCTTTTATTTAGAGAGTGTTAAAACTCTGACAGTTTTAAGCTCGAAACACTCGAAACAGCCCATTTTGAGTCAAAACATTTCACAGTCGAAACATTCTTCACATCCCTGTTCTTAAGCACTAGCATGAATATTCACAAACACAGTTTTCTAAAAAGATGAACATTAATTAAGAGGTTTGGGGAACATAACTCTCCCTTTCCGCCACAAGCATTACTTCTGCACCAAACTCAGTGCAACCGTAATTCCACTGACTTCTGAAAATTCCGAAGCTTCTATAGAACCTTGTTTCCACATCACAGCTTGTCATTGCTAGATTTGCTCAAATAAATCCAACGGACTATGAAAGTATGTGTTCTGTGTCTTCTCATCCGGTGATGGCATTAACCATATGTTCATACCAGCAAAAGCTGTCATTAGACGTTTTAGAGGTAACAGTATTCTTTAGGGTCTGTTATTATTTTAGCTTATATTATGTTCAGATGGATATGGTAAACAGAAGCTGAAAATCAGAAGAACCTGTCATAAAATAGGTCTGGATTTTTTTTAAAGCTCATTTTGAAATATGAGTTTTGACCCTAACAACTGGGTGACTGTTTTTTTCCCTTCTATTTCTAGTTTGGTTGGTTTGGTTTGGTTTTTCCCCATTTGTATTTTTGAGAGAAAGCATCCTTTAAAAAAAATGCTTTTATTGAAGCTGCTATTGCTATAAAGTAATTTGAACATACACATCTTTAGTCATTATTGGGCCAAAGAAAATTAGGGTCAGTCAAACACAAGTTTGCATTAGACTCCCTGGTGTATATAGCATGCAGTCTACCAATGTTCTAAGCAAGATCCAGACACACTACTCAGTTCTATTCAAAATAATATGGGTGCTGGTTGAGTTAGGGGACCTCCATGACTACTAAGCACAGTGTCACTGCTGTTCCAACACTGCTTCATTAGGAATGATGAAAGCAGCAGCAGAACAGTGATGACACTGCGCTTAGTAAGTATGGAGGCTCCCTCCCTCCACAACCAGCACCCACATGGTTTTGAGTAGAACAGATCAGAGTGTGTGCATCTCGTTTAGAACCATGATGGACTGGGCAGTATGTAAGCCCCTAGGAATGACTTGAGTCATTAATACAATTTCTTGCATTTGCCTACAAAGGGCCAATAACCCTGAAATTTTTGTTTTCATTCTGTTAGCTAGTGAGGTCTGATAGCTAGTGTTAAATGGAGGAAACCTGGTCCAATCTTGGGTCTACAATGAAACTCATTGGGTGGCCTTGGGCAAATTCCTCACAGATAAGCTATCAAGCAAACATAAATCAAATGTTCATCCAGGAAATGCTGTGCCATTGTCTCAGGATATCATTGCTATCTGATGGGAGACCTGTAATTCTCCGACCATAAATGATTGGTCCTTGTGCACCGTTCCAGTATTAGCATTCTGCATAGCCCTATTCAGACATTATGTTGTAGATAAGTAGCCAGTGCAATGACATCACAATATTCCATAATCAGATCAGATTTGATAAGCTTGCAACAATCTCCTTTGTCTTTAGAAAAGGCTATTGAGGGGATATGCACATGAATTGCTACTTCTGGATTCAGCATAACAAGAAATCCAATCTTCAGTGTGTACCAGTAGAACAGTGATCTTCACTATTTTTCAAGTGGGGTCCCCTTTGGCAAAAGACCTTCAGTGTAAGAAGGTTTCACATTTCCCACTGTGATGACTTCCACACAGTACTATACTTTTCTTAGTGCTAAGAGGAGCCTTTAAGAGAGATGGAACTCTCTCTTAAAAACTCATTGGGGAAAGTGCTGGGAAGGGTTACATTTCCCTGCACTCTGTGCAGACCTTCCAAAATGGTACAGGAGCTCAAGTGGTCTCCATTTCCCTTAAAGAAGCATACCACTGGTGCTTGGCAAAGCACTGCACTGCACAGTGGGAATGGTAACCTCTGCATGTTGCCAGGGGGACTGTGAAAAGTATTTCGCTTTGGCCAGAGCTTCACACAGGCCCAATAACCAATTAGACAGAAGGCTGTACTTAGGGTTGATGGGCAACGCCACTGACTCCCAGGCCTTACAATGGAGCTTTGTATTGTATTTTGTTTTCCTTTTGGTCTGTTGTGATTTAATGGTGTTATGTGCAGATGACCTGCTACATTCCCAGACCTCATTCTGTTCTCAAAGGTGCAGATTGGCTCTTTATATCGCTCTCTCTGAGTGTCTTGCTCTCTGTAGTTGAAAGCTGAAGTCAAGTTGCACTACCAAATGGCATTCTGAGAATGGAATGGAATGGAATTGAGCTTGTCCAGACTTTGGGCCTATTCACATAATCCTCTTGCCCCTTTTTCAGTAAGTCTAACTTCCAAATCTGTTAGCTTGGGGCATGGTGTTGTGTGAAGTCCTATCATGTACCCAGAAGTCAGACTGCTTGAGTAATAGTTGCAGCTGAAGCACAGTGGGCTTTTAACTTTATGATAGTGGTGTGCATGGAACTGATTCTGGCAGTTCGGTTCAAATTAAAGTCAAATTCAAACTGGACCACCAGACCACCAGAATGACGGACCACGAGCCGCTTTGAGTTGAACCAACCCCAAGTTTGGTCTGAGGGTTGAACCAGGCTGAACTGGTTTGGAACCAGTTCAATTCCACTCAAGGGGGCATGCAGACTCCTAATGGGGGTACCGAGAAGGCACTTTGTCATCAAAAGTGGCAGCGGTGTGGCTCCTCCGAACTCTAGACTGTGTCCGGCACTCCTGCTCAGCCTCCATGCATGTGGAACTGAGTTTGGCGGAGCGACACCACCGCTGCCTCCTCCTCCAATGATGAGGTGCCCTCTTGCTGCTCCCTTTAGGAGTTTTTTTTAAGGCAGGCAGGCAGAGTTCCCCCCTTTGCTTGTAAAGGAGAATCCTCACTGGATCCCCCTTTGCAAGCACGCCCCCACGAACTGCCAAACTGGTTCTGAACTGGTTAGGGCTAGCTTAGCTCAAACTCAGACCAGCACCCCTTTTGAGGGGTCCAGTCTGGTTCGAGTCCAATCCGGTCAAACCAGGCAGGTTCTATTTGAACCAGATTTGAATAGAACTGGTTCCGCACACCCCTACTTTTTGAAGGGTCCAGTAGGGGGTTTGTTCAGGGTTTTGTCCCTTTAAGGGCTGGTGCTGCAGCCTCCTCTCTTTGCTAATTTCCTCCTTTTGTGCCACAAAGAATATAGTCCTATAGTACTATATAGTCCTATAGGAATATAGTCCTATAGTACTATATAATATATATAGTATATTATTGATTACGTTCCTCTAAAGTTGCTAAGATGATGGCAGTATTCTTCTTCTTGCTGTAATATTAATCTCCCCACTATGGGAAAGCAAAGCCAAACAAGTATAATTTCCTTTGCCGACATGCAGTTAGATCAATGGTAAAAACAAACAAAGCAAATGTTGCTAGTGAGAAACATTCAGCACAATCTTGAATATCAATGGCATTTACAACCCTGGGGATCATAGCAAAGCATATTAGCCATGCTGCAGAAGACTGCATAACTTTTTAGAATCCTCCTCAGATGAATTCCATCATTTTGTAACATATAGATGCTTTATGATGTTTCTGAATAGGATAATCCCCACACTACAAGGGGAGCGTATGTTCGGATAATGCAAAAAATGGTGTTTGGATTTGTAAGTATGGCTTGATCAGATGTTTGAGGACTGAATCCTAATGCAATTTTTTTCTGAATAAGATGGGAAGTGCATGCTTGTTATATGGGGAAAGCTATGCACTTTTGAACATTGACTTGCAGATATTTTCACTGCGAAGACTCCATCATTAATGACAATTCCTTTATTCTCCTCATCAGTCACCTGGACTCTCAGGGCATCAGCTGGCATCTGGGGAGGGAGGGAAGCATGAGTGTGGCTTTTAGGAATGGTAATATTGCAAGGGATAATAACCACTCCTTTTGGTCTTATAGTCATTTACTCATCATATTTGTCTAAGTCTATCTTAGATCATAATCTTTTCTAAAAAGATGAATATTTGGGGTAAAATTGGGCAGGAGGGAAGGCGTACTTTGTTAGGTTATCCAGAATTTCTGTTGCTTGAAATCATAAGATGCCAGAAGGGTCTCCCATCATTTTTATATACATACTATTTTTTATATTTTATTGTTATATACTAATATAATTTTATATACCTGGAAAGTTGTAGACATTTTATAAATTTCACAACAGTTTGGGAATAAATTGTAAGTTGGAGTTCTTCTTGGATAGGATCAGAGTGCTAGAAGTGTACATGGATCATTTCTTGGCTACTGAATTTGACCTCGAATTTAATTGTAAAAAATCTAATTGATTTGTCAAACTGCCCAGCCATAGCCGTCCAGTTTGACAAATCTAATCAGAAGTTCACGACAAAATCATGAATTGCCTAGGGAAGAATGGGGAACTCGAATCACCCCATTGTTCCCCATGGGTAGGTCCTAGGGACACCAAAGTGGGTTGGGTGTTAGGGTTTGGTGCTGGGCCCCAGCTGAGTGCCTGATACATTGGTTAGGGCACCAATCCATATCTCATCACTGGCCATGGCGGCGGCATGTGTGCCTGTCAGCATGTGTCAGCAGCACTAACAGGCAGACTGTGACACATCTGGGTTTGGGGTTGGCCGGATGGGGCAAGTTGTCAGTGGTGTTGCACTGGGTGGAGGTGACCATGAGTCACTCACCCTCCATGGCAAGTCTAGGAGGAGGATAGCCCAGCAGGGGGAGGTTGGCCTTGAGGAAGACGAGCCACTCCACCATTTCAGCATCCAAGCATGAGCAATGGGGTGTCACCACACACCCCAGCCATGCAGAACACCCTCTGGCTCTGGATGCTAGTTTGCAGGCACACGATGAACTGTCCGGCAACCGCCAAATCTGGCCAATTGCCCAAAATTGGATCGGCTACATCTTCTGGCCTACCACCAGCTCCTGAAAGTACTGAAGCACTGCTCAGCACTACTGCAGGGCTCTGTGCACTCCTCCCATACTGCAAGCAAGGGACCAAGGAACCCCTCCATGAATCACTAGATGGAATGCAGAGGTGGAACTACCTGCTCACTTGGCCCTCCCAGGGGCAGGAAGCAGCTGTGATAGTACTGCCTTTAGGGGTAGACTGCGGACTAGTAGGTGTTCCAGCACCCTCCTCCTGGTTATGCCCCAGCGTCTTATCCTCAGCTTGTCTATCCTCTGCAACAAGGAGGTCCTTGTCTCTCTACCTGAGCAGCTGGTGACCACTTTGCCCTTCATCCTTGGGTCACATAGGCAGAACAAAACATGCTTTGCCGATTTACCCAAAGGTGTCCTGAGTAGATCCACCACTCCAGTCCTCAGCTGACCTGCGAAGGTGATTCCAAAGTGTTCAGCATGTTCTGGAGCTTACCCATCGTCTTCTTGAGAAGCGCAGTGGGCAAAGCCAGGCTCATTGTTGCTGTCTCAGCACACAAGCTGTTTTTGGCAACTAAGAATGGCTCGAGTGCCAAGACAACCTCAGACAGGAGTGCCCAGTCCTGGTTGGACAGGTCACACACTTCTAAGCCACACTTCCTTGCCAGGGTGTGGATGGCCAGCTTTTCCTCCTGCAGGTGCCAGAGAAAGAGAAAGGTGGAGTTCTACTGGGTTGGAACATCCTGAGGGCTCTGGTGTTCAGGTAGTCCAAGCTCAAGCTGCCACTGCCTGAGCATACACTTATCTGGCATCTTTGGCTGGGGGCTTCCAGTGACAACTTTGGATGGAGTCTACCAGGTGTCACTCTTGAAGGCACTTTTGGGCTAAGCAGACACCAAGACTCAACAGCCGGGGGGAGAGGAAGTTGGCACCAGTCTGGCACCCACCCACTCAAACAATAATAATAAAAAAGAACCCTGAAAAAGGGGGGACGTCAGAGAGAGCTTGGGCACAAGTCACAGCACACCAGCCTGCCAAAAAATAAAAATAAAAAATCCAGTCTATCAACAGAAGCAGCAAAGAAGAGGTGCAGCTTGGGACCACAAATGGGGAAGAAGAAGAAAACCACCAGCACAACAGTCCAGTTATTATAGCCACTGGGGGCTAGTTACTACAAGCAATAAGCTTGCAGGGGGGAAATCCAAAAGCAATAGGTTTGTGTGTGGGGGGGAACCACAGAAGTAAAAAAAAGTTCAAACAGCACCAATTTAAGCCATTGGGGCTGCTGGTACTATTTTAAAATAATGGGGGGGGGGCAGTACACTCAGCACCCCAGTTATTAAAGCCACTGTGTGTTAGGGGGTGGGGCGGCTACAATAATAATAATAAAAATTCCAAGTAGCATCCAGTTATGCCACTGGTGCTGCTGGTACAATTTTAAAATATTTAAAATTGTACCAGCAGGCTATGGGGCAGGCTATGGGGTGCAGACTGCCTTGGTCGGCCTTATAGATGATCTCCAATTGGCAATTGACAGAGGAAGTGTGACTCTCTTGGTCCTTTTAGATCTCTCGGCGGCTTTCGATACTATCAACCATAGTATTCTTCTGGAACGTTTGAGGGGGTTGGGTGTGGGAGGCACTGTTTTACAGTGGCTCCGCTCCTACCTCTTGGACAGATTCCAGATGGTGTCGATTGGAGATTGTTGCTCTTCAAAATCTGAGCTTAAGTATGGTGTTCCTCAAGACTCCATACTTTCTCCAATGCTTTTTAACATCTACATGAAACTGCTGGGAGAGATCATCAGGGGATTTGGAGCTGGGTGTTACCAGTATGCTGATGACACCCAGATCTACTTCTCCATGTCAACTTCTTCAGGAGATGGCATATCCTCGCTAAATGCCTGCCTGGAAGCAGTAATGGGCTGGATGAGGGAGAATAAACTGAAGCTGAATCCAGATAAGACTGAAGTACTTATTGTGTGGGGTCAGAACTCCAGAGACGATTTTGATCCGTCTGTTCTAGATGGGGTCACACTTCCCCAAAAGGCACAGGTTCGCAGTCTGGGAGTACTTCTGGATTCACATCTCTTCCTGGTCTCTCAGGTTGAGGCGGTGGCCAGGGGTGCTGTCTATCAGCTCCGGCTGATACGCCAGCGGCGCTCATTTCTCGAGATCAGTGACCTCAAAACAGTGGTACATTTGTTGGTAACCTCCAGACTGGACTTCTGTAATGCACTCTACATGGGGCTGCCTTTGTACGTAGTCCGGAAACTTCAGTTGGTTCAGAAAGTGGCAGCCAGGTTGCTCTCTGGGTTATCTCAGAGAGACCACAGTACACCTCTGCTGATGGAGTTACACTGGCTGCCAATAGGTTCCCGGACAAAATACAAAGTGCTAGTTATAACTTATAAAGCCCTAAATGGTTTAGGCCCTGGGTACTTGAGAGAACGTCTTCTTCATTATGAGCCTCACCGTCCATTGCGGTCGTCCGTGGAGGTCCATCTCCAGTTGCCGCCAGTTCGTCTGGTGGCCACACGGAGACAGGCCTTCTCAGTCGCTGCCTCTGTAATATGGAATGAGCTCCCTATTGAGATACGATCCTCCGCACCTCTGACAATTTTTTAAATTTTTTTTAAAAAACCATCTTTTTACTCAGGCTTTTTCAGCTTCTTGATAATGTATAGGTTTTTAATTCCGTGATTGATTTTTAAATTGTTAGTTTTAATGGTTTTTAATGTGTTTTTATATGTGTTTTAAACTGTTTAATCGTTGTGAACTGCCCAGAGACATGAGTTTAGGGCGGTATAAAAGTTAGATAGATAGATAGATAGATAGATAGATAGATAGATAGATAGATAGATAGATAAATAAAAGCAGCTGTCGACACAGCGATTAAAAGTTTTTTTAAAAAAAATAGGGAGACAAAGCCGGCACTCTCTGTCTCTCTCTCCACTTACTGCTGGGCCAGGCAGGCCCAATCCACAGTCTCTGCTCTCCTATCAGTGCTGCTGCAGCCTCTCTCTGTTTCTGCTCCTTCTCTCTTCTCCTGAGGCCCCAAAACAGTGGTTCTCTCTGCCTCCAAGCAGCCCTTTAAATACATTTTGAAACTCCCTCCATTGGCCTCCCCGCTCCCTGCTTCCTTCCCCCAGCCAATGTGGGCACATTTGCCCATGCCAACGCTAGATTTGAAAGCCAACAAGCCATCCAAGAAGCAAGGAGATCTCAAGCCAATTGGAAGTCAGTGTCATAAAACTAATCAGCGATTGAGAAACACGAAGACAAAATGGCATCTGCAATGCAAATCAATTCAAAATGAATCAGGGCGATTCAGCCCCTTCATTTAGAGAGCCAGCGTGGTATAGTGGTTAGAGTGCTGGTCTAGGACCGGGGAGACCCGAGTTCAAATCCCCATTCAGCCATGAAACTTGCTGGGTGACTCTGGGCCAGTCACTTCTCCCTCACCCTAACCTACTTCACAAGGTTGTTGTGAAAGAGAAACTCAAGTATGTAGTACACCGCTCTGGGCTCCTTGGAGGAAGAGTGGGATATAAATGTAATAATAATGATAATGATAATACTAATAATAATAATTTAAAGGGCAATTATATTTGCAGTCAAATCAACAAATTGCCCCAATACACCACGAACTGATTCATTGGCAAACCGATTAGAACATCCCTACAGAGTGCATACAACTTAAACACGAAAGTTCTGTCATTTTAACTTGGCTCAAAAATTTAAGTAATGGTGTCAGGGTGAAGCTCACTCTGTGTGAAAGGGAAACCTCGCCTGTCCTCAGTGGCACAATGCATGGGGCACATTCAGGGGCTGCAGCAGCATCAATAGCTTTGGGAGTCCTTAGGCACAGGGAAACTGATGTCGCTGCACCAGGGAAAATGGACAAAATGAATTGATTCTGTTCATGCTTCAAAATGTGTGTATGTGAGTGTGTTTCTTTCTTGAAGCAACCTTTCCTTGGAGAATTAGCTAAAATGCTGGCTATGGTAGTAGCGATTTTATCCTGGTTTTCTTGTCATCAATATTGTATAATGGTTAAGCAGCAAGCAGCAAGGAATGTAATACCCCAAGCTCACTCTTCTACTATATTTATCCGCTACATCCCCTTCATTCATATTACAGATAAGCATATTCGGCAATAGGCATAGCTTAGAGCAAGAGTGAACCTTGCAGATTCCAGAAGAGACAACCTTATTTGTCCATATTTCACCTCATTACCAGCCTTAGGGAGGTAAATATATCCATATTCATTCAATGAGGAGACAATACATTTGTGCACACAAACATGAGAAGGCGGTGAGGGTGGGTGCGGGGGAGACAGGGATGAACCTACCTTTCCCCCAGATGATCACCGGGTTCCTCTTTGGCATGCCGTCACATGCCCACTCAATTCACCCTGCTCCCGGTGGTGCAGATCACTGGAGGCTGGGGAAATGAGTCCTGGCCTCCAGGAATCCCTAAATGCACCACGCAAGCAGCATTTATTTCTTGAATTTGTTGAAATGTGTTGGGTGCTCTAGCCACACAATGCTGTGTATGCTCGGGCTGCGTGCAGATGGCCCTGGACACATGACCCTGGACTGGAGGTAAAGTGCACATTCACACCCTATAACCCAGGTAAAAGCCTGGGTAATGTGCTCGAGCTTATGGGGGAGGCAGCGCTGGGATCGGCCTTGATCCTGGCACTGCACATGAGCAGCCATACCCAGGTAGGGCTGCCCTAACCTGGGTAGGGCTGCTCATGAGCACAGCCTCAATGGCTGACATCCAAACTAACAAAGTGCTGGTGCCGCAGGAGGAGAAGCAATGTTTTCCTATCTCCCTTTTGCTCTGAAGCCCTACTATGCCTTCCAAAGCACATCCAAGAGGGCTACATGACCACCGGGGACATATTTTCAGCAGGCACAGTAGGCATCAGAGTGAAGGGGAGATCAACATAAATCACCTCCTTGCCCAGCACCAGCATGGTGTTACTTTGAATGTCAGCCATTCTTCTTTCATCAGGCCAGAATCACTGGATGTAGGGACCACATCACCTCATTTCTAACACTGTTAGTAAGAATTTGCTAATGGTCAGCTACTTACTAAATTCTCAAAAGTCTCTGTGAGGGTTTCAAGGTATATATCTATATATCTATATATCTATATCTGTGTGTGTGTGTGTGTGTGTGTGTGTGTGTGTGTGTGTGTGTGTGTGTGTAACAGTTAGCACTTGACTTCCAGCCTGGAAGTAAGTTCTATTGATTGATATAGAATGGATTTACTTCTAAGGAAGCATGCTTGGAACTACAACCTCCACTCCCCACCTTACTAGCTTGGATATAAACATTCAAACCTTTAATTATGCACTTGTTGCTAATTTTAAATGCAGTTCAATGGCGTAATAATTACAGTTTGGTAAATGATACCATACAGCATATTATAAAAAGTTATTCTAAAGCTGACTCTTCACAAGAGAAGCAACAACAGAGGATGGTAGTTCACTGGGAATACATACTCACCGGAATGAAGTGCTACTGCTCATGCAGCACTATAACTCTTCAGACTATGTGCTTAAGTAATACTTGTGAGTATTACTTAACAAATTGTTTTGAAATTGCTCTTTAACAAATGTTTAAGCAATACTCAGTGGGAATTAACGGGAATTAGAGTAATTCCTGAGTAGTACTATGGAGTAACTTCATCTGGATGTTAGCCAGTGTTTTTAGTTGTCTAATGACAAGATTGACTTGGGTGCATTTAGTTGGTTAGCAGATGATATATGAATTCACTTTGGTTATATCCCATGCAGTCATGGGCATGTTTACTCAGCAATCAGTCCCTCTGTGTTCAGTGATATTTGCTCTTGGGTAAGCAAACATAAAACTGCAGCTTTAGAACTGCCTAGTGTCCCTTGCAAGAATGTCCTTCACTAGGAACTAGAGATGTGCACAAAATGGATTTCGTGTTCCATTCTGCGCTCAGAACGAAATGTTAAATCCCCGGAATATTCTGTCGGAACAATCAGTTGAGCTGATGGAATGACCCTATTCCAATTAGGAATGTTTTGAGCACCATTTTGGATTTTAAAACGATGCTCTTCTGGCCTCTGCGCACACGTGGCAGCCATTGTTGGGGTGATACTGACCACACAAATCGCTGCTGCACATGCACAGAGGCCAGAAGAGGAATTTGAGGCCATTTTGGAATCCAAATGGTGCTTGGAATACTCAGAACATTCTGACTCGAAATGGGCCATTCCATTCCGAGCTCGGAATAGGCCCTTCATTCCCAAGCTCGGAACACTCGGAACAGCCCATTTTGAGAAAGAATGTTCTAAGCATGGAATGTTCTGCACATCCCTACTAGAAACTAGCCAGTAGGCCACCTTCTGATCCCTTACCTTATCCTCTTTAGGCAATGTTGTGATAAATTTAAAATTGAGCGTACCCATGTAGGATGTTTATTACTTCATAGCAGCACTTCTTACTGTATATGCTCATTTCTGCATGAGGGAAGCACCATGGAGAAATGAAAACAATAATTGTACACTGCAGGAATATTGCATTCAAGCCACATGTAAAGCAGCCATGAGTGCTAAGGACTAGAGTCCAAGCTCATTGCTTTCTTATATCTTCTGTGCTGAGACAGGCTGAGCATCTCTGACCAAAGTTCTGACAGGCACCAAGAACTTGCCAACAGAGAAATGTTAACAAGGCCTGACAACTTCAGTAAGTGAAAATGTCAGAATTATTTCTGGAGACATAAATGTGGGAGCCAAGAACAATTTGTGCGAGAGAGAGAGAGAGAGAGAGAGAGAGAGAGAGAGAGAGAGAGAGAATGGTAGCAATGGAGGAGGTGACAACACAGCTGGCCTCACAACTTGTGACCCACAGAGCCAAACACAGGCCACTAGCCATAGGTTGTGGCCTGTCAGGTGCTTGACAGTCTCTGGTGGGGACTATGGTGCCATAGCCAATTACAGCTCTCCAGTGCTTGTCTGCTGTGTATCCACATTGCTTCATAACACTTTATAGTGTTCTCTGGGAGACAACAGTGTATATGTGGCAGACACCTCTGGTGTATAAAGTGTGAATCAGCCCTAAGTGATTCTTGTCATGTCCTCCTCTCTCCTTTATGTTCTTTCTAGGCTGAAATGCTGATGAGATCTTGCAACAGAGCTAAAGCTTACATATTAATTTTGCTGTGCTTGTGTCAAGTCAGGCTTTGTAGAAATGAATTTTATTTAGAAATGGCATTTCCTCTGTGTCGGAAGCTCTCATATAAATATCAAGTAAATATATATTTAAAAAAGAGAAAATGAGTTTTTTAAGTCAATAGCCATGGCAAGAGAAGCCATATATTTACAGATAAATATACTTTTTGGTCTTGCAATGCCAATCATTTAGCTACCTGTACTAGAAATGGAAATCAACATATTATGAACAACTCTAGGTGGTAAAGGAAAAGAGGGGGGAAACCAAAGCTTTACAATACAGCAGTGCCTTATCTGAATTAGTATGCTATTTACCTATACACCAATGGCTTGACATTTGTGCAACTTTAATCTACAGTCTATTTGTACTCCCTAACAATATGGCACCCCAGTCATTGTTGGAAGGAAAAGGTGACACTTCATTGTCTTAAATATCCCATTAACCTCCTATTTATTGGGGGGGGGCAGTTCTCTGCATGTGCATATGCACACATGCTAACATAGCAGTGTGGTGTGGGGTTTGCTTCCCTTTACCACATCGTTGTGTGTGTGCAAGTGTGCGTGCATGCGCATGTGTGTGAATATTGTAATCAAATGAGCAGGGCTGATCATGTGGTTCTTTTATACCAGGGCACCATACCACCTGGTGGGGAGCAGATCACATATGTATGTGTGAAGGGGGCCTTAGTCATTGGGCTAGTGGGTCGGAGGGGGGTCAGTCTGGGGTTGGACTGAAGAGGGGGTGGTTTGGTTTGACCCCAAACTGTCGAACCAAACTGGTTTGACGTCGAACACCTTTGACATTAAACTGTTGCCTCATCCCTACTGTACCATTCAGCCTCAGAGTTCTTTGATGTTGTTTATTAGTAATATTCATTTTTAAAATAACCAGACAGGAGCTGCCCTGGTGACTTCAGAATGCATTTATTCCCCATAGAAGCAGCCTTTTGTAGCTGGTCTGTGCTTTACTTGTGACTTGTACAGTTCTTCTCCTGTGTGTGTGTGTTTGTGTTTTGATCCTGCCATGTTAGATTCAAATCTACACATTACTGTCGTCCTGTTAAGCACTATAGTTAAGCACTAGAAAGCAACTGATGTTTTCCATATTTCTCTGTATTTCTGCTGATAAGCTATTGAGATCTGTGTGCTTGTGTGTGTTTGTATCTTGATCCCACTCATTAGCAACAAATCTACACTTTGCCAGTTATTGCTAAGGCACCCGCCTAGTCCTGGCTCCACCTCTGCAGCTGCTCACAATTGACTCCACTTCTCACTACCTGTAGCTCTACCCATCACCTGCCTGAACAAGCACCCCTTCCCCCCAGTCCCAGGAACAAACACCTGCCACTGTTATGTGTGTGAACTCTCCTGAGGAATGGAGGGAGAGTTGCTCACTGAATCTGTTAAACTGCTGATCACTGTATGAGCACTGTTAGATTGGAATGGGTGTTCCTCCCACTACAGAACCTTTCAGAAAAGTAGTTCCTTATACATTTAGAAAAAAAACACTGAAGGCTTGTTTTATTTTTAACATGATATATGCAACTTATATTCAGTACAGCAATCAATAGATAATCAGTATAGATTCAGTGTAGCAGTCAAATACAAGGCAAACAGTTAGATATGTAGAATAACAGCCCAAACAGCAATGATCCAAGGCTTAGTTGTTTCAAGCAGACGCAAACACACACTCACACAGATAACTTACAAGCTCATCCTTGACTTGACCATAGTCCTGGAGTTAGCTGGCGCTGCTCCTCTGGGACAGAGAAGCTTTTAGTGCACTCAAGTCTCAATTTCCTTCTTGCTTCTTTGCTTTTCTCTCTCAAAAATGACTTTCTTTATAGCCAAATTGTAAGGAGGTATTGTCCTGGCATGATCTCTCCTGATCACCCCACTTCTGGATGTTTGGGGTGAAAAATCCTGCTTTTCATGCGAGAATGTCTCCCAGGGTTCTGTCTGGGTTGGGTCACTCCAACAGGGACAGGCTGCCTGCCATCTCTCAGGCTCTGGGGTCATATCCATATTTCCACATCATCAGGAGATGCCTTCCTTCTGACTTGCATGTCACATGTGGCCATCCCAGTAACTGGTAATCCCCTAACTGTCCATTCTTTCTATATGCACAAATGCTGCTGATAGCTGATTTTGGTTAAATATTCTCTTAGTATTGATCCTTGCAAAAACATATGTTTTGCTTTTTAATTTTTAATAATGTTGTGATAGTTGTGCCAGGTTTAAACAAATTTAAGCTTTGCTCAGCAAAGTTTAGCAAAAATCATACTAAACCAGGGCTCTGATTTTCAGGCCTAAAACAAATCCTTTCCTTAGCATAACTATAATTAAGTTACAGGTTTTCTACCCCATTTTATGCACAACAGCACCTGTATAGGCACACAATAAACTAACAACCTTCACCATTAGAGATAGCCAATTCCAACATCCCTTTCCCCCAGAAGGTGTCGAGAGAAAGAACAGGGGTTAAACCAGAAGTAGCGAGGTCAAACGACCATGAAATCCAAGAGGTACTATCTGCAACAATTCTATGTGAATAAGAGAAGCAGAGTGACAGTTCACAGCTGCAGTAACTGGTGATGACAAAATCGACCAAGCTCAACTTAAGTTAATTAGCCTCACAGTGTGACAGGCATGCATAATTCCGATTCAAACCTATGCAAATACAATGAAACCTCTTGATAAATTCTAAGTCAGTTGTCTCATGCAGTCGTTTCCCTTTGAAGTTCTTTTGATGAAAAATAGTGACTTTCAAGACTGCAGCAAAGTATCCTAGGAAGTTCAAATGTTTCCGCATTGGTTACTGAATGCTGCTATTTTTTAATGTCAAGTTTCTGTCATCCAGATCGACTCCCTGCCCTTCCCAGACACTATGACATGGTTCATACATGCATTCCAGCAGGACTTCTCTTTTGTTTGATTACTTTCCAATTGGGACTGGTTTGAGCATACAAGATGCCTTCCTTCCTTCCTTTAAAAACAGTGGAGTGGGTTTGGGTTGGGGGTTGGGAAATACATTGGAAAATACAATGTGCCCAATGAGTTTACGATGAATATTTATATATACGAATATGATAAATATTTATATACCGCTTTTCAACAAAAGTTCCCGAAGTGGTTTACATAGATACAAATGGAAAGATAGAAAGATAGATAGATAGGCTCCCTGTCCCCAGTGGTTCTCCCCCTACTAAATAATGAGAATCACCACTTTTAAAAGGTGCCCTTTGCTGAGTTAGCAGGGGACAGTTTTGGCTTCTACAGGAACAAAGACACTTTTGTTACACTTATCATGAGTCATTTCAAAGTACATTGTCCCAAAATTTTGCTCTTGACAAAGGTAATATGCCTAGGATATGGACAAGCTGCTTGGAGCAGTGAGGCCTACCACTTGTTCTCTTGACCCTTGTCCAACATGGCTTGTTCTATCTAGCAGTGAGGCTATTGTAGACAGCCTGGTGGAAATCATAAATGCTTCTCTGATGGAGGGCAGGATGCCTCCTTGTCTTAAGGAAGCAATCATTAGACCTCTTCTAAGGAAGCCTGCATTAGATCCTTCAGAGTTGAGCAATTATAGGCCTATTTCCAACCTCCCATGGCTGGGCAAGGTAATTGAGAGGGTGGTGGCCTCTCAGCTCCATGCGGTCTTGGAGGAAACTGATTATCTAGACCCATTTTAAACTGGTTTCCGGATGGGCTATGGGTTGGAGACTGCTTTGGTTGGCCTGATGGATGATCTCCAATTGGGAATTGACAGAGGAAGTGTGACTCTCTTGGTCCTTTTGGATCTCTCGGCGGCTTTCAATACTATTGA
The DNA here is from genome assembly GCF_027244095.1 of Hemicordylus capensis. Classification (NCBI taxonomy): domain Eukaryota; kingdom Metazoa; phylum Chordata; class Lepidosauria; order Squamata; family Cordylidae; genus Hemicordylus; species Hemicordylus capensis. Next base: position 213,283,358 of record NC_069657.1, read on the forward strand.
CTATAGTATCCTTCTGGAACATCTGAGTGTTGAGGGTGGGAGGCACTGTTTTACAGTGGTTCCGCTCCTACCTCTTGGACAGATTCCAGATGGTGTTGATTGGAAATTGTTGCTCTTTGAAATCTGAGCATGGTATCCCTCAATGCTCCATACTTTCTCCAATGTTTTTAACATCTACATGAAATCGCTGGGAGAAATCATCAGGGGATTTGGAGCTGGGTGTTACCAGTATGCTGATGACACCCAGATCTACTTCTCCATGTCAACTTCTTCAGGAGCTGGCATATCCTCCCTAAGTGCCTGCCTGGAAGCAATAATGGGCTGGATGAGGGAGAATAAACTGAAGCTGAATCCAGATAAGACGGAGGTACTTATTGTGTGGGGTCAGAACTCCAGAGCCAATTTTGATCTAGATGGGGCCACAAATCCTCAAAAGGAACGAGTTTGCAGTCTGGGAGTACTTCTGGATTCACACCTCTCCCTAGTTTCTCAGGTTGAGGCGGTGGCCAGGGGTGCTTTCTATCAGTTCCGGCTGATATGCCAGCTGTGCCCGTTTCTCGAGATCAATTACCTCAAAACAGTGGTACATCAGTTGGTGACCTCCAGACTTGACTTCTGTAATGCACTCTATGTGGGGCTGCCTTTGTATGTAGTCTGGAAACTTCAGTTGGTTCAGAATGTGGCAGCCAGGTTGGTCTCTGGGTCATCTCGGAGAGGCCACATTACTCCTTTACTGATGGAGCTACACTGGCTGCCAATAGGTTTCTGGACAAAATACAAAGTGCTAGGTATAACTTATCTATTATATTAGTTCTTGTAGACGTGCCTCTGTGGGGATGCATCCCGGCAACCCAGCGGATTGGCTGGGTGGCGGAGGCGCCAGATTGGCTGGGTGGTGGGAGCTCACGCGTGGCAGGAGGCTGTTGAGTTGAGCTGCTATGGGGGGAAATGGCGGCAGCCACCGTGAAGAGGCAGCGGCGTCTCCAGCCGCGCATGAGCTCCAGCCGCCCAGCCAATCTGGCTGCTTATTGGCCCGGCCACTGAGAGCAGGTGGAGGTGGCTGTAGGCCTAGCCCAGCTGTGGTTGTGACCGCCGCGGCCTGGGCTGGGAGGAGGTGGGAGGCATTGGGTCAGACTGACCCTGGCAGCGCTGGCAGGGGTGAGTGGGGAATGGGCGGTAATGGCGGCGGCTGGGCCCTTTTTGGCCACCCGCCGCCTGGTGAGGCTCTGTGTGGGGGGTGGGGGGAGAAACGGAACAGGGGAGGGCTAGAAAGCGTGGGGCTGGTGGGAGAGGGGGAGAGAGGAGAGACGGGGCAGGAGGGAGAGGAAGGGGGAAACAGCCATCCCCAAAGCATACAGATGCTCTGTGCAGGATCGGCTAGTAAAGCCCTAAACGGCTTAGGCCCTGGGTATTTAAGAGAGCGTCTTCTTCACTACGAGCCCCACTGCCCATTGAGGTCATCTGAGGAGGTCTGTCTCCAGTTACCGCCAACTCGTTTAGTGGCTACACAGAGACGGGCCTTCTTGGTCACTGCCCCGAGATTGTGGAATGCACACCCTGCTGAGATACGATCCTCTCCATCTCTGGCAGTTTTTAAAAAACACCCGAAAACCCATCTTTTCGCCCAAGCTTTCTCAGCTTTTAAATTTTTTTAGGTTTTAATCTCTGGTTAATTTTTAACTTGTTTTTATATATGTTTTAAACTTGTTTTATGCTATTGTTAACCGCCCAGAGACAAAAGTTTGGGGTGGTGTAGAAATTTGATAGATAGATAGATAGATAGATAGATAGATAGATAGATAGATAGATAGATAGATAGATATAGAGGTGAATGGTCATATTGTAGTTTCCAAAACATTTCTTCACTATGAATATCATTTTGAAGCTTTGCCATCCTGTTTTGGGCTCCCAGTCCCCATGGTGCTGCCCCTTCCCCCTTTCTACTCACATTTACATACATGTACATACATACATTATTTCTATACAATCGATTACAGTACATTTGATAGGCAACAGCTGACTCCACTGAAAAGTATTTTGTGTGGGATGATAAGAAAACACTGTCTCAGGTGTTATATCTATGTTGTGATGATTCATTCACATATACAGTTGACTGATGGATTCTGCAGTCATCAAGTTATAAGCTCCATTGAAAAGCATTGTGTCTATGATGATACAAAAACTGTTAAATCTGAGAACCCATTCAGACATTATAGCCATCAAGTAAACTTATTAATAAGCCAGCCCTTAAGGGTGGTATCATTCTTGACTTGGATATTGTTATCCACATCATTACCCACACAAAAAGCTGTAATGGAGCAAACTAATATTCTTCACCGTGCTCCTTGTATAGAAAAAGGTAGAGAATATTGAGTTGTTATCATTATGTTCATCATAAGCATAAATGAGAGAAGAGATTTGCAATGGACAGAATATCAGATGTGCTGCGATCCACTTCTTTTGCCCTTGAATAGATTTTGAATCCAATCCTAACAGGAAGCTTTCTGTAATGACCATGCAGAACATTATCGCAATAAATTCAGCATGATGAGTATCCAGGCTGCATCCAAGTGTAGGGCTAGAATCAATAAGAAAGTTATTTTGTACTTCTACTACCCACTCCATATGTGATTGCTTGTACTTCAGCTGCTTTCTCATGGTGAATTTTTGAGCCCCATTATTTACCATGCAGTTCCTCTCTACCCCATGGAGTTTCCTTGCCAACTCTATGTCTCAGCAAGGCTTTGGTGAAGATACTTCTGCCTTGTAACGATTCTTGCATACACCTTTCATTTTTATAGACATGCATTTTTGAAACTCAGATGGTTCAGAACAATTCCAAAGTAATTAGTAACTTTTTACTAATTAGTTTTTGTTTTTTTTACATAATTGGCCTTGTCCATTGACACGACAGATTTTCTTTCTCCTTGACTTCTGGAGTTCACCACAGCCTTGCAGAATCCCCATGATTGCAACAGCTGATTCAACACCATCAGGATATGTGCTGGGAAAATCCAGATCAAAATAAATTAATTTTGAGGGCTTAGCCAGGGGATGCCCTACACTCCCCTCCTAAAGGCCGTGTCTCATTCCTAAATCCAATTCCAACACCACAAAGATACCTCTCAATTGGAGAAGTGGACATGGATTAGTAAACATCTTTTTAGTGCTTCTAGTAAAGTATTTTATCCCTTTAATCATACAAGTTCACACACTTACACTCAGGGCATATCAACATCACAGAGTTTCCACACTTGCCATTTCTCCAATACACTATTCACTCACTCCATTCTTGTAATCCTGAGAATCTTGTTCTCTCAAATCACTGCATCCCAATTTCCCCCTACATGTCATCCTTTCCCTAAAGTGCAGGTTTGCATTCATGTTTAGTGCTTCTGTCACAGCTGTAGCACAGCCCTTTCAGGTATGAATTGATGTAGCACTATTATTTCTATGGCTGGATCTGAAATTTCTTGAAAAGGAAATCCAAAAAAGAATTTCACAGTTCTTCCCTAAAAGGAAACATGCCAGAGAATTTTCTCATAAGAACAGCCCTGGTGGATCAGGCCCAAGGACTATGTAGCCCAGCATCCTGTTTCCCACAGTGGCCCATCAGATGCCCCTGGGGAGTCCACAGGCAAGAGGTGAGGGCATGCCCTCTCTGCTGTTGCTCCCTGCAACTGGTATTTAGAGCTATCTTGCCTCTGAGGCTGGAGGTAGCCTCTAGCCATCAGACTAATAACCACTGCAGGGGCGGAGCCACCATTGGGTGAATGGATTCAAAGAACCCGGGCCGCCGCCCCCATGGGCCACACTTCACTGCCCCAGACTCGCCCCCTGCACGTGAGGTCAGACACGAGGAGCACTGCATTGGAAGCATGGGCGGAGTGACTCTCCCTGCCTTTTAAAGGCAGGGAGAGTTGCTCTGGCCTGCTCTTCCCAATGCAGTGTGGGCTGATCTCCCTTCCAAACAGGACTGCACAGCCCCACTTGGGAGAGAGACCATGCCCCTGTGCCTGACATCAGACATGGGGGCGTGGCTAGCTGCCCCCTGCGTCTGACATCAGGGGCGGGGCCAGGGGGCCATTGCAGTGGCCAAACACGGGCCGCTGCCAGCCTCCCTCCATGCCTCAGCCATTGATAGACCTATCCTCCATGAATTTAGGAGTTTCCCAGTTTCTTCACATCCCTAAATTTCAGCTAGTTTAGAGGTGTGACATATTCTGTGTTTGATGACAGTAGAGGCCAGTGTGAGTGCCACCAGGGCATGGGTGGCAATGAGAGGGGTAAGCTCTGCCACTCACCAGTCTGCCAGCACAGGATCGGCTCCATGAAAGCCAGGTGAGTGGTGGAGCCAATCCCCAACTGCAGGGAGAGCTGGGCAGCACACTGCTGCTCAGAGCCACTTGCAAGTGCAGCTGGAGTGGATGTAAGCACCTACTAATTTATTCTTAAAGGTGCCTCTCACTACTGCACCCTGCCTGCTACTGCTTGATGATGATGATGATGTATAATCTCACCTTTCTCCATTATCTGGCTATCCCATAGTTTTGTTCTAAAAAGCCATCCCTCTCGGGTTCTTGGAGTTGAAATTGTAGTCATTTCCACTATAACTATTTTCATGTAGAAGCACCAATGTTGATGATGATGATATGATGGTTATGATTATGATAATAATAAAATTTATTTGTTAGCCGCCCCATAACAAATTGTTCTCTGGGTGGCTCACAACAGAAGATTAATACATAAAATAAAAACATATAACACATTAAATCATAATAGACAAAAAAGGTGAAAAGAAAATACAAAATACAATACAAAGCAGCATTAAAAACTCATTTTAAAATTAGATAAAAAATCAGATAAAATCTGAAAAGCCCAATTTAAAAACCCAAATTTAAAAGGCCTGGGTGAACAAAAAGGTCTTTACCTGGCATCTAAAAGAACAAAGTGATGAAACCAGGCAAACCTCACTGGGGAAACTATTCCATATGTGGGGTGCAACCACCAAAAAGGCCCTCTCCCTGGTAGCCACTTGCCTCACTTTGTTTGGCAGGGGCACCCAGAAGAGGGTCTCTGAAGAAGATCTTAAAGTACAGTTAGGGACATATGGGGCAAGGAACTCTCTCAATTAACGTGGTCCCAAGCTGTTTAGGGCTTTAAAGGCTAAAAACAGCACTTTGAATTGGGTCAAGAAATGGACTGGGAACCAATGCAGCTGACAAAGCACTGGCATAATATGATCAAAACATCCAGTCCCAGTTAATAATTTTGCAGATCTTTTTTGTGCAGGCTACAGTTTCCAGACTCTTTTCAAAGGCAGCCTCGCATACAAGGCATTGCTGTAATCTAAGCAAGAGGTTACCAGAGCGTGAGTAACCGTAGCCAAGCTATCTCTGTCTAGGTAAGCAGCTATGGAGCCAGCTGAAAGGTGGCCTGGGTCCAGCCCCACTCGGCGGCCTCTTCCAGATACACCCGTGCATGTGACATCACGCAAACGGGGGGGGTGGCTTGGGCTCCAGAGGAGCCCAGAACAAACTCCCCTCCTCCCACCCGGGCTACCAAGAGCCTGAGCGAATTCCCCATTTTTTAATTTCAGGCAGCCCTAGCTGCCTGATATGACGTTTTCCACTTTCTCTCTCTCCAGAGAGGAAGAGAAAGGGGAAAACGTCCTATCGGGCAGCCAAGGCTGCTTGAAATAACAAGCTGAGACTTTGCTCAGGCTCTGGGCAGTCCAGGCCACGCCCCCTTTGCACGTGATGTCATGCTCGCCCCTCTCGGCAGCCCAGGCATGGGAGGGGTGAGTTCACTCTGAGCTTCTTCGGAGCCCGAGGCACAGGGCTTTGGCAGCCCTTTTCATTGGCGGCCTGGGTTCTTTGAAACCATTGGCACAGTGGTAGGTATGCCCCTGCAGGTAATGTACTCCAGGATCGAATATCAGGCAAAGCTAATAAAAGGCACTCTGAGCCACAGAGGCTACTTAAGCCTCTAGTGACAATGCTGGATTGATGAGCACCCCCAGACTGAGCACCTGGCCCTTCAGGCGGAGTGCAACTGCATCTAGAACATCATTCATCCAGGCAGAGGAACCACCAACCAACAGTACTTCCGTCTTGTCTGGATTGAGTCTCAGCTTATTCACCCTCATCCAGTCCATTACTGTATCCAAGCCCCGATTCAGGACAGTCACCGCTTCACCTGCATCTGATGAAAAAGAGAGATACAACTGAGTGTCATCTGCATATTGATGACACCTCAAGCCAAATCTTCTGATGACCTCTCCCAGTAGTTTCATGTAGATGTTAAACAGCATAGGGGGAAGAATGGAACCTTGTGGAACTCCATAGCATAACTGCCCAAGGGGTTGAGTAGTAGACTCCCAGCACCACCTTTCATGAACGGTCCTCAAGGTAGGAGTGGAACCACCTCTAAACAGTGCCTCCCACACCCAACTCAACCAGCCTATCCAAAAAGATACCATGGTCAATGGTATCGAGCGCCACTGAGAGATCCAAGAAAATTATCAGGGTTGCACTTCCCCTGTCTCTCTCTCTCTGTGCATAGGTCATCCCACAGGGCGACCAAAGCAGTTTCTGTTCCAAAGCCAGGCCTGAAGCCTGATTTAAAAGATCTAGATAGTCTGTTTCCTCCAAGCGTGTCTGGAGCTGGTCAGCCATGACATGCTCAAACACCTTGTCCAGGAAGGGAATATTGGCCACCGCCCTATTGGCCACTGAGTTTAACAACTATTTCTTCTCCCCAAGGAACCTCGGGAACTGTAGTTCTGTGGGGATGACTAGGGAACACTGAGAGAGTTCTCAGAATGGTCATAAAACTACAATCTCCAGGATTCTAAGGAAGAGCCAAGGTAATTAAATTGGTGGAATACTGACATAGGTTTATGCTGTAGATATGCCTGTAGAGAATGTATTGACTCCAATGCAATCATCAGGCTGTAAGTCCAATCCTTACAGCAGGGGCATTTTCTTCCAATGATTGCAATATATATTGCCGCTAAGAGATTTTGCTGAAGCAAGAAAAACCTATTGCAATTTGAGGCAACTTAACTGCCCTGATGTGCCCATAGACCAGATGTTTGGAATCTCTAGTCTATGTGAACAATTCCATTTTGCTTTCAATAGTTCTCCTTAATATCCAGACCTAAGTATCTTGCTGAAGCTGTGGTGGTTGTCACAAGAGATTGAAAGAGTGGCTTTTTGTCTCAAATGCATAGTAAGACCCATGGAAATATGATTAACATGGTTAACGGTTGCATTGCGTTAACGGTGGCCATGCAACTTTGGGGAAAATAGCCATTTACATTCAAATGCTAGTTCTTATACACATGGATAATAAATGTGAAGGAAATGTGAAGGATGCAGTAAGCATGCACATTCTTCTGTCTCCAGTGGGTGCCTTTTCAGATTGTGGGGGGGGCATTGCTCACTGGTAGAGCTCAGCTCACTTTGCATTGAGAATGTCCCTGGTGCAATCCGTAACATCTCTCCTAACTGAGCAAATATATTTGAAAATGGTAGGTCTCTTATTTTTAGAAGGGGGAGAATAAGTGTCCCTAATCATCCCAGCATATCATTACTTCTACAGACTGTGTGTCTTGTGTTTGTTTTGAGACTTTGAGCCCTTTTGAAGCAGGTTATCATTGTTTTATTCCTTTTGTTATGTAAAGCATTGTGTGAACTTCTGGGCTGAAACGTGCTATACAAATATTTTACATACTACTACTACTCATCTTCATTGGCCACCAATAGGTTTCCGGGCAAAATACAAAGTGCTAGTTATCACCTTCCAAGTCCTGAACAGCACAGGCCCTCCTGAACAATTTAGGCCCAGGTTACCTCAGAGAGTGCCTTCTTCTGCATGATCCCCACCACACATTACGGTCTCCTGGAGAAGCCTGACTCCAGTAGCAACAAGTTCATCTGGTGGCAGCTTGGGATCAGGCCTTCTCTGCAACTACTCCTAAGTTGTGGAATGTGCTCGCCTCAGGAATCCAAGCTCCATCAATATTATTAGCATTCAAGAGAGCCCTTAAGACCCATTATTTAGTTGGGCTTTCCAGGGTTTGTGCATGGTTTTTAAATTGTTTCAGCTGGTTTTAAATTTTTGATTGTTTAATTATTATTTTGCTTGATTGATGTTTTAATTGATTGTTTTTATTTATTATAATCAAAACTGCCTAGAGATACTTAGATGGGGGGTGGTATAAATACGTATGATATAAACAAATACATCATCAAAAGGGTACCAGGGCTTGGGAAGACCCCTTGGGAAGTCTTTGGAGAGCTGCTGCCAATCAGAATAGACAATTGCCCCCATAGCAATGAAGACATGGGGCAGAAATGGGTGAAAAGGGCCACAGCTTTATTTAACACCAACAACAAATTGAAATGGTATGGGGATTGGTGCTCCAAAACACCGCACAATGGAGAGTTTAAGCTAAAACAAAGGCCCAGCTTCTGGCCCCCAGCCTGACTTCTATGTCGGGCGATTGCAGAACTACTTGCAACTCTGAAGCTGCTTGCTGCCCCCTTAACTGTCTTAACCAGATCCAAGTATCAACAGAGAACATCGCCCCACAAGCAGTGCAGCCTTTGAGGCTGGTGATGTGTCCCCCCGCCCCGCCCCCGACATAGAAAAGCCCCAGCCATGACTCCCTAAGTCACAAAACCTCTAAGGAAATGACTAGAACTCCCCACCATGCCAAATGCATACCTTAGGGTGCTCACCAATAAGCTGACCTAGATATCCACAGACTCGCACCGTACCTGCCAGTTGTGACCGGGAGACTTAACTAACCAAGAGAAACAATATGGGGTAGGCAAAAAGATTCCCCCCAAATGCCAATTTGTGCCGAGCAAACAAATTCCTACACAACCCCCAACAGGAGAAACTGCAAAAGCTCACACTATGCTCCCAGGAGAGGAGGGAGGGTTGCTCCTTGCAAGCTGAACGAGAGGCCCGGGCAGGTGCACTAGCTTGCCCCTCCCACCCAATCCTCCATGCCAATCAGAACTCCCCACCAACTACATGGCATGCCTGTGGCAAGGACTGGTGGGTGTGACAACATACTGTGCTAGACAGATCGGTATACCTGTTCACTATAAAACCACTTGATGAGGCTGTTCACATGACCGGGTGGGTGGGGCAGTGGGGAAGGTTGGTTGAACTCACCTTCCCCAAAGTCGAGCATTTTATTGTTGCTAGGAGCGCGGATTGCGCTCCTGGTTGATTGGCGTGTTGTGGCGCCTCCAGATATCCACAATGTACTGTGCAACCTACACAATGCATTATCTATCTATCTATCTATCTATCTATCTATCTATCTATCTATTCTATTTATATACCGCCTTTCCAAAAATGGCTCAGGCAGGTTTACATCAAAATAAAACAATTAAAATCAATTAACAATTAAAAACAAAACTATAAAAACAGCATAAAACGAATTAACAATTAAAACATGTAAATAGTTATAAACCCTGGAGAACCAGTCTGAACATTTACAGCAATTAAAAACAACTTACAAGAAGTTAAAAACCCTGGAAGGCCAGGCCAAACAGATAGGTTTTAAGTGCTCTCTTAAAGGCCAGCAATTAATTCTGGTTATGGATTTCTACTGGAAGTGCATTCCACAGCCCCAGGGCAGCTACAGAGAAGGCCCACCTTTGAGTCGTCAGCAGACAAACATGCAGTAACTGGAGACAGACCTCAGATGACCTTAACGTGTGGCGGGGGTCATGTAGAAGAAGGTGCTCTCTAAGATAATTCGAACCTAATCCGTTCAGGGCTTTAAAGGTACTTTGTATTTTGCCTGGAAACATATCGGCAGCCAGTGTAGCTGCTTCAAAACAGGCATAATATGATCTTTCCAGGTTACCCCAGAGACCAGTCTGTCTGGTGCATTCTGAACTAACTTAAGTTTCTGAACTACGTACAAAGGCAGCCCACACAGAACACATTGCAATAGTCAAGCCTGGAGGTTACCAGCTGATGCACCACTGTTTTGAGGTCATCCTCTTCAAGGAATGGGCACAGCTGTTGAATCAGCAGGAGCTGATAGAAAGCACTCCTGGCCATGGCCTGCACGTGAGATACCAGAGTATCCAGGAGTACCCCCAAGCTGCACACTTGCTCCTTCTGGGGGAGTGTAATGCATCCAGCACAGGGTGATCTAACTCATCCCTCAGATTCTGAGCCCCTACAATGAACACCTCCGTCTTGCTTGGATTCAGCTTCAATTTGTTATCCCTCATCCAGCCCATTACTGCCTGTAGGCAGGCATTTAGAGAATGAGTGCCATTTCCTGATGATGAAGATGAAAAGGAGAAGTAGATTTGGGTGTCATCAGCATACTGATAACACCCAGCATCAAACCTCCTGATGACCGCACCCAGAGGTTTCATGTAAATATTAAAAAGCATTGGTGGTGACAGAATGGAGCCCTGAGGGACTCCGTATAACAGCTCCTGTTTTGAGGAGCAACTGTCACCAAGCTCCACCATCTGGAATCTACCTGAGAGATAGGAGTGGAACCACTGCAAAGCAGTGCCCCCTATCCCCAACTCCCCCAGGCAATCCAGAAGGATACCATGGTTGATGGTATCGAATGCTGCCAAGAGATCTATTGGGGGATTGCCTCAGGAGACCGGCAATCTAGGTGTCCGTCTCTGTGTCCATTGGCGCTGAATGTAGCCCCAGCAAACACATGATTCCGGAGTCCGGGTTAAAGGTTCGCCTGAGCTAAACTCAGGCTGGGAGCCAGGTTTAAAAGCTGGGCTAGTTGGCATGCCCTGCTGGGATTAGGGGTGTGCATGAAACCGGCTGACCCGGTTTGGTTTGAGACTGAAATGGCTCGACATCGAACTGGTTTGGACATCCCTAGCTGGGATTGATCCTGATCCCAGCAGTTCTCACACGCAGCCTAACCCAGGCTGGCTTCACTAGCCTGGGTTAGGGTGTGTGTGAGAACAGCCTCTAATATGTTCATATGTAAGAGATTGTAATTATGGAGACAAGGTTCTCATCTACATATAAAGATCCACTCTTAAAGGTTAAATTGCTTTATTTAAAAAACAGTTGTCACTGTTATTTACGTTTTATAAGACATAATTACTGTCATAATGTTAGCAGCACAGGTCAGTCTTGCTTTGTTAAATTACAAGAATTCCTGCAATTGGAATGCACCTCTAATGCATAGGGCTTTAAAGATTATTTATATTAATAGCTAGAGTGTGGCACTATTGAGCTGCCGAGTGATATAGATGCTTATCAGAAATAATTGAATGCATTCTGAAACATGAGGGGTGAGGATGCCTCTTTTCTTCCCTAAATGGCACCCTGTTCTATTCCTATTAACAAAATGGCCTTAGGGATGCACATTATTCATGGCTGATGGCCATATTGACTAAAGAGAATATCATCAAGGTTTTTCTCCTAAAGGCATGGTTTGATCCACACTAGAACAATGGTGGACATGCTATTTCTAAAATCAGTTGATGATTTTCAATCATTTCTCAGCAGCAAAAGGAGATCACTGTTCCAAAACAAAAGTTTATGAATACTGCTGTAACTGAGCTTGGCGGTGGGGGGAGGGGGGGAATTCATGGGTACTGCAGCATCTGAAACAACATTTCACCCATTTTTAGATCCAACCACATTTCATATTGACAACCAAATGGTGTTGCTGAATTGCATTTGGATTGCAGTGTAAAATTTCTCTGTCCAACAGAATGCATCATTTGTTAAAGATACAGGATCATGTCTTGCAACTTCTGGGGAAGTTTAGTTTCTCTGAGTTGCTTTTCCTCTACTGTATCAAAACAAGAATGAGCACATATTACACAATAATATTTTTTTTCTGCCATCCTTTAATTGAGAAAACAAGATCCCTATGGAAAAGTGAGCAACAACAATGAAAAAAGTAAAGTTCAGACGAGGAAGACCATTAGTAGAACTGACTTTGTCTACTCTGTTGACTGATAAGAAGAAAAGTGAATACTTTGAGGAGATAATTGGTTTCATGTATCACATTGCTGCATACCTCCTTCAGATTATTTAGTCACAGTTATGTTGAAATATGATCTTTAAGCACAGGAAATGTATTGAGATTATGAAAAGCAATTGTGATGCTGGTTTGAGTGTATAGAAACATCTTGCATTTTAAATATATGACTGCAATATCCATAATTTTGTATTTAGGGAGATTTTGTAATGAGATGCAGTATTTTACATCACTCTCATTACAAACAAAAATTGAAAGAAACAATATGCATTCATATTACTTGTTTCAATAATGCATTCCTACCTAGAACTCATTGGATGGTATTATATACAATTATCTTACCTGCATACAAACATGATCTAAAAGCAATAACTGCAGTAGGAAAAAATTATCATTTCATGTTATGAATATTAAAAAAACAATTCATTTTCTAAAGAGGCCAATTCCCAGCATTACTCAAATACATGGAACAGCACAGATTAATACCTCATTAAATAAATAAAAAGATATAAAAGTATTTTTAAATGTTTACTGGAGTTTTAGGGGAGCAGTGGGTGGTACAATAAGTGGTTTTACTTTGTCATAAAAATGAAGTTTTATTTTTAATTTTTAAAAAACCAATATCTGAATTGCAGCTTCAGATATTTATGTGTCTCTATGGACAAGATAAGTTATTTGCATTTCTTATTGCAGTTTATTCCTTCAAATATAGCATCGGTTATGAAATGTTAATTTTTGATATCAGATATTTCAAATTATTCAAATGAAATTGGAGTGACTGCCAGGATGGGACAGATAGAACATGTTTGAACCACTTTCCATTGTTTTTCATCCTGTTTCACTTTTCCAAAGTTCCACAAATGAGAGGAAGTTCCAGGGCAGCAGGTAACATGGTACATTTCCTTACATGAAGGGAAGATTGTAGTCTTATGAGGCCCATTCACATGTTATGTTCAACACTCGTACAAGAAGTCCACAGTGTACACAAGTACAATCATTTACATGCTATGCTGAATGCAGGTACAGAAGTACATTTCCTATCTGTACCATGCATTTGAAGGGCCTGTATCCAAGTTCACTTTTAAAACGAACTCAGGTACAGTCATTCATGCAAACACATGCGTGAGTGTACAGAGATCTGTACATTTGTACAGGATAATGTCTGAATCAAGCTATGGTGTTTCTGTTTAAGGATATGCACGAATCAAGGTTTGAGCACAGGTTTGGCACTGAACCGGTTTGGACAAGGTCCCTCCAAACCAGTTCAGCATCATGGGGAGGGGATTGGCAAGTAGGAGCTTTAAGAAAGAGGAGACAGGTCCTTACCTGCTCTCTGCCACACCATGCAGCTTCCTGCTGAGGCAGCATGCATCCCAAGTACCCGCGCACGGCACCAGCAAGCACATGGTGTCCACACGTGTGTGGACACCATTTGCGTGGTCAAAATGGGGTTGCTGACCATGCAAATGGTGCCTGCGCACGTGTGGACACCATGTGCATGCTGGTGCTACATGCGGGTTCTTGGTATGTGTGCCACTCCAGCAGGAAGCTGCATGTGGCAGTGGAGAGCAGGTAAGGACCTGCTCTCCTCTTTCTTAAAGCTCCTGCTCACCACGCCTCTGCCCGAAGTGCTGAACTGGTTCCAACCTCATCCAGTTCAGTGCTGAACCTGTGCTTGAACCTTCATTCGTGCACATCCTTATTTCTGTGATCAAGGCCAGCATCAGGACAGGAGTGAGAATCATTGGTTAGTTGCTGAAGGCCCCCTCCAGATCCTTAGAGCCACTTCTGTGTCCATAGTCTTTATATGGTGGTGGTAAAGCAACTCTCTAAGTGCCCCTCCAGATAGGAAGAGGTCCATGGATGGCAGTTTTCTGGGCACATGAAAATTTGGAGCACCCCAGCACAGTATTCCTCCAATGGTTGGTGCCTATATTATGTTTCTGTTTAGAATGTGAGCCCTTTGCAGATAGGGATCCATTGTATGTATGTATGTATGTATGTATGTATGTATGTATGTATGTATGTATTTAAACAGCTTTGTGAATTTTTGTTGAAAAGCAATATATAACTATTTATAGTATATAAAGCAGTATATAAATATTCATAGTTCGGTCTGTGATATCTGTTATTTTCAAATATATATGTTGAGAGTGCAAGAATCTATAAGCATCAGTGGTTCACATTCTACGCAGTGTAATGCAGGAGATTTAGTCTGTGCCACTGTGTGTGTCTGAAACACCACCAGTGGTGTTTCAGAACTGATCTGTTCCACTATGACTTAAAATTGTGCAAATGCACCTGCACAACACGACATCCATTATTTCCAATGGATGTTGTGTTGCGCAGCTGCACACACACAATTTTAAGTCACAGTGGAACAGAGTTGTTTCACAGCACCACCAGTGGTATTTTGGACACAGGCAGTGGTGCGTGTGGTGTTGAACCGCCCACATTACACTGCCTGGAACATAAGCCACATTTCCCCAAAACACAGTGAGTTTAGCTTTTGCAGCCCCAAGGTCAGCTTCAAAACCTTTGTCTCCTTTCCTAGCTACATTCCAAAGTTTTCCTCTCCTGTGAGATACACACACACACACACACACCACTGGTCTTAGTACTCATGCTTGCTGGTAGGTGGCTTTTGGATCCAGTACCCTCCAGCCACCATAGGCTGCCTATGCTAATCTAAGAAAGCATCTTCTAATCATCAACACCCACAGAGGAATGTCTTCAACAGTGAGCTATTCAAAAGCTGAGGCCTCTTTTTCCTTGATCCAATAGTACTCCTTTTAAAACACAGCTGCTCATGTGCAGTGCTGGAATCTGCGTGGATCTTGGAACTGCCCGCTCTCCTAACCCCACTTTTAAGCCCGGCCTTTAGCCATGGTTAAGGGTGCAAGCATGCCCTTATCCCTGGTGCCAGGATTGGGCTCACAGTCTAAAACAGGAGACTTAAGCCCTATTCAGACATCATTTTGTATGAGCAGACATATTTCTGTACACTCATACATGCTTTTGTGCGAATGACTGTGCCTGAATTCATATTAAAAGTGAACCTGAGAACAGATCATCTCATGCGTGGTAGAGATAGGAAGTGTACTGCTGTATGTGTGTTCAACATAGTGAGGCTGTACACACGAGCAGCCCTGCCAAGGGCGTGGGTAGGACTGCTCTTGTGCAGCACTGGGATTAAGCCTGATCCTGGCGCTGCCTCCTCTGGTAACCTGAGTTTTTAACCCTGGTTTTATCTGGGTTAAACAGTACAAGCATGCCCTCTACCCAAGGTACGAGGTCGTGTGTATACTCAGGCTGCATGCAGCCCAAGCATACATAGAGCCAGGTGGCAAAAAGCACCTGGCTGAGGGAGGATCCCTCAATGCACATTATTGAGGGATGCTGGAGAACTTCCTCCTCTAGCTCCCTGCTCTGCCATGCTTTGCAGCCTGGCTCATGAGCCTTGCAAATGGCAGAGCCTGTAAACAAAAAACAAACATCTGCTCTAATTTTGTTCATCTATGTGCGGAATGAGTTTTGTTCCGGGAGGCATCAAGGCAGTGTGTGCACACATGCATTCAGAGTGGGGCCTTCCTGATTCAACCTGAGCAGGATCTAAAATTAATTGAGTGGACATTAAAACATGTGCGAGCAAGCGCAGACATGCACACCTTAGAGGGAACACTGGTTCCAACACTCCCGCCAGCCCTCTGCCCCATCAGCTTTTTTTCGTTGTGTGAATGACCTTAATGTGTGAATAAATATAGCTTTGTCCACTGTACACTCATTATACGAGTGTCTAATATAACATGTGAATAGGGTTTTAGTGAGGCCCCTTCTTGATGGGTCACAGGTGGTGAAGGTTTGGTGCAAGGTCTGTTTTCAAGTTCCATTCCTTGCTTTCTATATCCTCAGCATATTCTTGCAAAAATGGCTATAAATAAATATACAAACAATGCAGTTATGCCAGCATGGGCTTTTCACATTTGCTCTGGTGTATGTGTATGTTCACATGCATTTGTGTGCTTCTGCTATGTAATACAAACTCTAGATTTACACTGATGGAACTTATTCAGCACGTTTCCTTTTATGGCTAACTTTCTATGTCCGTGTTATGGCAGAAAAGGGAAATCTTTAAATCCTTGCCATGGCATAATTTACTGGGGATTAAATATTGTGGGGTTTCAGATAAACCATCCATTTTATTTGTCCGGATGGTGCCAAGAAACCCTTGCATGCTCTCCTCTTTGGAAAACAAATTGCGTTCAAAGCTATCAGATTAATGATGCTTATAAATAAATAAGAATCTTCAATTTACTGTTAATAGAAGACCAGCTGGCATCCCACGGTGGAGCTCGAGGGGCAGGAGGTGCCGACAGAGATTGGTGATAGGTTGCTGACTCATTTTTCATTTGCTTCTTTGCATGAAGAGCTTGCAAGCCATGATGCATAGATCTCCGCTTGAATGTTAGTTATCACACTTGCCTAACAGAGAAATAAGTAATTAAAGTTTAATATGCAGCATTTAGACTATCTACATCCCTCTGGAGGCCCCTCAAAGGAAATTAGGAAAGAATGGAGCAAGTTTTTTTTTAAAAAAAGTATTTGATAGCCAATTCTAATCTTGTCAGGTTTGTAAGGGAAATTGAATAGGAACCTCTAGGGGCATAAGTCACGTGCTTCCGGCAAGCTTCTGTTTAATTAAACAGGACACATGGAAAATTGTGTACTTACTGAGAGGAAAATCTGCAGTTTTTATTGATCTTGACTTGGAAGATAACCATATTTGCATTGCTAGCTCTGACTAGTAGATGTGCTTATCTGAAAGAAGATATGTCAGGTGTTGGACTTGAGTGTTTATGGGACTTGTACCTCCCTGCAGTTAAGTAGGCAGAGGTTTCTTTTCTTTATTCTGGAAACTGAATGTGAACCCAAAAACCAGTTTAGAAAGGTCTGTTCACCAAACTGGAAAAGAACCTGAACGTACAATATCTTGGTTGCCTTGAACTGAACAAAAAAGTTCAGAATATTCAGGCATGCAGCTTCCAGTTCTATGAGTAATGTTTTATTTTCCTGTTTGTGGGCAATGTCCACACTAGCTAGTCATGACTGAGCACCACTGAAACCAATGAGACAAGACAGTGATGACTAATTTAAGTCCCAGTAATTTCACTGGCTAAAATTCTCTGTAGCACTGTGACAGGGATGTGTGAACGGTTCTGGTTCGAACCCGTTTCAACTCAAACCAGGGCAGTTTGAGTGGTTTGAGTTCAAACCGGACTGGCCTAAATAAATAAATAAATAAATAAATAAATAGGGTGCCAGTCTGAGTTTCAACCATACCGGCCCCGGTTCATGCTGGACCAGTTCAAACTGGTTCGAGGTTCTGCTCATTAAGGGGAAATCCAGTAAGGATTCTCCTTTATGAGCAAAGGGGCAGGTGGCTTCCCTAATGTGAAAAGAAAGAGCTAGGAGAGTCAGGGGACCTTACCCTGAGCAAGAATCAGCATCAACTGTTACCCGAATAGCTTCAGGGTGCTGGCTAGATGTTCTGACTGGTAACATGGTGGCGGCATAGACGGTGGTGGGAACAGCAGCAGGGGCAGTGGTGGCTCCCCTCAACCCCTGCTGGCTTTCCCAGGACAGCCTGGGCTGGCTGTGGCCCGGTTTGGGCCTTCTGCAGTCCGGCTCAGGCCTCCATGCATGCACGGAGTTGCAAACCAGGTTGCAGAAGGCCCAAACTGGGCCTCAGCTGGCCCAGGCTGTTCTGGGGGAGGCTGGTGGGGGTTGAGGGAATTGTTGTCACCCCCATTGCCATCTATACTGCTGCTGCCGCTTGCTCAAGGTAAGGACCTGTGATTCCCCTGTCTCTTCCTTTTCACATTAAGGAAGCCCCCTCCCCCTGCCCTTTCCAAGAAGAACCGTGAACCAGACTGTGAACTGGTTCAAACTGGTGTGGTGGTGAAACTGGACTGGGCCCAGTTCAACTGGAACTGGAGCTGGAACGATCCGCCCTTTCTGGTTCCGTGCACATCCTTACACTATGAAAATGGAAGTAGTCCTGCAGAAAAGCAGAAAGACTCGAGCTTAAAACTCTATAGTTTTTTTCCAGTAGATGCATCCTCCCACTAGATGGAGTTTTTAGCTTCAGGAGTCTGTCCCTGAGGATTGCACAGCCCTTGTTTTTATCTTGTTGCATGTATTTTGTGGTAATAATAGTTTAAATATTTTTTTAAAAACCACTAAAAAAGCAGTGGTAGCACCAGAAAAAAATTGAGGGGAGCACAGAAGGGGTAAAGTGCATTTATGGATGGTTGAGCTATGTCCCACTGTGACCAGTCTCCCCTCTCTCTAAAGAGTTAATAGGAAGTGAACCCCTTTCTTGACTGACAGGCTGGTGAACTCCAGGGCAATACACCAATCAGTACACCAGGTGGGTGGGAAGCAGAAAGCTCATGCTGGAAATTCTGGGAACAAGAAAGGAAGTCTGTGCAGACGGTGTGGTCTAGCAGGAGCTCAGATGCCTCATGGCAGAGCTGCAGGATAATCTCCCAGGGTGAGGGATCTACAGGAGGCTTGATTCTCATCAGGGGTTTGGTGAGTCAAGGAAATGGGAAGTTGTCTTTGGGAACCCAGCATAGTGAATAGTTTGTTTAGTCAGACTGTGCATCAGGAATTTATTTTGCATTTGTGTGTGTGCTGTGCATTTTGTAAATATCTGCTATTTGCAACTAAGTAACTAAATTTTAAAGTGTGATGCCCAGAATCATTGGGGTGCTTTTGAAGTATTCTTGTAACCAATTAAGTATTTTTAAGTACTTCTAAAAAGCTAAAAGCCTCAGATGTAACCAGTCTGTAGTAATTGAATAAAAGAATTTTTTCCCCTTTGTTCTTTACTTTTTTACAAGCCTACAAGGGTGGTTATTAACCCAGCAGGGTTGGAAATAAGGGGGATTTCTCTGGTGCAGAACACATCTTAAAGACAGCTTGGCCAAATTAATAATTAGTTCCATGTGGAGGTAAAACACATGGGAGGGGAATTTTTTTCCTTTAGTTTTGCCTGTTAGCAAAAAGGGGGAGCAGATCTTGCATTTGCCCAGTACCCAGCTATAGAGGGACCTTGGACTAAAGCACTCCATGCAATGGTCTGGTTCTAGGCAAGTGTGGTGGCAGCAGGAACCTAACAGAATCTCTGGTTTTCCCCAGAACATTTTCCTTAACTTTCAGGTCTGGAAAGTTGCAGATTTTTAAACCAACCAATCTGTGTCTCAGAGTACAGGGCAGGGATGACTCAGCACTAAAGTCTCCCTCTGCTGCAGAACTGGTTTAGACCCATTAGGGAGATTCTACGGTAACCTGGCAGGAGGCAGGTAAGGACAAATTCCTTCCAACCTACACAAATCCAATGCACTCATGTATTAAATTCCTGGAACAGAAAGGCAGGTGGGGGGGGGAGAGCCACTTTTCTGGGAGATAGTTTGTCACCCTGTCACCCCTCTGGAACTGCCCTTGTAAAAAAGTAATGAATATTTGGCTTGTTAAAAAGCATTGTCATAGTATTCATTGCAGACTTACTTTGCAGGCAAGCAGTTTGATATGATTCTGTGTGAAATATATCTAAACTGATTCAAAACCAGCTCAAAGTGTCTCAACTGCTTAAAAGTTTTTTTTTTTTTAAGTTAGCATCTGAACTGGATATTTAAAAGATATAGATGAACCTGAACCTGAACTAAACCCAGATTTTAAATTTGGCTCTCTGATTCTGGGTCTGCTCGACCTTCAATCAGGTCTGTGCAACTTGCCCTCCATTAAGCCAAATGATAGTGCCCACCCAGCACATTCTGGATATGGTGATTTTGCCCCACCTAAGATTTCTGAGTGCTGGACTAGGACTGGGGAGACCTGAGTTCAAATCCCCATTCAGCCATGATACTAGCTGGGTGACTCTGGGCCAGTCACATATCTCTCAGCCTAACCTACTTCACAGGGTTGTTGTGAGGAAAAACCTAAGTATGTAGTACACCGCTCTGGGCTCCTTGGACGAAGAGTGAGATATAAAATGTAATAATAATAATAATTAATAAATTGGTGGAGGCCTCAGTGGGTGGAAACTGAGAGCTGATGGAGCTCTCTCGTGCCTGAACTCTCACTCAGCATTAGAGAGGCATCTCCCCGCTTCCCTAGAGAAATGTTTGGTAGGGCTATGCATGGCTGTCATTATCAGAATAATGGTATTCCCAGTGGGAGTAGCATTGCAGCTACGATTACACAGTGCTTAGTAGGCACAGAGCAGCCCTGACTCTGTAGCAGCGCAAGCTGCTTTAGAATGCCTCGCAAGCAGCACACCACACATACCTCTCTTGGTTCTCTGCATGGTATGTGAGCCAAGGTCTTCTGGTTGTGACTCCTGGGGGTATTTTAAGCTGCAGCAAGCCTGATGTAAATAACCCCCAGGAAAATTGTCCCTAGAAGGAACTTGGCAGCAGATGGCAGTTGCAGGGTCAGGACGTCCTTTCCTTTCGGATGCAGTGGTAAGAGCGCCTCTTGGCTGCCATCTATTTCCCCCCCTCCACACACACACACACCCCGCAGCTCCAAGTGACAGCATAGACTAGGGGAATGAGGTCAAACAGCTCTTATCACAACTGGGTGTTTGCGCTGCTGCTGCAGGAAGCCTGATATAGTAGTCCTCCTAGGAACATGATCTTTGTAAGGTTCCTGACAGCCAATGGAAGGCGGGGTTGTGGCTGACAGAGAGGGCTTGCCTAAGGCTACCTACTGAATTCAAGGCAGAGGCAAGATGTGAACCAGAGGCTTCCTAACTGACTGCTAACACTCAACGCTTTTTGAGTCACTATGCTACGTCAGCTCTCAGCATCCAGATCACATTATTTTGCAATCTGGTGCAGAATAAAGGTGATCTCTTGGACTACTCCATTAATCACATTTGCAAAAACAATGATAATGCTGGTAGATTTATTTATTCATTTATTTATTTTAAGTTGCAAGGTTTGGTGAGAAATAATCACAAAGCCTAGCTCTAGGCCTAGCTTTTTTTCAATTCTCTTTATATCAGTTCTCCAGTGCAAGTTTTTTCCTTCCACACCACAATGCTATTTCACAACAAGCTACTCCACTGTGAGGTGATCTAAGATTAAGTGTTCTTCAGATAAAGCCACTGCAGGTGTACAGCTTAATGGGGTGTTCATGTACTAGGATGAAATCATCATCAGGAACAAAAAGGTGCTTCACTGGGTGTATGTGTGTGTTGATGGAGCAAAATGCTGAGCTGAATGATATAAAGTAAGCTGAACTGATAATCTGTGAGTTTCTGTATTTTAGAAAGCAGCCTTCCATAGTTAGCAGTGTGGCTGGGCATTTACCTTTTGTTGTCTCGTTTCTGTGGTCTCCTTTCTGAAGGAAATTATAATTGAAGTCATTCTCGCAACCACGGTTGGGAGGGCAGGCAGAGAGGCAGGCTCCTGCCTGCCTCCCTGCACACGACCTGCCTACCCTTCCAGGCTCCGCCGCTTGCCTGATGCACGATAGGCGCCGTGGCAAGCAGCAGAGCCAGGAGCTGAAGGAGGAAGTCTTCCAGCATCCCACAATGCACGGCTTCAGGAGCACAGTGCATTGGGGGGATTCCCTTGCTGCCAGGCACTCTTGCCACCCAACTTTGTGAATGCTCAGGTGGTAGGCAGCCCAAGTAGGCATACAACCAGGGACTGGTTCATATTCATGCCCTTCTACCATGGTAATCACCCGGGTAAAATACTCAGGCTACCCAGAGCAACATATGAGCAGCCTTACTCGGGTAGGGCTGTGCAAGCTGGGTGGAGATGTTCAAGTGAGCAGCCCTATTACGTAGTAATTATAGTAGGTGAGGCCTGTCGTTGACCAGGCAAAGTCGTTTTATGTAGACTATTTATTTATTTATTTATTTTTACATTTTATATCCCACTCTTCCTCCAAGGAGCCCAGAGCGGTGTACTACATACTTAAGTTTCTCCCCACGACAACCCTGTGAAGTAGGTTAGGCTGAGAAAGAAGTGACTGGCCCAGAGTCACCCAGCTAGATTCATGGCTGAATGGGGATTTGAACTCGGGTCTCCCCGGTCCTAGTCCAGCACTCTAGCCACTACACCACGCTGGCTCTCTAGATTACTTATTACTTATAAAATGGGTAATCTACAAGGCATTAAATATATGTAATAAGATTTTTGATTAATGTGCTTGCAAAAAGGAAGTAAAAGAAGAATTTGAAATTTGTAGGATTTCAACTTCAAACATTATTCGTTTTATTGAATAAAGACCATATGTGATAAATTTGATTCCTAGTAAATTTGAATCTGAGAAAGATCTTCAGCTTCTCTCAGACACGATGCTGTTTTTGATTTATTGATCTGAGTATTGAGGGTTAAAAATCTGTTGAAAACATGAGCAGTTAAAATAGTACTATAGCCAGCATTTATTCTAAAAAAACCCCAACAAAAACACAAAAACAAAACCCTAAACCTTTCACCCAGCATATTCCACTGTGAAACGTAGTGTATTCAATTAATTTCAGTGGCAGGACTGTGAATGCAATATTTCGTATCTGTAGGTAATTAGGAAGTATGACTTTATTTTACACAAACAGACAGGCAATAGAGTTGCCAATCTGAATATTTCTTAATGGGCAGTGGAACTGAGGGTGGAACTTGATAGGTTTCACTAACAGTGACCTCATTAGGCTGAGACTTAGTAGTTTGCTTAGGACCATGCTTGACTGGGAATTATAGCCTAAGTCCCTCTATTCCAAGCCTGATATTCTATCTACTATACACTGTCCTCCCAGCTTCCAGACATAAGATAGCTGATTGAAATATCTTGTGGGTGTCAAGTCTGATAAAATCCACAGACCCCGTTCTCATGAAGACTCTGGTCAGTTTGTCAAGAGACTTTTACACATGACTGCACTGGTCTCCTTTAGCCATGCAATCTCAATATTGTGTCAGATTCATTTATTCCTATTGGCAAAACAGTTAAGAGCGTGTAGAAGGGTGACAGATTTTGTGGACCCTGCCTTGCCTGCTAGTGATTGACAGAATCCTGCTGAAGAAGAAGAAGAAGAAGTAGCTGCCAGTGTAATTAGAGTAGATGCAAAAAAAACCCTGCGCCTCCTTGGCCATAAGGGATTTGGATGGGTTGTTTAGGAAAAGGAGTTACACAGACTGGAGTTCAAGGGAGCTTAATGAACTGCATAGAGGCCAAATGTTCGACATCTCCTCAGAAAGTGTGGAGGCTGGATGGAAGGGCAGAAGCATAGCAGCTAAATCACTGATCAAATTATCTCCTAGAACTTTATTCTGGTCAGTACCATCATAGCTAGAGTCTTTCTAGGGTTGGGCTATGTATACAGGGTTTCCCCGAAATATCGGGGGAATATTGTGGGCCCCCAAATATCCTGTTTTGATGACGGATTGCACATAGATACATGATTTATTTATTTAGAAATTTTGTATATTGCCTAGTGCATCCGCCCACTACTGAAGTCTCTAGGTGGTTTACAGCATAAAACAAACCAAGAATTTAATAGTTAGAACATAAAACCATGATGCATAGCAATGGCACAGAAATCTGTTTCAAGCCAATACCCACATTTGTTTCCTCAGGCCATCTTTATACCTATTGCTTAGGCTATGATAACTTTGATGAAATTCTGGCACACTATCTGGAGTTACAGGTAAGGACAGGGTATAGATGGTGGAGCCAGCATGGTGTAGTGGCTAGAGTGCTGGACTAGGACCAGGGAGACCCGAGTTCAAATCCCCATTCAGCCATGAAACTAGCTGGGTGACTCTGGGCCAGTCACTTCTCTCTCAGCCTAACCTACTTCACAGGGTTGTTGTGAGCAGAAACTTCAGTATGTAGTACATCGCTCTGGGCTTCCTTGGAGGAAGAGTGGGATATAAAATGTAATAATAATAATAATAATAGATAGATAGAATGCTATATAATTATAATGTAAAACATATTACTTTGTATCACAGCCCCGCAGTCACCACATACAGGGTGCAGCTCCCCTCAAAGCTTTTGATTTTACTGACCTATCCCCAACGCATATTTATCTCCATTCCAAAAGTGTCTCTCCTCTCCTCCTCTCAAAAAAATGAAATTAAGTGACAAGTTACTCCTCAAGCACACACAGTGAGCCGGGTCTCACGATCAGTGAGACCCAGTTTTGGAGAGTGCACGGGGAGAGCGGGCTTAGCCCGCTCTCCCAGCACACGAGCAGACAGTCTGCTCTGGGCGGCCAAAGCGGCTGCCCACATGACTGCTGGCTCAGTTACGGAGCCGGTGGGTGCTGGGGGAAGCGAGGGCTGGTCGGCTCCCGGAAGCTCCAGCATGCCCTGCTCGAGCATGCAGGGCATGCTGACGAGGCCCTGGAGCCGGGAGGCGGATTTTCGCCTCTCCCCCAGGGGTCTACTCATGAGTAACCACGGCACAGAGCCACGCCGCGGCTACTCGTGATCTTTACAACCAGGTTTGCGGAGCGCTCGCTCCACAAACCTGGTTTTAGGGCAGGGGTAGTTAGGTGGGTTACCCGCCTAGGAACCACCGGGCTCACAGCCGAGCCCGATGGTTCACACGATGGGGAGAAATCGGGCTAGCCCGGTTTCGCCCCATTGTGTGAATAGCCTCTCTGTCTGCACCCCTGACCACATATTTACTAGACCCGTATAGAACAGCTGAACAGGGCTACACAATATTTCAAAACAGTAAAATAGCATTTCAAAATGAATTCAAGAGCAGCAGAGTTCTACTTGTCTTCTAGTAGTATTGCAATCCAGTCTCCCATGGTGTGGAACAAACATTTTCTGTAAGAAATGGCAAAGTTAAATAGTCGTTCTGTACCTCCTGTTGACATCTGCCTTTAAAATAAAAAAAAATGTCAGAATTTCAGCTATGGCCATGGTGCCATACAGTTTGGCAAGGGGGTACCATGCTGTGGGTGGCAGAAAGAATGTCATACATCAGCAAAACAATATTCACCAGCTGGCATATTGTAAGTGGCATTTTTAATTAAAAATTGTGTGTGTGTGTTTAAAAAAGAATTCACAGTTTATACATCGTGATATGTTTCTTTTTGGTGCCATTATGGAGCCTGAAGTGAGTAAAGCAGGTGGCACATGCTTTTAATTTATTTTTTCTTTTCTTTTACCAACACCAGTTAGAATGTTTAGGGAATCACTGGGAATCATCTAGATTCCTGGTGAAACGGGGGAAATTAGATTGCAGGCAGTGGGTTACGAAGTGCTGCAGTTAATGTTGAGGAGCTGACCTTTTATGAGATGGGTCTTTTGGGGAGTGAGGTTGGCCATGCTTGTTGAGGTTTGCATGTGACTGTGGCTCATCTCTATGCAATGTTTGTGTGTATGAAAGAAAGAGAGACCCCTTTATGCTAAACAAACAAACAAACAAACAAACAAACAAAAACAAACGGAGCATTCCAGGGTTGCACAAGCTCAGTGAGTTTGTTTTCTGATTTACATTCACTTTTGGAGTTCTGCTAAGATGTGCAGACACAATCTGAAGGAATTAAATGAGGAATGCATTTTGAATGCCCTGATCAGATTGGGTCATAGTCTCCCTTTTGCTCTTGTTCAGGTATGTAGGAGTATGTTGAGGAACGTGCAGGAGGAGAGCGAGGCTGGTGGTGGATTGTGTGTGGCCGCCGCCACGGCCCATCCACCCCCGTGTCAGATGCCAGGTGCGGGGGCCCAGCTAGCCATGCCACTGCGCCTGATGTCAGATGCAGGGGCGTGGTCTCCCTTCCCAATGGGGCTGTTCAGCCCCATTTAGAAGAGAGACTGGCCCACGCTGCGTTGGGCAGTGTGGGCTGGAGTGACTGTTCTGGCCACACTGGCTGTTCCGGCCATGCTGCCAATGCGGCGTGAGTCGAATGCTCTCCTAAACAGGGCCGCATGGCCCCGTTTGGGAGGGAGATCAAATGGTTTCCTGATGACCCTGTGAAATTGTCCTAATATTTTATTTATTTATTTATTTATTTATTTATATTTTATTTTATTTATTTTTATTTATTCCATTTCTATAGCACCCTTCCAAAAATGGCACAGGGTGGTTTACATAGAGAAATAATAAATAAATAAGACGGATCTCTGTGCCCAAAGGGCTCACAATCTAATAATAAACATAAAATAGACACCAGCAACAGTCACTGGAGGTACTGTGCTGGGGGTGGATAGGGCCAGTTGCTCTCCCCTTGCTAAATAAAGGGAAAGGTTTAAAAGTTGCTTCTTTTTCCAATTAACAGGGGTAATACAGTTAGTGATCCTGGTTGATCCTTGGATTGGTACTAGTATGGTGACAATTGTCCTCTACTCTTTCTCCTTCCCTTCACCTGGTCTATATGGCTATCACTTTAGAGATGTGCAAATCGATTTGAGTCAAATCAATTTGAACTTGAATCACAGTGATTCGAATGATACAAGCTCAAATAGAATCACCTTTAGAATAAAGGCCTGATTTGACTTGAATCAATTTGAGTGATTTGAGCACCATTTTTTCCAGGTAGAGCTGATCTACCTATTAAGGAATTGCCTGCCCACCAAACCCAATTGGTAGACCAGCTCTCCCCAGAAAAACAGGCCTCAAAATGGCATAATTTTTCTGGGGAGAGTTGGTCTACCAATTGGGGTCGGTGGGTAGGCTAGCCCTCTGCTTTGAACTGAGCAGAGCATATCGACCCACCTCAGAGGACTGAGTAGACCAGTCCTCCAAGGTGGGCCGTTGCGCTACGTCCAGGGTGGAGGGCTGGTCTACCTGCCAACCCCAACTGGTAGATCAGCTCTCCCCAGAAAAAATGGTGAGCAAATCACTCAAATTGATCTGAGTGATTACAGGTTAATTCAATACTAATTCCAAGCTGGCTGTTTTGACAAATCGATTCAAGGATTTTGTGATTCGATTTGAGCTTGAATTGAATCACTAAATCTAATTCATGCACATCTCTGTCTCACTTCCATTTCACTTCGTGTTCCAGTTCATGGAGTTTCTCCAGTTCATGGAGTTTTCTATGAACTCCAAATGAACTCCTCTTCCTCTTTCAACTTTCCATCTGAACTCCTGAGTACTAGTCCTCCAGTACTAAAGAAGGAGGTTCTTGCGCTTTGATAACAGAAACTCCATCTGTTGTTCATAAAAGGACAGCTGAACTTATGGAAGGGTCTCTTCTGTGAGCACAACTCTCCTTCCACAAACAAAGGAGTTAAAAGTAAAGAACAAACCCAGAGTTTTCAAATGTTCAAGGCAAGCTTGGAGCTGTATCTTTTGAACTTGCAATTGTATCTCTGATCCCAGATGTACAAGGATTAGGTCTGATTATTCAATGATGAGTCAGAGTCATTCAGAAGTGCTCTTATAGAAACAGCTCACATATTCCAGGGTACAACTTTTGCATAATATGCAGTTTTCAAATTAAGCCCCATGCTACAGAGAGTGTCATGCTGTAGACAGAAAAGATAGTATCCTGTGGATGTTGCTATTTTGCTTAGAGAATTCGCCAGGAAAAGGTGGAGTGCCTAATTTTAATTTAAAGAATTTGATAAGCCTAGATTGCAACATAACTCTCCATAATATCCATCATTTTGTTTAAACATTATTCTCTGTGACATTTTTGTGCTATATGAATTTCAATTTTGCAGTGACTGTTATTTTGTTTTTCTTTCGCTCAGTTGCCATAATTGCAACAATGTGGAAAAAAAATACAAATGGCATTTGGAAGGCTTAATATTTTACTTAGAGATTCTCAAAACCTTTTCATTACTGAAGGTTGTGATGAATTAATAGCAGCTGACAGTAGTTTCTTTCCTGTCAATCTTAAAAAAAAAAAAGTACATTGCAACTTCTATCATTTTTTGAACATTCAGTTCAAAATAGGTTTTTGGTTTAATGTATTTAACCAGACTGTCACACTGCAAATAGATTACATTGGATGTGCTGGAATTAACAACTCCTCCTCCTCCTCCTCCTCCACCTAAGGTGTAACAGCAGGTCCAGACCAAGATTTTTCTTTTCCGTGGGAGAATTAAAATTTTACTGCTCCCTTCTCCACACATTTGTTTCTTGTAATATGCTTTGTAGCATAACAAGTACACCTTAAATGACCAAGGGTTCACCAGGTTAACACTATTAATTTTTACATTTCTGTTCTGCTCTTCCTCCAAGGAGCCCAGAGACAGAACTTGTTTATCCAGTGAGGTAGGTTAGGCTGAGAGAGAAGTGACTGGCCCAGAGTCACCCAGTGAGTTTAATAACTGAACAGGGATTTAAACCAGTGGCGTTGGGAGGCCAGCGGCAGCCCCAGTTCAGCCTGCTGCCAGCGGCTTCCCCTAGGCATGCCCCATGCACCTGATGTCAGACGCAGGGGGCATGGTTTCGCTCGCAAACAGGGCTGTGTGCTCCATTGCAAACAAGTTTGCAGCGCAGCCGGGAGTGGCTCTCTCTGCTTTAAAAGGCAGGGAAATGTTCCCGGTCAGGCCGCAAAGCGCAATTTTTCAGCTTAGCCAGCGCCAGCTTACCAGCCTGGCCAGGAATGTGTCTCCCTGCCTTTTAAAACAGGGAGAGAGGCTCCTGGCTGCGCTGCGAATGTGGCGCTGGCCAGAATTTGCTAGCAAACAGGGTGCACAGGCCCGTTTGCGAGCAAAACCATGCCTCCTGCATTTGACATCAGATGCTGGAGATTGGCTGGGGTGCCAAGTGCAGCACCTGAACACAGCAGCCCGGGTTCTTGGAACCCCCTTGCGCAATGGTGGCTCCACCCCTGATTTGAACTACTGTACCATTAAGTCACATTGATTCACTGGGACTATATACTATCATGTGAGATTTTTGTTACGTGCTCTACCTGAGCCTGGCTTTGATGACTGTTTGGGAACTTCAGCTGTTCCAGAATACAGCTGCCAGGCTATCAACTGGCACATCTGGGTGTGTGGGGAGGGACCCATAGATCTGCAGTACTCAGGAATCTCATTGAGGTGGGTCTCACAATCAGTGAGACCCGCTTTTGCGGGGAGAGCAGGCTAAGCCCGATCTCCCCGCATACGATCCCGGTGGGAGCCCTGGGTGGCTGCATTGGCCGCCCACATGATTGCTGGCTCTGTGATGGAGTCAGTGGAGGCTGGGGAGCTCAGGGGCTGCGTGGCCCCCGGAAGCTCCAGTATGCCCTGCGCGAGAGAACAGGGCATACTGGGGAGACCCCTGGAGCTGGGAGATGGCTTATCACTTCCCCTCTGGGGGTCTCCTCATGAGTAGCTGCGGCGCCGCAGCTACTCATGATTGGAAAGCCTGGGTTTGCGAAGTGCTCACTCCACAAACCTGGGCTAAGGAGAGGGCTAAAAAAGCGAGCTAGCCACTTGTAAGCCACGGCTTACATGATCAGCCAAAATTGGGCTAGGCTCTCCTAGCCCAATTTTGGCTGATCATGAGACTAGCCCCATTGACTACCAGTTTGTTTCCAAGCACAATTCAAAGTGCTGGCTAAAGACCTAAATTATCAAAGCCAGGGTTTCTGAAGAATAACCTGCTTATATGAGCATGCTTCATCACTGGAGGCATGACTCTGGGCATCCCTGCCACCTGCTGTGAAGTGAATAGTGTGTGCTAGGGATTTGGCTGTTTGGGTGGCATCTCAGCTGTAGAATATGTCCTTCCCTGATCAGTGCTCTTGGCACCAAACCCTGATGGTCTTTAGGAACCAGGAAAATTTATATTGTTTTCCCAAGATTTTAAATTGACTGCTTTTGGAATTTGCTGCTTTTGGAAACTACTGTTGTTTTGCAATCCACTGTGATAATATTTCAAATTAAAATATTAAAACAATGTTTTAACAATTATATATTGTTAGATATATTTGTTATATATATATATTGTTAAAGTATATGATATGATATGATTTAACTGTATAACTATAAATGTGTGTGTGTGTTTGTTTGAAATATTACTCCCAGATATCCAGGTGCCATCACTCACATAATTAGAACTCTCATTTTATTAGTATATTTTAACCTGCCTTGTGCAGACATATTTCCAAAAGTGGTGAACACAAGTGGTGCTGCAGGGAAATGCTTGACTAACAAGTAGAAGGCTGCCTGTTCGAATGCCTGCTGGTACTATATTGAGCAGGGGTGATATAGGAAGATGCTGAAAGGCATCATCTCTTACTGAGTGGGAAGTGGCAACGGTAAACCCCTCCTGTATTCTACCAAAGAAAACCACAGGGCTCTGTGGGCGCCAGGAGTCAAAATCGACTTGATGGCACACTACTTTTTACCTATACAAAAACAGAAATAGATCAACATGATAAAATACTACAAAACAATGGATAAAGGCAAGGAACAGCACAACTGGCAATATTCTTTCTTTAAAAGCAAAGAGACTTAATCAGGTATTAAACCCTTTACGAATAACTTGTAGAGATGGGTAAGCACTCTTTCATTCATCTCAGTCTGGTTTTTAAAATGATCTGATCCTTTCTCCCACCAAAATTGCGGGGTGGGAGATCATTTACTGCATCATTTCATTGCCACAGCACCCAATAAGCACCCAATTTCCCAGCCCCACCCCTGTCCAAAGCAGCCCCCCATCCAGCGGGGGCTGGTGCTCACTGGGTCAGGAGGGGCGATGAACAAGGCAACTGATACCTTTAACATAGTAATTGGTCCCACAGCTGCAGCTGCTCCACTGCTGCTCAGCTGGCAAAGGTGTGTGTGTGTTGGCCATTCCAGGGTCGAACGTGTTAAAAATCTGAGGTTTCTAAAACCAATTGTAATCTTAAAAGGACTAGTATGTGTGCGCCTTGGCCAGCTAAGCTGTGGTGGCCATGGGGCAGCCACAACAGCAGGTCTAACTACTATGTTAGCTGCCTTGCTCGCTGCCACTCCTGCCCCGTGAGCACCAGCCACCACAGTCCCCGCCACCACCTGTTCCCAAAACAAGACCCCCCTCTTTCCTTTTCTTACCATTTTCTGAAGCAGAAGTAGTTTAAATGATGGTGAGGACAAATTGAGGTGGTTGTTTTCCCTTCTCCCCAAGGAAGTGGCAGTATGTGACTGGGAGGGTGTATTTTTATGGCTCCCCTGCTTTGTCATTCCAGCACAGGCCTCCTTAGCATTCCAGGACTAAGGGGAAATCTGTAGGGGCCCTTTGCACATAATTGAGGCTTTTCTCACACACAGGCAAAACTGGGCTAATGAAGCGAAGACTGGTCTTGCCCATGCGTAAGAACCGCCAGGATCACACCCGATCACAGCGGCACCTTGGAGGCAAACCTGCCAAGCCAGACATACACTTAAACTGGATTAAGAGAGCTAACGCTCTCTTAACCCCATTTTTTTGGGGGGGGGCTGTCTGCCAGCCCCAGCTGCTGGGGGGGAGATTGCAAGGCTCCCAGCTGGCATTGGAGGAATCGCCATAATGCACTGCCCACTTGCGTGGTGCATTATGGGAGTTCCAGACACTCTGCACTGTTAGCAGCTGTCACCAATCATGTGGATGGACAATCCACCTGTCCAGAGAGCGAAGAGAGATTGTCTGCAGGGAGAGAAGTGTAAGCATCCTTCCTCCACACTCTCCTTCGGGCCCTTTCTCACCGATTGTGAGAAAGGGCACGTTGCTCCCTCCCTCCCACATCTCCCCTCCTCCCCATGCGCATGCACATGCACGCACACACACACACACACACCCTGTGTAATTTTGACAGTTCAGGTGGTTGCCTTGTTTGTCTTTACAAGGCCGGCCTATGTGCCTAGCATTTGTTCAGAAGTCCCCGATCAAAATCAAACATTGGATCATCACAAAAAAAGGCAGTTGAATTAACTGCAGGCAACCCTGAAGTATCACATCTGCATAAAAAATGTAGGATGACTGAAAGGGACAGAGACATAGAAGATGATGTGCTGTCAGAAATCTCTTGGAGAGCTTGCTTCATTTAATTCCTATATAACACACTGACAGAAATGATGTATCACTTAGTACTTTAAAAGATTCTTCAAACAGGGCAGAAAAGTGATGAACACTTCTTTTGACCCTGGCACCCGGAATAATTATGATTATCTGCACTATTTAACCTCCAAAGAATTGGACACCGTTCATGGTCTGTTACTTTAGCTATGATGGTTGATAATCTATACATGCAAGTCATTGAAGGTCATTCAACCTTAGAGCACTTCCACGGCAGTTAGTTGGCCTTTCCCCAATAATACTGTGAAAGTCCCACAGCTCCATTGCCACTGCTCTTTCGCAAGCCTTGGCCGAAAGATGAAAATCAATTTCACTTTATATCTAGGTTGTAGAAAGATATGAATAAATCAGTTGCTTGGCTTGAACTATTAGTATGATGGCTGTCAGCTCCTGGGAAGATCATGCCAAAAGGAACTGTAGTAAGAAATAAACACAGAGTGTAGTTCTAAACACACACAACTGGAATTAAGTTCAGCTGAAAGCATGGAACTTGCATATACATAAATATGGGTAGGGCAGTGGTATAAGATTGCAAACCTAAGCATACAATTATTCCTTGAAACAGCGAACCAGGTGGTTGACTGCCTATCAGTCCCACTCAACAGGAGTGGCATCAGGGACTGG
Source organism: Hemicordylus capensis (assembly GCF_027244095.1). Classification (NCBI taxonomy): domain Eukaryota; kingdom Metazoa; phylum Chordata; class Lepidosauria; order Squamata; family Cordylidae; genus Hemicordylus; species Hemicordylus capensis. The sequence continues at coordinate 213,316,020 of NC_069657.1, forward strand.
CTAAGTCAGGCACTAGACTGATTGCTCACAGATGTCCTCTGGGGCTGTAGTGGGCCAGGAGGAGGCAGTGACACCATGAGTTTCTAGGGCTGCTCCCAATCTCTCATGATGTCATTAGCTACTACTTACCGACTTACTTACTTACTGTACCTACTTACCTCCCAATTTACAAATCTGAATGGCCTTGCCTTTGGGGACACCCCCATTTGTGGATGGGAAGGTAGGTGGGAGAAGGTAGCAGTGGCATGAGAGATTCTTAGTGAATGGCTTTCTTCTCAGAAACATCTGCAGTTCCATCAAGATCTTTGGGAGGAATACCCATTTGCTTAAAGCAGAGGAGAACGGAAGGGACTTTCTCCTCTCCTCCTCCCACACATCAAGGGTGAGGAGGAAAAAGATCGGCTGCTGGTGCTACCACTATATCCCTCACATTTACCACGGGGCGGGAGGAACCACTGCCCAGTGCTGCCACAGCTACCACTACGTACCCATTCCCATTTGCCAGTAAGCTTGGGAGATGTGGGTGAATATGCCTTGTGGGGGCAGTGCACCTTTGGGGGGAACAGTGTGAGGCTCTGCCCCAGACCTCCTGCAACCTAGGCTGGTGCTGCCACCCCAAAATGAGGTCCTGGTTTCTATATAGTTGAAGGACTTCAGCTTTGTGTGCCAAAGCAAGTCTGTACATTGAAAAATAAAAACCTGATGGCTCTGTGAGCTTCTGGGACCTATATAATGTTGGAGGTACTTGAGCCAAGGTTGCCAAGGTTGCTCAGATGGTTTAACAAAATAAACCAGAAAATGGAGGAAGGCAGGGAAAGACAAAGGGGATTTGTCTTCTCAAGTAGTATATAGTAAATATGCCAGAAAGGAAGATTAGGATTGGGGAATATATGTCATGATGCTAAAACCTCCCTTTCCTGAAGCATACAGAGGAGGAAGGGACCCTTTCCCTTTCACACTTCCCAGAACCAAGCCCCTGCCCCAATGTATCACAATAAAATGTTCAGATGCAGGTCTGGCAGCAAATCTCAGACCTGAGCAATATGTAGCACAGCAAGGGAAGACCAGATGGCCTTTCCTCCTTCCTACCCCACTCCCCTCCCAAGACTTGAACAGCATGACAAAGCTTCTGTTCCTGGCTGGCTGGGGATTTGAAAAGCATCATTCTTTCTCGTAGGAACTGAGGATGCCCTGAAACATTTTGTTGCAGGTCTCACTTGCTGGAAATAAATTCAGCTGAAAGGAGACAAATGCATGGAGGACGGGTCTGCTAGTCGTGATGGCTACTGATCCCTCCAGGCTCAGAGGCAGGATGCCTCTGAATGTCAGTTATAGGAGAGGGCATGCCCTCACCTCTTGCCTGTGAGCTTCCCAGAGCATCTGGTGGGATGTGAAAACAGGATGTTGGACTAATCAGGCCTTGGGCCTGATCCAGCAAGACTCTTCTTATATTCTCATTCTTGCGTATTCCCAAGTGAATATACATAGTAGTGAGATGTACATTAGCTCTTTCTTTTCAAATAAAGTAGGCAAACTGTTCTTTTCTTCCAGTAATTGAGCAAAAGGGATTCTTCAAGAAATTAACATAAAATTGTAGGTAGCCATGTCAGTCCAAGTCAGTTCCCATGAAACTCACTGTTAAATGCATCGTGACTCTTAAGAAAGAATAATCCACAATCCAAAGTAAGGCAACACTTTTATTTGGATCAACTTAAGAGTCATGAAGCATTAAACAGTGAGCTTCCCAGGTAGCCATGTTTCCTGTTTAATGCTTTGTGATAGGTCTGTGCAAACGTTTGGTTCTGAATTGAAAAGCCAAATAATCCATATAGCCCTGCTAGTACCACTTGGAGGTGAATATTTCCAACATGCACCTCCATACAGGACTCAGGGCCCTCATAACCCAACTCTATGGGGAAATTGCTTGAAAGTCTCTGCTTCCCATTGCTCTTTAAAGGGCCCTTAGATGTGATAAAGAGTCGGTTAGGAATTTGAGTCCCACATGGAGGTGCACATTGGAAACATTAACCTATACCTGATACCAGCAGGGCTGTCTAGCTGATTTGGTTTTGGTTATTTGCACAGGCCTACTTCATGATTCTTAAACTGAACCTAATAAAGATCCAACCTAATAAAGATCCACCCTAAATTTCACTCTGTGTGTGTGTGTGTGTGTGTGTGTGTGTGTGTGTGGGTTTGTGTGTGTTTTAAGGGCAGGGTCAATGCTGGGTTTCAGAGTTGAGCCCTCAACAAACTTCCCCCCAGCCCTCCCGTCTAGGTGATCCTCCCCAAAGGTGTGTCATGGGACTTACCTTGGTGGATGGATGAGAGATAGGAGGCAATAATGGAGGGCTCTTTTGACTGAGAGGGTTACTGTAGCACCATCATACAAAGGGTATGGTGTGGTCTCAAGGTCTCAGGGCAGTGTGCCCTTCTAAAGGCCCTGGGCCTAGGACCAGCTCCAAGTTGCCCTGAGACCCTGCACTTCTTTCCCACCCTTTGGATAGTCCCTGCCCTAGTGCATCACGTAGCGTGTTCCCCAAACTTACCTAAATGGGGAGGGAGGGTGGAAGGGAGATGTTACCAGAACTGCCCTGAGTTTCTGGCTAGACACCTCCATTATGCTTTTGGTTTGTATTGGGGAAATTAGCTTGGTTTGGAGAGCAGTTTGATTCCAGTATCAAATGTGAGTAACTTTGGTGTATTGGAAAAGATGAGGAGGCAGAAACACAGTTCAAAAGTCTTATTACGGGTATGGGGATACAGAATGTAAAAGTTCACTTAGGCAAGGCAATTCTAGATGGAAGTATGGCTGGCCATAATTTACCTTGAAGTCTGGATTAGAGATTGATCGGCTTGGCTAAGAGCCTGGCTGAAGGCTTGCCATGAAACGTGCTTGAAAGTAGGGAGGCTGAAAAGAGGGCGGGTGCGGGGGGGGGGGAGAGGCTTAGAAGGGCAAGAGGTTAGTTTACCTGTCCTTCTCGGTTAAGGTGGTGTATTTGTTGAACGTTGGCCGAAGACTTCTCGCAAGGAACAGGCATAAAGGTGGAGAAAAGAAGCGAGGAGTGAAGGCTACAACTTGCTTGTATGAGAGTCCATACAAGCAAGTGATCCAAACAGATTATGAAGACATGTGCTCTATCTATCTATCTATCTATCTATCTATCTATCTATCTATCTATCTCCATTCTACCCACCTGGAAGGTGGCAGATTCCATGCACAACAAAAAAGTTCTTTGCTGTGTGCCATTAGTCACCGAGTATAAATTTGCCCAACAAAGACATAGGTAAAGTTATGTAGATATGCTGTACGTGTTGAATAATGCTGCTGGACTGACAGTCTCAAGAAAAGGATGCCTTCCAGGTGTACAAGAGTACATGTCTCCAGTTCTGATGCATTCATTTCCCTGAGTCCTTGCCAGCTAAGTTGTTAATTCAGAACGGGTTAGGAAATGTGTCGATTATCTGTTTGCCTCCTGAGGAGTGCTCCATTGTTAGCTCCTGTGAAGGGAGGATTCCTTCCTTGATTGATGCACCATTTGAAATGGGGTCTGCTTGCTAGCTACTGCCTTCTCTTTGAAAGAGAGGGGTAGGGACATCGCCCAGAACCTTTGGATGGTGCAGTCTATAAATGTAAATAAATAAATAAATAAATAAAATTAAATAATCTCATTCAATCTTTGCTATTCTGACCTTGGGGTACATTGTCCCCTGCTTTGCTCATACTGAGCAACCAGCTGCGGGTCTTGCCAAACCCAGACAGGTGAAAAGTTCACCATAGGGACAACGATCCCACAGTCTCAGGCTGTATAGCCCTCCAAAGTAATATAGATAGAGGGCTGCTTTCTGGGCTGCCCTGAAATTGAGCTATCTGTCAAGAGACCGAGTGGTGGTAGTGCTGGTCTCCCCTTAATAGGGTACTTGCCCATGTATACAGTTTTTCTTTGAGGGAGCATGTGTGCCCCTACCTCCAGACTGAATTGGTATAATTTATATAGGAGGCCTCACTCTCTTCTTTACAGGCTATTTGTTCTATAGTTGAGCTATGGTCCCTTCCCAGTAAGAAGAGTTTATTCCGGCTCAGAGGTGCTCTTACCCTTGGACTTTGGGGCCTCCATAGCCCCTGCCCCCCCCCCCAGCCTCTTTAGTCTGTCCTGGGTGGTGTGGTATGGAGGAGCATGATTATGCTTAATTTGTAGGGAAGGGGGGCCTCGCAAGGTCTTTAGGTCCAGACTCCAATATTACCTAGGTGCACCTCTGTTCAGGATTGATAATACTTTTATTGGCTCACATAGTGTGCAGTTCCCCATTGGTCTACAGAAGATACCCCTCATAGTGACATTCTACTTAAAACACACCACTGCTGCTTGCAAACACACAGCAGCCTCTGTGGCCCCAAAGCACAGCATCATTGTGGGAGCAACGGAGCTCCCATTGGGAATCATGAGAGCTCCATCACTCCCACAATGAGGCTGTGCTTTGGAGCCGTGGAGGCTGCAGTGTAAGTAGAAGTGGCATATTTGGAGTAGAATGTTGCTGCGAGCGGGCATCTTCCTTAGACTGAGGGTGGACTGCACACTAGTGACTCTATGCGAGCCACTGGTTCTTTTAAGGAACACTTGTTCTGAGTTTTAAATTATTAGACATATTGGATAGTCTGTGATATTATAAACCTTGAAAATATACCACCAACCTCCTGATGCTGCTTATGATTTAAGGCAGCTGCTTTGCATATTTAAATCAAAACTGGGAATCAATAAACAATTATTTTTATGCAGCTGTGTTAGCTCATAGCTTCTTTGGGTTCCTCAGTTAATCTTAAATTAATTTTATTTATGCAACTGGCACAGTGACATAATTGGTGTTCCTATAGCAAGATAATATAAAGCACATCACAAAATTCTGATCTATTCAAAAGTCCCAATATCAAGGTAACAGATCAAAGTCACATATTTCATTTTTATAACCACAAAACAAGATGGTTTGTTCTCTGTTTGGCTCCAGTACTACTGTCTAGTAGTAAAGTAAATGAATAACACAAAGGGCCATCAGATGGGGTTGTAGATTTTTAGGGAAGGCAATTATCATTTCCAACTTTAAATCCCTTCCTGATTTACAGATGACTGGGAGAACCACCAAGAAGTAAAGCACTATACTTTGACAGAAAATCCCTTGTGGATCTTCTCTAAGTTCAGAGAGGGAGGTCCTAGGTGAAACCATTGATTCTCGCTGATTTTAGTTTATCTTTCATCTGGGAATGAGGGAGACTAATGTATTAAGCCAATTGCTTCTTGGAGGAGGTGGGCTTTGAGCTGGATATTCCAGGAAGAGGGGGACCATTGTATGTATGTTTGGAAAGGAAATTCCAGGCATAAGCGGCAGTAAGGGGGAATTGGTGGTGTATTTTGAGAGGAAAAAGAGCACTTTAGGCAGCCATAGGTGGTATTGCTATTATTTATGCTTTATTAATGTGCATGGCACTATTCCTGCATTGAAGAGCTTCCATTGTAACATATGACACAGTAAAAGACAACATAGAAGACAACAGAGGAAGTGGAGGGAAATGGAAGCCAGGGAAGAACATGCATTTATTTCAATTACTTATACTTAGGCTTGGTTACAGTAAAGTAAAGTTGTGCCGTTGAGTCAGTGTCAACTCCTGGCGACCACGGAGCCCTGTGGTGTGTTTTTTTGGTAGAATACAGGAGGTGGTTTACCATTGCCATCTCCCACGCAGTATGAGATGATGCCTTTCAGCATCTTCCTATATTGCTGCTGCCCGATATAGGTGTTTCCCATAGTCTGGGAAACATACCAGCGGGGATTCGAACCAGCTCTTGCTTCCTAGGCAAGTTATTTCTCCGCTGTGCCACTAGGTGGTAGGATATGGATATTAAGGGGTGATGCTTTGTGGCAAAGATGGGTTTTAAAGAGGGATTTAGAAGAGAGTGAAGCTCAAAGCAGAGGAGCTAGCCTCCACCACCACATTGTAACACCCTTTTCAAAGGATTCCAGTGAAATTCCTAATTTGGTGAAGTAAGAGAAGCTCCTGTGCAGGCCACAACTCCTCACAAGAAAGAGCAATTTCCCTCCCACTCAACTTCCAGCCTCCGCCCCCCCCCCCCCCGCCAACAACTGAAGCATCATGAAGTGATTGTCTGAAGACATTTTACATGGCACTTGTACTGAGGGCTGGAGAACATACAATTAATTGAGACTAAAGGGGAAATGGGGGATGGAGTCAATATAAACTAATGAAACCTTGCAAACCAGCTAGCACAGACAAAGGAGAACAAAGGCAACTCCAAGCGATGAGTACAAGGAAGCTCCATCCATAGAGAACAATTGAACAGCTGCTTTGTAATCAATAGAATCTAGTGTACAAAGGGATTGCTGAGAACTTTGTTATTTCCAAGCAGGGATCAAGAACGGAAATGATTTTCAAACTGAAAAATCTAATTTAAAAGAAAAATTTGTTTCTCTTGCTGAAAAGAAGCATGATCCAGCCTAAGTTAAACACATTTCAGTATTCAGTTCTTTGGGCTTCAGTTCTTTGGGCATTACTGGTGGCGCAGTGGTAAAACTGCCGCCCTGTAACCAGAAGGTTACAAGTTTGATCCTGACCAGGGGCTCAAGGTTGACTCAGCCTTCCATCCTTCCGAGGTCGGTAAAATGAGTACCCAGGATGTTGGGGGCAATATGCTAAAAATCATTGTAAACCGCTTAGAGAGCTCCGGCTATAGAGCGGTATATAAATGTAAGTGCTATTGCTATTGCTATTACCTGGGAGTAATTTTCATTGAATACAGTGGGACTTCTTGCTAAGTAAATATGCATCAACTGTGCTACAAGCCCCATGCATTTCAATATGATAATTAGATACATCCCTTATTCTCCCATTGACCTTTGTGGGCCTTAAGAATGTGTGACTTTGGACTGTGCCCACACGCAAAGAAAGCCGGCTTTTTAAAAGGACAAGGTACGTTTTTAGGGATTTTTTTAAAAAGGTGGTTGAAACCCTTTCCTGTTTATAAGCTGATATCTTTTGGCACTGCAGCACTGGCTGAGGCAAGGCCATGTTCCCACCAGTCACACCCCTGATGCCAACATGCTATGGGGGGATACGCTGCCACACCACCCACATTTCCTAACTAGCCAGCATTTCCCTAGCCACGTGGTTGGCTTTCTAGAGAAGCCAATGCCAGCACACTGGTTTCAGAGGCATGGCCGGCATCAGGGCATGTGTCACCCTTCCCTTCTCAGCTAGCCAGCCTTTTTCTAGCCACTTTGATGTCTTCTTAGAGAAAGGAAGCCATCCAAGCAGTTATCAAAAAGCTGGATAGCCAGAAAATGCAGCGGGGTAACAACGTGTGTCCTGATGCCTTGGCAGCAGGGAGCAGTGGCAAGGCAGGTGAGGTGACACCCATGGCTATTGGGGGAGGGGGGTTAGGTCAGGATGCCCACGTGGCTATTGGGGGGGGGGTTAGGTCAAGAAATCCACGTGTTATCCCAGGACACAGGCATTGCCTGAGGCCTTAGTCTCATCTAGCCTCATTGTGAAGCCACCCCTGCCTGTTGGTAAAAGTGACTAGTTCATGGCCTTTCCATCCCCAATTTTACAACATTACTATTACTAATCTTAATCAAAAAGAGTATAGAGCTGACCTAAGCTAGTGGTGTGGATGGAACCGATTCCGGTGGTTTGGTTCAAATTCAAACTGAACCACTAGTCTGCATCATCATGCAAATGGCCTCCATGCATGCACGGAGGTCAAAACTGGGTCATGCTGGAGCACCAGACCTGGTCTGAATTTTAGAGGAGCCACCAGTGGTGGTAAGGTGTCCTCTCTCTGCCGCCCCCTGGCCACCATCAGAAGAAGTATTTTAAAGGCAGGGTTCCTTCCCCACTTTGCTTTTAAAGGGGAATCCTCAGTGCATTCCCTTTTACAAACATACCCCTCAGACTGCCAAACCGGTTCCGAACTGGTTCCATTAGAACTGGGGTCGATTTGTTTCAAACTTGGACAAGCTCCCCTTGGGGGGGGGGCAGTTTGGTCCAAGTCTGCACTGGTTGAACCTGCCCAGTTCTATCTGATACTAGTTCTGCACATCCCTAACCAAAGCGGATCTATGGAACTGAAATGAAGTACCTTCCTGTCTAGTTCACTGTTGTTCTAAATGAAACAACTGGCTGCCATTATCACTAAAGAATTGCCCTCAAATTTGTTGGGAGTACCAGAAACCAGAGCTCCAAATGCTGTAAGCCACCTAGTCATCTGCAATACAGACATGATGGTGCCTTTCACTTCTCTCTTAGAGGTCTCAGGAAATGCTAAAATATTGGCTGCATTTGTCTGAGAGAGAGAGAGAGAGAGAGAGAGAGAGAGAGAGAGAGAGAGAGAACCCAAATCCGCTATGTCATACTATAAGGTGTTCTGAAACAGCTAAATAACATGAACAAATCAAAATATATTAGTAGCTGCTTGTGAAGGCTGGTCTTTATGCAAGGAATCATGAGCTCTTCTCAGTTGTCAAAAGGAGTGAAGGAAGAGCGGATGTAGGATACTGAAGCATATAAGTCAGTCGCAGATTTATGAATCCCATTGCCATGGAGTATATCACAGGCACTCATTAGCCCAGGGTGCCATCTTTGGTCCTTGTTTAAACACATATATGAATCACACATATATTTGGTAAAAATTCATAATACACAACATTCATTCATTGTTGATATTCTAGTTCCAGGAATGTACATATTAGGGCTGTGCATCCAATCAGAACAAACACTGCTTCTGATTTGATACAGCTCTTAGCAGCATTTTGCAATGCATTGTTTTTGATGCCAGATTGCTAATATTGACACTGCCCTATACAACATTTTCCCAGTGCTGGATGTAGGCACAAGCTAAATAAGCTACAGCTTAGGGCCTCACAATATGAAGGACCTCTGAATTTATTTATTTTTAAAGACAAAATTTCAAGTTCTACATAATTGGTTGAAAAATAAAGGGTGGGGGGAGAGACTCTAAAGCAGATACTATTATTCTAAGACAAAAATATGCTTATATGGCAAAGCAATTATTTATCATATTGAGTTTATAAATCTGTGCAGAAATAACTCTAAATTGTATCGAAATTTCATTTATCAGGGCTTGGGATTTCAAAAGTTGGAACCTGGATTAGAAATTTGATCCAGAATCAGTCTGATCTTGGAATCTCATGATCCTAACATTAGTTTTGGTCTTTGCCAAGTATATATGTAAAAATAAAGCCTTGTTATTTCTCTTTTCATTGTCCTCTTTGTTAGAATATTAACCTTTTTAAAAAAATGCTATGAGGCCTTTTAATCTTGACACAGATCAGGGCGTCATCATGACATAATCTGGCCCTGCATTTTCCCTAACATATCAGGCTATATCAGACTCCATCCAGTGATTGGATGCTTATTTCTGTTGCTGATGATGTCACAAAACTTGCTTGTCAAATCTGGTGATATGCCATATATGGGAAATGCTGAGGGGTCGGATGAAGAGAGAAGTGATGTGATTGATAGGGATGTGCATGGAATGGGATTAGCATTCTGTTCCGAGCTCGAAACGGAATGCAAATGCGTGAAACATTTGGTTTGAACAACCAGTCAAACTAGTTGTCCCAACGGAAGGAGCTCAGAAAGTTTCGAGTGCTCTGAGCACCATTTTTTCCCTTCCTGGATGATTTTGGCACTGCTTCCAATTGGCTTGTGATCACCTTGTTTCTTGGTTGGCTTGTTATCATACAAACCAACTTGATTTGAGCCAAAACTGATCAATTTGATCTGAGTCAAAACTCCACCCGTCTAGTATTGCTTGCCAAGGGAGGCTGGAACTGAATATTTCTGAGATCAGCTGAAAGTATATATTCACTTGAAAAGTTGGGAAGCGAGGAGGTATTCCTCCTTCTGTGAAACCATGTCACTTATGAGTGAAATGGTGGTGGTATCAAATAATAAGTGTCCACAATCAACTCCAAGGGCTGATTCAACCTACCCTGGATAGGGTTGTACTCCCCTTGCAAGAGCAAGTGCACAGCTTGGGGGTATTACTGGACATGGCACTGCTTTTGGATGATCAGGTAGAGATGATATCTAGGGGTGCCTTTGCACAGCTTCGGCTAGTGTGCCAGCTGTGTCCCTTTCTCAAGAAGGCAGATCTGGCCACAGTTATCCATGCCTTAGTCATGTTGCAACTGGATTACTGCAATGCACTTTACGTGGGGCTGCCCTTGAAGAATATTTCAAAACTTCAGTTAGTGCAGAATGCAGCTGCCAGGGTTCTCTCTGGAACTGCTCAGTTGAAGCCTATTACACCTATTTGAAAGAGCTGCACTGGCTACCATTCATGCCCCCCCCACCGATCCAATTGAAGGTGCTGGTTATTACCTTGAAAGCTCTTAATGGTTTGGGTCCTGGATACCTGAAAGACCACCTGCTCCCAAGGGTTTCTGCCCTCCCAATAAAGTCATCAGAGGGGCTTTTGCTCCGTGTGCTGACATTGAGAGAGGCTGAATTGTAATGCACGCGGGATAGGGCCTTCTCTTGGCTTGGTTTCTGTTGTTGCCCCCAGATATGGAGCAGGTTCTGCTGCCCAGTGAATGTTCACTCTTTGACATTTGTGGCTGTTTTTTTTTTTTAAACTAAAGATCTTTTTATTTGTTCAGGCTTTTAGCCCTTAGGGGTTGCCAGGTCTCTCAGCTCTCCTGTTTCTGTTTGTCTTTTTAATGGTTGTTAATTTTTGGTGTTTTATGGTTTTTACTTTTTAACTAACTTTAATGTTTTAGTTGTGATTTTTGTGGAGTTTTATTGTATTTTAACTTTTATAAACTGCCTTGGGATGTCTTATGAAAGGCAGTATAAAAACTGAAAGATCACTCAATCAATCAATCAATCAGATCTGATCTTGTAAATTTCTCTGTGTTCAGCTCTAGTACATATGAGCAACATCAAAATGTATGAGTAAAACTATTTATCAAATTCATTTTAAAAAATGCTCAAAGGAACTAGCAAAGCATTGTAGTACCAAATTAGGATAGCCAGTTGTTTGTATTCTCCCCATCAGGTTTATTTATTGAATCCAATGAATCAAGTAGTGTCGTACTTTAGAGACATTTTAATTCCATTTGAACTGGGGTTTTTAAACAGTTGCCAGAAGCTGATTTATGTAGCTTCCACTTGTGTGTTAACAGTGTGAACTACATAATGGATCGTTAATCTCGCTATCCAAGGGGTGGTCTCCTCTGCAGGGACCACATGCTTCACATTTCCTGTTAAGGAACCAACGGGGCGGAATGATAATGAAGTGCAGATCATGGAGGTGGTTCTAATATAGGAACAGTTATAGCACAGCAATAATTCCATGCCCCGAAACAAATTTTTCCACGTGGACAGAATTCGGCTATCAGTCTAATTTTATAGAGAGAGAAGTGAGTCAAAGCTTGGTTTCTACTTTTCACTCCTTTCATGATGTCATCATTTTTAATCTCATTACTTTTCCATAAGATTACACCTATATTTTCCGGATACCTTGGAAATGTCCTGTTTCCTGCTAAGTATATTAAAACTATGTGGATTGGTTCAGATGGAATGACAAATGAGAATGAGCCTGCATGAGTCTCATGTCCTTCCTCTTCTCCTTCATACATTCACTTTGGAACTAACCACCGTTCAATGGCTTTAACTAACCATAGCATGGACACATCAGGAGACTATGGCTGCATTAGCACACAATGTGAAACCAGAGGTTGCCGGACATATTAATTTTTAAAACTGTGAATAGCATCGCAGACATTTGTCCAACCTCCATTTTCAGGACAGGGGAGCCCCTCCCTCTTGCTGGTCTGCTGAGGCTGCATCCAGCAAGCTCCCTAGCACTGGTGTTACCAGACTGTGGGCAAGGCGTCAGCACATCTGGCAGGAGCCATTGGCCACGATCTTCAAGGGGGTGAGCCAAGCGCAATTGTGAATTGTCAAAATGGTCTGCCTGCCCCTGGCAGGGAAAAGGCATTTAAATCCCTTTAAATGGCAGGTCATTCAGGCCCTTCTTCTGACAGCAGTTGCACCGCCACCCTCATAAGAGGCCTGAAACAAAATGGTTTCACACTAGCACAATTTCTGGTGGGGAGAGATCTTGGGGAGCACTATTTTCCTGTTACTCAGGGAAGGGAAGGGAACCTAATGACTTCCTAGAAGTGGGTATGTATATGAGGGAGGGCAAAGGATCTTGGGGTCTTGCTGGCTGTGACCAAGGATGCTCTAGTGAGGACTCACCCTGGCAAAGCAGTCCATGGAGACCAAACCACACTCCTGGCCCTGTGGCGGCTTACCACCATGAGACTAGCACTCTCATGAGAGGGCCAGTCTACTGGATAGGACCTTAGGCTCACAAAAAGCTTTGGTCTTCCATTGGCCTGCACAACTCATAAATTAAGGTAACCCCCAAAAGGAGGCCCTGCTTTCGTGGGGCCCCCAGTCTCTCTGGTTAATGATAGAACTTTTGCACAGCAACCCCCTCCTCTCCAGGGAAGTCTTTCACACACCCAAAGGATATTTTGACACTCCATGCGGCCGGGAATAGCCGAGTGGACAGAATGGGGAAACACTGGGACCAGCAACAGATCTTTACTCTCATTCAAATTTCCCAGGTTTGGACTGGCCTTATGACATATGCAGATCTGCTGTAGGGAATCGTGAGAGAGGGGAACCCTGGTTTCCAGTGACCCCAGGAGAGTGGGGTCACTGTTACGGGCAAAACCAAAGATGGACATGTTCAAATAGGTGGATGGGTTGGTAGAAGGCATGCTTTGACAGCTTCTTTGCATCAGTTACAAAGACAGGTAGAGTTGCTGCTGGGGTACCTGGCCACGTGGCTTGATTTAATAGAGCAACCTGACTGGGCGGCTTCTGCTGTCTGGCCTCCATGGTTTGAAACTTTCATGAGAGAGCGGTTTGTAGGAGAAAGGATGTCATCACTCATTATTAGAGATTCTGCTGGACACCCCTAGCTGCACAGATGCTTCTCATGAGTGTGAAGGAGTATCCCCATGGACTTACACACTCGTGTGTGAGTGGTCTGCTCAGGAACAGCATTCATCATCATCACAGAGGAATCTCCCCTGTCAGTGTTGGCAGTGCTGATCCTGCTGTCCTGCCCTTCTCATGAGTAAGCCTAGGGACCACACACAGAAGGGGCTGGGCTCCCCTTTCTCAACATCTTTGTACAAGAAATAGACCTTAGCCATTCAAAAATTCCTGTTTGGAGCTGCCTTTTAAACCTAACCCCGGGTATCACTGCATGTTGCCATGCCAGCACTCTAATGGGGTTGCCCTGCTAAAGTTGCCACCTTGAGTGCATGTGCTTGAGAACTCACATCTTTGTCACTTCATTTTCAGAGAGCAAATCACGTAATGCTCATTTTGCCATCTTGCCCCCCTTTTTCTCCTGTTTGCCAGGAGTAAGGAGCAAGGAACAGATTAGGAAGGTGACATGCCCCGGTGTGACTTTGCCACCCCAGCCCTCTTACTTACTTACTTACTTACTTACTTATTGTTTCTCTATGTAAACCACTTTGGAAACTTGTTGAAAAGTGGTGTGTGAGTGTGTGTGTGTGTGTGTGTGTGTGTGTGTGTGTTTGTAGTTGAAATAGTTGTTGTAGATAGGCCAACAATCTTGGGTGGGATGGGATGTCGTGGTGTCCCTGTTGCTGGATAACTGCTTTGTGGAATCAGAGACTGGTGGCAGGGTGAGTGCTCGGAGAGGTAGCCAGCAAGAAGTGCCGCAGGCATGGAGCAGGTGCAATCCCGGGTGGGTCTGCACTGCCATCTCTATTGTTATGGTTCCAGAAAATGAGCAAAACTATGGTTTTGGTGCCATCTGCATTTGGACTTAATGCTGATGCCAACACACCTCAGGCAATTGCACTGAAACTCACTACAAACTGAAGGTTCAAACTGGAGTTTGGTGAGGCAAATCTCTGATTGTTTTTGCCATGAAACTGCAGTTGCATGCGTTTGGACATATCGGAGTTCTAACCGCTGCCCTGTTTAACTGTGGTTTCGCATTACATGTGAATGCGGCCTATGCATAGTAAAAAGTGAAAGCATAAGCTTTCCATCCCATCCTCTTGCATGCAAAAGAGGAGGAAAGCGGAGTGTGCCAGTCCAGGCAGGGCTCATGCAAGTTCATGTCTTTCCATTCCGTGCTCAGAACACAAAATACACAAAACATTCAATCGGAACTACTGGGTGGTTCTCCCAATGGAATGACCCTGAATCGTCAGAGTGTCCTGACCTGTTCCAAGCACCATTTTGGAATCCACATTGGAATCCAAAATGGTGCTCTTCTGGCCTCTGCGAATGTGCGGCGGCCATTTGCGTGGTGGTGCTGACCATGCAAATGGCCACCATGCTTGCACAGAGGCAAGAAGAATGCCATTTTTGTATGCCAAATTTATGCTTGGAATGGGTCTCTGCCCATGCGTGAGTGTCATTTTGGATTCCAGTATGGCGCTTGGAATGGGTCAGGATTATATGCCTTGGAACAGGTTGTTCCATTCTGAGCTTAGAACAGCACACACACACCCCCCCCGAGGGTGTTCTGTTGCATGTTCGGAACACTCAGAACAGTCTGTTTCGAGGCTGAATGATCCGACTGTGGAATGTTCTGCACACCCCCATTCACTATCTCTTCTGCCTTTACTGATAGATAGACTGCCATCACCTTGCCAGGCTGAAAAACCTTGCCTTGACACAGCAGATCTCTAAAGATGAACATTGCAGTCTTGGGTAGAAGATGGTGGGAAGATATGGATGAACTCATTTTCTTCTCCAACCAAATCTCTGGGTACCCTGAGAATGCACTGGGGCTTCATTGCATTAGACTGGTTTGGAGAGTAGAAGGCACAGAAACATCATCCAGCAGGGAATAAGTGCTGGATTTCAATGAAAGCAGAGACTATGGGAGGCACCAGGCTAATCTGGCTTGACTGTCACTAAAAAGGGGACTTCCTCATAGCAAAGGACTACTCATTAACTGTACATCTGGGCAGGACCATCAATTCCATATAGTTTCAAGAAGATTCCTGTTCAACAGATATTTGAGGCATAAAGCATTTTGTCTTAAACTCATCAGGCTTTCCCTTCCTGGTGCAGCTAGGATGTTGTAAGGAAACTTGAGCTTTTGTTTCCCTTTGAGATTTCATGTCAGTTATGTTCCTATTTTGGAGTATGTTGGAGCCTGGCCACTATTGAAGTTTGAGGGACCCAGGGCTAGTAACATAACCTTTCTGTTGCTTTCTTGGGTTTGGTTTTGTTTTTGCTGCATTATTCCCAATGATTCGTTCCTTTCTTCCCTGCAACTGTGAAACTCATTGCATACTACTTAGCAGGCTAGGAGAAGGAATATCACCCACCTTCTCTCTCAGCCACTACTCCTGCCTGTGGCTGTACTTTGCTGTCTGTCTTTGTGGGTCTCCTCCCATGCTTCATTTAAATCTATTATATTAATTCTCCTGGGTATGCCATGGAATGTGCGTCCAAGCACCCAGCTGATTGGCTGGGCAGTGGATGTGCCTGATTGGCTGAGGCGCACCCAGGAGGATTGGCTGCCGCCGCCGCAGCGGACCCAGCCGTGGAGGCCAAAGGTGGTGGTGGGCCCGGCCCCGCCGCGGAGGCAAGGCCGGGGGGGGGGGAGAAAGTGTGTGTTTGGGGCCAGAAGTGGCGGTGGGGAGGAGATGTGGCTGGGCCCGGAAGTGGAGACTGGGGCAGAAGGGAGGAGGAAGAGGTAACCGCCAGCCCCAAAGAGTGCACAGATGCTCTGTGCAGGGTCGGCTAGTCTCTTTTAAAACCATATTTTAAACCTCTTCATTTAACCTACCTTTTAAATCACACAGGGTATGAATTCCTGAATTCCTGTGGGCTGGGCATTTAACCTCTACAGAAAGGTCCCACCATGTAAAGGCTAGCACTCTACTCCAGCTTCACTGGAAAGGATGTCAAAGAAACACATCCTTGCACACCTTGAGTTCTCCTCCTTTCAGTTCTGCCTTTGTTCTGTCAACTTCCCTTTTGTGTGGTCATTCCCAACAGGTCACTCCTAAATCCTCCATAGGAACACTTACTCTTATCTTCACATGGCACAACTCTGCATTAACCAGTAGCTTTGATCAGTAATGGCTTCCCATTCTGCCCTGGGAACCAACATTTGCATAACAGAATCCCCCTGTAAAGCACCAATTTTGCCGTTTTACTATCTGTCACTGTCTTTCTCTCTCCTTCAACTAGCTCCAGTATATGATTAGGCTGTTTGCAGTCTATCAGGGCTGCCTTCCCTCCTATTGTTTCTTTGTCATCCTGAGTTTCTTCCCACTGTCTCATTGCTGCTTCTGCTCTAGCAAGCTGAAACAAACCCCCTTTAAGAACTTAAAGTAAAGTAAAGTTGTGCCGTCAAGTCGGTGTTGACTCTTGGAGGCTTTATAGACAGGGCTGTTACCCTGAATCTCCTCCAGAAGAGAGTGTGTGCATTCACACACCAGCCAAACTTGCCCTGAAGTCCCTTTGAGATCCTTGGAAGCACTCCACACACAAACTGGGCTTTGTCTTCTGAATTCTAGCTTATCTCGATGTATTTCCGGGTTTTTAAAATGCTAGTTTTAAGTTACTTTTTCTGGAAACACCGGAGCAAATAGGGAGAGGCACCGACGTAGAATTATTAACATGATAAGAGGGAAACCCTCTTTAGGAATACAGATATAGACTTTAGAAATCCCCCCTCCCAAACTCATTGGCTAAAAGGAAAACACGGAGGCATGAGATGTAAACCGGCACCAAAAAAACCTCCGAGAGCAGGGGGGGGGCTGCTTCCCTCAATGCTGCGAGTGTAATTAGAAATGGCTTGGCTCAACATTTACCCTGCAGCATGAAGCCATGTGTGAATAACTCTCTGGTGACCACAGAGCCCTGTGGTTATCTTTGGTAGAATACAGGAGGGGTTTACCATTGCCATCTCCCACGCAGTATGAGATGATGCCTTTCAGCATCTTCCTGGATTGCTGCTGCCCGATATAGGTGTTTCTTGGTGACACACCAGTGGGGATTCAAACCCTCTTGCTCCCTAGGCAAGTTACTTCCCCGCTGCACCATTCTATATAGCACCTCTTTTGCTCTAAGGATATTGGTTGTATTTTGAAATTATTGCTTATGTAATCTATGCACACATATCTCATTGTTAATCAGTCTTTAATGTGTTGATTGGTCTTCATAAACTGTGGATTCGAGTGCCTGACACATGTATCTTGCTTCCTTTCTGCCTGTTTTCCTAATGCACTGTGACCAGTGTTAAAAGATCTCTATGCACTTGCCTCTCATGTGTCAGTGAGAACACGTGGTAACAGGGGAGAGGTATCTGGCAAGTGTATTGAAACTAGGACTGAACTGAAATGCTCCCCGTTTTTGCAGCTTTTTTGCTGGCAGAAATGCAGGTGGGGGGCATCCTTTGGAAGTGCTGTGGAAACTTGAGCGGGTGGGAGTTAGTGAGAGCAGCAGTTGTCTCCTTGGCCATCTTAAAGGTGAAAATGCTGTTTAGGGAACAGCAGAAGGAGCATACAATGCCATATTGGTGCCATTTTCAGCCTTCATGCTGAAGGATGGGGAAGGATGCAGGGAAAGGATGCAATATCCCAGGAAAGGGTGCAGCATCTTGCAGCAAACTGGGGTTGGAGAATTTGGGTTGGAGCAGGTGAATTGCTGTGGTTGAAGTTTTCAACCGTTGGCCTAAGTTTTCAACCATTGGCCTACCAAATTATTTCCACTTCTTGGCTCAGTCCTGGACGTGGGTGGTCTCATCCTCAGCTTGGGGCACTTCAGTTAAAATCCAAAAGAGGAGATAGACTTGGTGTGATGCTTAATTTAGTAGTGATTCCTCCACACACCCCTGGCCCATTTTTGAGAAATATTATTATCTGTAAACCAGCTGTTTGTCATCCAGTGAACTTATGAAATCTGCTTCTCTAGGGCTTTAAAAGAAGAGATCTGATGAGTGTTAAAGCTTGGAAATGCAGATGTTGCAGTGTGGTTTAAAGTCTGGGCAAATGAACCTCATTTTTTTTTTTTAACAGAAAGGCACCTGCAAGAGATCAACCACCACCACAATTTATAAAAGCACAATTTTCGTACAGAGTAGCCATAAGTCATCTATACTGTTCCCTGTGCATTTCATTTCTGCCTTTTTTAAGCCTCCAAACTGGTTACAGAACGTCTTCTGTTTTCTTTCTTGCTGTGGCAGAAATAATAAGACCTTTAAGAATGGGCAATGGCTTGAAAAAAAATCTGTATTTCTAGGTTGATTCATCAATACCTAATTATTTTGAAGCTCTAAATGGCTATCTTTGGCTAGGAGTCACACAAAATATGTTAGCGTCTGTCAGTAAAGGCCAGCAAATCAGATCTCCAGTATGTAGCAAGGTACTGCAGGGAAGAAAAGGAGCTTGCTCCGTTTGCAGCACCTTGCAATTTCATTTCATCAAAGGTGTTTATGTCACACTTAATAAGATAAGGGACAGCAGAGGCCTCGGCAGCAGGGCTCCAACAGCACAGTGTATAACTAGATAACTGGAGCAACCTGGGAATAAACACCGACTTGCACATAACATTTGGAAAAGTCTACGGAGACACTACACAGAGCTGAAAAATGAACACGTCCAAATTAAAAACATATGTGTTCTGGTTTGCAGTGGTTTTGAAGAGGACATGCTAGTAGGTTGTAGATACTGTTGAAATAATTTGTGTTAATAAACTAATAATAGTAATAATGGTAATAATAGTAACAACAACAACAATAATAAGGAAGGCCTCTGAACACCAGATGCAAGGGAACACCAATGGGTGGGTTAGGATTGCCCTCTTTTCTGCTCTTGCAAGATTCCCAGATGTATCTGATTGGCCAGTGTGTGAAGCAGGATTGTGGTCTAGATGGACCTTTGGCCTGACCCAGCAGGGCTTTTTATGTTCTTGTTCTGAAGAGAAGGAGGAAGAAAGGGAAAGGAAGAAGAATGCACGATAAACAATATTAGGGTAGCAATGGACTGATATGGATGATACTGTGGGCAGAGCCACACAAAGTGCAGCAGGTTGCCGTGAGCTGCCCATTCCTGGCAACCGTACATGCTTTGCATGAGTCACAAGTTCTGGTACCAGTGTGAGTCCACTGGTGCCCGGTTCCCAGCTGCACTTTGTTCCGCCTTCTGACAATCACCCCACAGCTTCAAATCTTGGTTACAGATGTTGGGTGGCAGAGGAAAGTGAAACTGTGGAACTGGACATGGCCTGCTGGGACCAGAACTTCACATGACATGCTGGGATGAGAACGTGCCGCTCACTCTGGGAGCACTCATTTCCTGGGAACTGGCAGTTTATGGCAACTAGAATTGCTGCATGTCGTGTGAAGCTGCCCTGTCCCTGCCCATATGATTAGGAAGAGGATGTGCTGAGAGTACTCCTGTCAGGATGTCCTCTGCAGACATTCCAGTGACCTCCCAGCACATCTCTTTATTGCATGAGTGGCGCTTTTCATCCAAATGGCCCCTCTACTTGCACTCCAAACACTTATTTAAACAAGGATTTGGAGCACATGTAACCAGACTGTTTGGATCAACAGCCTCCCCTTGTGTGATACAGGACTGTGCAGAGAGGGTATTGGGTTGTCTGCAGAGGATATCCTGATGGGTGCACTCTCAGAACATCCTCTTCCTAATCACCTGGGAATGGCTTGTATCGTTCACACCAGCCTTTGGGGTTCTGAGAATGTGGCCATAAAGCCCATTAAATTAGTCAAACTGGATGACATACTGACTACATTACTCAACGGAAGTCCTACAGAAATTATAACATAGTTAAAGAACGTAAAATTAAGAATGTAAGAGCAGCCCTGCTGGATCAGGCTCAAGGCCCATCTGTTAGCTGGAGAACCCAGTTCTCATAAACCAGACGACAAGGATGATTGAAGGAAGCAAATCACCTTTTATTGACCCAAAACCAGCGCTGGTGGCTTCCCTCTGTGCCTAACGGCCTGCCAGAGAGTCGCACGCAGCTGCCTTTGTTTCAGGTTTTTTATACTTTGGCATAATTACATAGCTGGGCGTCAACATTCAGCCCCGAGGGACCAATCGTTTCATTGGTTAGCATCATTGTCCGTCATATTACAAATATTATAATCATTGCTAATTAGACAAACATTCCTCTAGTACAATGAAGCATTTCTACTCTACATGTTGATGAGCAAGCTGTCCCCCCTTATCCTTGAAGGTGTAACTTTTGCAGGCTTTTGCAGGCTTGGCAATCAGGAGATACAAGGAAAGGGGGGCCTCTTCTCACATTCTAACCTGTCAGCAAATTTATGGTTTTACAACTGGCAATTAGGCAAGGCAACTTACAAACCCTATTAACCATTTCTTGACTAGTGCAAACCTGAGTTCTGTCTCACACTCTTTGCGGCTGAACCACCGCCCTAAAACTTCGAGCAGTTTCTATCTCAGAAAATGGAGAATGGAACAATTACAAAGGCACTGGATTGCAAAGACACTTTCCCATTCCATGAGAACAAAGTAATTACAAAGCAGCTTTCAGAAAAGGCATTTCCCCCTCATTCCACACATCAGTCCAGCATCCTAGTTCACACAGTGGCCCACCAGATGCCTCCGAGAAGCCCACATGCAGGTACTAAAGGCTAGCCCCTTCTCCTGCCATTGCTCCCCTGCAACTGGTATTTAGCAAGGATGTGAGAAACATTTCAAGTACAAAACATTTTGTACTTGAAACGGGCCGTTTCAGGTGTTTTGTAGACAAAACAAAATGCCCATTTTCCAAATCAGAAAGTTTTGTACACAAAACAAAACATCCCTGTTTCGGCTACAACACTTTTTGTTGTTTTGGAGCTTCATTTTGTGGTGATCTCTGAGTCAGTCTCCATTTTGTTTTTGACATCTCTTTGAATTTCCCGCCCTTCCAACCTTCTGATTGGTAACCTAAAGCATGGGCTGACCTGTTGACGATTCCCTCCTTGTTCCCCATTGACTCTTTTGCCTCTTGCCATTCTTTACTGACCCCACATTGGCCAGGGGAAAGAGTCAAAGAAGAGGCAAGGGTGGGGGGGGGAGTTCAAGGAGGGTTTTTCAATTCATTCAATAGTTACTCATTCGCCATTCTGCTTTTCTGCTTCATCGAAGGGAGAGAGAACTAGTTTGCATTGCATGGCATGCCTCAAATTGCCATGATGATGCCATGCCATTGCCTATGCCTGCCTGCCTTGTTGCCAGCCTGAGCCCAGCCTGCCAGCCTCCTATGGCTACTGCATGCCAGCCTGGGAATGGATTTATCTGCTGCATTGCCTTTTTGTCCCAGAAGAATTTTTTTCACCCCCTTGAGAGCTGCCATGCCATAGCCTATGCCTGCCTTGTTGCCAGCCTGAGCCCAGCCTGTCAATTCTGTGGAAGCATATGATATTTTCAACGACAAAGCATGAATCCACTCTCATATGCTACCAGAGAATCTCTACTCAAAACGTCTCAGGAACAACAAAACCCAGTACCCCATGGGTTAGCAATCAATGGGGTGGTTGGCACCCTATATGCTCTACACCACCACTCGCTCTGGGCCACCACCACTCGCTCTGTCAGTCCTAAATTTCCTGACCAGTTTCATGGGATAACCCCTGGTTCTAGTGTTGTCAGAGAGGGATAAACATTTATCTCTGTTCCCTCTCTTTACTCCATGCATATTTTTATACACCTCTATAATGTCTCCCTGTAGTCACCTCTTCTCCAAACTTTTCCAAACTGTTTTGGACCCAAATCTGGCCAGCTAACACAGGGGCGATTTGTTTTGTCCACAAATTGCCCCAAACAGGTAGATGCGATTCACACATCCCTAATGTTTAGGCCTCTTTAATAAGCCCATCTAGATACAGTTCCTTCCCCCTCATGCCCACCAAACAACTTACTGAGATTTTCACTTTCAAAGCAGGTCTGTGTGCGTGTCATTTCTGTCGCTTTATGCACACTCTGTTGGATTGGCACCACTAAGCCCAAATTGTAACTTGGTACTAACATTTGCTACAGTTTTTAAAAGCTGGATTGTACTTTTACTGCATTTGAAATTAGTCCCCAAATTCAATAATTTCTTTCTGAGCAAAGTAAGATAATGGTTTTACTTCACTGACGTCAAGTCTGAAAGCAAAACTTTTGATGGGGTTTATATTTTTGTCTGCTCATTAAGGCAGACATTCATTAAACAGATTCCCATTCCTGAATGAGAAATTTTAGTAATACGTGTACAGGGACGTATTATGACCTTTTCAAGTGGGGTTAGTCAGTCATTAATTCGGATGACAACTTATTATCATAGTCTTTTGCATATGTATTGTAAGGCATACATTTAGCCTTATTTACATATGCAAATTCAGATACCATGATTTCATTAATTTTAATGCTGTGCTTTAATCCAAATGAGATTAACACATTTTCTTAAAAGGTCCCGACAACATATGTTTGTAACTACCCATTAGTGTGTTAGCCGAATATAAGAAAGGCTGAATTATGATGAATAGAAATTATTCATTTGGATGTGACAGATATAAATGAGGAACACATTCATCCATAATTCATATTTTCCACACATTTTTAGACAGACGGTGGTGTTCCTATTAATCGTGAGCTGGATGAAATTTACTTGAAAGGTATTATTCCTTAATCTTAGAGCACTGAGCTGAAACAAATATGTCCCCACCCCAATTCTCTTCTGCAAAATTTTCTAGGAAATATCCTCCAACTATCCTTGGGATATATGGACATTGAGTGAATATTGGATATTCAGCATTAGCATTTGGCATTCAGTGATTCCCACCCCTCGCCAGGAGTATCTGAGAGCTGACATGCAGTAGCAGCACGCATTTAGTGGATTTTGTAATAGTAAATTCTTTAATTTGACCTATCTACATACACCCAGATGATTATTTGAGGGAGGAGACTCAATTTTCAAATTCCATTATCTAATTTCAAAATTGATATCCAAACTTTGACTCCCTGCCCCCCGCCCCACATTTTGTTTCAGTTCTGGTGCATACTGATCATGTTGTAGTGCAGCTGGATTAACTCTGCTTCCCCCAAGGGTGTGTGAATCCTGAAGATAAGTGAAGGTAGGTGTCAGATTGCATATAGTATATAAAGTATGACGGGCAGTGATTGGAAGCAGATATGGGATGCTTTGCATCATATCAAGTTATCATGTAGTATGTTTAGCAGCAGGATCTCCCTTTCCTCCCCTGCCAGATGTTATATATAATACAATGTGATACACATTTTCTGTGATGGGAAGGTTGAACTCCTTTTCATGAAGCCAAATGGTAACTAACTACAAATACTACTACAGTTATTTATATACAGCTATTCAGCCAAAGTTCTCAAAGTGGTTTACATAGAAAAATAAAGAATAAATAAATAAGATGGTTCCCTGTCCCCAAAGGGCTCATAATCTAAAAAGAAACATAAGGCAGATACCGCCACCCGCCACCAGCAGGGTACTGTGCTGGGGTTGGATAAGGCCGGTTGCTCTCCCCCTGCTAAATATAAGAGAATCATCACTTTAAAAGGTGTCTTTTTGTTCTGTTACCAAAGTAGTTCCAAAGTAGTTCAAACTATGTAGTCATACTGATGCTGGAAGTTTAACTACTTTAGTTTAACTACTATCTATTGCTTTCATCCATTGCAGCGGGCGGGGGGCGGGATCCTGAGACTTAATTAATGCATGATGTATTATCCTCTTGATAATAGCAATAAAAATACAAAACCAGTCACTAAGAAGAATACAGACCTGTCTGTAATTACCAGCAGAAGGTGTAGCAACCTCCCCCTTCCATTTCTACAGTTATTTGCTACAGTTATGTTCTGTGTCTAGCATTAACACGGCTGACTACACTCGGAATAAATTCAGTACTTTGAACTTCCTGTCTGTGGGCAATCCTGTAATTAATAGTGAGTAATAAAAAAGAGTAAAAATGAAGCTTGGCCTGAAACAGCATCGTATCTCATTTAGCGCTGACTTTTTTCTTCAAACCTCAACTTGCACAGAATAAGTTACATGTGTTATTTCACAAAAACAAATGTCCGACATTTCTAAATTCTTCAAACTGTTTTGTTTTGCTCTTTTGACAGAGAGGTTAAGAAAGGTTGCTTGTGTTGTGAGCCAAGCCTGATTCGTACACTAGATATGCTCCGGAGCTAGCATATGAAATTAGTCTTGTTTCACCCATGTCACAAAGTGACCAGTTCTTTATACAGTGACCATGTGTCTGGGCACGAAAGTAGAAAGAAGACCAAAACACTATCAAATAATTCAATGGGCTTTATTGAGTATAAAAGAGCAACAGCATCAACCTAACTGAGCAGAAAACAGAACAATCGATCAGAACTACTAATAATATTTCAATTATAGCTAATAATAACATCAACCCAGTGTTCCTAACTATCAAATGTGTGTGGATGTGTGTAAGGTCAGTATTAAATCTTCCTAAAACCTAACACAATTCAGATATAGATGGAAAGAGGGAGTGGGGAGGTAAGGAAGGCACAGGAATGGGATGGTTGGGAATCGGAATTAGTAGAGGGAAGAGGAAGGGGGAAGTGGGTAAGGGAAGTGGAAATCAAGGCTGTAGACGCAGCACATTTACCAGGGTCCGTTGTGGGGCAGCAAGTGTACATCGCTTGGATATGAGGCTTGGGAACGATGAGGCTTCAGATGGAAAAAGCTGGGGCTGGATTTCACAGAGTTAGCCCTTGATTCTTCACCCCATGGCAAGAGTCACTGAGCAGTCTCTTGTCTGCAAGTTTCAGGCCTCTGTTAGCTCCGCGGCTAGACAGCAGGCACTTGGGATGCACACATGAGCAAAGATCTGCTGGTTAAGGCAAAGCTTGCTGACTCTCTGTCCGATAGGCTCCCTTCTTATAGTTGTTTCATCATGTGATCTCCATAGAGTCTATTCAAAACATCATCGTCCTTCCTGGATCACAAAAGGTGTCAATTGCTGTTACCCTCTAGATCCTGTCTTCTAATTATTGATCAGTTCATGATATTAGGTCAGTCCAGGGTAAACAGGATATGGGTTCCATCTCCTATTAACAGTGGTTGGAAAGAACATTGTTCTGTTGACAACCCCAAAGCAATTGTGCATCTCTGAGCTTGCAAATGGACATATTTTCTTGTCCCTAGATGTTCTGGCACTTGGTCTTCAAGAATGTTAAAAGTCAAAGGTGTTAGGAAAGAAGAATCAAGGCTACACTAGCTGACCGAGTGCATAGCATCTGCGCCCCTTGTTCTCCCTGACTATTCCCCCCCCCTTCAGCCCCTTCTCCCTAACTCTTCCCCCAGGTGTCTCTGACACCCGCCTGCTCGTGGTTTCCAGCCGGCTTGCCTGCCCGTTCGCTCCTGCCGCCTCCTCCTCTTCTTCCTGGCGGCCTAGCCACCTCCTGAACACAATGGCCACGCAGGACCTGCTGCTGCCGCCGCCTCCTCCTCACCACGGCCGGTCCTGCCGCTGGCCAGCCGCCTGCCACCATTTCCCCCAGCAGCAGCTCAACAGCCCCCTGAGTCCTGCTGCATGCGAGCCTCTGCCTCCCAGCCAATCCAGCGCCTCCGCTGCCCAGCCAATCCGCTGAGTGCCAGAATGCATCCCCACACATCCAGGACAGGCACATCTATGAGAATTAATGATAATGATGTGTAAGACAGCAATTAAATCATTTTCTTTTGTGTACGTCTACCTAGGGTGTAGTTCTAAAAACAGGAAGAGGATATAAACAATGCTTCTAATTCTACATTGCAAATATCTCCTCAGAGAAAGACAGGATTATCCCCCGTCTTTTCAAGGCAATTCACTGGCTAGCAAAGCAATGACCAATGACTAGTGTAAACTTTCTGTAAGAGGAAATGCGAGCTCAGCTCCTAGCTTTCCCAGAGACATTACCTGAGAGCAGGTTCCAGACAATTTTAGGAGTTTAATCATTTTACTCCATTGAACTCCTCTTGCAAGGTGTTGTGGTGCTGGTAAAGATACAGATCTCAGCCTGGCCTACGGGACTATGAGTTCTGGTTCAACATGAATCTCGACCAGAGGCGTATCTAGGGACAATAGTGCCTAGGGCAAGCACTGAAATTGCGCCCCCTGTCCAAACATCTGACACCCATCTTTCAGATAACCTTACCATAATATCAGCTGAAAAATACAAGTCAAGCTTGTTAATCTTTTAATATTTCAAAAACTATATGGCAGTGGACATAGCCAGACCAAAAAATGCTGGAAAACTACAAATTTTAGTATGCTGGAGCTCATGAAATACCCAAATACTATGTGGAGGTGTACTTGGAAAACTAAACAGAAGTGCCTGTCTAATTCTCTACTATGCACTGTAGCATCACTATTACCTACATTTTAAAAACAAATGGAGAATTTGACTTTTCCCAGATACTCTGAAAATAATTAAAGGATATGCAGAGTAAACTGCGTCACTGCTTGGAATATATTCTAGTATTTCAGACAGTTAAAATGAGAGAAAGAGAGCAAGAAACTCCCAGTGGGCCTTAATACTAAGAATTTCACACTGATTCAAAGACAAACTCGCCATTAATAGCCATATTATTAAGACATCATATTTAACTCACTTATCACAAGAAGCAAAGTAAGAGCAAATGAATACAATCCTAGCTCATAAGCTTCAGCTCAGTATTCAGAAGCCCTGATTCTCTGTACATAGTGCCAATCTGAATATGTGTACAGTGACTTATATTATATTATATTTTAAAAAAAACAATTCACCTGTAGCCCCTTCGAGGGGCTTCCTAAAGGCCATGAGGGGGTCTGCAAAGGTTCCCCTCCCCCCTCTGGCCTCTAGGGCCTCACAGGGACCATTTGAGCATGTGCGGTGGCCATTATTTTATTTTTTTAAGGCTGAAAACAAAATGGCCTCCACTCATGCTCAAATGGCCTCTGCGAGGCCTGGCATGGCCTAGGGACTCACAGAGGCCATTCAAGCATGCACGGTGGCCATTTTGTTTTTGGTGGCCATTTTTTATTTTTTTGGATTCCCCCTACTTTCACAAAGCAATTGCCATCTGTCCCCGGGCAAGTCATGAGACCTGGGTGTCATATACTGGTCAGTTCATCTGAGTTCAGGCATTAATTAATTTCGTAATAAAGTGGAATCAGACACAGGCCTAGATTTCACATAATTTTGGTTTTGGTAACTCTGGGTCTAATCTGGTAGTCAGGGTGGCCACAACACTTGTACCACCTCATTAAATGAGTCCAATTATGTAATCCATTGTTGAAATTTTCAGATGGTTAGTTACCTGGCTGTAAGGTCCTAGTCAAATTTAGTGTAAGGTGGGTTTGTGTGTGTAAAAATGAATGCAAACATATTTGTTTGTTTTTTATTAAGAATTCCACAGTGATAACTGGATGTTCAGAAATGACTGCAATATCTAACCACATACTTGAAGGTATGTCTCACTTAAACCAACCAAATCTACTTGGAAGTAAGCCTGCTTACCATCAGAATGCTTTTAAGATGCTTTGAAATTCCTTGTATATTTTAACATGAGAGGAGAAATCTTTTTTTTACTTTAATTATGCCCCTAACAGATTTCAGTGTCTACATTCTGGATTTTCTAATCTGCTAGTATAAATCTAGATCCATAGACTCAGCTCAGATGTTTTATTCTGCATTCACACTTCTGCATTTGCAACGGAGAGAAGAATTTAAGTAATTGGTTTAACTGGATTTACCATAAGCACCAAATATATCTACTGAGCTTTGTCATCATTTTTACTAAATAATTTAACAGGCCCAAGGAGTCTTGATTCTTTATTCGTACAGCATAAATACTGTGGCCTTAGCTTGCCAGCACCCCCTTCAGTCTCAATAGTTGAGCCAGCTCTGTCTTTTATGGTTGAAATTAAACCTGTACAGCTTTCCTATGAAAAGTGATACATTAAACTGGAGTCACTGTTTATAAGAGCCCCTGGTGGCGCAGTGGAAAAGAGCCCCTGGTGGCGCAGTGGTAAAACTGCCGCCCTGTAACCAGAAGGTTACAAGTTCGATCCTGACCAGGGGCTCAAGGTTGACTCAGCCTTCCATCCTTCCGAGGTCGGTAAAATGAGTACCCAGAATGTTGGGGGCAATATGCTAAAATCATTGTAAACCGCTTAGAGAGCTCCGGCTATAGAGCGGTATATAAATGTAAGTGCTATTGCTATATTTTCCCTCTCACATAAGTAGATGAAGACATTTGCTTAAATTTTGTGAGTGGCTTCACACAATCACCAGGAAGTCCAGTTCCCAAGAACCTCTGGTTCTCGGGAAGTGCAGTGCATGCTCCCAGCGGACACATCATCTGAACCCACCAATCGCTTCTTCCTGAGCCCTCCACCTGGCTTTTGTCCACCTTTATCCAATTTCTGCCCAACTTCAATAACCAAGATTAGAAGCTGGACAGAGAATGTCGGCTCAGGAACCAATAGTTGGTGGGTTCAGATGACAAGTCTGCCAGGAGCACATAGTCACTAGGTACCAGACTTCTTGATCAGAGGTGCTCTTACCCCTGGACCTCTGGGCCAAGGTCCAGGGTCTCCACACCTCCTGGGGGCCTCCAAATCTTCCTTAGTCTGCCCTGGGTGGTGCTGGCCCATCACTGTGCCTGGTGGCAGAGTGTGACCTCTTCTTTAGAGACAGAGGGGCAAGTGGGGAAAGAAATATGTGGGATGGGAATATGTTGAGTTGTGTGTTGGAAATGTTTCTGCCAATGCATATTTGCATAAATATACCTGTTTTATATTCTTACGTTCTTGTGAGTTGTTGTTATGCCCTCAGGAACCCACATGTTTAAAATACTGCATTTGTCATCGTGTGTGCATGGGGGGGGGGCCTCCAAAGCAGTGGAGGGGCTCCAAAGGCCTTTAGGTCCAGGCTCCAAAATTACCTAGGTGCACCTTCCTGATTATCGTGGGAAGGCTATTTAGAGGACTAGAGTAGATGTGATGGTCTACATCATTCACATACTCATATTGTTCACCTATAAAGGGATGGAGCATCAGTTTGACTTCAATAGTAAAAGGAGCACATCGGAGAGGAGTGCTGAACTCTCTGTTCTCTTGAACTTTACCTTCCAAGCTCCATTACTAAATGTTAAGTGGAGATGGAAAAAAGTGGGTGGAGCAATGGACCAAGGGGAAGGAAGTCATGGGAGAGGGGAGAGTTCAGATACCTCTTCCATGTGCTCCTTTTACTGTTAAATTAAGAACCCCACCACCACTTTCTGCTTCATATGTGAATGGAATAGGCAGGTAAAAATAAACTTCCTGCCACCATCACATCCAGTTTGGTCCAAAGAAGCAAGGCCAGTAGCAGACCTGATAAGGAAAATTACTCTAAGCAGTCCCATTGAAATTAAAAGGACAAGATAAGTATTGCCTAAGTTGTCCTTTTAATTTCAAGAAGACTACCTTTGAGTAATTTTCCTCATCATGTCAGTCAATGTTCTTCTTAAAGCAATTCCCTTATATGAAACTGTCTTATACTGAGTCAGAAAATTGGTCTGTCTAGCCTTGCTCAGAGTTGTACTTCAGAACAGCCATAACTAAGAAGAAATAACTAAGAAGAAGAAATGGAATGAATAAGGCCATAGTGCCACCTCTGTCTCCTTCAGACGTCCACACCTTTGATATGAGCTACCAAAATGCACACACAGAAAGCTGCTTTTTGGCCTTGAGATAAATGAAGATACTCTCACCTCATAATCAGTTTTTATAGCCCTCAACAACTGCATTTTGGAAAAGTGTTGAATGAAGAGGTATAACACCTCCATAGGCTCGTTACTGATAGTTACTAGTTGTAGATTATTCCCACTGAAACTCTGAACACTTTCTTCAAGTTTGTAACAGGGAAGTCAAAGGATGTAGTATTTGTATTGCTGAATTACTGTTAGCAAGAATCCTCAAGGTTAAGTGTAAGTTGTGTTGCAAATCTGCATGGCTTGGTCACTCTGAATGAGTAGAGATGGTGGCGGGGGAGGTTGACAAAACAATATGATGGTTTCTCCGTGACTGCATTAGGAGTGTGCACGGAACTGCAGAGCTACGGTCCGGCACTGTGTGTGGGGTTCCTTTAAGGGTGGGGGAGGGTTTACTTACCCCTCCCACACACACATGCACGCATGTCAGGGAGACGTGAAACTCGCGCGCGACGTGTGCGTGCGCAAAAGGCTCCATGCAGCCTTTTGCACTCAAGTGGGAGAAGGGGCGGCAGGGAGGTATCCTGCCGCCCCAATTACTACATAGAATACACACGCTGGAGGGGGGAAAGCTGTGGGAGGGGTAAATAAACCCTCCCCCGCCCTTAAAGGAACCCCCCACCCGAACTGAACCGGCCAGGTCCGGACCGGTCCAGACCAGTCCAGAGGCCTTTAGAATGGCCTCCGGACCGGTCCAGGCCCATCCCTAGACTGCATGTTTTCTGAATGGGTTCCTCATCTGCAGGATAGGATAGAGACCAGTGCCTGGCAGATGTGAGAAACATAAGTTTGTAGCTTTGAATGAACAGAGAGAGTACTGAGAATTCCTAGGCAGAGTGAGCTGAAGAGGATACCGTTTTGAGAGGACTTCACAAATAGTGCTCTAAGGATCAGCTGTCAGCTGAGGGAATGGTCCGCTGCTCCCCAGCATGTCTGAAGGGTGGGCTTTTTGCCCTGGCCTTTAGAAAGGCACAAGGCATGAGTTGGCCAGCCATTGGCTGGAGGGCTGTCCAAGGGCGGGGCCTGGACTGCTGATGTTGCTCCCAGCCCACCCCAAACTCAGTCCGTTCTCAAGAAACGACCCTTCCCACCCATCCCTGGCTATAGTGTGGGCTTCTATACTGGTTGCCCTTTTAGAGGCATTTGTTCAGGGGGCTTTTTTGTCTACCTCACACTATATGCCCTAGTTGGTTAGTTAGGTTGGTTTCCTTGGTCACAACGGCAGGTACATTGTGGTTTCTTGGGTAAATGAGTTCTGGTGAGCACCTTTCAGGCACATATTTGGTGTAAGAAATAGTCTTTGCCTGTCCCTAGAGGCTTTACGGCTCAGGAAGCGCTAGTTGATGGCTTACTCCAACCTGCTAACGGAATCAACACCTTAAGGCTTTCCAGCTTGGGGATAGTGACTCCTATGGTAGATGCCTGCACATTGTGGGCTAAGATGGGCAGCAGGTGGCGTTAGGCTGGATGTGGAGGTGTCTTACCCTTAGTCTGGTTGGCTTGTGCATAAGCAGAGAGTCCTTGGGACTGCACTCACTGTTGGGGCTGAGCATCACTCCTTTCTCTGCTTGTTATTTGCAATTAATAAAGTTGTGGCCCTATTTTTAATCCATAATTATGGATTAATTTGTGTCTTTATTTCCGGGTGCAAAGCCTGTTTATCTCCATTGTGTTCTGCTTGCATATTGGTA